>NC_136493.1:5000-740000 GCF_053919585.1 Euprymna scolopes
AAAGTGGACATTCAGGGATCAAGCGAACCTTGTATTTTGCTAAGTTGGATAATTCTGAAGTACGAAAAGCAGACGTTAAAAGAGTGGGTGAAAGCTGCGTGGCTTGCCAATCCATCGACCCGGCATCCGTTCACCGGGAAAAAGGAAAACTGGACGTAAAGAGCCACTGGATCCGGTTGACGATAGATGTTACTCACCACAATGGCGAGGATTACCTAACGCTCATTGACTGCAGCCCATCTATGTTTGCGATGTGGCGACCGCTCCACCGGCAAGATACGGCAGCAGTCATCCATCAGCTAAACAGAATCTTCCTTGAATGTGGCCCCTCAACAGAGATACTAACTGACAACGGCACCGCTTTCACCAGCGAACAATTCAGAAAGTTTGCCGATGGTTCGGAAGTACATCTGCGGTTCTGATGTGCCTACATACCGAGCAGGAATGGGATTATTGAGCAGAACCACAGGACTGTCAAAACTATCGCTGTCAGAACAGGCTGTGCAGTGTCTGAAGCAGTTTATTTGTACAACGTGACCCCAAAGGATGCTGTATCACCCTCTACAGCGCCAGCCGACACATTGTACAGGTATCACGTTAGGGTGAAGAGCATAGAAACGAACCCAGTACCTGACACGAAAGTAACTGGAGGGGGGGCTGGCAAAAGGGGATGTTGTCTGGATCAAGAACCCACGTGGCAAATTTTCGACTCAGTATGGACTTGGACGCATTACTGACTTGATCAACAAGCAAGCAGTGTGTGTCAACGGTTTGCCCCGTCACATTAAGGACTTACGGCCGACAACACAATCGCGGCTACTCGTGAACAACGGGAGTGAGTCTGACTTCAAGTCAGGGACCAGTGAGACATCGCTCTGGTTCACAGCAGCTCCCTCAGAAGGTTACTCTGATATAAGTAGCCTCCCAGCAGAAGCGGTATTCTTCAACCTCCAGTCCGCGGACGAGAACGTAAGCGAAGAAGAGTCATGCTTCATTCCCTTCAGAGAAGTTCCCTACCGACGGTGATCATGACCCCATTGCCATTTCTGTGATCATGAGATCAGGAGGGAATGTGATAGACATAAAGAGGACCTACCTCAGAAATTGGCGAGAATCTCTCGGCAGTAGGCTGAAAGACAGAAAAAGAAAAAAAAAGGAAAAGAGGCCCAAGATGGCGGCTGTTGTCTTAAAGTCTTCAGTCATCTGTAGATCTCTAGCACTCGTGTGGTATCTGCAAATTGGGTGTGCCCGAAACATTATAAAAGGTTAGTCGCTGGGAGGAGTGGGAGAAGCGTTTAAGACATGCGAATAGAGAACGTCGGCGTGTATCTCGTGTTGCTTGTTTTCAGCAAATTGCCGATGAAATTATTAGTTCTGAGGACTTACACGACCCATTTGATTACCTGGACAATATTTTCATCTGTGGAAAGGATCAGGAGCAACACGATGAGAATCTGGCGAAATTTATCAAAGTAACAGAAAAACAGAAAATTATCTACAATAAAGAAATGTGTGTGTTTTCTGTGAATAAACTCAGCTCCATGGGGTATATCATTGAACCCAACGGGCAAATAAAATCCGACTCGGTTGAAGCCTTTAAAATAACTCCCTTATTCAACTGACGGCAAATCACTCAAGCGAGCCCTGGGGTTTTTCTCGTATTATTCAAAGTGGATCCATAGGTATTCTGATAAGATTCAGACTCTTATTAAGACCAATTTATTTCCCCTTAATCAGGAAACTCGAAATGCATTTGACAATCTAATGCTAGATATTGAATCAGCTGTAATAAAAACTATCGACGAGAATGCTCTCCTTGAGTTGGAGACTGATGATCTAATTGTGCTCTTTCTGGAGTCCTCAACCAAAATGGTAGACCAGTTGTTTTTTTCTCACGAACTCTACACGGCTCTGAACTACACCATCCAGCTGTTGAAAAGGAAGCAGCCGCCATTTTAGATGCAGTTAGATATTGGCGCTATTACCTCTTCGGCAAGCACTCCAAACTTATTACTGATCAGAAATCAGTAAAATTTGTTTACGACCAAAATCACCGTAGTCGAATAAAAAACGATAAATTGCTCTGTTGGAGATTGGAGTTTTCATGCTTAAATTTCGACATTACCTATCGCCCTGGTTAGAATAATCTTGTAGCTAACGCATTTACACATGCTTCTTGCGCTACTGTGAATAGTAGCAACAACATTCTCAATTTGCATCGATCCTTGTGCAATCCTGGGATAACAAGGATGATGGTCTTCATAAGGAGTAGAATATGACCTTCACCTTCACCGAGGTGCACGACTTATATTATCTTCACCGAGGTGCGCGACTTGACACACAAAAAAAACAGCCTCTTAATCACCTGTTAACGCACGCGTCACTGTAACGTCCAATGACAGCAACAACAACCTTCTCACTCGACCTGCCTTTTATATCACTATCTCAATCCCTTCTCTTGCGCATGCGCTTGTAGATTCCTGACAACCTCGAGACTTTGCTTATACAAACCCAAGTTTTGTTGTCGCGCATGCCTATACAAGGCACAAACACGGGGGCGTTTGTTTTGTTGGTAAGTACTACATTCCCCCCTGATCTGATGATTACATAGAGTGCACACCGGGGGTGGCCTCTTAGTTCGTTGGCTTCTGCGAAGGGTGGTATTTACAATCTCGGATTCAGGTTCTGGTTCTGGTTCTGGGTGTGGTTCTTGTTCTGGTTCTGATCCTGCCTGATCAGACGAACTACAACTACCACTCTCTTGCTCGGTGACCTCACTCATCAGCAGCTCATCATCTGATGATTCATCGCTCTCTGTAGTTGTGGGATGTACTTCACTAGCTGGGCGAAGATCGCGCACATGGTGTGGGGTTCCATCAACAAGGACCGACTGCTGGTTGACCACTCCAGATATTCGTCCTCGCTTGAACTTGGTGGTGCACCGGTTTCCAGGGGGTCTAACCCAAACTGGATCCCCTACCTTGTATTTATCATGACTGTCCTCGTCGATTGGTTGGACAGTGTCAATGCCCTTTATCCTAACACGGTATTTGTGTATGGCATTGGCCGGTGCTGTTGTTAGTGTCTTCCCATCCTTTGGTGTGATGTTATACCAATACGTGGCCTCTGTAATGGTGCATTGCTTTCTGGCAGCAATTCTCTTGATGCTGCGATGGCTCCTCTCAGCAATGCCATTCCCTGATGGCACATGAGCACATCGCAGTCGTAGTCGGACACCCCACTCATTCAACAACTGCCGAACTTGGTGGCTACAAAAAGCAGCATCGTTGTCCGTCAATATCTCTTCCGGCGCACCTCGCTCAGAAAAGATAGATGACAGTTGGCGGACAACATTCGCTGAGTCCTGCCTGGTCATTTGCCGCCACACCGCAAAACGAGTGGGTCCACAGTCGATAAGGGTTAGAAAGGGCTTACCACTGTAATGGGTAATATCCATCGCTAATCGTTGCCACATATGCTCAACTTCCAATCGCCCCTTCTGCCATTGCTCAGGTGCAGGATCAATAGACTGGCATGCCTCACAGTGCTTGATGATCTGCTTGACATCCGCCCTTGTCACTGCCGGGTCCACACGCCTCGCAAAATACAAAGTTCTTTTGATACCTGGATGTCCACTCTGCACATGAATTCTTTGTATTTGGCATAAGCTAATCGCGCCAACTGCGCAAGATCGAGCAGCGAACTCCACGCCTGTCTTCACAGCTTCATACCATTTGTGGGGAACACGGGTTAGTTGGTCTGCACGATTACAGTGTGATGCCACGAGCGTTACACTCACCGACAGGTCATACTCTGATACCAGACGCTTCAGGGTGTTTAGCCTCCGCCAGATTAAAATCTCACTGGCTGCCTTAGTGCGGACTCTCGTTCGTCCCGAAAGAGTGTCGGACACCCAGTGGTAGACGCAGAGAGAATCCGTGTACAAGTGTAACTTCTTTGACTGCCATTGCAGTGCCAGATTTAAACCCTTCACAACAGCATCCAGTTCCGCCAGGTTGATGTGTTGAGCATCATTCACGGGTCGCAGACAGCACGCGTCTTCAATTACATTTCCACATTACTCCAATAACACTCCAAATGCCAAAGAACTAGCGCCAACCCACACATTCACAGTGTCCCCATCGACACACCATTCTCCACGGGCAGGGTCCTCCTTGTTAACTCTCTCTAGGGTTTCTGTCGTCATCAGAGTTAGAACAGCATCATCAGATACATCATCCCAACCTGTAGTTACTAAACTTGCCCTGCGTTTGATGACGCCCACAGCTGCTCGGAGCCAGCCACACGCTGGTAAGTGACAAATAAGTTTCCCACACAAGGAAAAAATAGTCCGCCGTGTAATAACATCAGGGATGTTTGGAATCTCACTGCCACGCCTCCATCGTAAGGTACCGTCTTTCCCGCAAACGTCCAATCCTAATACCCGTGCTCCATCCCTCAGACGTTCGGGATGCTTGCACTCCAACCCGAATTGAGCTAACTTTTCTCTGACGTGCGACGCAGATTGTACGTCTTCATTGACGTACATATCGTCAATATAGGCCGATGTTGCGTCCTCAGTGGTCTTTTCCTGGGACAACACTGCATTTACGATGGTCTTCATGATTTGCGGTGCCACATTCAGCCCAAAGCCAAGTCGAGTAAGGCAGTATCTCTGACCCCGGAACCACACTGTCTGGAACGGCCACAATGTCTCATCCACTCGCACCTGCAAATAAGCCTTCCGCAAGTCTACTATAGACACATTGGAGCCCTTCTGGCGCCATTCTCTCAGCTTGCTGGCGCACACGTCAGCATCGGCAGTGTACGTCTCAATGTATCTATTGAGTTCATGATAGTCCAGCACCGGACGAACTTTTGATTTGTTATGCTGGACTACCGCCATTAAGGGAATCAGACCCTTGGGTGGTCCCAGCTTGTTGGGGTAGGGAATCAGCCATCCATCCTGGATCCATGCCTCAAGTTCCTTCTCGTATTTATTACGGGCCTTGTCGGGTATCGAGTACTCTGCAATGCTATTCTTGAGTTCGGTTGGTGCCCTTCCTTCTGTCCACTTCCACGATGCAGTCCATGCTTTTTGGTGAGGGTCGTAGTCCACCTTAAAATCAGGCCGATCAATGTGAACTGCAGCACACACTGGGGTTTCCAAAAATCGCACAGTCCCATCTCTTCCGATAACCACTCCCCCAGTGCCTTAATAGCATCATATCCCAACAGTACATCGAATCCCAGCAAATCCCCTCGCATCACCAGCACATTAATGTCTGCGGCCACACCAGAGTCTGTGTGGACTTTGACAGTTCCGGGTCCACAGCAAGCTTGCATATTGCCACCTATTGTGGTTACTTTGATGTTCTGCTTTGTCCAGTTTCGACACAACTTGGCACTCATGATGGTGTGTGAGCACCCGGAGTCGAGAAGAGCTGAACAAGGCACTTGGTCCACGTACACATTTATTGTCGTTTGCGCCTCAATTAAATCTTGTCCGGGGAACAGGGCGGCGCTTACGTCCTGTCCCCTGATGCATTTCCCGCACAATTTTGGGATAAATGTCCATAACTGCCACATTGGAAACAGCGCGGGCGCCCCCGCCCCTTGTTAGTAAAATTTCTTGCGAAATGGCCTCGCTGGCCACAGCAGAAACATCTCCCATTGGTCGTGGGTCCCAAACTGGGACTCTTTTCAGCATTAGTCTTAGCTGCCTGCGCCATCATTACAACCGGTTCCCTCAGGTCCTCCTCATCTCTGATAATGGCTCGAGCGCGTTCTAACAAATGTTCCATGGGCGTTACAGATACGCTGGTGGAAGCCCTCAACAGTTGCTTAACATGGGTGGGAAGGCCGGCCACAAACGCATACGCCAGTGTTTGCTCTGACACTCCATTGCCAAATAGAACAGCAAGTTTCTTCAGCTCCACGAAGAAGACGTCCACGGTTTCTCCTGGCGTGAGCTTCCTAGAGGCAAATGTTTCGTAGGCCGTGCAGGGATCCATGGCAAATACCTTGTATAAAGCATTTTTTATACAGGTAACATCAGCCTTCTCCACGGCACGAAGTTGCTGATATACACTTAGGGCGCCTTCAGCCAATCTTAGGGGAATCACGGTATGCACCCCCTTTACTTCACAGAGGTTGCAGGTCAGCTCAACCCTTTCGACCCAATCGACAACAGAAGTGGATCCGTCAAATTCGGGTATCAGTTTTAAATCAAACTTTGCCCCAGCCATAGTTGTCCAGGAAAAGAGACAAAACGAAATAGCCGAAATAGTTTATGACCTTCACCGAGGTGCACGACTTATATGATCTTCACCGAGGTGCGCGACTTGACACACACAAAAAAACAGCCTCTTAATCACCTGCTAACGCACGTATCACTGTAACGTCCAATGACAACAACAACAACAACCTTCTCACTCGACCTGCCTTTTATATCACTATCTCAATCCCTTCTCTTGCGCATGCGCCTGTAGATTCCTGACAACCTCGAGACTTTGCTTATAAAAACCCAAGTTTTGTTGTCGCGCATGCCTATACAAGGCACAAACACGTGGGCGTTTGTTTTGTTGGTAAGTACTACATAGAAACCTCCCTTACTCTCTGGAGGATATTCGGCAGATGACAAAGAACTGTATTGTTTGCAACAAGTTCAAACCAAGATTTTTCCGCCCTGTTGATGGGCATTTAATCAAATCAACTAAACCTTTCGAGAGGTTGAACCTCGATTTTAAAGGACCGGTACCTTCAGCTACCCTAAATAAGTATATGTTGGTATTAGTTGATGAATACAGCCGCTTCCCATTTGTTTACCCTCGTAAAGACACAAGTGCCCAGAGTGTACTGCAATCTTTCTCCCACCTGTTTTCTACATTTGGCATGCCCAGCCAAGTTCATTCAGATAAAGGGAGTTGTTTCAAGAGTGCTGAGCACAATAATTATATGCAAGGCAAAGGGATCTCCACCAGCTACAGCACTCCATATCACCCCCAGGGGAATGGTCAAGTGGAGTGAATGAATGGAACAGTGTGGAAAACTATTTCATTAGCATTGGAAGACAAAGATTTGCCGACTGAACACTGGGAAGAGATTTTAGCAGACTCCCTCCATTCCATTCGGTCTTTAATATCCACAGCCGCAAATGAGACACCTCATGAGCGCCTGTTTAAACACCGAATAAGATCAGTGTCCGGGACAGCGGTACCGTCTTGGATGACCGCATCTGATTTTGTTTTAATGCGGAGACACAACCGGTTAACTAAATATGAACCTCTAGTTGATAAGGTTGAACTTCTAGATGCTAACCCCGATTATGCCTTTGTTCGATCTAACGAGTGTAGGCAGATGACTGTATCTACACGTGACTTGACCCCGTTGAAAGACTTCCAATTCAACGATCACCCACATGACTCAGAAAACTGAATAATACACCAGCAGATCAGCAAGAGGAAAATTCACCCCCAACAGTAAAACCACCTGTTTTGCGACGGTCATACCGTAGTAGAAGACCACCAGATAAGTTAATTTGTGATTCTAGAGTTTAGTGAATCTTGATTAAATTTATTTTGCGCTTCAGAACTATTAAATTGCACTCCTTGTGCTGACTGAATATGTGAGTTTCTACATTGCGAACCTGAACTATTAAACTACATTCCTTGCATTGGTTGTGAACGACCCACCTTCATACACTAATACTTGAATGAACTTTCCACCCACGGCAGGAAATATCTAATTTAATGGAGGGGAGAATGTTGTATTGTGTTTCGTATAGATACAAAACTTCCCAATAGCACTCTCCCTGACGAAGCACTAGGTCTGTATACTACTCCAGTAGTGTCCGCCATGTTACTTTATAGTGTTGACGTCGGACCCGACGTATCGTTCTTTTGTGCTAGTAAAAACCTTATTTAAAGGGTAAACAGTATTTATTTTACTTACAAAGCGTCAGTAGTTAGAGTTATGTCCTTTCTAGGGTAAAAAATTTGTACTATTGGCTTTTTCGCCAGAATCTGTTTTAATTTTTCAAAGGCTTTCTGTTGGTGTTCTAACCAAATGAATTCCGTATTTTTTTCTTAACTTCGGATATGGTTCTGTCAACTCATTATATTTTGGTACATATTTTCTATAAAAATGTACGAAACCCAGGAATGACTCGAACACTTTTTTATTTTTTGGTGTAACCATTTTAATGTTCTCTATTAGCGCTTCATCTGGAGAGATCCCTTCGTTTGATATTGAGTAACACAAAAATTGTATTTCATTACTGTTGGTTACACACGTTTTTGTATTTACTGTCATGCCAGCGTTTCTTAGCCGGTACAGTATGTTTTCAATTTATTTCTTTAAATCATCTTCATTTAAATCTCCAACACATATCGTCTTTATAACAGATGGTATTTTCAACATTTCTTATTACTTTTCAATAGCTTTTAGAAAAATTGCACTTGCCGTTTTTATGCCAAACGACATCCTTTTTCACCTTAGAAGGCTTTACGTGTGTTTATGGTCGTCACTTTTCTAATCTAAAAAAAAAAACTTGGACTCGATTGTTAGCGGCACTCTCCGCTCTAACCAGGTTCCATCCAGTTCTCCGGAACGCAACGACTCGACTCTCTCAAACATCTTAACTCCCGGCTTTATATTATCTCATTTATGCAAATTAATGCGCAATCGAACCTGCTGATTAGTGATTCACCGCCTTCTCGTCTCCCATCGCTCGCTTTCGAGTTCGCACATGCAGCCTACCTCTGTGACTGCAGTCACACTCAATTTTCACTACACGCCCCCCCCCGATCTCATGATCATAAACTGGGTAGGGAAGTAGTATCCGTCTTTGCTAGACACAGCTAACGCTCAACACTCCGATAGATACAGCTAGTGCTCAACACTCCACTAGACATAGTTAGCGCTCAACACTCCGCTAGACACAGCTAGCGCTCAACACTCCGCTAGACACAGTTAGCGCTCAACACTCCGCTGGCCCTCACTACTCTCCGACAAAGACAGATACTACTTAGCAAAAGTGGGGCTACACGGCTCATTTAATTCTCTCTTTGACAACGCTTTTCAATTTTCAACGCGACTTTTAATTTTTCAGGTTCGACACGAATCATTTAAAATTTCCCATTTCATCTCGGCCGCATTGGCTCCATATTTAAAGCCGAAATAGCTTCTAATAATAAAAACAAAACTGGATTCGATTCTTAGCGACACTCTCCGCTCTAACCAGGTTCCATTCGGTTCTCCAGAACTCAACAGCTCGACTCTCTCAAACATCTTAACTCCCGGCCTTATATTATCTCATTCATGCAAATTAATGCGCAATCGAACCTACTGATTCGTCTCCTTCTCGTATCCCATCGCTCGGGTTTCGAGTTCGCACACGCAGCCCACCTACGTGACCGCAGTCACACTCAATTTTCACTACAACTTAACATTTTCATCTATGAGTATTTGGTGGTAAGCTTATTTCAGACCGATCTTCGAAAATACTTTCATTCCGGCAAGTTTATGTAAAGCTACTTCCACATTCGGAATAGGGTACGAGTCGGCGCAAACTTTATGGTTTACCCCTATTTTATAATCTGCAAAAATTCTCAAGTAACCGTCTTTTTTTTAATACCACAATGGGTGATGCCCATTTACTTCCTCCTGAAGGGGTACGTTCTAATAAATCTTCCTTTATTATCTTTCGCAGCTTAGCTATTACTAACGGAAATAAATGCACTGGTACTTTTCTTGATTCGTAGTAGGAGGGGGGAAACATTTTCTTTTAATTTCAGGCTAGCTTCATAATTTTTTAATTTTCCTGTTTTTTCTATTTCTATCTCATTAATAAACTTCATCTCATTAATCAACTTCGTTGAATTTATTTTTAATACATAATTCCCCAATAGTCCATGCGTTTTTCGGTAATTTGTAACTATAATGGGTACTACTTCATATTTTTCTTTTAGTTCTATTTAATCTTCAAAGTAACCATAATTGCTATAATCGAGCGATCAAACTGACGTAATTATTCATTGCGTTTTGTTTAAAACAGTTTTGCCATTTTTCCCACAAATTTCTGGGTATTATAGTCACTTCAATGACAGTATCTATTTGCATTTCAACAACACAATTGTTGATTTTTATTTTTATTTTTGTATCTCCATTCTTAGATCCAGTATTTTGTATATTATTATTCTTTACATTGAAAATGTGTCTATTTTCATCCTCTATTCTTTCCACATTTTTCGTTTTACATACTTCTTTGAAGTGATACTTGTTAAACACTTTGAACATGTTTTTCCAAACGCTAGGAATTTTCTTTTTTCCTTTCATTAATTTTTCCATAGTACGTACAATTTTTGTTTTTCGTTTCTACCACATACCTGCTAACCATTATTTCTTCGTAGGAGTTTTATTATTTTGGTTGTAGGTATGTATTTATTCCTGCTGTTGTATAAATTCTAGACACATATTCAAGGGCATGTTTGTAAGTTGTAACAGTTCCATTAGCCTATATCTATGTGCCGAATTATACATTACTTCAATTAATCTTAGTTGGATTAACTCTTCTTCTGTTATCTGTTCTTCTGTTCCTAGTTTTTTCAAATTCACAGTATTTACTACCACTTCTTAACCGGTGTCAATATTTTACTATCGGTTCATCAACTTTCTACTTCATTGCCATAAATTTTGTCCTTTCTGCAATCAACAGTATTTTCTTTGGCCTCATGTTCCCCTTGATAACTTGACTTATTTCTTCGAAAGTCATTTCCTTTAGTTCTCGAGGGTAAAACATTGTATCAACCATCATAATTGCTTCACAACCAGTGTTAGCCATGGACAAGTAGGTGATTTCATTCTCCCCTCCTTGTTTTTTGTTGGCTTCCAACTTTTTGCTTCTGTCATTAGCATCGAAGCAACAAATCCACGTATTCCGGGTCTTCAAAGACCAGAGAGTTTCCTATCGTCAGCGCCATTGATATGTCGTTTATAAGGCTAAGCAATCGTTCAACAACCACCTGTTCTAGTTAGTGTATAAATATGAGCTATCTGCTCACATGTAAATTATACTTAATTTGCATATCACTACAATTACTGCATACCAAATTTCCTTCAACTGGAGATAAGGATGAAACCAGACACTTAGTATAATTCAAGGCCTATCTTTCAAACAAAAGTGTCTCTGAAGTCTACCCCAGGTGCCAATGCGCATGCTACCAGACTTGTCGCAATTAATTTTCACATCAGTTACTTGTTCATCCCGTCTTATTTTGCTGACAAAAATTCTAACCTCAGCACCGATTATTGTAATCAGTCACGTCGTTGGAATAAACGGAGCTATTAATGGTGATGCAAACAATATGCAAAGTAATCTGCTGATAAAAATGAATTCACCGTCAGTCTGCAAATAACGTTATAACGTGAAAATATGAATCATGGGTGGAAATAGATCTGCTTCAACTTCAAACCACTCAAGTAAACCAGCGCACAGCGAGTTTTATACAGGAGACGAATCTGAAAGCGAAATTAGGAAGTAATTCAGTTAAATACAGCACAGCCTCCAATTTATGATGATCGGCCCAATCAGGTTTACGGTGATTAGGCATACCATGTGCAAATTATCTTGAGTCGTCCGAACCTGAACAACACAAATTTATATAAGGCGTATTAGATCATTTTTACCAGTTTGAAATGCAAAGTACATGATGCTTAACTAAAATCTTTGTAAAAATCTGTAACTTTGTATTTAACATATTGAGGGCCAGAAATGACGTATATTATTACCAGCATCCTTGTCTTTGCGAGGAAATATGATGATGACCTTGGCAAAACCATAAAATTGAATAGTGCTTAAACCAAAAATTGAAAAGAACATTCAGAAGAAAAAATATCAATGTTTCACATAATATACACCACAAAAATTAAAATTGTGTCATCAAAGGACTGTTTTAACGTTAGGTATTTCGCAAAATTTTATTAAAATCTATGCGATATTCACGAAGTTATGACATTTTATTCATTATCAAGAAATTTATACCATCCATCGCTTTATTTTATTAAAGATCTCTTACAATCTCAAGAAAAAAGATGATCTATCATTGTCACGTCGCTTTCATATGGTTTTTATGCATGAGAATTCACCATCCATCTTGCTAGGGCGACTGAAGCCTTCCTTGAATCTATGGGCTTCGTTGGATAAACCCTCATGACCTGGCCATCGTGTTCTCCAGACCATAACCCCGTTGAAACTCTCTGGTAAATACTGAAAAGAGAGGTTTATGATTAAGGAAAGCAAGTTACTTCAAAGGATACCCTGTGGAGGAAAATAGTTGATGTCGTCAGAGCTATAACTCCTTTTCAGATCAAACAATTAACTTCCTTGCTGGACAAAAGGTTGTTTAAAGTTATTTAAAAAAACTGGTGGATATGTCGGTAAATAGTTCATTTATTTGAGGCTTAGCACCTAAGATGTCCATTTGTGTATTATTCCTTGACAGAAAAAATATAATGCAAAATAAAGTTTACATTATTAAACATTTTATTTTTGCCCTGAAACAACATGTTAAAATACATGCAATAAAGTGATAGACAGTGTAAATTGCCTAATAAAGAATAAAATGTTATAACATTGTGAATATACCATGAATTTGAATAAAGGTTTGGGGAATAACTAACCTTCAAACAGTCTTTTGATAATACGATTTTGATTTTTTGTGATGTATATTTAGTGAAATATTGATATTTTATTAATCTGCGATTAATCGATTGACACAGTTTTAAGTTGGTCTTTTAAAGGCAGCGAATATCCACACCAATATGTTGAAGCTAACGTGATATTTGAAATTTACGAGAGTTGTATATCAAGACTAGACTATTTCGACCAGCTAATCTGAGTGCCATTTTGGTAGTGTTGTAAAGTAAGAATAAAAGACACGTTTACCTAGAATAAAGGTTTTAATGAACTAATAGAAAATACTAGAGAGCACACAGCAAGGGGAGATAATTATACAACACAGTAAACACAAAATACGAGAGTTTTAATATTACGACATTCTCCCCTTCTCAAAAGAATTAAAGTTATATTATTAATTAGTTAATTTGTCACAGTCATTGATAACGCGATGGTTTTCGACGTTCGCGTAAGGATCGTCTAAGGGTCCATGGACATTCAGGTTTAAGAGGGGGTAATAATTACTCTACGTACCGTAGGGGGGAGGTTTAGTTTCAGGAACGGAAAAATCAGCATCAACATCAGGATCAATGTCCATTGGAGAAGATAGCTCAGGTGTTGTATTTTGTTCTTCGGTAACAGTTGGATTACCTAAGTTATTCTTAGTGCAAGGATTGTGCGACTTTTCTGGATGAACTAAACTTTCAGTTCATCGATTAGAGCTGATGTATGAGGGTGTCCCAAACATTATAGAAATTTGGAATAAACATTCGATTACGACATTAGTAGTTATATTTGCACAGGCAAAATCAAATGGAAAACGTGAGTACTCGTCCACTACTACTAGTAGGTACAGGTTCTTCGATGTAGATGGAAGCGGTACTTTGAAATCTATGTTGAGTTTTTCCATTGGCTGAGTAGCTTTGATAAGAGGGGTTTAGTTTGGAGAGTTAAACCTTGGTTTCCATCGTGCACATATGGGGCATTCGGCACACACTTTCTTTATTTCTTTTATCGAATAAGGAAAATTTCGAACTTTCATAAAATATGGCATTCGTGTGATTCCCGGGTGGTAGAGAGACACGTGTATATCTTATAGTTTAGCCTTGTTGATGGCTCCACAATAAGGACGTGAGAGTACGCCAGCAGAAATGTTATTTCTTCCTATCCGATACACGATATCATAATCGTAGCATTCCAATTCCTTTCTCCACCTTTGAATTTTATTGTTTTTAATTTTTTCCTGATCTTTTTGAATTGCACATGTAGTTCACTGCTTCTTGGCCAGTAACTATTATGAAACACCTGGCAGAGAGGTAATGTGACCACTTGTTGATTGCTTCCACAATAGCATACGCTTCTTTTTCGACGGAAGCATGTTTGCGTTCAGCGTGAGTAAGAGACCTCGATAAAAAAAACAACTGGTCGACAAGTTTTATTGAGAGTGGCTGCTATATCGGTATCTGAAGCATCAGTTTCAACCATTAGAGAAAGATCTTCATTTATTGAATAGAGCAGAGCCTTTCCAATTTTGTCTTTCATGTTATTGAAGGCCTTCTTATATTCTGTATTGATGAGAAAAGAATCATTGTTAACAAGTTTTATTTTCTCGCAGAATTTAGATATCCATTTCGAATAATATGAAAATAATCTAATGACTCGGCGCATAGCAGCCTTGTCTTTCGAAAAAGGTAGTTCCTTGAGTGGTCGTAGTGATTCACCATCTGGTTTAATTGTTCCGTGAGTTATTGTGTAACCAAGGAAATCTATTGAGGTAGTTGACAATGTGGACTTTGCTCCGTTGAAAGTCAGGTTATAGACCTGAGCAACTTTTCAAAATTTTTCAAGATTTTCGTCATGCTCCTTTTGGTTATTCCCTTTTGCTGTGACGCTCACCAGTAACTATTAGAACTTCGGTTCTCCAATGTGAGGTACTTTCTTCAATTACTCCTTCCCGAAGCATTTTCTCAATTTCTGACCGTATAAATTGTTTATCTTGATTTGCAAACCTCCTAGATTTAGTGGTAATAGGTTTACAGTCCAGAGAAAGGTTTGCGAAAAGAGATGGCGTTTCTACTAAAGCAGACTGTACACTGCTGGAAACAGAGCGATCGATTTGGAGACTTCCCTTATGACCACCAAAGTTAAAAGAAACACTAGAATACTGCCTTAAGTTTCGGCCGAGAATAACATCACTGCAAAGATCCGGTAAAATGTCAAATTTTATGTTAGCGTACCACTCACCTTGTAGATTGATATTGACGGTACACTGTCCTTTCACTGGAGCATTAAGTGACGAGGATGCCATATGTACCCTTCCAGTAGCTGGTTGTACTTTCAATTTATTTTTCTTAACAAAGTCTTCCGAGATGAATGATCCAGAGTTCCTAGTGTCTAGCATAGCTGTTGTTTCAGTTTCCCGACTAGAATGTATACGGAAGTTGGTTCTAAACTATCCGAAGAAGAAGCAGATGTATTTTCAAAAAAATATTTTTCTTTGTTGGAGGATCAGACAATATGGACATTAGCTTGTGTGATTGTGTAGATGCTGACGTGGTTTGAGATTGAATGGAAGCTGTGGGTTATATGCGAAAGAAAAAAGAAAAGAGTCGTGAACATCTCTTGAAAAGTATTTCGTGTTGCTGACGTTAGGATTGTGCGATGTGACATTGGTGGCAATAGGCCAGGTGTGGTCGATTGGAAAAGAAGAGGGCAGCAACGTGCTGTTGTTGAGCGAGTGACTCACTCCTTCCCGAAGCCCAGAACCGAATCCCGATTGTAGAATTTAGAAGCTATTTCGGCTTGTCAAGCAGGTTAACATGGCTGACTAGAGACTGAACACTGAGATGTTGAGACTCTCCACTGGGGAAGGTGACCTAATTAAATGGCTGGAAAAATTAAAGATGGTGGCAAGGTTGCAAAAAAAATCGAAGACGTGGTCACCCTGCTGCCGCTATACTTAGAGGGGGAAGCCCTCACTATTTATCAGCAAATGCGCGATGAAGATAAGGGAGACCTTGCCTCAGTGGAGCAAAGACTGAAATTGGCTTTCGTTGAGAGTCCATTTGAAGCACTCGGCAAGCTTGCAAGTTTGAGGTGGACTGATGAGTTTGTTGACGTCTTTGCTGCGGAGATAAGGAAACTGGCAGGATTGGATGGTTACGTGGGAAAGAGCCTGGAGATGACGGTAAAGCTATACCTAGTGAACTACTTCCCAGAAGAAATCACTGAGATCAATACTATGGAAGTGGACGATCTCTTGGTCCACGCCAGAGTCCTAGTCAAGAATGTCAAGGGCCCAATCGTTGCTGCAGCTGCGAGTGAAAATAAGTGCACGAGGCCCCACTTGAATGATAAGAGACTGGCGGCGAGGCGACAGAAGGGGAGACCTGCCATCAAGTGCTTCCGGTGCCAGGGTCCTCACCTGCTCAAGGACTTCAAAGAACCGAAACCGGGGGTCACCTGCTACCGATGTGGACGAGTGGGACACATTAGCCGCGATTGCGTCGCTTCGCGGGACCAGGAAAACGAGTGAAGGGGAACCATTATGCCAGTGGTTCCCCCTTCTATGTGAAATGGCGCACAACGAAACGTTGCCTCAGTTAACGGTAGTAGTCAATGGTAAAAGAGCCATGACCCTTGTTGACACAGGCTGCACAACGACGTTGGTAGCGAAAAATGTCTCTAGATCATGGAGCGGAGCCAGGAGTATTAAGACCGTGAATGGTAGGGAGGTGAAATGCCTAGGAGAGACAACAGCGGAAGTACTGGTGCAAGGTGTGCCTATTGGAATACGAGCCTTGGTGTTGGATCGTCTGGTCGGTGATGTGGTTTTAGGTGTAAGTTCGATCAACCAACTGGGGGCGCTACGTTGAGAGGGGGCCAAGTAATTTTCGGACGCCTCGGCGCAGTAGGAATGGCAGAAATGGAAGGTAATAGAAACATCAGAACGCAAAAACCGAAGGCATGTTGCATCGAGGACGAGGATTTCCTGGCGAGGTTCGATGGCGAGAGGTGGATGGTGGAATAGAAATGGATCTCCGGGCCTCCGAAACTACGAAACAAAGTAAGCTGCTACGAGAAAACACTGCGAGGAGAAATAAGAAAAGGATTCGAGGAAGAAGTGGAGATGTGGATAGAAGAGGGAATTCTGAAACCGTGGACAGGGGAAGAAAAAGTAGTGCTACCATTACTGGCGGTTGTTTAACACACCAAGAAAAAATTTAGACCGGTACTGGATTTCAGAGAATTAAACAGACACGTAGCCTGCCACACTTGAAAGGGGATTGATGTATAGGAAGAGGTTATGAGAAAATGGATGAAGATGGAGCAGGCGACTAAGATTGTCGACCTGAAGTCGGCTTATCTCCAGATCCATGTAGATGAAAAACTCTGGCAACATCAATTGGTCCGGTACAAGGGGAATATGTACTGCCTGACGAGGTTAGGCTTTGGGCTGAGGTCAGCCCCCAAAATTATGACTGCCGTGCCGAAGACGGTGCTGAGTAAAGACTGTACAGTGGACAAGGCCACTAGTTCGTACATTGGCGACGTTCTCGCTGAGGAAGCAGAGGTGACAGCAGAGAAAGTTAGAGGCCATGTTGTGAGGTATGGGTTGACTGCAAAACCGGCGGAGTCCCTGGATGGAGGAGCGGCGTTGGGGTTGAAACCGTGGCCTTCGTTATAAAGATGGCCGGCCAGCTGAAAAAATGACGTCATCGCCGAGGTCCCAACAAGCAAGATATGTGGAACTCTTAGACTGTCAATAATGAACAGTAATTTTTACAGACAGCGTTACAAAACTTCAAAATTGGATTGAAATAAAGAAAGAACACGATGATTTATACTGAAACTCATCTAATATTAATAATAAAAAAATAATAAAACACAAGTTGTTTGTTTAAGTATTATAAGCAATTGAATATTTTGTTGTATTATAGATTTTAAAGATTAGAATGCGTTCTTTAATTACTTATAAATTACATTTTTAAAAAGTGAAGGAACACGATTTGATTTGTAGTAAACTTGAAGTTTATTTAATATAATTAAATGAAAATGTTATCAAAGGCAAGATAAGTTACTTTTCTACCAAACTGGACATATTTTTCGTGTTTTTATTCATTGTAACATGTTTATTCAGTTCGAAAATCATACAGTGTTTACCGATAGCAGTGTCAGAAATTTCGTGAAAATAGTGAATAATTCCACCCCATCTTTCCAAGCTTATAACTCCTCGAAAAATGTAATTCAAGCCCTAATTTTTTTTCAATTAAAGGAGCAAGGACCAAGGTTTTATTAAAAAAAAAAAAACAATGTGTTTTTTTTTTTTAAAAAGGTTTTAAACTTCGGACTTTACAGGTAAATTTCTAAAAAAGGTATTTTTTTTTGTTTTAAATTTGAATATATTATTTATTGACCTTTTCTCTTCAATTTGTGATATATAAAACTCCGACATAAATTAATTATTTACTTTTTAAGAGAAAGTTAAAAATGGGTGACACTTGGGGGGGGGCGTGAATTAAAAAAAAAAACGTTTGTCTAAAATATTATATTCGGTTTATTGGAAAGAACATAAAATTTCACATTGACCCTGAAAATATCGTAAAAATAGAATCAATAAAAGAATTTTGATAGATTTTTAAAGTTTAAAAATTGAAAAATATTGAGTTCGGAAAATTCATTACTGTTTTTAAAAATACTATTAAAAAACCACCGAATATATATCAAGTTATGTCACGGTAACTTATATTGAGCAAATTTCTAAGAGTATTTTGTCTAGTTTATTATTTATTACACCTTTTTCCGAACATACCGTGTTAAAGAGAGAGTCGGCCGCCATTTTAAATTTTCCAATACATCGGTAAACACTGTATGTTTTTCGAGCTGAATAAATATGTTACATTGAATAAAAACACAAAAAATATATCCAGTTAGGTAGAAAAGTAACTTATCTTGCCTTTGATAACATTTATTTGTTTGACATTTATTTTTTGACTTTTTCGAATCTATGTGTACAGTAATACAAACCCGGAAATTTCAAGATGGCGTCTGACTCCCTCTTTAACACTGTAAGTTTGGGAAAAGGTGTTATAAATAAAAAACTGGTTAAAATACTGTAAAAAAACTCGCTCAATATATGTTACCGTGACATAGCTTGACATATATTTTTTCTAGTTTTTTTTATTTATAACACCTTGTTTTTGGAGCTGAATAAACATGTTACATTGAATAAAAACACGAAAAATATATCTAGTTTGGTAGAAAAGTAACTTATCTTGCCTTTGATAACATTTATTTGTCATATATTTGTTTTTTGACAACTTTTTCGAATCTGTGTACAGTAATACAAACCCGAAATGAACGCGCGTTTTTTTTTTTTTTACTTTTAAGTTTCATATATATTTTTAAATTTTATCTTTCTAGCTTTAAAAAAAAGTTTAAAAATGTTATCAGCCGGCATAATTTATTTTTAAATATTGAAAATTTCAGGAAAATTAATTTTTGCTAAATTTTTAAAACGTGTCAACAGCTTAAAAAAATCGTCTCTTCAAAAGAGTCGATGTTGTCTCGCATTTTCATTAGTTTTGTATGCTGTAAAAAATTTTTTTTTAATATTAGCAATTTATTTGACGCTTCTTTTGAATGGTAAAAAACTTAGGATGATAATATTGAATTAAATTATAGTTACATCGTGTTAAATACAGGGGGGGCACGTTAAAACTTACTTTGTTTAATGGAGATATCCACGAGTTACTACCGGTGTTTACCGGTGTAAAGAAACAACTAATGGACTACCCGTGATGACGTCAGCAGATTAAATTATTTTTGCCCACCGGCCATCTTGTCTTTTAAGACGGTCTTGGTTGAAACTATGCCGAGGTGGCAAAGGAAGCCTTGTCTTTAGACGAGGGAATGCAATACCCGAAGTCGGAACCGACCTGACAAAGTCTGCGGGAGACTGGTGGGACACGTTCCCCGGCATATCCTAGACCTGCGTCGTGTAACCCTGCCGGTGAGTAATGATGGCAGTGAAGAGGAGGAACTCCAGATCCACCAAGAAGCTAACGATGCACCCCAATTCGGCTTAGCCACACATTGTGGTTCTTTACAACTGGACGAGAATGTCTGTAGTGAACCTGAAAAAGTCAACCCCCAAGAAGTTGTCCCTCAGAGGCCTCAACGTGAGAGAAGGTCTGCTTAGATGAAGGATTATGCAGTGTCATTGATCCCGAAGATCAGGGGGGGGCGTGTGGGGTATATGCGAAAGGAAAAAAGAAAATAGTCGTGAACATCATCTCTTGAAAAAAAATTTCGTGTTGCTGACGTTCGGATTGTGCGGTGTGACATTGGTGGCAATAGGCCAGGTGTGGTCGATTGGAAAAGAGGGCAGAAACGTGCTGCTGTTGAGCGAGTGACTCACTCCTTCCCGAAGCCCAGAACCGAATACCGATTGTAGAATTTAGAGAAGCAGATGTAGATGTCTGAGAATTTTGACACGCCCTCGCGAAATTAACTTTAACATGGCAAATGCTGACCTCGCCGGACAAAATTTCCGATCGTGTCTCGAAAACCCGCAAAAATAGCAAGTGGATGTAATTTTTATGAAAGCAGAAGTATCACAAAATTCATCCTCAGATTTATTATGATAGTTTTTTTCGACGTTAACAGTAGCCACCGTGTCATAAGAACGAGTGTAAGATTCAGAATAAGCGTAGGATTCGAAATTTTTCTGTGCTGAATAAAGCGCTCTAGCTTTTTAGTGTTCTATTCTCAAGCAATTTCTGCCGGATAGAGTTGGAACGTAAACCAGTAATGAAGGCGTCTCTGACACAAGCGTCTCTGTTTTTAACAGCATTAACTGCTTGAAAGTCGCAATCTTTAGCTAACAACAGAAGCGGTTCTACGTATTTGTCGATGTTTTCATTGTCTTTTTGTCTCCGAGTTGACAACGTATGTCTAGCGAAAATTTCGTTAGTGGATGTTATATATAAATCAGTGAGACGATTCAGAGCAGAGGCATACGCCGTCCGTATGTTCTACGGTGTATTCGTATACGTCGGGAGAAACGTGATTTATCAAAATGTCTAATCTGTCAAGATCGGTTGTGTTCTCGGTAGTTGTTCTTCGTATGAGAGACGATATAGTTCGAAGCCAATATTTAAATGTTTTGTTTGCGCATATCGTGCTAGGAGAGATATACAGACGATTAGAAGTTAAAAATTTGTCCATTTTTTTATTAGTTCATTAAATTGCTGTAAAGTTAGAACAAAAGCCACGTTTACCTAAAATAAAGGTTTTAATGAACTAATAGAAAATACTAGAGAGTACACAGCAAGGGGAGATAATTAGACAACACAGTAAACACAAAATACGAAAGTTTAAAATATTACGACAAGTAGCTTAGTCTTGAGTACCCGACAAAGAACATTAATGGTTTAAAGACACCAACAGCTTAACTTAGAGAACCATGACCATTTAGGTACTGATAATACCATCTTGAGACACACCTCAATACAAAGCTTTTTTAAATTTGTCAGATCATCATCATTAAAAATAAAAGATTAGATAAGTTATTTGACTCTTTCAACATTACCCATACTCCATTCGTGCCCCCTCTCTACTTCTCACCACTGTTAAAATTCTTCTTGCATTTGTAAAGTTTGATGGTTCAAAATGTAATGTTTCGTATACAGTTTACGATATTCCTGATATTTTGATGGTGATTTTTCGTTATATTCTCATAGTCTGTCGTTATTTTAAAAATTTAAATATAACGTCGGAAAAAAGAGTAGTGGTGTTTTGTCTTTTCCCTTTGTAAAAGGATGAGTTTCTCTGTTTCTCCTTGGACACTAAGACGGTAGACTTAAGAATGAGAGAGGATATGGCATTTTAGTTTCATAAGCGGTGGCGTGTAATTTATGTAATTACGACAATGAATGAAATGACTTATTTCAAAGTCTGAAACATTCGACAAATAAGTCATCTTCAAGGGGAGAATTACTTTACATTTTTTTCTTAAAATCACTAACAAAGCTCACATATCCGTATTTTAGTCTACTATAAAAAATTGTGGATATATTTTTCTGTTTTTAAAAAAATACGCAATCCTACCTTGATTGGAACATGTGTGTTAAAAGTGTCAGCTTTTAAAATAAATAATTCTATTCGTTAAAAATTCACTATTTTGTTTTACAATTTTCTAAGTTTCTATTTTTAAAAAGTAAAAGAAAGATTTTGCCATATTCTTTTTATTAATATTGCATTTCCCTATAAAATCGTATGCATCTGGATCCATTATTGTATAAATGTCTAAGATCTGCTAGATACATGCTTTTTTATTTGCAAAACGGCTCTGAAATTTGATTCTTAAAACTGCTGCACAGGAATGTAAACAGCGGCCTGATTTTAAGAAATAATCATTTGTCAACCGCAGTATGTGAGGGGGGAAGGAAGCATCTACCATCCGCTACAAAATCCAGACATATATGCATGGACAAACATACATGCGAACAATGAAGCAAAAACACATTCTTTTTTAATTTTTTTTTTTTACATAAATACTGAGTTTATAGATGGCATATAAGATTAATGTATTTTCATACGAGTTGCACAAAATATTCCAAGAGAATTAGTTCATGAAAAAATAAAGAATTCGCTTTGCGTATTGGCTGCGGATAGTTTTACTTGTTTTCTAATATCTTTAATAGCTCTTTTTTCAAGCAAAATAAAAAATAAAAAATAAAAAAATAAAACAAAAACAAATGAATTCAAATACAGTTTTGTCTGGTACTTATGCACATGACATAAAACAATATGTTATTAGAAATACATTAATATTATAATTAGTTCAGGGCGAAAGTAACCAAGTACATATATGGATAATTAACAAATTTAATATCTTATTTTATTAAAATGCAAAAGGGTAGGTAGTGTTGATCATAGTACATTCGCCAACGTCTTTAATAACAGTGTGTAGTTCTTATTTACAACAACAAAAACAAACGACAATTTTTGCCTGACATTTGTGCATATGACAATAATGCTAGTTTATGTAACAGAATTATCTATATAATATTCTGCTTTTTTCTTTGATAAGTTAGTTTTTACCTTACGCTTTCGAAAATGAGGCTACACCAAAAGGAAGTTACTCCTATATCCTTATCCATGCTTGCTAGAGTGGCATTTTAAAAGCCAAATCTCGCGAATTTTGCCATTGTTTGTAAGCAATTTAGTTTTCAAAAATTGTATTTGTCATTAAAAAATTTAACTTCAATTTTGTTTATTTCCTAATTAATTTACAAAAATATTTACTTGATCTAGCAGTGCAAGGTTGTAACACTAACACTCTCGTATAACAATGCGGTTGTATCTATATATTTATAAAAGTGAACGTGTCTTTCTGTCTGTCTCTGTGTCTGTCTGTGTACATTTCCCTACACAATAACTCTGTTAATTTTCAGTCTACAGACTCGAAATTTGATATACAGGGTACTGAGATTTGGAAACATCTTTGTAATCCGTTTTCGGCCAGAAATTTGGCTGTTAATCAACAAGCAAAAATCAACAGGCAAAAATCACTGCTCACACAAATTCTTCCAACTGACTTTGCCGCTTCTCAAACGTCAAATGATTTCTCCTTCCTCTCGCACCCAGAAGTGACCTGTTTTTATGAGGCATGCACACGTGATCCCGCGAGACTTCGTTTACTACAAAACGTCACGACCGCCATGATAGACTCTTTCTTTCTTTCTTTCTTTCTCGACGCGTGCGACTTAAAGGACAGACAGGCACGAGGGCGTTTGTACTCCCCCCTGATCTCATGATCACAGAGATGGCAAGGGGCTGGTGATCGTATTCGCCGGGTGCTTCTTCGAGGGGGGGGGCGACACACGCCTCATCTCCACTTGTGCTTTCTTCTATGGTCTAAGGGTCGAGCACCTCTGTCTCTTCTGGGAGGCTACTAATCTCAAAGTCACTGTCTACTATGTCTGCTCAATGTGACTATAAGTCACGTGTCATCAACATGCGCGATTTGCACGTTTTTGAAACCGTTTCTGACGACCAGGAAATTTCCCATTCTACTTGTTGTTTTATAAAGGAATTTAACCTACTTTTCTAATTCTTTAACCCATATTTTATTATGCATTCTTTCTAACAATGTGAATAGTTTCCAGCCAAATTGGTATTTATTAAATATTTTAACAGAATCAACAATTTACTGGACATTCCGTTTAAAACCTATTGTTCTTTAAAACTTATCTACAGGGTTAGATTCCCGTTTTATCTGATTTTATTTTAATTTAACTAATTCTCTTTATTTTTACTTACATGAAAAGGGGACACGCCTTTTCATGTAGCAACAGGGCATTATCTTCTTCCCAGACCTGCAGACCGAGCACTCTTGCACCGTCCCGTAGCCTTTCTGGTTCCTTGCTGAGAAGGCCAAATTTGTGAAGATGTTCTTTTACGCGCACTGCAGGCACAATTTCTTCATCCACATACACATCGTCAATATATGCAGATGTTGCCAGCTGAATGCGCTCATCCTTAGTCAATATAGCGTCAACAATCCTTTGCATAATTGATGGTGCCACATTAAGTCCAAATTCCATGCGGGTTCAACAATACCTTTCTCTCTTGATGAGCACCGTTTGATAGGGCCATAGTGACTGATGGACATGCACTTGAAGGTATGCTTTACGAAGACCCAGCACAGATACATTAGATCCTGCTTGCCGCCATTCCCTCAACTTCTCGGTACATACATCTGCGCGGGCTGTAAAAGGATTTACGAGCTCATTTAGTTCCAAATAGTCGAGTACCGGCCTCACCTTCTGTTTATTATGCTGGATAACCGCCATTAATGGGATCAGACGCTTCGAGGGGCCCAATTCCTTCTCTGGATAGGGAACTAGCCATCCATTTTTTTATCCAAGTCCGTAGTTCCTTATCGTATTCCTCACGAACTCCCGGGGGGATTTTATATTCCGGAACCCTATTGTACAACTTCCCGAGTGGCTGCTCGTCCGGCCATTTCCAAGAAACTGTGCAGGATCTCGTACGCTGGTCGAATTCCGCATAAAAGTCAGACTGTCCCAGTTTCATGGATACATGACGTTAGAGAAATGTGCCTTACCCTCACCATCAAATACAGACATCACCCAATTCTTTGATAACGTAACTTCCTAGCAGCAAGTCATAACCAAGAAGATCCCCGCTCACAACCAGGCATTGTACGGTTATTGTAGGCCCATCACCGACACGTTTACGAATGACACTAACTCCACAAGACGCTAGCGTGCCCCCGCCGACTGTCAGTACTGGAATCCTCTTCTTGTCCCATGCGTCACAGCATGCCTTGCACAAGAGAGTCTGCGTGCACCCTGTGTCTACGAGCGCAAAGCGTTCACGCCCGTTCATGCGCACTTTCACTGCGGGTAGCGCTCTATTTGTCAATGATCTGGGGAGAATACTGGCGTTATAGTTTACTCTCCTTGTCCGTTTCCCGGACAACTCCTTGCTACATGACATAGCTTACTGCACCGGTAGCAATGCATGCGTCTTGCTGTTTCCTGAACAGACGTGTCCTTTACACTGCTCCAACTTCGGCAATCTCTAGAAAAGTGGGTTGGCCCGCCACATTTATAACAGTTTACGCCATCTTCTAATGGAGTAAATGCTTCTGTGGCTGCTAGCACTGGCTTCGCGTCTTTTTCTTTTAAAATATTGCGGGCTCTAGCCAACAATTCCTGATTCCCAATCTCGCTAAGCCTTGACGATGCTCGCAGTAGTCAGCTGGTGTCGTCCGGGAGTCCTGTGAGAAAGGCACAACTTAATATACGTTCAGTCACTCCACCAAACGGCACAGCTAATCTCTTTAAATCCGCCAGGTAGACGTCCACCGTCTCATTCAACCGAAGCCGCCGTTCGGTGAACTGCCTCCAGGCAAAGGCTGTGTATAGTGCCTCCTTAACCTCCTCCTAAGTTGGTTCATCCCCGAGCTGTTGATAAACGGAGTATGCCTCCTTGGTCAGCCCCAATGAAATGACAAGCGTGGGATCCTTTATTTTGCAAAGCCGGCAGGCCAGTTCAGTCTTTTCCCACAATTCAACTACCGAGGGTCCGGCGGAGAAGGCCGTCGAACTCCGGTATCAATCTTAGATCAAACTTGTTCATTGTAAAAAAAAAAAAAAATGGGCCGAAATAGCTTGCAGTCATCAACAGGCAAAAATCACTGCTCACACAAATTCTTCCAACTGACTTT
This sequence comes from Euprymna scolopes, assembly GCF_053919585.1. Lineage (NCBI taxonomy): Eukaryota > Metazoa > Mollusca > Cephalopoda > Sepiida > Sepiolidae > Euprymna > Euprymna scolopes. The sequence goes on from NC_136493.1 coordinate 30,941, forward strand.
GCCGCTTCTCAAACGTCAAATGATTTCTCCTTCCTCTCGCACCCAGAAATGACCTGTTTTTATGAGTCACGCACACGTGATCCCGCGAGACTTCGTTCACTACAAAACGTCACGACCGCCATGATGGACAATTTCTTTCTCGACGCGTGCGACTCACAGGACAGACAGATACGAGGACGTTTGTACAGTAAACAGACAGATACGAGGACGTTTGTACAGTAAGCCATTTTCCTCACAAAGGGGTCAAAGTTCAACGATTTGCCTTTTGAGAACTCTACCAAACTCCTCCGACAATTTTGTGGTCTAAACACTTGAAATGTTAGATATAGGTTAATTGGACATGGATCTAACTTAATAACTTGATTTGAGCCCAAAACAATAAATTCTAAGGGGTCATGATAGGGGTCAAAGTTAAAAAAATTAACCGTTTTTGTTTGTTTTTGTTTTGTTTTTTCTTTCAGGCTCAGCATACATCTACAAACACCCGAGCAACGCCGGGCTGAAATGCTAGTCTATATATCTATAAAAGTGAACGTGTCTGTGTGTCTTTGTGTCTCTGTGTGTGTCTGTGTACATTTCCCTACGCAATAACTCTGTCGATTTTTAGTTTACAGACTCGAAATTTGATATACAGGGTACTGAGATTTGGGAAAATCTGGGATAAGTTTTCAGCCAGAAATTTGCCTGTTAAGGGGTCAAAGTTCAACGATTTGACCTTTGAGAACTCTACCAAACTCCTCTGACAATTTTGGGTCTAAACACTTGAAATTTTAGATATAGGTTTCTTGGACATGGACCTAACTTAATAACTTGATTTGAGGCCCAAACAAATGTTAAGGGGTGATAATAGGGGTCAAATTAAAAAAAAATGACGTTTTTTTTTGCTCAGTGTACACCTCCAAACATCCGGGCAACGCCGGGCCGAAATACTTGTATATCTATAAAAGTAAACGTGTCTCTGTGTCTGTCTGTGTGTCTGTGTGTCTGTGTACATTTTCCCTGGCAATAACTCTGTTAATTTTCAGTCTACAGACTGGAAATTTGATATACAGGGTACTGAGATTTGCGAAAATCGATGTGATCGGTTTTTGGCCAGAAATTTGGCTGTTAAGGGGTCAAAGTTGAACGATTTAACCTTTGAGAAGTCTACCAAACTCCTCCGACAATTTTGCGGTCTAAACACTTGAAATTTTCGATATATGTTCCTTGGACATCGATCTAACTTAATAATTCAATTTGAGCCCAAAACAATAAATTTCAAGGGGTCATAATAGGGATCAAAGTTAAAAAAATTGACTTTTTTTTGATCAGCATACACCTCCAAACACCCGGGCAACGCCGGCCACCGATGCTAGTATATATATATATATATATATATATATATATATATATATATATAAGTGAACGTGTCTGTGTTTCTGTGTGTCTTTCTGTGTACATTTTCTTTCGAAATAACTCCGTTAATTTTCAGTCTAAAGACTAGAAATTTGATAGACAGGGTACTGAAATTTAGGAAAATCTATGTGATCGGTTTTCGGCCAAATATTTGTCTGTTAAGGGGTCAAAGTTCAACAATTTTACCTTTGAGAACTCTACCAAACTCCTCCGACAATTTGTGCCTAAACACTTAAAATTTTACATATAGGTTCCTTGGACATGGATCTAACTTAATAATTTGATTTGAGCCCAAAACAATACATTTTAAGGGGTCATAATAGGGTCAGAATTTAAAAAATTGACCGTTTTTAATTTTTTGCTCAGCATACACCTCCAAACATCCAGGCAACGCCGGGATTAAATGCTAGTATATATATATATATATATATATATATATATATATATATATATATATATATATATATATATATATATATATTAATTTTATTTACACAAACATTAATGGCTACATATGTGCATACATGTTTCTGTAATCACCCACGTTGGGGGATTACGTCTTCAGGCAAAGAATTACCGTCGAAAGTGATATTTCCACCAAATACATTTTCCTATTTCGTTTATCAAGTTAGAATGCAACCTGGGTGGGAGTCATAAAGAACGGTGAGAGGATAAGTGAGGTCTTTGAAGATGATAAACATCTTTTTCATTTCCCTTTCCTCCCATCCAACCTAACTTTTGGTTTTTATGGCATAAGGTACTTGAGAATTTAGTTTTTTGTCTTGGAGTCTGTAAATTAAGAACATTAGCTATGGTCAACTAAGTACTGACCGATGCCTTTCAATCTACATCCATCCACACTGACATGCAACACACACACAACACACACATACACAGACACCGCCACACACACACACTCACGTTAATACATATATTCAAAAGCGAATCTATTCTGTACGCTTTTATTTTACTCACAACACACGTACTGAAACTAGGCAATAACTCTAAACTACGCAGGAATAAGGTTAGAATTACAATAAGGTAAATAAAACAAAACAAAACAAAACAAAAAATAAATAAAATTTAATAAAAATAAAATAAAAATAAAAACAAATAAACAAACAAAATATGAATAAACATAAAACACGAAAGTTATCTAAACCCCACATGTACCTATATATATTAATATATCAGTATACTTATAAATGCCTACACTTTTCTACACCCGCGCATATATACACACACACATACAGACATACAGAGACAAATAATGGCATTTTTCTTTACTTCAGTAGCATGGTAACCCCTTCATATATGCAATAGTATGCTACTACACTCCAGACGGGTGTATATATATATATATATATATATACACATACACACATCCATACACATATATACATATATATATACATATATACATACACATACACACACATACATACATACATATATAACATACATATAAACAACATTCGGACATCCTTACATTCTTGTAATCTATATTGTTACAACAATCATATACGAGACAGCCTCTTCTAATAGTTCAGAAATATATATGCATATACATACATATACATACATACACACATACAAATACATCCATATACAAACATACCCCACAGATATATAGATACACATATATATAAATATACAAACATACATGCATACATAAAATACACTTATACATTAATACTCACACAAATATAGACATAAATATATATACATGTACCCTGCCACCAAATGATACATCCAAAGTAGAAACAGACATGAATACATTTACTATATAAATTCCCTTTTTCTATCAAACTCCACACGCATAGTTATATTTCATGACCTCGCCCGCTTGTTACATTTTCCTAAGTTGTAGGTTTTTTCGTAAAAATTTATACTACGTAAAAATTTATATTGAATTCAGCATGAAGTTCATAGGCCTATCTTCCTATTAAGCAAGCACTCTTTCGATGGTTAGGCAGATATACATAAGATGTATAACGATACAATAATAATATATAATAACACATGACAGAAATCAGAGTATTTAGGTTATACAAACTGAGTATACAAGCTTATATATTTTAGTACTTACCTTCATCTTTATTTATTCACCCTAATTTCCTTATCCCCTTTTCTTTCATTCACCCTTCATTCCTTACTTTATGTCATCTATTTATTCATTCATTCTTCTTCTTTTTTTTTAAATTAATTTTCCTACCCGGGTATATAAAGATCATATATCCATACATGCATACACCCAAAAAATACCCATATGCATACATTATTACGAGGTTCACCCAAAGCAATCTATTACTCATTTGGTTCAAATATACCTTCATACAGGTACTTATTTATGACTCCCACCCAGGTTGCATTCTAACTTGATAAACGAAATAGGAAAATGTATTTGGTGGAAATATCACTTTCGACGGTAATTCTTGGCCTGAAGACGTAATCTCCCAACGTGGGTGATTACAGAAACATGTATGCACATATGTAGCCATTAATGTTTGTATAAATAAAATTAATATACCTTCTCTGTTCACTCATTGAACACTATTTTGATAGACACATGTTGTTTCATTGGATGTACTTCTAGGAAACTAAAATCTACTGGCTATATATATATATATATATATATATATATATATATATATATATATATATATATATATATATATATATATATTGCTAATGTTTCTCGTTATTGTTTCACAGTTTGTAAACAAAAATATAGATTAAGAATGATGAACTAATCTTAATATAGAATGTTTGTTTTAATGTAATAATTCTGAACAAAGAGTGTGCTACGGCTATTATCTATATTCTCTTTATAACTAAGCACAGTAGTCAAATCACTGCATAAAATTATACAGTACAAAGGAGTTTGAGGCATAGATAATAAGCGATTCTTATTTTGCACAAATCAAGTGGCAAGACAAGATACCAGACACAGGAATTTAAACCCGGTCTAACCTTCCGTTAGCACATACCATATTACAGCAGTGCCAGGTTCGTTGGGCAGGTCATATATGCCGCATGTCTGATTTAAGGCTCTTAAAATAGCTCCTTTAAGGTGAGCGGTCCAAAGAAAAAAGACCCACAGAAGAACGACGGAAACGGATCAAGGACAATCTGAAGTTGTCTCTCAAACAGTCCGACTTGTATTCTCCTTATGGGAAAACTAATACAAGGCAGAGGTTCCTGGGGTGTCGCAACACAGAAAGGGGCTAAAATTCTGAATCCACACGCAATGATGAACGCAAGAAAAAACGTAGAAGACAGAGCAGCCAACACCTGTACTACAGAATCATCTAACCGGGGCCTAATATGCAAGAAATACTTCAGAGCTCGAATCAGTGTAACAAGCCATCTCTGAAACCATAAAACAATTTCATAATGACGATCATTTTCGCAAGCGATAGATGAACATCATCATATATTATATGTGTATATAAAATTATATATATATATATATATATATATATATATATATATATATATATATATATATATACTGTGTGTGCAAAATCAAGACTTCAAGACAAGGTGTTGATGGCAACAAAAGTGTATTTCATTTTACGTTACAATTGTTTCAATGTCCAGTTCGGCAATTTCAAGCATTATATCGTTTGAAAATTTTCAAAAACAAGCACGATATAAACCAAACGATATAATGCTTGAAATTGTCGAACTGGACATTGAAACAATTGTAACGTAAAATGAAATACACTTTTTTGTTGCCATTAACACCTTGTCTTGAAGTCTTGATTTTGCACACACAGTATATTAATGCTCAATTATGAAATGTGATAATTTTGTAGCTTAATCCTTAAGTCAACCATTTTTGGCTTAAAACCTATTGGAATATGAAAATTTACTGAATTACACGAACTCAGTATATTACATATATATATATATATATATATATATATATATATATATATATATATATATTGTATATAATCAGGTACAGTATAATTTCCTAACATCATGAAACGATAAATATTTTTCTGAGAATATATATATATTCCAAAATAGTGACGGGTTCGTTAGTTTATGAGGCATTACTCAATAACTGATTATATATATATATATATATATATATATATATATATATATATATATAATATATCTCGTTGTTTTATTTCCTTCGGTTGATGTTCTCTGGAATCAAAGAGACCCTATTCCTGGTGTTTAACTCTTAATCTCTATATAAGATACATATATATTCGAATATTCCATTAAAATACTTTATCTCTTAAATATTAAGTCAGTAAAGAAGTTAAGAACATAAGTTTCCTCTTTTCAATGGACCTTTTTAATGTTATAATATATATATTTTTTTTAGCCGTTTGGTATCACTGGTTTCCAGGAGACGAAGTTATCTAGTCTTTTTTATTGCATTTTCACCCCAAACAAGGCATATTTCCACTTTGATGTAGGGGGCTATCAGGGACCTAAGTTCCAGGGGTACTATGTAAGGAGCTTAGTCTGGTGGAGAATGCAGCTTTGTGCTGTTACTTGAGGTAAAATCACTTGGAGAAGGTGCACCGTCTGTTGTAAAAGTCAGTGTAGGTAAGCCATAACGAAAAGGTTTTATTTGAGCACCGAATATTATGTGATTTCTAGTATTTGTTCAGGTTTTACTTCTAGGGAAAAGTATCCTCATGTCATGGTTGTTTTTTTTTATTGACAATTATTTTTTCTTTCTGTCGATTCTGTCATTATCTACCTTTGATTTTAACATTATTTTGCAATATATCTGTTTGAACAATCAACGACTTTATCCGTTTTTTTGTTTTATATTTCGCCGCTACTATTATATAGCTGGGTGCATAATAGTGTATATATAACAGATTTATATATAAATGAGGGTATAAAAACGTATAAATATTATATAGTCGTCTATGTAATGTTCGTTGCGGGTGTGTATGTATGTTTTTACCACATATAATATACAGAGATAGATACATTCATTAATAGTTCAACAAATGTGACAAATAGCATCTTTGCCTGTTTGCCTAGACAAAGAAAGGGGATGCCTTTTTTTTTGCCCGCAACCATCCCTCTATTGTTCCAGACGTGGGTTTGAAAATGTAAGTCACTTTCTACCATGACAACTCAGACAACCAAATTGGTTTTCAACATTTACATTTATTCCTGTTGCGACATTTTGTTCTGGGGTTAAACGTCATTCCCTTATGCAGGGTTTACACATTACAGTATATCCAGCCGAATACTTCCATGGCTTAACGACTTCTTCCTAGCCGAAAACATTTCTGTCTCGTTTTTTCGTTTCAACTGTTCGCCAGAAAAAAATCTGTGACTAACACTAACTTACATATTACGTGTATTTTCAAACAAATTCAATACGCCATTATTTTCGCGTTAACAAGACATAAATAAAATAGTTCACTTTTATCACGTATCTTGTTTATGTTAGATTACATTCTTTTTACTAATTTAATATGTTGGGAACTTTTTAACATAAATAAATTTATTTTAAATATCTATTTCGTTTTTGATAACAATCTTTCTATTTCTATTTTTACAAATTTAATAACGAGAATAAAAAGATAAAAATTACTACCAGAAAAGTAGCAGAAACTCGCCATGAAGCAAGCGAACAATAGAAGATGTGTTTTGAAAGAAACTACTCCCTTTATAGGCTTGTATATAATGATGTTTATCAGCTATTTTCACTTGTGAAGTAATCCATTTCGGATAAAGTTAATGTCGGTGGTCAAAAGAGAAAACGCTCTTTTCTAGGGCCGTCCTCATCTTAGTTTTTTTACTTGTATAAAATGGTGTTTATGGCTTTTTTCATTGCATTTCTTAATTTATTAACTCGTAAACTATATATATTTATATATAGTCATGTTTTTTTGTGGGGGGGTTATCTTACAGATAATATCGAGTTTTCAGGAGAGAATACGCACCGTTTCGGGACCTTCCTCTCTACGGCTTGTTCGCGTATTGGCCCTCATCACTGATGTCAGGCCCAATCTTCTGAACTGCATTAGAATAAACTGCTCAATACAATGGAAAAAAATGACGTTTGATAATTAAGCGGTCCCTGTCACGAGCAACGGCTTTGCGCATGTCGTTCAATGTCCAAAGACTACGGCTGACATATTTGTTAAGACGTGCTCATATCGAAAATAAACTACTACTACTACTACTACTACTACTACTACTACTACTACTACTACTACTACTACTACTACTACTACTAATAATAATAATAATAATAATAATAATAAACAGTAATAATGATAACAACAACAATAATAATAAAATTAAATATACACTTTTTCAAAGGATAGATTGTAAACTCTTCTGACTTAAGGTTACTAATACTACAATCTAAAAGGTTATGGAAACAAAAATGCAAATTATAAGACCAAGGGTCACTGTGTAAAGGTGCTACAATGCATAAAGCAAGAAAACTAACCGAACTTGAGCGCTCTCGAATTCTAGGATTCTATAAGCAAGGTTTGTCACAGCAAGCGATAGCAGCTAAGGTAAATCGCAGTAAAACTGTTATTTGCAACTTTCTAAAGAACATTGAGAATTATGGAAAAGCAAAATCCTTTGGTAGCCCCCCACAAATTTCTCCTGCATTGAGTAGGAGAATCAGATGGGTTGTTATGAATGACAGAGGACTTTCTTCTAGTCAAATTAAGGCGGTTACATATATCGATTGCAGCCCAATAACCATCAGACGACACTTACAACAAAAAGGCATGGTAAATAAAAAGCGTAAACAAATTCCTCGATTGCTTACACGTCACAAAGTGGACTGCTGAAGATTTGGTCGTGAATACCAAATCTGGGACGTTAAGAATTGGAAGAAAGTCTTGTTTTCTGATGAGAAAAAATTCAATTTAGGTGGTCCTGATGGCTTCCAGCGATATTGGCATGACAAAAACATGCGTTTTGAAATTTTTTTCACACGTCATAGTGGCGGAGGGCTCGTAATGGTATGGGGTGTATTTTCTTACAGAGGGACGATGGAGCTCCAGGTGTTGCAGGGTCGTCAGACAGAAGCGGGTTATGTTAGCATGCTACAAAAAGTAATTTTGATTATGGAGGATCATCGTTTGTGTGAAGATAATGCTGCAATCCACACTGCAAGACGGACCTTGAGCTTTCTACAAGAAAATGGAGTCCAGCTTTTGGAACATACTGCATGCTCGCCGAACTTGAACCCAATTGAAAATGTTTGGGGATGGATAGAGAGGTTTATCGAAATGGCAAACAATATTTAAAAAAAAATGAACTTCGTGAAGCCATCTTCAGAAACTGGAGCAGTATCCCCCGCACTTTAATGGAAACCCTTATTTCTAACATGTCCCAAAGAATTTTTAAAGTCATCAACAGCAGTGGAGGTAGAGCTCATTATTAAGTTTTATTGTTGAATGTTTTCATACAATTTTCATATACATTTTGTATAATTTAATAGAATTTTTTATCTCTGGTCTTATAATTTTGATCATGTGTAAAAAGCCTAATTTAATAAAAATGTAAATTTTAAAAATAAGTCTTTGGAGCGTAGCTTTTTGTTTTCACAACCTTTTAGATTGTAGTATTGGTAACCTTAAGCCGAAAGAGTTTAAAATCTATCCTTAAAAAGTTTTTTTTAAAGATTTATAAGTGGTCTTTAATTTTTGATCAGCAGTGTATGCATATATATATATATATATATATATATATATATATATATATATATATATATATATATATATATATCAGTATATTTAGTCAGCATTTTTCTTTTATGCACGTTTCATTAAATAACACAGATAACTCTTGCTTGTTTTTCTTGTAATCCTCCTTTTCTCTTTGTCGGGCCATTTTCCGAACGTTTTTTTTCCGAGTGAAAAAAGAAATTTCCCATAATCGCGAACGTTTTCGACCTCCATTGGGGGAGTAGTAAAATATTAAAAAAATGAAATTGAAAATGAAAGTAGCGAGATGAAATAAAAAGACGATTAAAAGATGATTAAAAGGCGATTAAAATCGCTTAAAATCATTAAAATACTCCAAAGCACTTGAGTGTGCCCTCCGTTTCGTTTTGAGTTTGGTTAATCGTTGGTTTTTTAATGTGGATTCACAATGCCTCAAAGATATATATATATATATATATATATATATATATATATATATATATATTTAAAAGAGTGTACCCATCAACAATTGTGGGTTTTTTTAAAGGTTTTCATCATATTTTTATTTTAAAATATTTTTATAACGCGTTTCGAGCTGAGGGTGTGCTCTCTTCAGATGTTTTCTTAATAAGTTTTTCTTTAAAATGGGAGTTTGAAAAGTTATTTTTACCTCCGCTGATACTAAATGTGTTTTTCAGAGTGATGTGTGGTCTCAGACATTCTGTCTCCAACCGTAAGTGTTCAAAGTGTCCGGTCAAAGTTAGATTCAAAGAGGCCGCTTTTGGTCCATTTGGTTAAGGTTTTTATGTTTTTTAGGTTTTTTTAAAAAGATTTTCTTTCCCCATGTATAGCACACACTCACACACAATCACACACGCACACATATACATACATGTACATGTTTTTCTCTCGTTGGAACTACACAACCATCACTTTAAATATATATATATATATATATATATATATACATAAATTAAACATATAGAAATAGATAAATCTAATCACAGAGATAACTACACTGTAGACATTTGCTCCCATATCATACGGTATCCCTTTTCGCATATATTGTAACGTAACCTGCACATGTCAACTATCTCTTTAGATCTTCTTGTTTCTCTATCTTGTATTGATGTTGCTTTCTACTTGGCTCTTATAAGGTATTGTAAAAACAATCAAGATTAGTATTTTCCTCGTTATGGTTTATTCGCGTATCAGCCACACTCGCTTATGTGAATCTTATTTATCTGAATTGCATTTGAATGAACTGCTCAATACAATAAAAATGTTTAATGATTTAGCGTTTCTTGTAACGAGTAATAGCTTTGCGCGCGTGACGTTTAAATTTCGAGGGCTGTATTTAACATATTTTTTAGGTTAAGACGCGCTCATATCGAAAACAATAGAAAAAAAGAGAAAAAAGAAAAAAGAAGGCAAGAAGAATACAAATAATAAATAAATAAAAATAAATCAAGTATAAATAAACAAAAAAAATCATTAAATGAATAAATAAATCTAATCACAGAGATAGTTGCCCCGTGAACACTTGCTTCCATGCGGTATTCCTTTTAATCCAAAGCCACATTGCACATTGTTCACTTACCACTATGAGACGTTCTTTTTCACCGTTTAATTCAAAGCTGTCTTAAAAGTTGATTTAAAGAGCCTGCAATGAAAACCTCTTGCTCCAGTCTCAACAGCTTGAAGAATTGTAACGTAACCTTCACGGGCCAGCTCTTTTGTTAAGGTCTTCATATTTCTCTATCTTATATTGATGTTGTTTTTCTACCCGGTTCTCATAAGGTACTGTAAATTCAGTCAAGATGAGTCTTTCTTTGTTCTTGATGAGAGAACAACGTCTGGCCGTTGACCCTTTCCTTTTATAATTTTTGGATAATTACTTTGCCAACCAAAGAGATCTGTGGCGACTAGCCAATCATCATCGATTCCAAGAATATTTTTGCCATGTACTACTTATACGTTTTGATCCGATCCACATTTTCCTCCCTCTGCAAAAAATTTGTGGCTTATGTTAGCTGCTTCGTGTTTCAGTCGGTTACTTATTGTTGTGGTCTGTTTCCCCAGTATCCTGTTGTCCTGCCACGTATATCGGCCATTAGCAAAAGCCACTCTGTAGGAACTAAGAATATGTTCCATAGTCTGGGAGATTTCTTTGCATAAAGGACAGGTTAAATCACCCCATCCTTCTAAATTTTGGAAGGTTAGTAATTGACGGAAGTACGTCGTAAATTGAGTGTATCATGAAACTCAACCGTAGCGGCGACATATCTCAAATATCATTCTATATAATGCATTTTTGCATAACTTCTTCCCAGTTTGTCAATTGTCCCTGCTGTGACTGTTGAACGCCTTTTATGAGCCTTTTGCTTTCTTCCTTGTTCCTTATTTCTTGAATGACCATATTCCTTGCTCTTTGGTTGTAGCCGTAGACTATCTTTGGATACTGCTCATTCCCAGTCCAGATTTCTCTGTCTGAGTGAGCCCAATGACTTTACTGAAAGCTAGGTTTTCTTTCGCCTTATTTATAACTTCTCGGACTTTCCATTTCACCCTATTTTAAAGGAGGGTCGTACTGTCTTTACGACTGTGTCATTGGAATTGTCTAACATCATCTGCAACTTGACTTTTCCATCTTTGAACTCCTCTTCAATAGACTGAAGCGATAATTTTAGTTTAGATTGTTTGCTATATAGGGCTACTTTGGATAATCCTGGGGGCAAACCCAGCCATTTTATTGTATATCTGCTGATTTTTCCTTCTATTGCATCAACTGTTCTCATAGTTACTTCAAATACGAGAAGAGGTCATAACATAATTGGGATGAACATGTGTTGAAGATACTATACCTTGAATTTACCTTGCACAGCACCTGATCGTCTCTAAACTATCATCAACGATTTTTATTGTCACTTTAACCTGCTTGAAATCTTTCAAGGTTTTATCGCACCATCTTCGTAAGCTTTTTATCGGTTCTTCTGAGACAGTACGGATTTTCTGCCCAGCCACTTCAAACCAGATATCTTGATGCACTTTTCCCTTTCTGAGAGAGAGGCTTCTGGACATCTTAGGCTTGAAAGTCATTCTGGACCAAACTACCATTTCATTCATAATGCTGAGTAACTTGCGGGTGTCAGCTTCTTTTTATGTGAGGATCGTGGTATTCTCCATGTAACCCTTTAATGGTGACATTTCTATTATATCTACTAATGTAGTAGGGCTTGCGTTCTTTTTTGCCGCCTTGAGAATTATTTGAATCACTAAAGCAAAAAGTATAGGTGATACTGTAAATCCCATTGCAATTCCCACTTCGATTCTCATCCAGTTTGTCGTGAAGTCATTTATTGTAAACCACATATGAAACCTATCAAAACACGTTGCAACCATCTTGCGTATTCCCTTTGGGATATAATGCATCTGAACAGATAGGTAGATTATTTGATTAGGCACTGATTCATATGCATTAGCCAAATCGAGCCATATGATGTCCAATCCAGTCTTGTAAGTTTTCGCTCTTTGGATAGCCTCCCATGTCATAGTCCCATGTTCTAGAAAACTTGCTATTCCAAAGATACCACCTTTTTGCACGGAAATATCGATATATTGATTTGATAATAGGTATTCTGTTATTCTTGAAGCCATTGCCACGAAAAAAATTTTTCCTTCTACATCAAGAAGTGAGATTGGCCGAAATTGATTTATATCTTCTGAGTTTTGCTCCTTGTGTATATACACACCGTCTGCTTCATTCGCATAAGTACTTTAGGGGATCTTTTGTAAAGGAAAAAGGGTATTCCATTCAGGCCTAGTTCAAATTTATTTCTATTTTTACGCTAATGCTATTCTAGTGAGTCCATGGCAGATACTGGCCGGTGACTTATTTCACACCGAAGGTCTAAACTATTTAAAGTTCCCGTTTGTGGAAGGATGAAACTGACAAAAAAAATTTCAGAGAAAATGCTAAGTAACTATGGTCCACACTTTACTCAGTCTATTTCAAGCAATTTACAAAAGAATGAGGCTTCAAAAATCACACGTCTTTACTCAAGTTTACACAGTTGAATGAAGTAGCAGAAAGTTCTGTCCAGGCAATGAAATCTGCATTCAAGAAAACAGCGACTTATACATAGCATAGTACAAATGGAAGTTATCTTGAAACATCCTAATAAAATGCAACAATCAAAGCAGCAAAAAGGAAAATATAATGACACGATTGTATCAGAAGCAAACAAAACAAAAAAAATGTACCACGATCAACATACAAAAGATTTGCCCAAACTTCACACAGGACAACCTGTGGGTGTTTTAAAAAAACGAGCAGGGACCAAGGTTGTGCATAGTACATACTCCTAAAATATTTCTCCGTCGATATCGACTACTTTTCAGTACACCTATCCGGGACCATATTAAATCCTGAGGTACACCCTACTGAAATTCCTCAGGAGCCCACTAAGTATAGAGACAAACGACACACAAAAACAACATTTAGCTCTTAAACAAACAACCTTCTATAGTACTAAACACAGACACATACAACAACAACAGATTAGATAAAACAACCAGATCTTGATGGATACGCAAATGTTTGAGATGGGGCATACACAAATTGAAATTTTTGTTTTGTTTGTTGTTTTTATAATTTTTCTTGTCTTTTCATTTAGTTATATGAAATAAAAGGAGTGTGATATTATGTCACCATTATCACCCCCCCCGATAACTCCTCCAAACGGGAGTTCCTAAAAAGAACCCCTTGCTTTTGAAACTATAGAAACATAAAAAAGAGAAGTAGCCCCCATGGTCGCTTTCACTGTACCATGCGTTTTTTTTCTCCCTTTATGAACATCAAATAATTTTTCAGAGTCGCACTTTTCGGACCGACGAGAACAGAGGTTAATCCCAGCAGAATTACAAATCTTCCTTGTGTTGAAACAATGAAAAAGATAAAGAGAGAGAGAGAGAGAGAGAGAGAGAGAGAGAGAGAGAGAGAGAGAGAGAAAAAGAGAGAGACACACACATGTATATGTGATTGAGAAACAAAGAATATAATTTTATTACATTTACAAAGTCTGCTTGTCAGCTAACTTGATTTAACTTTTTGACAGAACTAGTCAACCACGATTACTGTGACGCGACTGGAATTTTATAAACATCTGACTCAAAATTAAATTTGATTGACAACACGCTCTGAAGTAGCCATGTTTATAATAACGGAATTTATATTATGCTCAATGTAGGCATAAATTTTTAAATGTATGTGTTGCGTGTGTGTGTATATGTTCCGTCTGCCTGCTTCCCACCTGACTACAACTTGGATGTCTTCAAGTCCAACGTTAACAAATTCCTAATGAACCGCCCCCTTAAGTAAACACTTCATCAAATCTCCACACTAACGTAATGTACTTGCAATAACCCTTATCCCTGAGTGGCTTCCGGGCCTTGATAAGTGGTGACCACTGTGTAAAAAAAATAGTTACCCGTCTATTATTTAGCGTTTGGTCTTTGGTATAAAGTCTGCAGTTCCGACAGTTGTTTATGATGGATTACTTACATCACAAAAAGTAATGTACTTATGAATTAAATTGTCAGTGTGCCGCTGACTATGTGGGTCGAACCTCCTTAAATTTGTAGATTAGAATTAACCAACATATTCGAGCAAGAATAAGATTGGGCAAGCCTTGTTGGGCTCACCCTCTTCTTCCACCTTGGAATATGCCATTGGCCAACACCTCCATGAAAATCTAGTGTGTGCCAATGTGTATTAAAATGAAGTGTTTTAGAATTTTACACAGGATTGACTCTCAGAATCACTTGCGGATTTTGGAGTAGGTCTCGATTCTCTCACGTAAGCCCTCTCCCTGTCGACAGAAAGAATTCGTCAGGTCATTAAACTTATTTGGGGACATATTTTAACCCTCCTCTTTTCCCCACTTGTACATATATTTGACATAATTGCAAATATTTTATTTTCATCGCGCCTTTTTTTCTCCCTTGATAAAAATTTCACGTGCACTCTATTAAGTCTTTGCTCTTACGTTAGGCACCGCCAAAACTGGGGGGGGGGAGGCAAGTACTTTTTGACGGACCGTCTGTTTAAAAATCTACTAAAAATCAGGCAATTATCCAATCAATACGAAATTTTCAGCGATTATTAAGAGAAGAATGAACTTTATAACAGTATATTTATTTTTCATAAACGATATATATATATATATATATATATATATTTTTATTTAAGTTAAGCAGAACAAAAATTTTTTTTTAAATATTTAAACGAAAAAAGCCATTTATAAATCTTTGATAAATAAATTAACAATTTTTTTAGCGAGCCGAATAATGCATGACCATTATTAAACAGCGCATGCTTTGAAGAATCGATATAAAAAAAAGAATTCGATAAATATTGTGCCCTTTGTGCTAAAAATATCATCATTTTTTCGATCCAGTTTGGAAACGTTTGCCGCCTTTCGAATACGGTGGACCAAACGCGCTGAAATAATTTTTTTATTCAGCTTTAAATTGCCCCCTCCCCATTTTGGAGAGCCTGGCCCCCACACACATACACATTAAAAACCAAACTCATACAAATGGTCACCCATCAGGTACTGGCCAGCCTCAGCGTTAATAATACATTGAAATTTTATCACTGTAAAATAAGTTTTGTTTTTGCTTTTTGGTCTTCCGTAGTTTGCTTTTTATCACGTACAAATGTAAACAGAGTAATCAAATCGACTCGAAGTAACTGGTTGCCTATATGAATAAGTGGAATTATTTGAAATCCAGGTACTTATATTATACTATTTTTGCATATTCTCATAGAAAATCACCCTAAATCTTAGTTAGACAAGAAATAAACAAATTAATTCTTTCAAAAACCGTTTTTCTTAACTATTTTATACGCTTTTTGTGCAAAACAAAAAACGCCAATTGTTAACTTTTTGGGAAAATTTAACATTTCAAATTTAATTAAAAAAAGGAGAAAAAGGTTTTATCTTTCTGGAAAAAAAAGTTACTCAGAAATAATGGATTTTAATAAATGTAATTTCGTTTTAAAAAACAACTTGATTTTTTGGCCATTTTTGGCCATTTTTGGCGGTGCCTATCTTACGTAATACTTTATTTTTATTTATTTCTTTGCACAGTCCATCGTTCAACTGATGATGAGTTGGTTAGTGTAAAGGGCCCCTTCGGTTTTGCCGACTTTTTCTTTAAAGCAATTTACAGTGTTGTACCGTTCAACAACGATATGAATGTGAGTCAACAAATGTTCCACTCTCCCATACTTTTACTTTCATTGAAATCGGTGAAATGACCCATTTTTCAATCAACTCGATTTTTAAAAATGAAGAAGTATTATGGTTCAACTGTGCTCGAAACAGAAACATTAATTTTGAACGCGCCCCCATCATGTAAAAAAAAAAAATTACTGTTGATTTTATAATCAAGCCCTTTTAAAACTTCTTAAGTACACTTTTGATGTTAAGCTGTCTAAACGGATAAAGTTTCGTCAAAATCCGATTGTTCTTTATTTAATCGAATTTTTCTCGATAATCGATTTTCGATATTTATCGGAGGAATTTTGTTACGAAACCTATCTAAAAGCATTGGCAGACACATAAATTACATTTATGTAAACTTTTTAAAAAATCGAACTAATTGTTTCAGAGTTCATAGGGAACGATCTCATACACACAGAAACAAAGTGGCTCATATATATATATATATATATATATATATATATATATATATATACTCCAGTTAACGAAAAAACATTAAAACATTTACACGCAGGGTTTGAGCCTACATACCATGTCATGAAAAAAAAAAAAAAAAGTTTTCAAGTCTTATAAAATTCTTTGCAGTTAATGAAAAAAATAAATAAGACATTTACGCGCGGAATTTGAACCTACAGACTACGTCATGCAAAATAAAAATAAAAAAAAAATACGCTATCAACTTACCTACAGTAGAATTTTCACGGCCCGTTGTTATATCATTGTTGCTAAGCGACGGCATGAAAAAAATGGCTTTACCGATGTTTGATGAATTAAAATAAGGGTTTCGATTATCGAATATCGGCAATTATCGAGGGTACAAGGCAAAACTTAACTAAAATTACTCCCAGACTTATACACTAATATTCTGTAAATTTTAAAGAAAATCTGTTCAGCCGTTTCGGAGTCTATAAGGTTCGAACTCACACACACAAAGTTGCATATATATATATATATATATATATATATATATATGTATGTATGTGTGTATATATATATATATTAATGAATAAATGTGAAAGTTGTTTCATTCATCACCTGTATTACAATCAAAAGGGATCTATGTTATTTGAATTATTAATATAACATACTCCTATCAAATGCTATATGCTAAAGAATAAAATCCAAGCGCAGCCATTTGTATTTGTCATTTGGAAAACTATTTTTAAACAATGTATAATAAATTTATCTTTGGTATTATGCATTTCTAATTACATTATTCTATTTTACACACACACACACACACACACACACACATATATATATATTGTGTTGAGATAGAGTTACCGATTTGTAAAGAATGAAAAGCAAGTGTTTAAAACTCCGACCTTAATTAATTACAACCAAATACCGAGTTGCAAAATTTACAAGAGACGTTTATTTATAACAAAGTAAAATAACATCAAAACATATTTATTGTGTACACAAATAGGCATAGTTAATTTGAAAGGTTCGTAGTGTGTACCAGTGTTATTAAAATTCGTTCGCATTGTTGTATTTTAGAAATACTTGATTGTTCTTCATAAGTCATTATGTTTCATTGTTCTTGGTCGATATTAAAGTTTGCCTTACCTTATAAGCCTGTTTGTTGCTCTTCGTGTACAACTTCATAGAGCGTACGAATTTTTACGTGTGGCCAGTTTGGTGCCGAGGCGAGAGAGAGAAAGAGAGAGAAAAGAGAGAGAAAAGAGAGAGAGAGGGGGAGGTAGGTAGATAGAGAGAGAGAGAGAGGGAAAGAGAGAGAGAGAGAGAGAGGGGGGGGGGGAACAGAAGATTAGGGTTAAGTGTCACCAGAACTGAAGATCAGGTCATGTCATTCGTCGCGTGCAACTAACATTGCTTTGCGTGTGTATTTCCGCGCATAGCTTTCTTTATGTATATGTGTCCGAACTAGACACAAAGCAAATTCAGCGGTTGTAACTGTTCACTATATATGCATTCATTTTTTCGATGATACCAGTAATTAAAATGGTTTAGTAATAAAAAGGATAAATTACTAAAATATTTTGAAAAAGTTATACAGGGTATTGAATTAAATTGTGACAAATGGCACTGATTAAACACAAACCATGAGATGCTGAGTAGAGCGGTGAAGCGTTGAATGGACGAGAAAACCACCAGTTGCCAGTCCATTTCTCTAAAAAAAAGTGGAGACGACGGATGGGTAGCTAATCCACAATGTTATTCACTAAGAATCTGTAGCAGAAACAAATGGGACTTTTTTCTTTTAACGAATCAATGCCTCTCCCCTGTGCTATTTGGCCACATACTGACCAATCAGGGGTACGGCGCATTGATCCTTCCTATCCCCTAAGGAAATCGGCCAGCATCCAGTTTGAGGAATAAGAACTCGTCCTTACTGAGAGAGCCACAAAACAGAACGTACCTCCCTTTTCTTCTCTCTCTCCACCTCGGTGATTTCTAACGATATTGAAGATTCCACTGGGAATAACTACCGCGATAGCACCAGGTGGCCAGAGTCCAGCTTTTGACAAGGAACATATCACATTCTCCTTAATAAACCTTTTCTGTGTTACATTTTATGAAGTTGTTGCGTTCGTCATTTCAGAAGCTTGTATGGAAGTATTTATTTTATTAGGTTGTGCCCTAAAAGCATTCAAAACCCTAAAAAATCTGTAGATTTGTGGCCGCC
Source organism: Euprymna scolopes (assembly GCF_053919585.1). Lineage (NCBI taxonomy): Eukaryota > Metazoa > Mollusca > Cephalopoda > Sepiida > Sepiolidae > Euprymna > Euprymna scolopes. Next base: position 49,945 of record NC_136493.1, read on the forward strand.
CTCCTCATCCGACGGTAACGGTCTTGACTATTTCTTCTAAGGCGTGATCAAGGCCAAGACCAACATGCATGCCTACAACATGTTCAATTGTCTGAAAGGTACCAATGTGAAGGCGTTCACTGCTATAGACGAGATCATAATCGCTAAGATGTGTGACACATTTGGCACTCTCATTAGCGGCGATTATATTTAAAAAAAGATCATTCAGCATGCAACTTTTTCTAAATTAATTGCCCTGTCTATACATATACATTTGTTTTTATTGCCGTTTTATTTTCAAGTATCAGATTTGTCGTCAACACTTTGTATATACGAGATGTGATTAGTATTAAGTGGTTTCGGGAATTTTAATAGCTTTTATATACATACAAATGATTAGTTATAATGGTGTACTTAGGAGTGTTAATGCCTGCTGTATCCGTGTGAAGTTTATATCCAGCTTGGATAATAAGAATGGTCTAAAGGAGACAACTACCCTTTTAGTTGATTGTTTCCCTTGCTTTCAATTATTTCTAGGTACGTGTAAAATGAATGCGGATGCTCAAAATGTATACACATTTTGACCCCTCCCTTTACTTAAAATTTACTCAAAATCAAGAAATTAACCAATTTTAATAAAATTTTAAGTATTTATGAAATAATAATCACGATATATAATGAACACATTATTTTTAATTAAATCTTAGTGGAATGTATTATTTCGGTTAAACAAAAATACCTTTATTAAAGTTATGGTTTTCAGTAGTAAAAACTGCATTAATATATTTGTGCTTTTTTTATGAAAATAAAGCATCGTAAATTATAAAAATTTAAAAAAAAAATTAACGTTTACAGGAACATTACGAAAAAAGCCCCTAAATCCGCATTAATGAATTCGATATAACTCGAAGAAAAATTATCTTCTAGACCTACTGATATTATCATTGAATTAAGCATTGTTTATTTTATATTTTAACAAAAAAATTATAATTGCAAAAAATATGTTTGCATTTTTTAAAATTACAGGTTTTGCATAATTTTTATACGTGAGATTCTAATATTTTCTTTGTTTGCATGAATGTGAAACTTTTGGCGTAACATAATTGTTACATAATTCTCGAAAATATAAAAATAAGAATTTAATTTATAAACCAGAACATAGAAAAATAATTAAATTTTAAAATGGTAAAAAGTAGACTAACATTCAGGATGGGAATATACGGATGAACTAGCACCCCTACCTCGCTTTTAATTACATGACATCATTTTAAGGTAGCCTTTTGACTGTCTGAAATTTTGGGGTAGGTCTAATTAAGCTTTTTTTGTACAAACAAAGTTTTTTTTTAAATTTTAATTCAATATCTTCACACTTTAATAATTATCTTTAAAATAGAACCGGAAAACTAATATTTATCTTTAAAAAAATTTTTACGCTGAATTTATTTAATTTAAAAATTTAACTCAATTATTTAGCGGGACGTGAAAACCTTTTTCATAACGTTTTGGTTCACGTGCACAAATAGTTCACTTATCACTGTAACAAAAAAAACAAAAAAACAAAATTAAAAAATAATAAAACCCCAAAAACGGACCAAAGGAAAAATGGGCTGAGGTGTTCGTTTTCTGTACCATTGTGTGTTATCCTGAATAATATAATTTCAAGGTGGCAGCCAATAAGAATTAGTGGAATGTTAGTCAGGGAAAATCATCATTTTGGAATAGTGAAGTGTAATGGTAGTGGTATATGTATAGATGTATAATCCAGTTAATAAGGTTGTCAGGTCAATATGGTTGTAAGGGTTATATATTTACCCGGTCTGGACTGGAAGAGCGGGAGGATTTATCAGGTAGAGTGGAAAATCCGAACTACTTTGTCTATAGATTTGGGTAATAGTGATGGTGCATCTCCTAAGAACTAATAAAGGATTTAATTATAACGAATAAATGTGTATAAAAGAACGTAGTAAAGTAACATACAACGGGCATTGAAGGTTCAAGCATAATACATGTGTATGTGGCAGCTGTTATTTAAAAACCTATTGTAGTTTGGTGCAGAGAGAAATTTCTGCAATCAAAGTATTATAAACAGGATATTCTTCCCTGCGTTTGATCTTTCTTACTAATTTATAGTAAGTAGTGAATGCAAGTTAACAGTGGTGTAGCTGCCCTTTTGTTTATATAGGGATACAGCAGTTAGTTCCTCTTTCTTCTATTGCAATAATCTTCAAGCAAAACTCCTTTAATACTACGCATAAGCTAAAACATTATCCTCTTTAAAAGTTTATTTTATTTCCTTGAAAATAAATCGGATTTGGTAAGAAAACATTTTAATAAAAAAAATGGAAATATCCTTAATTTATATGAACATATCTAAAATCACTTAATTATTACAGTATGATATACCCCAATGATATACATGCTCTGAGAGTATTATTCATTTTTATTAAACTTAATCAATGGTAACAATTTTAAAATCGTATAAACTATATACCTTAAAAGTACATATTTCTCTCTCTTTATCTCTCTCTTTCTTTCTCTCTCCTTATATACATATATATATATATATATATATATATATTATTATTATTATTATTATTATTATTATTATATGACCAGCTGTACCCGGCCAACGTTGCTGTGTCTCAGTTTATTAAAATGGAACACATTCCTCAAGAAAAATTGCATTTTGTATTGTTTATTTATTTTTATTATTTTTTACAATTTTTTTATCAATAAAAGTTTGGGGGTGTTCCCCCAAAGAAGATTAATTTTTTACCATAAAATGTTAGGTGAATTTTTTTTTTTCAGGAAAACTTTTTTTAAAAAGAAAGTTGGCAGTAAACGTTTCTTTTTTAAAACGGAATTTTTTTATAAAAAAAAAACAGATGAATGCTTTATATGAACACTGTAAATAGTTAGGTGAAAGTAGATTTGATTTTTTTCAAGCGAATGTGCAAATTATTTTCTTGTAAACAGATGTTAAGAAAATAAACAGAAAAAATACTCCCATCATTAATTAATTAAATATGCAAAAAAATAAATAAAATATTACTTTAGTGTTTCAACATTTGAACAAAGCTCGGTTGAATCCGGTGATTGCCGATCGAACTCTAACTATAATTGGAATCGGAGGGGGGGATTCAAATTCTGCATGAGTACAATTCTTTTTAATTTCGTCTTGTGTTCAATTTTTTTAGTGGGCTATCAGCGATTGCAAACTAACAAATTTAACGAAAATGCGAAAAATTCAGCAATTAAATAATTTTAATAAGTGCTCAGCTTCTAATACAAATCCTAGTAAATCAATCCCCCTTATTGGAAACACTCAAGGGAATACGAAACACAATTATTGCCAGTATGTTTGGGAGAGCTTTTCTTTTTTCTTTTTTTTTTTCAATATTTTAAGCAGATTTGACACCCAGCTACAATTTTTTTATGGGTCGCTCGGTTTCTAATATAATGTAAGTAGATCTAGATGTTTATAACTTACGATAAAACTTGCTGAGTATGCACTGTTTTAAAGTTGTTGTTAAAATGGAACGGAAACTTAAATTTCGCTGTTTTAATCTTTTTTTTTAAATTGTACCCCCAAACGAATATAATCAAAAGAATAACATTAAAAAATTGCACTTTATATATATGAAACACGAAATATTAAAAAAAAGTTATTAACGAAAGTGAAATAATTCCATTTTTAAACGAAAAAAGTCAGTTTAGTATATATTTTTGTTATTTTTTTTACATAAGTCCAAGTAACCGTTCACATTGGAAATGTCGATATTTATAGGTTGTCGGGTACGTTTATAATGAATAAACACTCCAATCTACCCATATTAAGAATGGCTCTCGGAATAGACACCCCAACCTTCCCATGTTAAGAATGGCTTTCTGAATAGACACCCGAAACCTTGTCAGCATACCCGAAAACCAATAAAAGTTGACATGTCGAATGTGAACGATGAGTTGGATATAATGTAAAAATGTACCGAATTTAAAAGGGAACGAAGTTTAAATTTCCGTTCCATTTTTACAACAACCGTAAAGCAGAGCATTCTATGCAAATTTTATCTAACTTAGTGTATTAGTGTTATTTTTTTAAGTAAAAATAATATTTAGGTTTGAATATAAATTTCTAAACTGATTTCACACTAGGTGACTGAAATAGGAATCTAATTGAATCTTTAATTTCCTGAATAGTAAAAAGATAATCAGCAATGGTCGATTTGCTGCTAATATCCATTTTTTAGGCTTGGGCAAAAATAAATGAATAAAAATACGGGGACCTAGTTTTGAAAGCCGATTCATCATAATTTTCTTGTAGGTTACCGACAACTTTTTGATTGTATTTGAAAAAATAAGGACTAAACTTAATTTTCCAAAGGAAAAAATATTTGTACACGTGAAAAAAAAAAGTTATGAAAAATGTTTTCACGGCGGGCTTATCAATTCAAGTAAATTTTGAAGTTAAATGAATGCTTACGTTTCCAAACCGTTTCCCTGACCAGCAAGAACAACATGCATCACTTCTAGATCTGTTCCTGACCACAGTTCCCGATGATTGTAGAACGAATGCTGACAGCCCACATGCAGTGATAATGGTCGAAATCGCCCTAAACTCTTGACACAAAACTTAAGAGTCAGTGCTCAAAACAACGAGATATTATAAAAAGGCTGACTGGAAAGCCATCAGAGATTTATCAGAGATGCCCCATGGGGAAATATTTTTTCTCTTTCTGCTGAACAGTGCGCAAATGAGACCACTGAATGGTTCAAAACAGCAATTGAAGCACATGTTCCCATGCGGAAATTTTATAGCAAGCACCATTCTCCCCAATGGTTTACTTCGACTTGCGCCACTGCCATTGCTCAAAGGCAGCATGCATACCGCAGATTTAACCGACACAAGTCCAGTTCAAACAGACAGAAATATATAGAAGCTAGAAATAACGTTAAGAAAGAAATAGCGACAGCTAAGAGAGAATTTACTAAAACTACTGAAAACACGTCGAACCACAAAAATTAGGAACTCGTGACTTCTGGAAAATCTACAACAGTGTAGTAAATAATGGGTAATCAATTCCCCCACTAACCAACAATCACGAGGCTGTTTGCTTAGCAACCGAGAAAGCTAACATGCTTGCCAGTCGGTGTGCCTCAAACTCCACACTGGACCCTTCAAACCACCCCCTACCTAACTTTTCTCTCATCCCAGCTGTGCTATTAAAAAGTGCTCAGCCGAAGTAGCTCTAGTTCTCTCCAAACTCTACACCAAATGTCTTAATGAATCTTGCTTTCCGAGATGTTGGAAAACTGCTTCTGTAGTACCAGTATTCAAGAATTCTGGCGAAAGAACAGACCCATCAAATTATCGCCCCATTAGCCTCCTCCCACTTTTCACCAAAATATTTGAGACCATAATTAACCATGCTCTAGTCCATCACCTTACAGATGCTAAACTTCTGACTGACCAATAATATAGATTTAGACAAGCCCGTTCCACAGCAGACATCCTAACTGTGATCTCTGAACGTATATACCATTCACTGGACAAAGCGGGGGAGGGTAGAGCGGCAGCTCTAGATATATCTAAGGCTTTTGACAGGGTATGGCATGAGTGTCTCCTCAGGAAGATTAGATCATACAGTATCAATGGTAGAATACTTAACATAATTACATCCTTCTTAGATAAAAGAAAGATCCAGGTTTTCCTCGACGATCGTACATCTAAACAATATGATATAAATGCGGGAGTGCCTCAGGGGTCTATCCTTGGACCTCTATTGTTCCTAATATTCATAAATTACCTCCCTGACAAAATTGCCTCTGAGATGGGTATATACGCTGACATCACACTCTATAACAGGCACGACAGGAAAACAAATGAACACACATCTAAAGAAATGGCAGAAACACTAGAGGATGACCTCCAATCTGTAGTGGAATGGGGACAAAAATGGATGGTCACATTCAATGCAGCAAAGGCTAAACTGGTTTCCTTCAATAATTACAAGAAACCTTCTCTGCCACCAATAACAATGGCCAGTGACTGGGAGTACATCTTTCAAACTGCTTAGCCTAATGTTCACAGGAAACATGAGTTGGAAAAATTCCATTGAAAGCGTTGCCAGGGTCGCTGCGAAGAAGTGGGCTCTCTCTACCGTGCTAGAAAACTACTAACCCCCGAAAGTATCCTGTACCTCTATAAGGCTACCATTCGCCCATGTATGGAGTATTGCTATCACATTTTGGCTGGTTCATCTGCCCCTAGTCTCTCGCCCCTAGACAAGGTTCAAAAGAGAGTCGCCAATCTGATAGGCCCTGAACTGGCACGTAAGCTTCAGCCTCTGTCCCATCGACGAAATGTTGCATTCCTCTGCCTGTTCTACAAGTATTTTAATGGTGAATTCTCTGGCGACCTTTAGGCACTTGTGCCCCCACGACGTAGACAACCTCGACAAACCTGACAGGCAGCTAAATCCCACCCCCACACAGTAGAGATCACTAGATGTAAAAGATCTTTCTACTCTAGTAGTTTCTTTATACATTTTGAACGTCGGCATTCATTTTACCCGTACTTACCATTTTTCGATGAATATTGGAGAGGAAAGCGACCACATGTGGTTTATTTAAATTAAACTTCAATCACATGGTTACATTATCAATAATCACGTGATTAAATCTATTTAAAATTTACCTATATTGTAAATTCTATTTCCACATTCTGTTTACATTAAGCGAGACCACGGCTTGTCGCGGTGAGACAAAACGTTCCTTTAATGATGTTACGTGATGGCAGGCGGTGATAAATGTACGTCCCCGAATAGAACAAATGCCAACATTGGTACAAAGAAAACCACATATTTATTAAAGCTAAATTAAGTATAATGTTATAATTAAAAAAGATATATAAAATCATGCATAGGTACAGTAAACATATTATACCAAAATGTCGAAGCAATCGGTTCAGTGATTATTTAGACTATTAATATCGAACGAACCAAGCATATATATATATATATATATATATATATATATATATATATATATATATATATATAATTTTCAAGATTCCACTCGTACGAAATGTTAAATTCTCATTGTACTTACCGGAATTCGGCGTTTGATAGTTTTAATTCCCTTATTTCCTATGACAATTGTTTGGTAGCCATGGGATACAGGCTACGCAAATGAAGAAAAGGGGTTTCATGGCTGGGTTCGAATTTTATGCCTGGCAAGTATTGTTTTTCCATACATGATGATTGCGTAAACATGAAACACTAGGGTCTGTAGATATAACTGAATAATTATTATTTAATTATATTTATGAATCTCCTATAATGATAGTAAAGCATGCCTGTGGAATGATAACTAAGTCAGTCAACTAGCGTCTATGCAATATTGATAACTTCCGCTTGTGCGAAAACTCTAGATTGTCATTGTACTCGCCCGAATTCGGAGTTTAATACTTCTTAATTCCCTTCCTCCACGTGGCAATTGTTTAGTGGTTGGCTTCGAGTCTCATGACTGGCAGGAATTTTACCTTACACTGATGATTGCGTAAGCATGAAACACTAGTGTCTGCAGGTATAAATTGATAACTATTATTTAATTATATATATATATATATATATATATATATATGTGTGTGTGTGTGTGTGTGTGTATCCACTGGAAATGAGCATTGGGGATCCAGAGGGTGTTTATCTGATACACAACAGATACTACACCTAAACTGCACAAGCAAGTTAAGAGCCAAGATGGAAAGCCCTGTATCGAAGGATAAAGCACTGAGGCCCCAACTAGCCATCGTCAAGGCTGAAGGACTGCATGATTATATATTATTGGAAGTTTTGTTTAGTTATTTAAACAAAGAAAAATGTGTCAACCAAAGAGTGCTGAATGTTTAGACAGAGCAATATGAAAACTAGCTTTATATATATATATATATATATATATATATATATATATATATACATATATATATATATATATATATATATATATATATATATAAAGTGACTCAAAAAATGCATTCTTTTTTGTAAAAAGAATTGCATGCTGTTAATAAAGATATTATCACATGTAAAACGAGCTTCACCCAAGCGAATTCTTTCATTTTCTCATGAACCAACATCCTTGCGATATCGTGTGAAACGCGTACAAAATATGTTGGCCTTATTTGCTATCTTTAAACTCAGCGCTTAAAAAAACAAAAACAAAAAGGAGGAGCAATGCGTTCTTGCTTAGTTGTACGGAAGCGGGCATGTGCGTGCATATGTCTGGATTTTATAGAAGCTGAGAGCGCTCTCGCCCACCTTCACATACGGTCATTTATAACCGATTATTTCTAAGAACTAGGCCACTGCTTGCATTCTGCACGCTGTGCAATAGATTTTAGAATCCAAACTGCTTATGTAAATAAACAAGTTTTTCTCAAGCAGATGTTGGAGATTTTCAGGGCAGAATTGATACAATAATGCATCCGGTTGCATATGATTCTACATGGTAATACAATATCAACAAAAAGAGTGACAAAGTCTATCTTAACAAAACAACACATTTTTTTATAGAAATCTGAAAAACAAAATGAAGTAATTTTATAAAATCATTTATTTTAAAGGATTACACTTCTGGCAAATGTATCCCTAAATGTGGTGAACGTAGTTGTAGCTTTTTTTAGATAAAATAGAAAAGAAATTCGCTTTCAGAATGACATATTTGTAGAATGGTCTAGCTTTAAAATAAATTACTTTATTTGTTTTGTATTAGGTTATTTTACTATTTCAATTTATTTAAAAAATACTATGCGAAAATAATGTTCCTTAAGATGTGACCAGCTGACTTTATAAGCATAACGGTGTTTTATGAACACCTTTTAAGACAACGAATGCTACTTAACAAGGGCCGTTATTTGAATAAAATATTTGAGTGACTTCTGAAGGATCATAGGTGACTCCAGAATAGATGCCAGTTTCAATGAAAAGTAGGGCAATGTTGACAGCTGGTTTGGTTGCCCCATACCAAGCATTACAATTCTCAAAGAAAAATAAAGGAAAAAGGCGCGTAACTTTAGAACTGTCTCCAATGGAAGCACCATGTAATCTGTAGTGGGAAGAATTATCAGTTTGTCTCTCTCTCTTACTAACGCGTAAAAACTAATCCCTCTGATGTTTTCTGTGACTGAAATTTCTTTTTAATAAACCTTTTTCTTGAACATCGTCGTCCGAATGGGGTTATCCAATCATAAATAGAACTTGGATTGCAGATGACTGTATAATGGTTATACCCGCATCATAAACTGAAAGTACAACACAAAAAAGAATGTGGTCGTAAAGAATTGGAGTCAATAGCGCTTTAAAAACGTTCTAGATGAATAATTATTGCTTTATTTGTGATGAAAATTTTGTAGTCACGTTCCTTTCGCCCTGCATATGTGGGTTAGTGTCTATATTAATAGAATAGACCGTGTATGTGTGTATATAATAGTTTGCCTCTGTTTTGTTAGTGAGTGTGTTGGGGATTAGCAGTCCCCCGGAACAAATAAAGAAACGTGTTTCCAACTAGGTCGGCCATTTCTCCAGCGTCCTGCTTTTTAACCCAAGAGGTTTGATGTGGGTGAATGCTTTAATGCTCGCGTAAATGAATTTATAAAATTTAATGTGTGTGTCTTAGAAAAATAAAATAAGAAACAAGTTTCACCCCATATTCGGAACAAGGTCATTAGGTCGTGAGGGGATATTATTTGGGACCAAATTTGCAGGGTTAATATTTATAGAGTTGCGCAGCGAGATGTCTGTTCACATTAACTTGAATTTCTGCATGCCATTACACAGAGGGAATCAGGGGCTCGGGAGAGAGTTTTAAAGTGAAGCAGTTCGAGGGATAAAACTATTACAGTAGAAGGCTTTACGGCATCTAGGTATCTCTATAGTGTAGGGGTGGGATATTGCTGCTTGTCGGGTTTGTCGAAGGTATCATCGTCGAGGGGATACTAGTGCTTGGAGTTCGTCAGAGCACTTACCATTGAAATACAAAGTAAACAGGCACAAGCAAGTCGCGTTTCGACAATGGGACAGAGCTTGAAGTTAAGTTGATAGTTCAGAAAATATTAGGTTGGCGACTCCTTTTTTAACCCAGTCGAGGAACAAGAGACTAGCAGAATAAACATACATAAAAAAAACATTCAACATCATAAACATACACCAAACCTACATAAAAATAACTCTCGCCGTTTATATGCAAATGAGACAAGTGAATAAAAACGGACGTGAAGCGAACAGGGGATGAGTTGGACGAAGGTGTGCTACGTACGTAATCGTGTGCAAGTCAACTTGAGAGAGTGTCGAGTTTTGGAGTTGGAAGTTTTGACAAAAGAATGTAGATTTGGAAGTTTGGACAACAGAGTGTAGAATTAGAAGTTTTAACAGCAAGTGTCTCGAATTTACCCGGAAAATTGTTAGTATAACCATAACCTATTTCGGATTTAATACAAGCGGTGATTTTAAAGTGGACAGATTCGAGATTCATTCAATACCAGTGTTACATGGATCTACCGCTGGACCGTCTGTCTTTGAATGGGTTGAGAAGTCTGAGCGCATTCAGAAACTGTGTAACATAAAAGAACCAGCAACAGTCATGCCGTTGAGGTTAACTGGAAGGGCTTATGCACTATACCAGCAACTCGCGAATGAACGAGACTTAGGTGAAATTAAGCAGAGCCTGTATACAAGGTTTTATATGGATGCTTTTGTTGCATGGCAACAGTTCACCAGCCGGCGACTTCATCCCAAGGAAACGGTTGACGTGTATTTAGCCGATTTACGGAAGTTATCTGTGCCGTTTGGTGGAGTAAACGACAAAATATTAACCTGTGCTTTTTTAGTAGGCTTACTTGAGGATGTCAGTAGACTGTTGCGAGCATCGTCACGAATTGACGAATCAACAACAGATGAGTTGTTGGCCCGAACTTGAAATATCCTTAAGGATCCGGAACTAAGCAGCAGCAACTAGCATTCGTTGTGCAGCACCCGAACCTTACACAGACAATGGGGATTCTCTCCCAGCCAGTGATAAGCACGAGAACCCGGTGTGCTATAAATGTGTATGTGGAGGGCTAATCATTTTGTTAAGGAGTGCCGAAGTCGAAGTAGTATAAGGAGTGTTTATCAACAAACACACAGAGCAGTACTATGGTATCGCTTCAGTGAGGTGAGTCACATATCTCGCAATTGTTTGGGAAACGAAGTTGGGGACAAGGTATTGTCACCACCCTTGCCCCTTGCAAAACAATAAACACAGAGTTACCTATCGTTGGCGTCAAACTTGGTGATGTGCAGTGTTCGGAACTCGTAGACACGGGACGTTCCCTGTTTATAGTTAGCGCAGATTGCTGTAAGATGTGGAGAAAGCAACTAGTGAGTGTTGTAACCATCAATGGCTTGTTATGGTGTAGGGACTATCACGATCTTTACTAAGAAAGTTGATACAGCTGAAGTTGATGTTCCGGTGGTGCAAGAAAACCTGTTGGCTACGACCTTTTAATTAGAATTGACGCAATACGATACTAGGGCATCATAATCACTGTGACAGGTGTAACGCTTGGTAGAGTGACAGAAATCTGTGCAACTATTTCTATTGATGAAAAGAATGCCTATGCTACGTTTGATGACAAAGAAACGGGCCTAGACTATGAGGTGGAAGTCAACCTTGAGCGAGGCATCAAATCCGCTGTGCAATACCATTCCAGAGTATGCAATTTCTTCCATGAATCAGCTGCATACAAAACAGAGCTCTAGACATTGATTGATAGCAGTTAGTTAATACCATACGCACAGGAACGTATAGGACCACCCAAAGGATTAATTCCGTTCATGGCTATTGGGCTACCTACTGAAGACATAATTCGACTCATAATGGATTACAAAGAATTGAATAAACATCTTAATGCTTTCACCAGAAACGCAGATGTGTGCGCCGGTAAACTACGGGAGTGGCGTCAGAAAAGGGGTAATGTAGCACTGCTGAGTTTGAAGAGAGCCTACCTGCAGATATGAATCAATGAGCTATTGTGGCTATTTCAGATAGTGATAATCAAAGGAAAACGAGATTTTTTGACACGCTTAGGTTTTGGCCTAAATGTAGCACCCTTAATAATGACATCTGCCATTAAAAATGTTTTGATGCGGGATGAAACCACAGCGAAAGTAATTTCAGCTTAAATCTACGTCAAGGAGGACATAATGTTTGCAGATGCGGTTCTAATAAAACAGTGAATCTATCGGTTTGATAACCAAGGGCCCCAAGCGCTTAAAAAGATTGAATGCCCGTATTAGGCCTTGAGGTCTAGGAGGAATGTAATACTTATTACTGGAAGCGAGAGCGTCCGATCCCAGAGTTACTTAGTGTGTTGACGAGACGCATAACGCTTTCTATTTGCGATAAATTAGTAGGACATTTACCTGTCTGTGGTTGGCTCCGATCGGTAACAGGAACACTAAAAGACGGGTAATTGCGGTAACAAAAGGATGCGCCTACATAGTGGATGACGACTCTCTCCAGCCAGGTCGAAACTTTGACTAGAGTATGTAGGAACGATCCCACTCAGGGCGAGTGGCATGTATCCGAACACGGACTATCTGCATGGGTTGACGCAAGTTCATTGGCTGCAGGTGTAATATTATGAACACCTTTTAAGACAACAATGTAATCCTTTAAAATAAAAAAGTGTAATCCTTTAAAATATTATTATTTATTAAAATAAAAAAAGTGTAATCCTTTAAAATAAACACCTTTGAGTGCTGTTGTAGAATAGTCGGGCTGGCTTTGTCCGGAAAATGATGCCCAGCATATAAATTTGGCGAAACCTGGTGCCACGTTAAGAGGCTTTTATCCTACGCTGCAATGGTAGACCAAAGTTGTACATCTCCACATTGACTCGTTGTGTATTTACCACTGGTTGACCGATCCCTTAACTGGAAAGGCACGGGTTTGGACTAAAGCCGCAAGTGTAATGTTGGTATAGGGAATACTGGTGAAAATAAAGCGTCTAGTTGACGAATACAGTTTGCAGGTTGGCATTACCCTAATTCCATACGGCGTAGAATTTTGCTGATAAGTTGACTTGAGTGCCAAAAAGGATCTAATTCTTCACAACTGGTATGCGCAACCTTAACAGATCCGTACAATACATCCGCAGAGTTGACATCTTGGAATTGGTCGAACCACATATTTTGTCAAAAGAGTGTGTTTTGCAATTAGTAAGGCATCGATCAAGGCAGCCATGCGCTCGTGTAAAGAGTGCGAATTAACCCGGCACCGTCCCAATACCAAAAAGAGAAGCTGTAGGTGGAGGACAACTGATTTCGAGAAGGTATGGATATAACGCATTGTGATGGCAAACATTTTTTTAACTTTAATTAATTGTGTTCCGACGAGCTTAACGATATGGTACTTGTTGATATGACATGGTACAGCGAGCATTGTACGATAGTTAAGATCCGTCTTTTTTAAACGTGGTGCCCTGCAGGACTGATAATGCCTCTGCATTTCGATGTCAAGAATTTACAAAATTCACACACAAATAGGGGATTAGAATACGTTACCGATGTACATATTTTCCTGAAGGTAATGGTATAGCGAAGCGGTGTTCCCGCACCGTGGAAATAATTGCAGCCAGGGCGCAGTGTTCGATTCCAGAAGCTGTATACTTGTATAATGTGACACCTAAGGACGATGCAACACCAGCACATTCACCAGCCAATGTAATTTACCGCTACGAACAACGTATAAAAAGGATAAATGCATGATTTGAGTTGTCGACATCCCATATAAAGTGTGAGACTGTGTTTTAGTAAAACCCCCGAACGCTCGGTGCACTACAAGATTTGACGGGGGGGGAATAGATAAAATAATAAGTCCTTAGACTATGTTCATTGATAGTGTCCCACGTCATGTGAAAGATGTTCGCCCCTGTTATGCATCTTCTCATTCTGAGGACGATGAAGAAGACCACATACAATTTGAGGATACTCCTAATCTCCTACTGCCCCTTCGGATGAGCGTAGAGACACTGTCTACACAACCAGAAGAAGGGAATATGGAACATACTGGTGATGTTGACAGTAGTGACGAGGAAGCTCGAAATAAGAAAGTGACGCCTTCGATTCTTCGGACAAGTACCTGACAAAGAAATATATTAGATCCCTGCCCTGTTTGGTTGCCTACAGAACCAGAAATGGAGATGATGGAACCAACTAGTGGCAATAACGGTAGTGATGAGGAAGAGGGAAACGAGGAAGTGATGCCTCGGATTCTTCGAAGAAATACCCGACAAAAACGGAGGCTGTCTCTCTGCCCTATTTGTGATCATGATATCAGATGAATGTAGGGAAAATCACAGCTTACTTGGTTAGTATGCGTGCGTGCTTCAAGGGTCGGTCGCGTAAAAAAAGGAAAGAAAGGCTAAAATGGCTACCCTAGTTGGTTTTATGGTTGACAGTCACGTGAGCGACGCAGCCTGACGTTGTTTACATGCAAATGAGACAGGTGAATACAAGCGAACGTGAAGCAAGGAGGGGACTAGTTGGACGAAGGTGTGCTACGTGTATCGTCGTTTGCAAGTAAACGTGAAAGCGTGTCAAGTTTTGAAGTTGGAAGCTTTGACAACAAAGTGTGGAGTTGAAAGTTTTTACAGCAATGTGTTGAATTTATCCGAGAAACTGTTACTTTAACCATAGAAGCAATCTTTAAAAAACAATTCAAATTGACGCCATGCTCCTCTTGGTGTTTACGGTAAATAGTTCTGTTATGTAAATACGAAAAAGTGTCAGATAAGTTGTTATCGGAGATAAAAAAAATCATAAACCGTTGAAATGAAACACAGTTTGTGAACCCATATGTATACGTTTAAATTAATATAAACGATTTCCAGCTTGAATAGCCGTTTAGGGGCGATCTTCGGAGCAAATTTCAATCTGATAGTAAGTTTTAGATAAGTCAAGTATGCTGAAGATACGAAACTGGTATATTCGATATACATGATCTTCGTTTTGTGGTGAGAAATATGCATCAAGCAAAGTGAAACGTTAATAATTTCTTTCTTATTATTAGGTGAAGAAGTCAAAACGATATGAGTACGTCACGGAGAACTACATGTCTCAATTATATCATCCGCAAGTAGTTGTAGAATTTCTTTTTTAATGAATTGAGTATCAACCGCACTGTAATTCCGAGTAGCGATCAATTTGCAATTAGGGGTAAAGTTCATGAATAATTTAACGGGAGAACAATGGATTTTAGTTACAGTGCAGCTGTTTAGAATATCATGAGACCCGTCAAAAGAAATAGTAATACTCCGGTTCATTTTTAAGGAGTACACTCCTAGTATTATCAGTACCGGAATTAGGAAGCACCGTGAAGTCAATGCCTTTATATACGTAGCCATTATAGGTAATGTTCTCAGTGTAAGTACTCCCGTCGCAGATTAGCAGATCTGGCATCTGATCCTGTCGAAACTGTATTGGCCGTGATCGTCCTTTTCCGGGAGTTCTTACAGAATTCCTCCGCGTCGCAGGCCTCGTTGTCGGTTCCTGATGCCGGCGTCCGCTGAAAATTAATTAGCTCTTTATGCAGATCAAAAGAAAACAAACACAGGGGTTTCTAGTCTACTAAAAGTTTATTCACGAAATTACATGTGTTTTACATATGTACAATTATTCAGTTCGATTACACAAAAAAAAACAGTCCAAAATCTTATTCTTCGTTCTCCATCATGGCGACCGTGCATTTTCTTATATTGAAATGTAATGGGGAAGGGTAAGCTTATCCCCAGACCAATAAGAACTCAACACGTTATTCAGGAAAATCCCAAATCATTGCATGTTTGCAAACCTGCAAGTTTTGCGAATCTGGAATCAGCACTCAAATTCACTCATACGCGCTGAAAGGTTGATACTTTGACCTCTCGTACTCAGAAGCCAGACGTTTCGCTAAGCTAAGTTTTCGTTATAGCTTTCTAAATGACATCCCCTGCCACTCTTCTCAAACAATAAAATATATATCTGATTTACAGAAACAATAAATTCATCTCTTCAGATGTTATATAGAGATTTTATTAAAAGAGGTTCTTAGAGAGTCTTAGTGAGAGTTTTATTACAAGTGATGTTGTAAGGGAGAGATGTTGTAAGAGAGATTGTTCGTGTTATAAAGTTTTTCATATATATATTAAATGTTATATTAAATGTTCATACTTAGATTTGTAATGGAAGCTCTTTGAGTGAGGAGATAGTGTTCAGACAGTCTTAGTGTAGATATGAGATGTAGAGTTCACATTGTAGATATGAGATGTGTATGTCAATACATTTTATAACACAGATATATAGACATATAATAACAATTTTCACTTTACCTTTCGGTAGAATCACAACACAAAGACGACGTTTATACAAACACATGATGGGTTTATTTCTTCTCACGACCGGCCGTGGTTTTCATCATCAAGAATTCAAAGCTTCATTCTAAGTTTCACAAAAGACCGTCTCGCTTCTAGACGTTCGAGTCCTCAGACTCTCTCTCCGTCTCTCCCAGTTTCTCCTTACTTAACTCTAACGTTTTCTCACTATATCTAGAACTTCCCATTTTTCCATGACGCCATACACATGTTAAAACATGCGTCTTCTTTCACGTGTTCTGGACATGTGTATCAAAAATTTTTCCTTTTTTTACAAAAGGAATTTTAACCTATTTTCTCAGTAACCTATATTTCCAATATG
The DNA here is from genome assembly GCF_053919585.1 of Euprymna scolopes. Classification (NCBI taxonomy): domain Eukaryota; kingdom Metazoa; phylum Mollusca; class Cephalopoda; order Sepiida; family Sepiolidae; genus Euprymna; species Euprymna scolopes. Next base: position 66,693 of record NC_136493.1, read on the forward strand.
TTAAAAACATGTTTATCAAATTATCTTGTAGCTGCATTCTTTCAATTGAATTTTCATAACAAAATTGACAGTGCACATTCTTTTCTTGAAACTATTTTATCTCTAAGCTAAACACTCGTTTGTTTTACATTCCATTTTCTAATTCTCACACGTAATCTATTTCTAAACCTAAATTACAAGGTTCGAATTTCGTCTATGCTATTTCATTTTCATTTTAACTAAATCTCTCTATTTTTATACTTACATGAAAAGGGGACAGCCCTTATCATGTAACACAGATAGGTTACCCGCCGTTGTCCGGGCACCCAAATAATGCGTAACAGACAATATCAGCATAATTACCTAGCCTTACTCAGTGCTTAGGGGGTCTCAATCTCCCCAATATCGGTCACGCCACATCAGTACAAAATTCAGATAGCTTTAGGAAAATGGCGGCTGGTGCCAGGAAAAGTACGGAACCCCGTTTCAAAGTAGACAGAGTAATTGTTTTAACAACACGAGCACTGATAAGGTTATCGAAGCTGCATATGTCTATAAGGGCGGTTAGTTATTTACCCTTTAATTTTATAATTTTAGTAACGGTACGTGACTTGTCAAGATCGTTAACTGTGGCTACTATAACAGCCGACTTCGAACATAAAGTTCTCGGTTTAGTAGAACGGCATACTTTGGAAAAATGGCCGAGTTTGCCACAGTTTCGACATTTTATCGCGAGCAAGACAATGGAGGCGATCATCCTAAGGGTGACGTTTCCTTCCACAATTGTAGCATCTGTAATTAGTAAGAATGGCAGCAGGTAATTCTACAGACTACCATACGCGGTGTAAAGGAGTTAGTGAGCACGATTTTAGTAATAGTAGTAGAGGTGACAACATTTGCAGAATCAGTAAACCCATTTTTAGTCGTAGTAGTAGTAGCGGCAGATCTTATCTTAAGAGGAATATGTCACGGCAAGGTGAGCTTGTCCCAAAGCTCATGCAGGTTTTGTAGTCACCTGGAGATTTGATATATCATTTTCAAGTAGTCTGGCATGTATCACGGAAAACCGAATGCCACGTATAAATGCATCGAGGAGAGATTCATCTCTATACGTAGCAGTAGTAACATTCCGGAAGCAACAGTAAACAGCAAGGCTATTCAATGCCTGAGGTCTATATACCCATTTTACTGTTGTAAGTGCGTAGAAATTAAATTTCTACTATGACTAACGTTTGGAGGTTTATCATAAACGACTTTTAGTAATCCATAGCATGCTCGAACCCAGAAAACACCCTCAATAATATTAGTAGCGGTAGTACTAATATTTAAGTAAAGAACTTTGAGTTTGTCTGGATTTAAAGGAGCAATATTAGACAAATAGTAAGTAAAATTACGATATCTCCAGAGTTTGCTAGCTTGAGGGTATGCTGAAGATACATCGAACTTTTCCAGTCGAATAAACTTTTCTTTCTGTCAGACCACACACCGGCCGTGGCCAGCCATTTATTGTCTTTAACTTTATACGTCCATTTTCTTCGATGTGTACTTTGCTTCACCCGATCACGTGATGTCCTGTTTTCTTTTTCTTATTGCTCAAGCTCACGCACATTTTCTAATTTGCATATGTGCTTTTTTCGGTTACTGGTACTAATAACAAGTCAGCTATGCTACAGATCCTGCTACTATTTTCTTACGCGCTCATACACGCTCTGTTACACATTTATTTTCTACGAGCAGTGAGACTCGACATTACCCGAGATTAAATGATGATTAAAAATGTTCCATGCTTAAATACTGTTATTGTTATCAAAACCGGTGGAATAGCCTATTTAAAAAAAATTAAATCGAGTGATTACCTACTCAAGTCAGATATCCCTTAAGGTACACGGGAAGAAAACTTCACATATCTCCCTGCAGTAATTTAGTCCACAATACCTTGTAGTCTACATTGAACTGCAGAGAACTTACAGTGGATTTTATTTTATTTTATTTTTATATACATGGCTTGAATTTAAGTTTAAAATGCAAAAGTTATGTCTAATATCCAAATTATTTTCTAAACAAAAAAAAATCATTTCAAACGGACCTCTGTTTTATCAAGGAACCGAATGTTGATTTAATAGGCCAAGCTTTTCTACGAGTATTGATAAAGTTTCTAAAATGCACTTGTAATGCTAGGCTGTATAAAAGTGTTCACCTTAGCCAACATCGAAGTGTTGTTTCTTTAATCGAATTTTTCTATTACCGATTTTCGATTCTTTTTAGGGACATTCCGGTTAAAAACACTATCTAAGAACACTTCCAGATACATAGCGCGCTTAGATGAAATTTCACAAAACAATAAGTCCAGCTGTTTCCGAGTCCATATGGAACTGCACACAGCAATAGTTCCATTTATATATAAGTAGAGATGTTAGTATGTGTAAATTTCATATTTTAAATTTCTATCTTATTTTTAGGCCGTACATATTAATATAGTATTACAGGAAAGTGTAAATGTATGTACATATAGTTAGAGAGATTCTCACTTTTCTTGTTTAATAGGTTACGAATATGTTTAATGAGAGATAATGACTCTTTCAAACATAATCTGTAATTTCCATTTCAGTTACCAACCATCGTGCTGTTTGTTTTTTTAGTATATGTGCGTGTAAACTTGTATGTAGATCTATTCCAGAGTGGCTTGTATGCGATTGTATCTCATGTGTGTGCTACTTATCGTTGATCCACAGAAAAGAGATATTATAAAAATTTTCTCGTAAGCGTAAGAACTGAAAATATACTAGAAATCAAGAAAGAGCTGTGTTGTAACGTTGCAGTTACAAACAAACAAACAAACAAACAAAAGAAAACAAAGAAATAAAAACCCGGGTCGGTATCGTTTCCTTTTTAACAAAAGCATTTATTTCCGTTCCTCTCCCATTTCGACACCACTTAAAAGTCTCTCGCCATCGTCCATCTCGCCCGGTGTACACTTTTCTTCTACGCCCTCACTCCAGCGATAGCCAGCCATTTCTCGCCTTTAGCTTTTACATCGAGATCGATTTTGTTTCTTCCCCGATCACGTGGTGTCTTTTTCTCTTTTTCTTGTCGCGTCAACTTACACACACTTTCTAATTTGCATATTATCGTGTTTCGGCTACTGCTCCTGCTAATCTATTGGCAAACCATCCATCCTTCGCTGTTGCTGATATTTTCCCACACACTCGTATGCACTATGTTACAGTGTGATTACGATTTTATAGTACGTGCAACTAGCCTAGAGCAGATTTTATGGCATAATCGATTTAAATGCTTAATCAATATGATAATACGCTTAGTCATTCCATTAAGACACGTAGAAGATTTTTTAATCGGTTTTCATCAGCAGAAAAAGTGCTGCTAACGACCAAAATTGAAAAATTGGTACGTGGAAAGGGGTGATCGGATTTTTATCTGTTTGTCAACTGTTTCACGACTGCACATGCGCGGTCGTGAAACATGGTAGCTTCCTTATGTTAAGTATAAGATTGTTAGAAAACTTTCTAAAGATCATGTCAGGCTCGTCTACTGGGTATCGTGCTTGATTTACTGTCTTTAGTTATTTATTTTGATCTCTGCTCGAGTATTCTTTTTATTTGCAAGAAATCTTTTTAGAAAAAAACATTGTTGGAAATTCATTTTTAATCCTACTGCCTTCAAACGGTGTCGGTAGTAAGGTGGGACTCGGTCACTTTTCGCCTTTGTTAAGGGCGCCCCTGTACTTCTTGTCCTAGAGTGACCTGTCATCATCATCATCATCATCATCATCATCATCATCATCATCCCATTCCAGCAGAGACCTCCAGTTCCCACAGTCTCGAGAGGGAGCGGAGTGAGAAAAGAAGGAAAGGCCTTTGCCCGATTTCGTTAGTTTCGAATTAGCCGGCAATCGCAGAAGACGCTGAGCTTCGAACTCCGTCGAAAATCTTTTTTTGACGTTAAACATCACACTGACGTTACATGTTTATTTCCAGTTAATTAAAAAGCAACAAGGTTTTACCAACTGAAAATTATTAATCTCAAGGACTGACGGAAGAAGCAGTGGTTTTGAGATATTTTTCTGTCGGAAGCAGAAATTTTAATTTGCCGGCCTGTGCCACCGACGAGAAAACAACGGCGCACGCGTTTTCCAAGAAAGGAAAGAATACATTTCAACTGAAATTCTCCACTTTAGAACATTCCTATTTGAAAAAAAAAGATAAACTATTACAACCTTCCACTAAACTAAGAGTGCTTCTAAAAAGAAGGACAAACAAAAATAAATGAAAGAACATTTGTAAAATACACTTTTAACATGCTTTATCTTTTAGGTTTTACCTAGCAAGTAAAACTGTTTTTTTTTGTCTCTACCTTTATTTTTCAGTTTAATTTGTCTCCTTCGTTTGGACGATAAATTTTACTTTGTCGTTCCATTCGATATAATTCATTTCTGACTTTAGTCTCTCACTTAGAGACCCTCTCTTTGCAGTGGCGTAGCAAAGTGGCGGCATTTTGAGAGGGTAAAAAAACAAATAAATAAAAATAAATGAAAGCTAACAAAAAATCTGAAATTTTATGACGAAAAGGTTGAAAAACATTGGGACTTTTAAGGATATCGGAATCAGAAAAATGTGTCCCTATTTTATGAGCGGCACACGTCAAGGACGGCATTTTGAAAGGGTAAACATATAAAATATAAAATATAAATAAAAGCTAACAAAAAATCGGAAATGTTGTACAAAATCGGAATTTTAGAGGTATCGGAATCAGAAAAATGTGCCCCTATTTTACGAGCAGCCGATCTCAGGGGCCGGCATTTTGAGAGGGTAAAAATAGAAAATAGAAAAAATAAATGAAAATGAATAAAAGCTTAACAAAATATCTTAAAGTTTATACCGAAAAGCTTTTAAAAAATTCGACATTTTGGGGTATTGGAATCGGAAAAATGTTTCCCTATTTTATGGGCGGCCCATACTAGTGGGCAGCATTTTGAGATGTTAAAAATAGAAATTTGAAAAAATAAATAGAAGCTAACAAAAAAATGAAATATTTACCGAAAAGGTTGTAAAATATTGGAACTTTTGGAGGCATCGGAATCGGAAAAATGTGTCCCTATTTTTCGAGAGACCCATGCCAGGGGCGGCATTTTGAGAGGGTAAAAATAGAAAGTAGAAAAAAAATAAATAAAAGCCAACAAAAAATTTGAAGTTTTTTTTTATCGTATTGTAAAACAATCAGAACTTTTGGAGGTATTGGAATCAGAAAAAAATTGTCCCTATTTTACGAGCGGCCCATGTCAGGGGGGACAGAATTTTGTGAGGATGAAAATAGAAAATAGAAAAAGTTAATAAAAGCTAAAAAAAATATTTGCAATTGTTTTCCGAAAAATTTGTAAGAAAATCAGAGCTTTTGCGGATACCAGAATCGAAAAAATGTGACCCTATGTTACGTGCAGCATATGTCAGTGGCGGCATTTGGAGAGGTTAAAAATAGAAAAGAGAAAATATAAATAAAAGCTAACAAAATATTTGAAATTTTATTCCGAAAAGTTTGTAAAAAAAAAAACGGGACTTTTGGAGGTATCGGAATCAGAAAAATGTGTCCCTATTTTACAAATAAATGAAAATAAATAAAAGCAAACAAAGTAAAAAAATCGGAACATTTGAAGGTATCGGAATCGGGAAAATGTGTCCCTATTTTACGAGCAGCCCATGTCAGTGGGAGCAGCATTTTGAGAGGTTAAAAATAGAAAATAGAAAAATAAATAAAAGCTAACAAAAAATCTGAAATTTTATACCGAAAAGTTTGTAAAAAAAACCCCGGAACTTTTGGAGGTATTGGAATCAGAAAAATAAAGGACAAATGGTTGGGAAAGTGATGTGACACGGTCAGGCGTCTTGATTTTGAATGATGGTCACTGTTAGAAAGTACAGCACGAAAAGCGGAATTGGCGCTGGTGGTGTTTTTTTTTTTAATCGAAAAAAAAACGACATTTTTGTTTGTTAAATATGGAAACATGCAAAATAAGGTCCACCCTTCTTAATTTAAACAAAAAACACTCACGTCTAAAAATAGAAATCAGATGAACAATACATGGAATGTCTCGGTCGATATTCGATCATTTTATGTCAACGAAATCGAGTATCTAGCAGATCGAGTTACACTTACGTGTAGGTCGGAGTCTCTGGGCGAACGTGACAAAAATCATATAAAACCCGTGCAGATTTTAGCAAGGGAGTAGTCAGCCGGTGGTACTGGTGAAGAGACAATCAGCTCGAGTTGAGTAAGCTGCGCCCTCTGGTCCCATCCTTAGAATCGAGACGCCTGGCAGTGTTGATTGCTCCCCCCCGGTTTTTTCTACATATAACAAGCGTTGTTGTTTTTTTTGTGACGTTATCATCATCACCAACACCACACGACAAAACATCTTAACTGGTGCCCCTGACCGGGATACGACTCAAAGGTTGTAGACACATTAACAAAAGCAACGAAAGTTCTTTTTTTGAAAGGAAGAAAAAAAAACAAACGAAAAAAGGAAGAGACGAAATTTTCTTTCTCGTTGAAAAACAAAAACAACAAAATCACGATCACAGCAGAAGGGACTAACGGCCACTAGAAAAAAACAAAACAAAAAAAACTAACGCCCACGGTTTATAAAAAACCCAAAAAACAAAACAAAAAACAAAAAAAAAAAACAAAGCAAAAACAAAAAAAAACAGAAAGAAAACAATTAAACAAGCAAACTAGAATAACTGATAGAACTGATATTTACTTCTGTGTTGTGATAGCTAGTGAACCACGGATGTTTATTTGATAGCTATAGCGTTTCCGGACCCAACATTCAAGGGATCGTCAAAGACACAAAGACAGTACGTCAGCTGGAACAGGAGGACCAGAAGGTAAGAGAACCACCTTATTGGCTTCCTTGCGTTTTTTTAAATTCTCGCTCATGTGTTTTTTTTTGTTGTTGTTAATATTAATTCCTAAAAAGCTACCAGTCTCTTTTTTCATCTATCCCTGATATATATATATATATATATATATATATATATATATATATATATATATATATATATATATATATATATAGTAATGTGATTGATAATTTAAAAATCAAATTATAATTAAATTAAAAATCCGTTTCATAAGAACGAACAACAACAAAATCAATTATTTGTACGATCGTTTCGGAAAACAGTGTTTTTATTGTGGTAGACATCAAGTTACGGACAATAATTATTACATATAGTTTTTTATCAAACAAGGTTTCCTCATCAGCAAATATTGGAAAAGGTTTTTATTAAATGTAAAAAACACCATAGATAAACCTAGCATTAAAGCAAGGCAGATGTATCTGGAAAAAATTAAAATAAAGGTATGGATTTAAACTTGATAAGAAAATTAATATGGGGTAGAGATAGAAATAAAATAGAGTAAAATTATAAATATAAATTTGGTTTAAGAACAATATTATACGTACATACACAAATATATACATGCATATATATGAAAAAGTACACACATATATATATACATATACATAAATATACATATATATACATAAAACACACGTACAAATATTTACCTTTTAATTTTTCGCCTTTTTGTGGTTTGGTTTTATCTTTTTTTGTCTCTTGGTCATTTTTCTTAACTCGTATACGGGAAGATATTGCCATATTATATGTTATTACGCTCTTAATAGGTTTATTTTCTATGTAGTTTATGTTTCTATCATTTTTATTTATGAATTTAATTTGCGAATTGTAAACCACAAATATTAGATAATAATACAAATAAGCAACAAACCAAAACCCTTAAACGTAAGAATAGACATAAGGAAACCCTATGGTTCAACCCTCCATATTCCAAAAACCTAGAGACAAATATATCCAGAGAATTTTTTAAAATATTAGATAGGAACTTTAAAGCCCCCATAGATATAATAACATTTTCTATAAGAATACAATCAAAGTCTCTTACTCTACTATGCCTAACCTTCATCAAAAAATAATTAATTCTAATAACAAGAAAATTAATAAGCTACAAAATACAACTATACAAAATATAGCAGACTATAACTGTAGAAGAAAAAATAAATGTCCCCTACAAGGCTCATGTAAAATTAAAAATGTAATCTATAGCTGCACAGTATCTAAAACCGCAAATCTACATGAATCTATTAACAGCCATAACTCAACCACCAGATTAAATAATGAAACCAACTTTAACCAATCTACCGATCAATTACAAACCAACCCACCATATAATAATCCAGCACCAGACATAACGGAAAATAATCACAATAAACAAGAGGCAATATATTTTAGTTCCACATCTGGCCTAATAAAACATAGAATTTCAACGCACAAATATTCTTTTAAAAATAACTCTCTGTCAAACCAAACTACTCTATCGAAGTATATTTGGCAACTCAAGAATAACAATATTTCTTTCAAGTTGAAATGGCAAGTAATTGAATCTTGCAAACCATATAAACCAGGAGATAAATTCTGTGCACTATGTACAAAAGAGACCCTAAAAATTTTGAAATATGAAGATATAAAAAATACAACCACCCTATTAAATTCAAGGGAGGAACTAATATTCACATGCAGTCATAAACGTTTGTTTAAATTTAACCACCTTAAATCATTAAAAATTACTTATTAGTAAAAATAGATTACAACGTTTTTTTATTATTCTGTAATAAATTAAGTTAGACTAATTATCTCCCTTACATTCTTTAATTAAAGAAATATGACTAATTACCCCCCTTGCATTATTTAATTATACAAATAACATTATCCTCCAATTTCTTTCGAATTCTAAACATTGGCGTCCTTTAATCAAAAGTACGCTAACGGAAATAAGTTATTACACAAGCGTTCTTTTTGAAAATTCATCATTTCATAAGCTGAAAAGCTATAGCAAGCATCTATATGAGTACTTTAACCATAGTTCCTGATTTCAAAAGGCGAAAAATTAAAAGGTAAATATTTGTACGTATGTTTTATGTATATATATATATGTATATTTATGTATATGTATATATATGTGTGTACTTTTTCATATATATGCATGTATATATTTGTGTATGTACGTATAATATTGTTCTTAAACCAAATTTATATTTATAATTTTACTCTATTTTATTTCTATCTCTAACCCATATTAATTTTCTTATCAAGTTTAAATCCATACCTTTATTTTAATTTTTTCCAGATACATCTGCCTTACTTTAATGCTAGGTTTATTTATGGTGTCTTTTACACTTAATAAAAACCTTTCCCAATATTTGCTGATGAGGAAACCTTGTTTGATAAAAAACTATATGTAATAATTATTGTCCGTAACTTGATGTCTACCACAATAAAAACAGTTTTCCGAAACGATCGTACAAATAATTGATTTTGTTGTTGTTCGTTCTTATGAAACGGATTTTTAATTTAATTATAATTTGATTTTTAAATTATCAATCACATTACTAAATATTAAATTAGGTCTAGGATATTTACATATCGAGCTTATTATATATCTAAATTACAACGAGCACTTTTTCTTTCCCTGTATTTTAATTAATTGGTAGCTAAGCTACAAAATGTAGCTAGTTCTTTCTCTCAATAAACATGCGCTTGCTTTCTCCTTTGAGATGAGTAACGAAGGCTAATTAGATGCGGAACAAATACAAATGAGACTAGTAGCGGCATTAACCAAAGGGCTTTATAAACCATGAGATATGTATCAGAAGTCTTTGTCTAACGCAAAGCAACAAAACGTTTTTGGCTAAAACGTTAAGCACAGGTTCGCTAGTCACAAGTTGAGTCGAGTAGAGATCGTTGTTCACAACACGAAATACACGTCGACGTTCTCTATTTGCATGTCTTAAACGCTTCTCCCACTCCTCCCAGCGACTCATCTTTTATAATGTTTCGGGCACACCCAATTTGCATATACCACACGAGACTGCTCGAGATCTACGCGTGACCGGAGGCTTTAAAAGACAACAGCCGCCATCTGGGCCTTTTTTTCTTTTTCTGTCTTTCAGCCTGTTATCTGACAGATTCTCGCCCGCTTCTGAGGTAGGTCCTCTCTATGTCTATCACACTCCCTCCTGATCTCATAATCACAGAAATGACAATAGGGTGGTTATTGCCGTCGCCGGGTGCTTCTCCGAAGGGAAACGCTGCATGCCTCTTCTTCGCTTAAGCTCTCGTCTGAGGACGGGGAGTTGAAGAATATCGCTTCTGCTGGGAGGCTACTTATATCAGAGTTACCTTCTGAGGGAGCTGCTGTGAACCAGAGCGATGTCTCACTGGTCCCTTACTTTTAGTCAGACTCGCTCCCGTTGTTCACGGGTAGACGCGATTGTGTTTTCGGCCGTAAGTCCTTAATGTGACGAGGTACACCGTCGTCAAACACTGCTTGTTTGCTTGCTGATCACTTCAGTGATGCGTCCAAGTCCATAGTGAGTCGTACATTTGCCGCGCAGGTTCTTGATTAAGACAACATACCCTTTTTCCAGCCACCCTCCAGTTACTTTCGTCTCAGGTAGTGGGTTCGTTTCTATGCTCTTCACCCTAACGTGATACCTGTACAATGTGTCGACCAGCGCTGTAGAGGGTGGTACAGCATCCTTTGGGGTCACGTTGTATAAATAAACTGCTTCAGATACTGCACAGCTCGTTCTGGCAGGGATACTTTTGACAGTCCTGTGGTTCCCGCTCGGTACGTTGGCACATTGGAACCGCAGATGTACTCCCCAGCCATCGGCAAACTTTCTAAGTTGTTCACTGGTGAAAGCGGTGCCGTTGTCACTTAGTATCTCCGTTGAGGGGCCACGTTTGAGGAAGATGCCGTTTAGCTGACGGATGACTGCTGCCGTATTTTGCCAGCGGAGCGGCCGCCATATCGCAAATCTAGATGGGCCGCTGTCAATGAGCGTTAGGTAATCCTCGCCGTTGTGGTGAGTAAGATCAATCGCCAGCCGGCTCCAGTGTCTCTTTACGTCTAGTTTTCCTTTTTCTTAGCGAACGGATGCCAGGCCGGCTGTATGGATTCGATGGTTCTTCTAGTGGCATCAATCCATCTGCGTAGAACTCTTGTTAAATAATCGGCCTTATTCAGGCTGGATCTGACCAGGGAGATTTTCATTGACAGAGCATATTCTTCTTTGATCCTCATGATGGTATCGAGCCGCCGTCGGATGAGTATCTCGCTCGTAGCTTTAGTTCGTACTTTGGCCCTCCCGGTAAGGGTGTCCGAAATCCACTTGTGGACACAGGCAGAATCTGTAAACAGCCACAGGGTAGTCGACTCCAGAGGATCGCCAAGTTTATCCCTTTGATGACGCATCAAGTTCTGTCAGGTTTATATGCTGTGAGTCCCGTTCTGGGCGTAACCAGCAGGCACCTTCCACCACGGCCCAATCATGGACTACTGATACGCCCGTAGCAAGAGAGCTCGCATCAACCCACACACTCATGTATCGGCTGTCGACTCACCATCTGCCCCGTGCAAGGTTCTCCTTGCACACTCTGTTGAGGTCATCCTCCAGCATTGTGTTGAAAGGGGCGTCGTGTACCACATCGTCCTATCCAGTGATGACCTCAGACGCACTCCTCTTTATGAACGCCACCGCAACACGAACTCAGCCGCCCACAGGGAGGTGTCCAACCAATTTTCCGCACCAAGAAAATACGTTTCTTCGCGTGACATGTCTGGGACTTCATTTCCCCGTTTCCAATGCAGGACACCGTCTTCTCCCCAGACCTGTAAACCGAGCACCCGTGCGCCATCCTGTAGTCTCTCCGCCCCCTTACTGAGAAGTCCAAAGTTGCAGAGATGCTCCTCTACACGCGCCGCAGATACAACCCCTTCATCCACGCACACGTTATCAATATATGCAGATGTTTCCTGCCTTATGCGCTCATCCTGAGCCAGAATAGTGTCAACAATCGTTTGCATAATTGATGGCGCCACATTGAGTCCGAACCCCATACGGGTTAAGCAGTATCTCTTCCCTTTAACTAGAACTGTCTGATAAGGCCATAGTGACTGGTGAACACGCACTTGAAGGTACGCCTTCCGAAGATCAAGCACGCACACATTAGATCCTGCTTGCCGCTATTCCCGTAATTTATCAGCGCACACGTCTGCGGGGCCCTAAAGGGATTCACTTGTTTGTTTAACTCCCTATAATCGAGCACCGGCCTCACTTTTTGTTTGTTTGGTTGGACGACTGCTATTAGTTGGATTAAACGCTTTGGAGGCCCCAATGCCTTCTCAGGATAAGAAACCAGCCATCCATTGTCGATCCAGGTCTGTAGTTCCCTATCATACTCTACGCGAGCTCCGGGGGAAATCTTGTACTCTGGCACTCTATTGAACAAATTCTCTGGCGGTTGTTCGTCCGACCACTTCCAAGCCACAGTCCAGGTCTTCGTGCACTGGTCGAACTCCGCATGAAAATCAGGTTTATCTAGGGTGAGTGATCTCCCTAAACACATACTTAAATCATTCGTTGACATCTTTGCTGATGACACGACCATCTACGGCAACACATCAAAGGCTGTAAATGACAAAGTTCTCTCTGATTCTCTTTCCTCTGATCTCGAGCGCGTGGTTCAGTGGGGGAAGACGTGGCTGGTTACGTTTAATGCATCCAAAACCAAACTCCTATCCTTACATCATCAACGCTCTGATCCCCAGCTGGCATCAATTGTGATGGATGGCTCTCGTCTGGGTGAGGCCCCGTGTTTTGACAAGCTTCTGGGTTTGACCTTTACTCCTGATCTGAAATGGAACACGTACATCGTCTGTTGCCAAGGTCGCTGGAAATATGGTGGGATCCTTTTACCGCTCCAGAAGATATCTCACTACTGATGCAATTCTCTATCTATATAAAAGCCAAGTACGTCCAAGGATGGAATACTATTGCCATATCTGGGCAGGAGCTGCTGAAAACAGCCTATCCTGCCTTGACAGAGTAAAAAATAGACTTCGTGGCTTAGTGGGGGATGCCCTTTTCTCTACCCTGCAACCTCTCTCAACAGAAGAGACGTTGCGAGCCTATCCTTGTTTTATCGTTATTTCCATGGCAGGTGCTCGTCTGAACTCCAATCTCTGATCCCCCCTCGCCAATATTTCACGGAAAACACCCGTCTAGCTGAATGCACTGTGAAAAATTTCCCCCACTCTATATCTGTGCTTAAATCAAAACGTGGATTCCATGAACAAAGCTTCCTTCTTAGAACTGCACGCCTGTGGAACTCTGTTCCGTCTGCCTGCTTCCCACCGGACTACAACTTGGATGTCTTCAAGTCCAACGTTAACAAATTCTTAATGAACCGCCCCCTTAAGTAAACACTTCATCAAATCTCCACACTAATGTAATGTACTTGCAATAACCCTTATCCCTGAGTGGCTTCCTGGCCTTGATAAGTGGTGATCACAGTGTAAAAAAAAGAAAATAATAAAGTCTAGCAGTGCTTAAAGAAGTTTGTAAAGTCTAATAGTGTTTGAAGAGACTTGTACAGTTTAGAGGTGTTTGAGAGGCTAGTAATGGATAGCAGTGTTTGAGACGTTAGTAGTGTAGCGATGTTTAAGAGGCTAATAGTATCTAGCGGAGTTTGAGAAGTTAGTAGTGTCTAGCGAACGAAGCGTTGCAGCAATAATACTGTGCAAGATTTTGGGAGCAATGTATTGACCCAACGTTACGCCTCAGGACGACAAGACGGCTACGACTGCACCTGCGAACGTAATATACACCTATATGATCAGTGTCAATGGTGTCGACGAAGTGGTGGTGCCCAACAAATCAGTACACTGAGGGCCATGCTGTTTAGGTGAGGAATCCATAGGGAATATGTGCGACGCAGTTCAGTACAGGTACAGTGTCGGAAATCAATATTCAACACTCAGTATCAGTTAATGGGACACCACGCCAGATAAAAGATATGCGCTCAGCGTGCCGAAATCATTACCCCATCCATGACAAGATAACCTCCTCAAATGACGGAGTCCAATTCTATACTAATGATCACATGAAGAAATCTCCCCAGAGAGTAATGGACCCAAAGATGTAGAGCAGGAGGACTTCAATGATGCGACAGACGAAAGCTCCACTGAGGAAGTTCCTGAACCTGTACCTTTAAGTTTGTCCAAGAGCTATAAAAAGCGGACGCCAGAATCGTTCACAGAGTGACTTGTTGCGGACAGGATGGTCTGCTTGTGTGAGAGACGACCCCGTCCCCATGTGACTGTTGTGGATGTATTTAATGGTAGAGGAATTGAAAAGACAAAAGGTCGCATAATGAGGACGAAAATATATCGTTATATATCAGCGAAAGAAATGCAATTTATTTGCATAAATATACATGAAGAAGCGATAGAAAGAATAAGAGTTCATTGAAAGATGAGTAACGTTACTTTCGGTTGACTGGCTAGTCAGGAACGCGGTGGTGATCCATGGCCCCACCGGAGCGGTGTTTGTCACCCCTGGACTGCTTGAAAGTCCAGCGCAAAAGAGGAAGAAATATGGGGAACAGGAAGTAACGTAGCTAGGTCGCTCTTCTGAGTTAAAGGGCGACAATCGAGTTAGGCTGGGAGTGTTCAACTCCCACAATACTCCCTTCCTAGTTAGCTGGAAGCTAGAGAAAAGAAAACTGGAGAAAAAGCATGCATATATATATGTGTGTGTGTGTGTGTGTGTGTGTGTGTGTGCGTGCGTGTGTGTGTGTCCACTGTATAGAGAACGATAGAGAATTTTTTTTTATTTTTAAGTAGCAAAGTAAAAAGATAGTTTTGCGACGTTAAAGGATATCAAGAAAAAGTGTTCAAACTTGTATAACTGTGGGATGGACACAGGAATGACGTTATGAGTTTAAGTGCAAGTGTTACGGTCATAGACTGTATTGCCACGGAGTCTATGAAGAGTGCGCAAGGGTCAGTGGATGCATGTCGCTGGAGTTACATCTGTGCTATAGTGTGACGTTCGTGCGTTGCAAGTGCTCGTTACATGTGCTAATCATGTCTCTTTGTGCGAAGTGTTTCTCGGCTGAGGTAAACAAGAACTGTTTTGTTGAACAAACTGATTATATAGAATAAAGGCAACAGGAAAATTTGACATTTCATATTTTGCTTCGATTATGACGGAGAACAGAATAAAAAAGTTTGAATTAAATGACGCGAAAAGAACGTCTAAGAATATTTCAGGGAGCACGTTATATTCAGGACGTCATTAAAATTATTTTCCGATTGGATTATAACGGAAATGTGCATGGTTTGCGAGAAAAATCGAAATGTTCGTGAAAATAGCAGTCCGCTGGTATCGTCGAAATTTTAACGGACATCGTTGTTCAAAAATACGCTTGGTCATAGAAATGTGAAGAGAATAAAATGTCCATATTTTTTAAAGTGCGTGAATATAGATAAAACTTATTGTTCTCTTTTATTATTATTGTTATTATTATTATTATTATTATTATTATTATTATTATTATTATTTAGGTGGCGACGGAACAAAAAAATATTTTCGAGGTGTTTGTTTACATTAGTTGTCCACGAGTAGCAAAAAAAAATAAATAAAAATGGCGGACGATAGATAATTGACACACGTGTGTTTAGACGTAAAATGTAAAATGCGACGAAAAAGGTTTTTCTCTTTTTTTTTAAATTGTGTTTTTTGTTTTGTTTTTTCTTTCTTTTTTGAGTATATTTCGCTGATTATTTAACGATATAACGGCATGTTACATTTGCGACAGTGATAACGTTTTAAACGTTTTTGGGAACGAAAGTTGTCCAGGGTTCGTTAGGTCACCATTTGAAGAAATATCACGTCGGCGGTCTACCAGTCTGTTGGGAACAGGATGGTCTGTTGTGTGAGAGACGACCCCGTCCCCATGTGACTGTTGTGGATGTATTTAATGGTAGAGGAATTGAAAAGACAAAAGGTCGCATAATGAGGACGAAAATATACCGTTATATATCAGCGAAAGAAATGCAATTTATTTACATAAATATACATGAAGGAGTGATAGAAAGAATGAGAGTTCATTGAAAATTGAGTAACGTTACTTTCGGTTGACTGGCTAGTTAGGAACGCGGTGGTGGCCCATGGCCCCACCGTATCGGTGTTTGTCACATCTGAACTGCTTGAAAATCCAGCGCAAAAGAGGAAGAAATATAGCTAGGTCGCTCTTCTGAGTTAAAGGGCGACAATCGAGTTAGGCTGGGAGTTTTCAACCGCCACAGACTGCACAGGTGCCGTGTTGTTTTGACGGAATTGTTCGGGATCGTTTCAGGTCTTTTCGACGGAGTTGTTTGGAATCCTGTCGTATTTTTTCGACGGAGGTGTTCGATATCGTATCGACGGAGATGTTTAGGATTGTGTCGGGTCCTGTTGGCGGAATTATTCGAGACTGTACCTGATCGTGTAGAAGAAATTATTTGGGACGATGCCGGCTCGTGTCATGTCGACGGAAGTTAATGTGTAGGGTCGTCTCAACGATATTTTCACTTGTTCAGTCGTGTAAACCAAAGCGTGCAGTTTACGTTTATTGTCCAGCTGGATTCACAGTTGTCACAGTCCTATCCTCGCGTGTGATAACAATTTTTTTTGTCTTTTTCCCCTCGTGAACCCACAAAAACCTCAGGGTTTAAGAAGGAGGTGTAAAGATGGATAGCCGAAGTTATTCTTTTAATATGGAAGGGAGAAGGAAAAGGTATGTTACCATCCATGACAGTGGTTTATGTCACAAAAGAGATGTCGGGACAGTGTTGTAATTCGTGAATTGATCCATTTTGTGGCGTATCATACAGCAAGCAATATAACAGATGTTTGTGATGAAAATATGAGAAAGTGGAACGGTTGTTGGGAGAAATAGCGATTGTGGACCTTAACTTTGTTTACTTTTAACTACATGTGACGAAGGAACTAAGGTAGTACCAGCTGGTTTGCTGAAAAAGAGCAACTTCTTGCTTGATACAGCTAGAATTCGGACTTAATCTTGCACCTAAGATTATGGCAGTGTTTTAACAAACAGAGTTAAAAAAAAGAAAGCAAAACAAAAAAGCTACCGCTTCCTACATCGACAATATAATGATGAATGTAGCAAAGATATCAAACAAAAGAAGTTGTGGAACATTTGAACGGTTTTGGACTAATAGCAAATGCCTTAATTTATGGACGAAGAAGCGGCACTGGGCCTTAAAATATGAAAAGAAGAATGGGAAGTTTATATGCAACAAATCCTAAAAATAAGAGGGGAAATTAGTAAACAGGAGTTATTTTCTATGTCGCTAATTGTTGGCGTACTACCAGTTGCTGGATGTTATGTTAAAAGAAGAGCATGAGAGTAGATTGATTGGACAGAATTTATATTAAAATTGTCAAAATAATACATGAGATTTGAGCTGATGTAGAAAACAGAACTCTATTACTGAAGCTTGGCACGTACCTGACACAGAAAAGAAAGTGGTATGGTGAGATATACGCAGTATTGAAACAGGTCTGACTGTGGAGATTGACTGTTATGTGATGGAAGATACTTCAATGTATTAGATTCAGATTTCGTTTATTTTGTCGTCTAGCTAAACACACACACACACACATACACACACCCACACACATACATATATATATATATATATATATATATATATATATATATATATATATATATATATATATATATATATATGGGGGAGATTAACAGAATAAGATTGATTCTATAAAACGAAACTGATCGGGATAATACAAAGCTCAACAAGTTGCTTCGGAGCTTACGTAGAATATGAAGAAATAAAAAAAACGACAATATAAAAATATAAACTAATGCATATAAATGTATTCCTTTATTGAATATGGATGATACATCAATTAAGGGGTGGGATAATCAAAACTCTTTGCACCATGATATTTTGAAGCCATATGCTTTTTACCAGAAAATGAGAGATGATGCTGGATAACATATTAAAATGCGACGTCTAGCGATAAACACTAGGTTTCGAAATACCAGTGAATAAACGAATAAATCTATATGCATTAATATATATTTTGTATTGTCGTTTTATATTTCTTCATATTCTCTCTTCCACTTTATATATATATATATATATATATATATATGTGTGTGTGTGTGTGTGTGTGTGTGTGTGTATTTGCATACGAATATATATGTGTAATATGAACTAGTCTGATTGAAATAAAATTCGCTATCATACCCCGTCGACACTTTATCGCAACCTCTGCTCGTAGTCAGAAAAAAAAAACGCACTTGATGTTCCGAGCTCTTGTTTTGAACGGTAAATATCACTTCCAAAATTTCTTAATTCATGCCATGTATTTGCTTAATCTCTTTTTCAGATTTCCGTTTCTATTTGTTTGTCTTAGCAATATACGTATATATAACAAAATGATAAACACGTGTACATTTTTCAGCATTCGTCTCTTTTGAAAAACAAGATATCATAATTAATATAAATCATAATTAATATAAACAAAAAATCGAAAATACCCTTAGAGAAAAGAGAAAATATATGCCTTACCAACTGACCAAAAGGAAATCCTAATCCCATATGTCAGTGCCACCATCCTTCTATCCTCAACAGATTGGTATTCTCACATTACAAACTTTATTCGAGCGTAGTCGGCAACAGACCGCAATAAGTAGCGTTAGATGGTCAAAGAGTCAAGTTAAGTATTTTTTATCTGTCTGTCTTTTATAAAACTGTTATATATATATATATTCAACGTTAGTTACTCTTTTTTCTTGTTTGTATTTTTTACATTATTTCAGGTATATTTTACCTATATTTTATTTATTTGTTTTTAATATATTACAAAAAAGATCGGTCTGCTTACCATGCTTAAATGATGTATCACTTCTACTTATCTTCAATTCGTTATGCTAATTTAATGAGACGAGAGCAAAACTTTGTATAGATAGGATATTTATTATCTTTCTAGCCATATAAGAGCGTTAATATACCTGGTCTTTCACCCTGGCGCATAGTTGTTTTTTAATGTGATGATTCCGTAGATCTTTTCAGGTCACACATCATGAAGAGGGAAGGCTCTAATATAAAGCTTGTGCTTTCGACTCCACGTTACTAAGTCGAAACACTGGAGGTGGGTGGCCTCCTCAGTCTTTGTCGACAATTTTCGTAGAGTAAGACTCGAACAAATTCTTCGGTTTACAAATCAAAATTGTTTAAGGAGTAGGTAGGCTCTGTTCATCGCCCGGCTTTCATACTGTTTACTTGTTTATTAGCCATGAACAGGGGTACAATATCAGGGACACCCTAGGAGAAGTTGACTTGCAAAGTAACCAATCTCTTGCTAACTTGTTATCTCACTTTGTTTTAAGTATATTTTCATCACTTCCTCCCACGTTTTTCTTGGCTTTCCTTTGGGAACTGAACATGTAACTTCAACAGTTTGACAACTACTAACAAAAGAGTTTTAAAAAGACGAGTAACGGCAGTAACCAAAGGATGGGACGACATGGTGGATGATGATTCTCTCCAGCAAATGATGGCTGAAATGTTGTCCAAAGTACATAGGGACGACCCTGCCCAGGGTGAGTGGCAAGTACCTGGAAACGAACTGAATGCATTGGTTGACGCAAGTTCACTGGCTACAGGTGTTGTGGAAGATGCGTGCTGGCTTCGTCCGAAAAATGATGCTCAGCATATAAATTTGTCAGAACTTGATGCCACGTTAAAAGGGCGTAATCTTGCATTGCAATGGCAGGCTAAGGTTGTGCATCTCCACACTGACTCATTGTGTGTGTACCACTGCAAGTGAGATGTTAGTACGAAGGAGACTGGCAATAATAAAGCGTCTAGTCGACGAATACAGCTTGCAAGTGGACATTACCTTAGTTTTGTTGATACAGAATTTGGCTGATAGCTTGACTAGAGTACCAAAGAGGTGGATTGATGCAATGAGGAATGGATCTGATCCTCCACAACAGACATGCGCGACCGTAACAGATCAATTAACACCTGACCAGATCCGTACAATACATTAGCAGAGTGGACATCCCGAAATCCGGTGGACAACATATTTTGTCCGAAGAGTGTGTCCTTCAACTACAAGAGCATCAATCAAGGCAGCTATACGCGCGTGTGAA
Source organism: Euprymna scolopes (assembly GCF_053919585.1). Classification (NCBI taxonomy): domain Eukaryota; kingdom Metazoa; phylum Mollusca; class Cephalopoda; order Sepiida; family Sepiolidae; genus Euprymna; species Euprymna scolopes. Next base: position 86,807 of record NC_136493.1, read on the forward strand.
GAGTGTCAGCGAATTGATCCGGCACCGTCCCAATGGCAAAAAGGGAGGCTTGAGGTGGAGGACAACTGGTATCGAGTAGGAATGGATGTAACGCATTATGAGGGCAAGCATTTTTTTTATCTTGACAGATTGTGGCCCGACGCGTTTCACGATATGGCGCCTGTTGACACGACAGGATGCATCTAGCATTATACGACAGTTGAGAGCTGTCTATTTTTAACGTGGTGCTCCGCTTGAAATTCTGACTGATAACGCCACTACGTTTCGATGTCAAGAATTTCAGAAATTCACGCAGGAATGGGGGATTAGAATGCGTTACCGATGTGCATATTTTCCCGAAGGTAACGGTATAGCGAAGCGGTGTCACCGCACCATTAAAAGAATTGCGGCTAGGACACAGTGTTCTATTCCAGAAGCTGTGTACTAGTATAATGTGACACCAAAGGACGATGCAACACCAGAAACTGCACTAGCTAATGAGATTTACCGCTATGAACAGCATATAAAGAGAATTGATGTCACACCATCAGTAGTTAGCGTTGTCAATACATTATATCAAGTGGGAGTCCGTATTTGGGTAAAACACCCAAATGCTGGGTGCACTGTAAAATTTTGCAGAGGAAAAATAGATAAAATCATAAATCCTCAGACCATGTTGATTGATGGTGTACCACGTCATGTAAAATATATCCACCCCTGTAATACCTCTTCTGATTCTGAGGATAATGAGGAAGATCACATACAGTTCAGGGATGATCCTGATAGCCTACTGCCCCTACAGGTGAGTGTAGAAACACTACCAGCAGAATCAGATGAGGGAATGATGGAAATAATTGTGGCAATAGTGATGAGAACGATGGGCATGAGGAAGTAATATCACCAGTTCCTCATCGAAGTACCCGAGAAAGACAAATACTGCCCACCCGCCGTGATTGTGAAATACCACATATAGCACCACGAGAGGGGATGATGGAACATACTGAGGAAGATGGGACGGAGGCAGTGATGCCTCCGATTCTTCGAAGGAGTACCCGACAAAGACGGATACTGCCTCCTTGCCCTGATTGTGAAACACCGCATAGGGAACCACGAGAGGGGATAATGGAACAGACTGGTGACAATAACGGTGGTAATGAGGAAGTGCTTCCCCCCGATTCTTCGAATAAGTACCCGACAAAGATGACTGCCCCCTTGCCCTGTGTGTAATCATGAGATCAGGGGGGAGTGTAGGGAAACGCGTGACTTACCTAACTAGCACATGTGCATAATTCCACGGGTCGGTCGTGGAATGAAATGAATGAAGAAGAAAGAAACAAAAATGGCTGCCTTATCACTTTATATGCCTGCAATGTGACCACCCGATATGCAAATGAGATGCTCCTGGTTGGAGATAAAAGAGGGTTGATTTTTTCGAGCGACGTTCATGTTGAAGTTGGAGTTCGAAGAAATAAGTTGAATTAGCAGAAGTTCGTTTGAAGTTGAGAGAAGGTGCTATACGTATACAGAAGTTTGGAAGTTGGAAGTTTGGACGACAGTGTAAACCTTACCCAGGAAGTTATTGGTGTGACTGGCGGAAGAAATAACACTCAAGTTATTGAATTATAAGTAGCAGCAGCAGCAGCAGCAGCAGCAGCAGCGGATACTCCAATCGAGGAAGCGTATGATTCGACACGAAAGTAAGCTTGTTCTAACGCCCTAGCACATTGAGTAGCCTCTTTGAGAGTTAGCGTATCAGTTTCAAGTAGTCTAGTACGTATCACCGAGGACCGGAGACCACGTATAAATGCATCATGGACAGATTCATCCCTGCAAGTAGTAGCAGTAACGTTTTTAAATAACAGTCAGCGGCAAGTTGATTCAAGACCTGAAGATATTGGTTTACAGACTCGTTTTCTTGTTGGAGACGCGTCGGAAACCGATGTCTAGCATGAATAACGCTTGGAGACTGTCGTAAACACCTTTCAGTAATTCAACAGAGTGTTCAAATCCTGAATAACCGTCGATAACGTCAGCAACGGTGGGACCGATGTTTAAATAAAGAATTTCGAGTTTATCAGGGTTTAACGAAGCAATAATTGATTAATAGTAATTAAAGTTACGATACCACAATCTCCAAAGTTTGTTTGCCTGAGGGTCTGGCGAGAATAGGTCAAATTTGTCCAGATGAATGATTTTCTCCATGAGGGAAATAAATTTTGTTCAATAAATTGTAGTGTTGTAAGTGAATGAAGACGTAAAGCAAAACCTCTTTCCAAAGCTTTATTGAACAAAATTCACAGCTACTAAAGCAAGAGACAAAGAACTTGGTATTTTAAAGAAAAAGGAACGCGTGCAAAATCACGTTGCAAGAAACTGAATTTTTTTTTAATACTAAGAACAAAACAATTTCAATGAAAATATTTTAAACAGTAAGAATAAAAAACTTTGAATGAAAATATAACAACAGTAAATTGTGAATGCGTTTTCGTCAGCTCCCGTACCTCTCGCTTGTCCTAATTTGTCTCTCAGTCCTCATTTTCAATGAGTGATTTTTCTGACAAAGGGAGAAGAAAAAGCTGTATTCTATATCGGCAATATTTTTGCGTGAACAGTAGGCTGTGGGAAAATTTCTGTTTCTATGTCTGTCCTTGTGGCCATGTCACTAGTAACGGTGCTGGAGGTAAACGTTTTAACTGGGCTGACATTATCCGTCTGATAGTCAGCGACCCGAACATTTGATCAACTACTAAAGAAGGCTGTCCTGTCAGCAGTTGCAAAGTTCTGGGGCTACTGTATTGCCATTTGATGAATGGATTCTGGACCACGCAGTAGATTCTGGTGGGGCTTCTCGATGCCATATTAATGGGTAACTGTTACGACTTTACCTTATCATGTGCAACAAAAATATTTCTGCGTTTCTTTTTCTCTCTTACTTTTCCCTTCTGTCCTGGTCTAACCAAGTCTGTCCACCTGTCCCACAAATCTCAAAACTCCATTATGAAAAGTCTTCAGGCAAAATACACGAAAAAACCCAGAACTCCAACTTCCAACGTAGACCCCCCTACTACTATGTCTCCTCCTCCAACATCATGGGTCTACGTTCCAACCTTCCAGATGGTTGAAACCCGATTACAGGAAATTAAACTAGGTCTATTATTTCTAATCGAAAACTGGCATTGAACCGACTATTTCCCTAGATTATTTCGTAATTAAAAGATACTCTAACTTAACATCCAAATCTGACCCTCAAGGTATGGAATATTTACCTACATTAAAGATGAATTCATAATTAACGGATAATCTACCTGAACATCGAAATATGTCCCCCAAGATCGCCATGGGCATGAAATATGTGCCAACATTAAAAATAGCTTCTCGTGTGGCAGGGATATCTCCAGAGTAGACCCTAATTTACCTTATATGTGCTTCCGGATTGCACTAGCTTACACCACTGCATTTGTATTTGCCCTCTATCGCCCCCACAACAACTTTAAGAGTATATCTGAGAAAATAGATCACATCCTGTCTGCACATCCCACGATTAACATTCACATTTGTGATGACTTCAATGTCCATAACGTGGAATGGCTGAACCACTCAAATAAGACAGATGATGAGGGGACGTTCTGTCATGACTTTTCCATTGCCTATGACCTCACTCAGATTGTTTGCGAGCCCACTCGAGTGCCAGATACTACCGGTCAGTTTGCAAGCCTTCTGAACCTTTTTGATCTCAACCTCCCCTGAGCTATGTTCATGCACTGTTCTTTCTCCTCTAGGATCCTCCGACCACTCCGTTGTATCAGTTAAGATAAAAATGAAATGTAATAAGTCCCCAGACGTACCCCTCCATCTTACTGTATACCGATACTCCATGGCTGACTGGGATAGCTGCCGTACATTCATATCTGATCTACCGCTGCATTCCATGTTTAAAAAGGATGTGTCCTCTATAGTATTAGACCTGACCGAATGGTTAATTGTACGCATAGACCGATTCATACAATCTAAAAAATTCCAACAAAACCTAACACGCAGCGATAGTTCTCCCCAGAATGTGCTGCTGCCATTGTGCACAGAAATCACTTTTTCCATAACTACCAACGTAATAGATGCACTGAGACTAAAGCTTTCAGGAACGCCAGCAACCACTGTAAAAGAGTAATAAAAAATGCAAGAGAGCTATATGCCCAGTCTGTTAAATCCAAAATAGCTGATCAGCGGCTTGGTTCCCACCAGTTTTGGCAAATAACAAATAGGATCCTGAACAGAAGTGTGCGTTCTATCCCACCATTATCAATGGACCAGAGGTCATCTCGTCATTATCAAACAAGGCCAAACTATTTGCCAAGAACTTTGCAGGTAATTCTACCCTATGCGACGAAGGCCATCAACTCCCCATATTTCCTCCTATAACACAAAACACGCAAGGTAATATACAAATATATGTGCATGAGGTCGCCAAGCTAATTAAGAACCTTGATTCCAGTAAAGCAACTGGCCCTAACGGCATCCCAATTATAGTGTTAAAATAGTTTCAACCAGTACTTGCTCTCATACTTACAAAACTGTTTAAGCGTTGCCTTAAGGAGAAGTGCTTTCCAACACCCTGGAAAACCTCATCAGTATGCCCTGTATTTAAGAATTCAGGTTATAAGTCATCTCCCTCTCAGTACAGACCTATAAGCCTCCTGTGTGTCATAAGTAAGTTGCTGGAATCCATACTAAATAGAGAAATAGTCAACCACCTCTGCAAAAATAACCTCCTTAGTGACATGCAATATGGTTTCCATTCTGCAAGATCTACCGCAGGTGTGCTAACGGTCATATCTCATAGGATTAGCGAATCTCTAGACAAAGGGTACCTTTCTAGGGCAATTGCACTTGACATATCAAAGGCCTTTGACAAGGTATGCCATAAAGGCCTACTTCACAAGATTTCCAGCTACAGTATAACTGGAAATGTTTTCTAAAACATTAAATCATTTCTCTCAAATAGGCTCATAAGAGTAGCGGACGATGGACAAAAATCAGAAGCCTGCAGTATTAATGCTGGAGTCCCTCAGGGGTCCATCCTAGGCCCAACTCTCTTCCTGATCTACATCAATGATCTCCCTAAACACAGACTTAAATCATTCGTTGACATCTACGCTGATTACACGACCGTCTATGGCAACACATCAAAGGCTGTAAATGACAAAGTTCTCTCTGATTCTCTCTCCTCTGATCTCGAGCGTGTAGGTCAGTGGGGGAAGACGTGGCTGGTTACCCTTAATGCATCTATAACCAAGCTCCTATCTTTACGCCATCAACGCTCTGATCCCCATCTGGCATCAATTGTAATGGATGGCTCTCGCCTATGAGAAGCTCAATGTTTTGACAAGCTTCTGGGCTTGACCTTTACTCCTGATATGAAATGGAACACGTACATCAAGTCGGTTGCCAGGGTCGCTGTAGAGATGGTCGGTTCCTTCTACCGCTCAAGAAGATATCTCACTACTGATGCAATTCTCTCTATATATAAAAGCCAAGTACGTCCAAGGATGGAATACTGCTGCCATATCTGGGCAGGAGCTGCTAAAAACAACCTATCCTGCCTTGACAAAGTACAAAATAGACTTCGTGGCTTAGTGGGGGATGCCCTTTTCTCTTCTCTGCAACCTCTCTCCCACAGAAGAGACGTTGCGAGCCTGTCTTTGTTTTACCGTTATTTCCATGGCAAGTGCTCGTCTGAGCTCCAATCTCTTGTCCCCCTCGCCAATATTTTACGAAAAACACCCGTCTAGCAGAAGCGACTGTCAAAAACTTTCCCCACTCTCTACCTGTGCCTAAATCAAAACGTAGATTTCATGAACACAGCTTCTTTCTTAGAACAGCACGCCAGTGGAATTCTGTTCCATCTGCCTGTTTCCAACCTGACTATAACTTGGACGTCTTCAAATCCAACGTAAACAAATTCCTGATGAACCGCCCCCTTAAGTAGACACTTTATGAAATCTCAACACTAACGTACAACGCACTGTACATGCAATAACCCTTATCCCTGAGTGGCTTCCGGGCCTTGATAAGTGATGCCCTCCTTGTAAAAAAAAATGTGGTCGGATCATCTGCAGAGGAGACCCTAAATCACCTTATATAGTCTTCCGGGATGCCTTTGCTCACACCACTGCGTTTATAATTACTCTCTATCACCCCCACAACAGCTGAATTACTATCTTTAAAAGCATATCTGAGAAAATTGACCACATCCTGTCTGCTCATTCTTCAGCTAACATTCAAGTCTATGGAGAATTCAATGTTTACAATATTTAATAGTTAACCCACTTAAACAAGCCAGATGATGAGGGAAGATTATGTCACAATGTCTCCTTTGCTTATGACCTAATTCAGATTGTTTACGAACCCACCCATGTACCCGACACTGACGGTCAGTATGCAAGTCTCCTAGACCTTTTTCTCACAACTTGCTCTTAGCTATGTTCATCCGCCATTCTGTCTTCACTGGGATCTTCCGACCACTCGGTTGTATCAGTTAAAATAAAAACGAAATGTACAAGTCCTCAGATGTACTTCTCCATCATATTATCGTTACTCTATCGCTGAGTGGGATAGCTTCCATACATTTATATCTGATATACATCGGCGTTCTATGTTTAAAAAGAATTTTATCGTTATTTTTATGGCAGGTTCTCGTCTGAGCTCCAACCTCTGGTCCCCTCTCGCTAATCTTTCACGATAAACACCCTTCTAGCTGAAACCACTGTCAAAAAGTTTCCCCACTCTTTATCTGTGCTAAATCAAAACTTAGATTCCATGAACAACGCTTCTTTCTTAGGACTGCACGCCTGTGGAACTCTCTACCGCATGCCTGTTTTCCTCCTGACTTCAACATGGATGTATTCAAGTCCAGCATAAACAAATTCCTGATGAACCGCCCCCCCAAGTAATGATACTTTATCAAATCTCCAATACTAATGAATACTGCAACACTATCTCATTGATTACTGTATACAAATAACTCTTATCTCCGAGTGGCTTCTGGGCCTTGATAAGTGGTGATCCTCATGTAAAATAGTGTCCTCTATAGTATCAGTCCTGACGGAATGGATAATTTTAGGTATAGACGGCTTCATAACCTCCAAAAATTCCAGCAGACACCCAACAGCCAGCCGTGGTTTTCTCCAGAATGTGCTGTTACCATTGCGTACAGAAATCACTTTTTCCATTGTTTCTAACGTAATACATGTACTGAGACTAAAGTCACTTTCAGGACTGCCAGCAACCACTGTAAAAGAGTAATAAAGAACGCGAGAGAGTTTATCGTTAAGTCGAAAATATCTGAGCAGCGGCTTGGTTCCTACCAGTTTGGGCAAATAGCAACCGGGATCCTGAACAGAAACGTGTGATCTATCCCAACTTCCATCAATGCACCTGAGATAATCTCGTCAGCATAAAAAAGCATAACTCTTTACCAGGAACTTTGCAACTTAGTCTACTCTATGCAACCAAGGCCGGCAACCCCCGTATTTCCTCCTGTATCAAAGAACACGCTATGTGACATACAAATATATGTGCGTGGTGTTGCCAAGCTAATAAAAATCATTGATTCTAGTAAAGCAACTGACCTTGACAGCATTTCAATTATAGTGCTGAAATACCTGCAACCAGAACTAGCTCACATACTTACAAAGCTGTTTAATCGTTGTCTTAAAGAGAATGTCTTCCCAACATCATGGAAAACCTCATCACTATTCCTTGTATTTAAGAAGTAAGGTGATCGGTCATCTCTCTCTCAGTACAGACCAATAAGTCTCTTATGCATCATGTGTAAGTTGCTGGAGTCTGTGTTAAATAGATTAGTCAACCACCTCAGCAAAAATATTTTTTTAGTGACATGCAATATGATTTCCGTTCTGCTAGGTCTACAGCAGATGTGCTAACGGTTATATCTCATAGGATTAGCGAATCTCTCGATGGAGGCTTCCTTTCTAAGCAATTGCTCTTAATATATAAAAGGCCTGTGATACAGTATCACATAAAGGCGTACTTTACAAGATCTCCAGCTACGGTATAGCTGGAAATGTCGTCTCAATTATTAAATCATTTTTCTCTGTATGTTCATAAGAGTAATGGTTAATGGGCAGAAATCGGAAGCTCACAGTATTAATACTGGCGTCCCTCAGAGGTCCATCTCGGAACCAACTCTCTTCCTGATTTACATCAATGATCTCCCAAATCACATCCTAAGATAAGTTGTAAACATTTATGCTGATGACACTACTATCTATGGTAACACATCATGACCAAGTTCTCTCTGATTCTTTCTCCTCTGCACTTGAGCATGTGGTGCAATGGTGAAAGAGGTGGCTGGTTATTTTTAATGTATCTAAAACCAAACTTCTATCTTTACATCATCAACGGTTTGATCCCCATCTGATATCAATTGAAATGAATGACTCTCGCCTTGGGAAGGCTCCATGTTTTGACAGCCGTCTGTGCTTGAGTTTTACACCTGATCTGAAATGGAACACGTACATGTTGCCAAGATTTCTGGAAAAAATGGTAGGACCTTTCTACCACTCCAGTATATATCTCCCTACCAATGCAATTCTCTACCTATATAAAAGCCAAGTACGTCCAAGGATGGAGTACTGTTGCCACATCTGGACAGGAGCTGCTAGAAAAACCTTATCCTGCTTCGCTAGAGTTCAAAGTAGATTTCGTAGCAGTTTCTCTTCCCTGCAACCGTATTTCCTTAGAAGAGACGTTGCGAGATTGTCTCTGCTATATCGCTATTTTCATGGCAGGTGCTTGTCTGAGCTCAAAACTATGGTTCCCCCCTCGCCAAACCTTCACAAAAACACTCGTCTACCTGAAACCACTATCACTTTTGTTTGTATCATACGAAATGGTGTATTCATTGGAGGATTGACAATAGGTTTTACATCCGATTTCACCATAATATGATGAGTACTGGTAATTTGCCTATGTCACCAAAACAGTCTTCTTTTGTTTATTTTGCTTATTTCGTGTATTAATTTCTATTAATTCTAGTTTTTCTGATGTTTCCGCATCAATGACTGCATTTGCATTAATATCCGCTACAATAAAGTGGGAATTTATTTTTACATTTTTATTTTGTAATTGTATGACGCAGCTGCCGGTTATTGGAATTTTCGTACTATTATATACAGTTAGTCTTACTGATCTATTTCTTAATTTTGGTGTGTGCTTTATATTTTTATATATTTTCACTGGTAATACATGTATTTTGCCTCAGTGATAATTTTAATGTTTACCGATATCTTGTTTACTTGTAATTTTATTTCATATTTATCTGTTCTAAACACGTGTATTGTTCTTTTCAATAAGGTGCTCATATCGTATTGTAGTCAATCCGCATGGTCTGAATTATTTGTTTTTCCGACATTGTACAATTTGTTTCTTTTTAGTTCGGCACATCCGGGCGAACTGTCCTGTTTTCCACAATATGTAGAATTTTTGTAATATGAAAGATAGTTATTTTTCTGATGTGACCCAGAGCAGTATTAGTCTATCCGATGTTTATTTTTCGTGTGTTTTCTTGTCTTCTTGCTTCACCAACCTCCTGTTTTTGTGACATTTTTCTTTGTGTTGCGAATCATGGATATGTTTTCTGTAACCGATGTAGCTATTATTTTTAACGCTTTTTTGGTTTCTTCGGCACTGACACCTGCTTTGATTGCTTTTTGCAAGTCTAATAGTGACTCCCTTAGCATACATTCTCGTAGCACGTTATCATTAATTTCACATCGAATTCACATCTGTTAACTTTTTGCAGCAATTTCGTCACATATTCGTATTTGGTTTTCGTTTGATTTGCATGTAAGGAATTGATATGTGAGAAAAGTTTGATTTTTTCTATCAGTTGGCAGTGTGTATCGGATTTTTCGACTACTTAGTCCAAATAAAATGTTTGCTTTTTGTTCTCGAAATTGGAAGTACGTAGATTTTTCTTGCTTCGTTTCCTATACAGGTTAATAAAATTAATGTATTTAATATCTCCGGTTTTTTATCTGACTATGTAGCTACAAAGAACAACTGAAATGGTTTTTCCCATATCTCCCACTCTAGACTGAGATTGTCTGATGAAAATCTTAACTCCTTTGGATGCGGTAGAAGTTAAATGATTCATTGTTCCCTCCCCCAGTTTACTTCTGTGGACCTTGAAAGTCTATAAGTTTATCCTGGTACCAATTTATATTAAGTCGTGGATTAGTATTATGAACGGATATTCAATGGACACGTGAGAATATGGCGGTTACCATAATGTAATTCTTGTTGGGTAGGTCACCATTTCGGCGGGTCCCCCTTTTGGGGAGTCGTCGAAATTAATAAGACGGGAGTAGAAATCGAACTGGGATTAATAATAAAGAAACAAAGGAACTTCCAAACTAAACGGTTTTATATACATTTCAGCGTACAAGTGGTATCGAGTTATAGAATACGTGATTTTCATTTTTGTCCCCTGACTCTGGAACAACTCGCGTCTCCGTCTTCCTGCCTCCAATACTGTTTTTCTCTCTTTTTGTCTTTCCCACCAGAACTGTTCTCCGTCCTGATTGGTTACAACCTCTGGTCACATTTTGAGGAAAGGAGCAAGGAAGGAAGGGGAAAGGGAAGAGTAGAGAGAAAGAGACATGTAATGGAGAAATAGTAGTCTTAGCTTCACTACACGAGTCCCCCTCCAGTACCGGAGTTAGTTAATATCCTTAGAATTACTACTATGTCTACTTCTGTTTAAAAATAAAAATATTCATTTTTCTTTTTCCATGTCACTTTTCTTTCTGATCTAGATTTATACATGCCACCAGCAATTTTACTCTCTACTTTATGGGTATAATCTGTTCTGACATCCTTATCATTAGTAGTACCTATATGTGCTTTCTCGGTCACTCTAGTTCTATTACTGCTACTTGGCTCTGTAAACAGTTTTAACCTATCGATTGATATATGTGCATGAGTACCGTTATTCATATCGATCTGGAAGTGTTTGTCTGATCGAGTCAAAACTTTATAAGGACCTGAGTACGGTGCTTCTAATGGTTTCCTAACTCGATCAACCCTTAACCATGCTTTCTAACAGGAAAGTAAGGTTTTCGGTATAAAACATTTTGCATTTCCATGGATAAATCCTTTTCCATCGTTGAGTACGTCAGTTTGGGACATCTATTCACACAAATTACGTACATACTTGTTGTTAACTGGAGTCTCTTTTTCTACTCTCTGCTTGTATATCAGCTGATGAGGGATCAATATTGGTGCTACAGTAACAGTGGTAAAAGGTGAAAAACCTGATTCATTCGCGGTGCTGCGTATATCTAGTAGGATCACTGGTATCGCTTTCCTCTAGGATTATTTTCACGCTATTGTCGATGCCTTAAGAGTACGATGTGCTCTTTCAATCATCCCATTACTTTGAGGATGATACGATGTTGTTCTCAATCGGGAAAAAAACCCTACGACCTTGGCCAACTCTTGAAACAATTCGCTCTCAAATTGGCTTCCTCTGTCAGTTACAACATGCAATGGAACTCTAAATCGAGATATCCAGGCATTGATAAATACTTCTGCTACCGACTACGCAGTTATTTCGATCATTGGCTGTACTTCGATCCAGCGAGTTGCACGATCAATACAGGTCAGCAAATATTTGTATGGACTGATTCATTTCGCGTTAGGGGTAACGGGCCAACAATATCAATATGTACCGTTTGGAAACGTGCGGATGGTAAATCAAATTCCTGGACTGCAGACTTCGTGTGTCTTTGAACTTTTGACTGTTGACATGCAACACATTCTACACAGAATTGCTTGACTGTCTTATCTAAGTTAGGCCAGAAGTATCTAGACTTAATCAGTTTAATAGATGCTCCAGTTCCAGGGTGCGCTAAACTGTCAAAGACAGCCCTACGAAGCTCTTTTGGGACAAACGGCCTGGGGTACTTGGTTGAAGTATCACACAGGACAGAGCCAATTTCACGTGACACGCAGTATTCTTTTAAATTAGCGTATGACTTTATTTCGTCATCTCCTTTTTGTACCTGGGCTATTTCAGCCAAATAACACACATCTATTTGCACCGCTAAGCAGTTCTAGACATACAGTCTGCAACTACGTTCTCGTATCCTTTAATATACACCACGTCAACGAAGTGTCGTTGTTGTCAATCCGACTTTGCGGGTATCTGACTATAAAAGGCTCCACATAATGGCTTATGGTCAGTGAATAATGTCACGTGACGATCCGCTATGAGGTAACGGAAATGTATTACTGAAAAATAAGCCGCCAGTAGCTCTCTGTCGAACGTAGAATACTTGGCCTGGGATTGCGAAAATTTCTTGGAAAAGAAACCTATTGGTACTGGTTTCTTATCTATTAGCTGGTGTAATGCAGCACCAGCTGCGTATTGACTACTATCCGTAACCAGATGGCACTCTGTGGCTGAAGACTGCGGATGAGCTAATGCCGTAATTTCTGACAATTTGCTTATTATTGTTCTGAAAGCATGAGTTTGTTCTTCGTTTAGCTCAAACATTGCTTCAGGGTCCAACCTCATTCGTTCGGATAGTGGTAGCACTATGGTTGTGTAATTAGGGACTAACTTGCGATAAAAACCTGTCATTCCCAAAAATCTACGCAAGCTTTTCGAATCTTTGGGTACTGGAAAGGTTTCTAATACTTTAAATTTTTTGAAGTAGGCACCAACCCTTCTTTGCTTACATGAAAAAACCTAAGAAGTCCAACTCTGGTACTCCGAATACACACATAGCTAAGGAAATCTTTAAATTATTATCACTAAGAATCCTGAATACCTTATCTAAGTCTTCCTTGTGCTGTTGTTGATTTTCGCTAAAAACTAATATGTCGTCTAAATATACTAATACACAATTTAATTTTAGAAATATCTTGTCCATAAAACGCTGAAATATGGCTGCAGCATTCTTTAAACCAAATGGCATGTAATTAAAGTCAAATAAGCCAAAAAGTGTCACGACTGCCGTCTTATGCACATCTTCAGGGTGTACTTTAATCTGGTGATATGCTGCAGTAAAATCGATCTTGGAAAAATATTGTCTCCCAGCAAGTTGTGTGCAGAATTAATTTATGTTCGGTATCGGGTAGAGGTCTGTCGGTGACGCTATTTAGCGCGCGGAAATCACCGCAAGCTCGATATGAACCATCTGATTCCTTCACTAAGTGCACGGATGTTGGCCACTCGCTAGTGGACGGCTGGATAACTCCTGTATTTAGTAAGTTCTTAAATTCTGCGTGTGCTGCGTCTAATTTAGGACCGGGAAGTTGCCTGGCTTTAGCGAAGACTGGTACATGGCTGCCTGTATCAATCCTGTGATACACCCCGCCAGATTCTTTGTCTGTATCGCTATGAGGTGATATTACGCTACTATAGTTATTTATTATTTCGTTAACACATTCTGCTAGGTCTATTTTATTAATCAATGCAGTATTGGTTTCAGTTACTGTGTTGACTTTAATTTCGCGCTCTGTTACATTATCACGGATGGATCTATTCTTGCAATCCACTATTATATTAAACTTGTTTAAAAAGTCAAATCCTAACAAAGGGTTAGTGACATCCGCAATCTCGAAACTCCATTGGAAAGATCTTCTTAAAGGTGGAATCTTGACTTCTAAGCTAGTTTAAACATAGCACTTTATGCTTTCGCCGTTAGCAGTCGAGATATGAACAGGAGTTTGTTCCAAGGTAATTCCATTTACTACAGAACGTGGTAAAATGGAAATATTGGCTGCTGTATCTACAATAAAATTTACTTTAGACGCTCCTATTTTTGCAGTAATTTCTAGTAACGGCGGCATTACCGGAGCAAACGCAGTCCGCCTTTTTAGTTTTCCGAATCGCTAGGGACGGGAGATGAGGGACGCGAGTTAGGTAGCATTTGTATATTGCTCTTTTTCTTCGGCCATTTGCACCACGGCTTACATGTACGAGCCTCTTCTACGAAGTAAATATGGGCTCTACATACTCTCGGTCGCTGTTTCGTAGGCGTAGACCGACTGGTGTTGTTTCGCCTGTATGTCTAGTACCGCGGTGACTTGTTCGAGCCTGACTTTCTACAATCTGAAATACCGGTGTATTTTCTATTAACGGCATCAAGTTGTCGGACAGTCGACCTAACTCTACCAAGGGCATCTCGGTGTGAGCCGCTATCACCGGGGCAATTTGCTTCGGCAGTGCGAGTATAAACTTATGACGCACTATTTCGTCGCTTGCTCCTATTCTATTTGCAACTGTTAACATCTGCTGCAGGTATATTGGCGGACGACTCGCCAACGTAGTGGTCCTCATCAATTTCTCCAAGAGTTCAGGTCTAGTCTTTTCGTGGGTATACCGACTCCCTTAATTTAACATAATCTAACGAGTGTAAAACCGCTGGCGGTATATTCGTCACTACGTCAATTGGCAATGCACTTATAACGGTATAAAATTTGGTCTCGTCCGTAGTAATATGTCGGAGATGGAACTGTGCTTCTAATATTGCAAACCATCCCTCGACACTAGTTTCCATAAATTGTGGGGGTTTTACGCTTACTTGTTGAGCATCCATTATGATTTTACTACTATTATTTATTTGAAAAAAAAAATTGTATGATTATTTTTATTATTATTATATCTTTTGTTAATATTTTTTGGAAGCCACGACCAAAAGAAATGGCGGGGGTGCTAAGTATAATAGAAAGGAAGGAAAAGCGTTTACTCACCAGAGATTGAATTAACAGAGAGATTTGTGTTTCAAACTGTTATTGATAAAAAAAACTGTTATTGACAAAAAAAATTATTTCCATATATATATACATATATATATATATATATATATATATATATATATATATATATATATATATATTAGGCACCGCCAAAAATGGCCGCAAAATCAAGTTGTTGTTGTTTTTTAAAACTAAATTACATTTATTAAAATCCATTATTTCTGAGTAACTTTTTTTTTTCCAGAAAGATAAAACCCTGAATTTCATATAGAAAACAGAATAATGTAAAACTTTTTCTACTATTTTTAATTCAATTTTAAATGTTAAATTTTCCCAAAAAGTTAACAATTGTTATTTTTTGTCTTGCACAAAAAACGTACTTAAATATTTAAAAAAAAGGGTTTTTGAAATAATTTATTTATTCATTTATTGTCTAACTAAGATTTAGGATGATTTTCTAAGAGAATATGCAAAAATATTATAATATAAGTACCTGAATTTCAAATAATTCCACTTATTCATATATGTAACCAGATATTTCGCGTCGCCGAAGAGTTCAGATCGACTCTGTTTACGTTTTCTTTCGATGAGACGAAAACTATGGAAGACTAAACAGGCCAAAAAAACTTATTTTTCAGTGACGAAAATTTCAATGTATTATTAAGCTGAGGCTGGCCAGTACCAGATGGGTGACCATTTGTATGAGTTTGGTTTTTAATGTGTATGTGTGTGGGGGCCAGGCTCCCCAAAATGGGGGGAGGGGGCAATTTAAAGCAGAATAAAAAAAAATTATTTCAGCGCTTTTGGTCCACCGTAGTCGAAAGGCGGCAAACGTTTTCAAACGAGATCGAAAAAAATGATGCTATTTTTAACACAAAGGGCACAATATTTATCGAATTTTTTTTTTGTATCGATTATTCAAAGCATGCTCTGTTTAATAATGGTCATGCATTATTCGGCTCGCTAAAAAAAAATTGTTAATTTATTTATCAAAAATTTTAAAATGGCTTTTTTCGTATAAATATAAAAAAAATTTTTTTTTTGTTTTGCTTAACTTAAATTAATTATTTTACTTAACATATTCACCGAATTTCACACTTCAAAACTCAAAAGCGGGATAATTAAACACAATCGAAGTTCTGATATTCATACGTCAAAATAAGGTATGCAAACAATTTTTTTTTTTTTTTTTTTAATCTATAATTCTGTCCCTTACAACAACACAATATGTTTTGTTCAGTTTCAGATGATTATTTTAAGCATATTTGTTCCCACTTCAAAACAAGGGGGGGTTTTGTAAGCAAAAAAAATATATATATAAATATCGTTTATGAAAAATAAGTACACTGTTATAAAGTTCATTCTTCTCCTAATAATCGCTGAAAATTTCGTATTGATCGGATAATTACCTGATTTTTGGTAGATTTTTAAAAAGACGGTCCGTCAAAAAGTACTGACCTGCCCCCCCAGTTTTGGCGGTGCCTAATATATATATATATATATATATATATATATATATATATATATATATATATATATATTCCAAACAGACGAGAAGACCTATAACTAAATATTTTTTTCACTTTGCTAAAAAAACATCTCTTCTTTGTCGGTATATTAAGTATTAATCACTCAATTATAATTTTCGTACGTGACTGCTTACTGGCAATAAAATGATTTTCTCGGGAGGATGGGCGACAACAAAGTCCTTCCAGATCTCCAGCACTCTCCACATTTTTCAATAAAGATTGCCTTTTAGGTTATCGTAATCGCTATTTACCGTTGATTTTTTTCTGATTACTGGTGTTAATTATGTGGCCTTAAATAATAATAAAAGTGTGGATTCCATTTATTTTTTTATTTATTGCTGATACTTTAATTTCCTTTAGATTCGTGTGATGGTCTTTCTATGTTTTGTGCTTTGATTTTAATTAAACACTCATGTGCTTGGTTAGTGTTTGTTACATATGTGAGATATTTTCCGTATATATGGATTTTCCTTAATATTTCAACTGTTTTTATTATTTCCGTGCATTGTGTAGTGTCTCTTAGATATACATAACCGTGATTACTCATACTATTCCTTTTCCAGCAGCACGTAAGTGACAATATATATATATATATATATATATATATATATATATATATATATATATATATATATATATATATATATATATATATATATATATATACATATATTTTCTTTTCTTTTTTTTAAGAAATATAATAATAATTCTGGTTGACAAAACCTGCGTTATTGTCCGGGCGAAATTCTACACGTGCTAATTTCCTCACGTGTCTAAGATGGCAACAATTATTCAGTTATGCGTGTTCGAAAGTTTTTTTTAATGGGTTTTGTGTGTGTGTGTGTGTGTGTGTGTGTGTGTGTGTGTGTGTGTATGTGTGTGTTTTTGTGTATCCGGGCAAAAATTTTAGAATTTTGTAGAACTGCGTCTTACAATTAATTTTTTTTTTTTGTATTTATATATATTCGGACTTCTCAGGCCATGTCCTATTTAAATCACGTAAATTACTCGGTAGGAATAACGTAATTTTTTTTTTTTTGATATTGTGAGTCGTGTCACAAAACAGTAAAAAATATATTTTATCGGCACTTCTTTAGGCGGATTTATATATATTTATTTGTTTTTTTCTTCTTTTTTGTGTTTGTCCTCGGACTTTGCTGTTACGTCGTTATCGTTTGTCCGTGCTCATATGAACGTCGGGCGTTCACCAAATTATGGCGGTTACCATAATGTTTGGAATTTTTTATTTCTAGAAAGAAAATAAATCATTCGGATAAACAAGAATGGTCGGTAACGGAGTAGAACGTGCGACTCAAAGCCTACAACAAATAGGTCTTGCTTAGAATTGATTCATGATATTAAAGTTGTTTCTTTGTGTCGCTTACTTATGTTGTTTGCTAAGTTTTGTATTTATTTTTTCTGTTCATTAATCTATTATATAAATCTCACCTGTCTGTTTTACTGTATGCATGTATGTATGTATGTATGTATGCCTAAAACTTCGACAGTGGCGAAAGATTTTTACGGGATCGGTATCGTTTTGAAGCTTGACCTTTCAGACGAAAAATACAGAAATTTTTTTTTTTTTTGATTAACACAAAATAATATATCTAAGTTACCTGGGGAAATTTATAATGTTGAAGTGATTGTGTCTAAGTTACCTGACGAATTCGTATCTCGTGGAGAGAAATCTACTTCAAGTAAATCCAATAAATCTGTCGAGGACTTGGCAGTTAAATATGTCGGGAAAATACCAGCCTGCAGAAGAGAATAACACATGTGGGAAATATTCCCACTTGGAAAGATTGAACTGGAAGTGTCTGTCACTATAACTAGATATTTTCTTCTAAGGCCTGAAGAAAATGGATACTCTCAAGCTGCAGTTTTTTTCTAAGTCTAAGTCTAAGTATAAGAAAATAATATTTCCATCCTGTCCAGACTCAAAAAAAGGAACTAGGAATATTTTTAGCGGAGTTCTTTTCCTCTTCAGAAAACGTTATTATATGAAAAACTGTGTATATTTTCAGGTTATTCCTTCAGGAAAATAAGGAAATAAATTTCCCGTTATAAAAACACCCTCGGAACATTATTTCAGATAAGTTATCTTTGCAGATATTTCAACTAATCTACACGAAAGGACTTTTATTTTACGGTAGATGACATTACAAAATGTAAGCTTAAATTGCAAAGGGAGCGAATTCTTTTCGACTTTCTAAAAGTACTACAACCTTCTGAAAAAAAAACCCTCTGTTAGTTGAAATTTCATACCATAGCCGTAAGTAAAAAAACATATCGAATTTTTTTATTTATCTATTTTTTTTTATTACATTTTCACCCCAAACAAGGCAAATTGCCACGTTGGTGTAGGGGGCTACTATCAGGGGCAACAACTACTGGGGTACTATGTAGGGATTTGGGCAGCAAGATGTCGGTTCACGTTACCTTTGAACTTTTGCACGTCAGTACTGTTGGGAAGCAGGGACCTGGAATGGAATTCCAAAGTCTAGCCGTTCTGTGGAAGAAACTATTGGAGTAGAAAGATCTTTTACATCTAGGGATCTCTAGAGTGTGGGGTGGGATTTAGAAGCCTGTCGGGTTTGTCGATGGTGCTCGCGTTGTAGGGGCACAAGTGATTGCAGTTCGTTAGAGCATTCACCACTAAAATACTTGTAGAACAGACAGAGGGATGCAACATTTCGTCGATAGGACAAAGGCTGAAGCTTAGATGCCAGTTCAGGGCCTATCAGGTTTGCGACTCTCTTTTGAACCTTGTCAAAGAGCGAGAGACTAGTAGCAGATGCACCAGCCCAGATGTGACAGCAATACTCCATACATAGGCGAATGGTGGCCTTATAGAGGTACAGGATACTTTCGGGTGTTAGTAGTTGTTTAACACGGTAGAGAGAGTTCACCTTTCTTGAAGCGGTCCTGGCAATGCCTTAAATGTAATTGTTCCAACTCATGTTTCCTGTGAACGTTAGGCCAAGGAGTTTGAAAGATGTACTCTCAGATAAAGAGTCGTTGGCCATTGCTATAGGTGGTAGAGAGGGGTTCTTGTGATTATTGAATGAAACTAGTTTAGTCTTGGCGGCATTTTTGTCCCCATTCCACTACAGATTGGAGGTCTTCCTCTAGTGTTTCTGCCATTTCTTTAGAAATGTGTTCAGTTGTCTTCCTATAATAATTAATTATTCAACGGAATACTCCAAAAACAGTTTTTCAAGTCCTTTCAAAGAACGCTACTCTTGCTATTCTCCCATTACAGGACAGTAAGAAATTAGCAAATTATAATCGTAGCACAGCTAGAATTTGTTATTTGATGCATTAGATGAAACAAAAATTTATGCTATTCAGTCAGAAATTGTACAAAACATCAGTTAAAAGAATATATATGCATGAAACAAGTGAAAAAAAAACGGGAATAACATTTTAGCGTCAGTAATGACACCCTCATTGGTAATCCGAAAGGCGAAAGAAAACTCCTTTAAGTAGCAAAATAGCCAGAATTTTAGGCCCATTCACTTGAATTCCCAAAAGCGAGAAGTCTGGTTAACGTTCATAAAAGAAATTCGTCTTTTAGGTTGTGCTGCCTTCGCAGTAAAGCATAAAGTTAATATTCAGTCAAGGAAAAAAAAGCAAATGGATAGATAACCAACAAACGTCCGCTTCTATCATTGACTAAGAAAGAATAATAAATTTAATTGTAGATTTAAATTTACAGTTTTAAATTCCTTTATTTTCCCCTATAATAAGCTCTACGTTTTATTGTGTCTGTATTGAGTTTTGGGATAATTTCATTAATATATAAATATAAATATTCATATTAAACTGAAGATTACCTGGGATTATATCGAGTAAGCATTTCATTTTCGCAGTATACATCTTAACTGTTGAGCACTGTCGGTAATTGAGAAGCCAAATAGTTGCTTACGTGCGAGATCGTGACCTCCAGACACTAGATTACTGTAGATCGACATTTAATAACGTTTATGCATTTATAAATGTTTAAATTCACTTAAATTACATTGCAGTTGATGGCAAATTGAGACAGAGATGACTTCGTACATTTCTACACTGATGATTCCGGAAGGATAAAATATTAGTGTCTTTAGCAATATATATATATATATATATATATATATATATATATATATGTATATATATAAATGAACAAATGATTAATAAAACATGTTAAAAGACATCTTTAAAAAGAGTTAAAAACATATTTAATTTTAAAAAAGGAAGCACTAGATAAGTGGATAGTCCTTAATCCGCGGAGTTTCGAAGAAATACTCTCCTTCTCATCAGAGGGCAGGAATTAGAAAAATGCAGGATCGGATTTTGCATATAAAAGTATTTAATGAAACTACAAGTAAGTCACAGATCTTACTTGGTTAAAAAAAGGGTGAGGTAAGGGGAATAGGAGGTAAAAGAAAAATGATAAAAAGATTTCACATGAATGAATAGTCCGGTGAAGGGTAAAAAATCCAAGAATGGTAAAATCCAAAACGGTCGAATTTAAAATTTCCAATCCAATGGGTAAATTCCAAATGGTCCATGGAAAAAAACGCAAATGGAATGAATTCCAAATCATTAAAAAAAAAGCACTGGAGAGAATATTTAAAACACGTCTGTCAAGGCTGCAGGAATCAAGTAAATTAAGGTTAAAATTAAGGTTAAGGTTTTTTTGTATATATATTTATATATATGTATATATATGTATATATATATACATACATACATGCACACACAAACACACACACACACACACCCACACACACACACACACACACACATAAACAGGCGCCACCAGGTTAATTTCTACGCGATTTTTTTTCCCACCTCATAGAAATTACTTCATGCCAACATTACTTCATTCCGACATTTACTTCTGAAGACAGTCGGCGAAAAGTACTTCCAGTTTGTCCACCATTCCCCCTTTTCTTTTCTCTTTCTCCCCCTTTTAGTCGATCTTCTTCCTTTTCAATTTATTTTTCTTACTTTTAGTCGATCCTTTTTATATATATATATATATATATATATATATATATATATATATATAAAATAAGAATTACAATTAAGTTTACCAACATAATCCAAGATGGCAAATCTAAGGTATATTATAATTATTAAAGAGTTAATATTTATAAAGTAATCTCAACCACATATAAAAGCTCGATAAAACCGAATAGGAAATAGAGCTTATAATAAGAACAATTAGTTAATAAAACATGTTAAAAAACACTTTTAAAAAGACTTAAAAACATATTTAATTTTAAAAAGGAAGTACAAAATAAGTGGATAGTCCTTAATCTGCAGAGTTTCGAAGAAGTACTTTCTTTCTGATCGGAGGGTAGGAATTAGCAAAATGCGGGATCAGATTTTGCTTGCAAAAGTATTTAATGAAACTACAGGTAAGTCATAGATCTTACTTGGTAAAAAATAGTGAAGCAGAGAGAATAGGGCGAAGAAAAAGGTGATTTCACGTGAATGGATGGTCTGGTGAAGGGTAAAATATTGGATATTTTAAAAAAAGATCGAGTCAACAATATTTTTTCGTCCAAACATTCTGTAGCAAGAATATTTAGAGCTACCTGATAGTTTTCATCAGATACTGTCAAATGTCTAATTAACTGGAAGGCGTAACCAGTTATGTGATTTTTTAAAATGATCAGCGTTAAAGCGTCGCAGTCAAGATTAGCTATGCAATTCTGAAATTCCCTACGAAAATTCAGAAAGGCCAAATTATCAGTCTCCAGATCCTTATCATTAAACTTATAGCGCTCAATCTTAGGAACCAAGTTAAGATCCTTGGTTTTCACAATAGACTCCCGATGTTCAATGGAATCATCAACCTTATACGGTCGTAAGTTAAATATTTTGTCAAACATCTGTATCTAAAAGAAGGTACATTCTTTATTAAAGGATTTCAGCGTAGTTTTATTAATCTTTTTCATTAAATAAATATTGACAATATGTTGTTGTTGCAAAGAAAAAAAGAGTACACAAAACCTCAGCTCACTGCAGCAGCGTAGTCCGTCGGTACTTTCCGTAGACTCGTTTTCACGTCTCTCCCAACTGCTCCAGTGGCCTGTTTTTATAAAAGACAGTGTCCTCCAAATTTGCATATTTGCATATGTGCGCGAGAGCACACGAGATTCTGTGAGACTGCATTGTTATATAAGGTCGCATGCGCCATCTTAGCCCCTTTTCAGCATCATGACTCTGCGTCGGCAAAGCACACACCGAGGCCGTTTAAGAGGTAAGCCTGCGTTCCCACAATTTTCGCCATATCTGTTATTCTACAAGATTCACAAATATCAAATAATCATCAACATGATTTTCATTAATGCACAACTAGATACTCTAACCTCTTTTCGCGACTCTAAAAATTCAAACATAGTCAATATTTTGCCTCTAGTTAACTTCCTCCTCTCCATCAACGAGGCAGTAGTAGCAGGAGAGAAAGCCATTTTAAGAAGCTAAAATCCGCTTCCAATAACAGCCTACCAAAACTAACGTCAGTAAGAGACAGAGAGAATAAGAGGGAAGTGACCAAGATAAAGATGACAGATAACAAGCAGAAGGGGAGAGTAATTGAACAAATCCCAACTGTTACGGATTTCTTTAAAAGGAGAACAAAAGACCAAAGAAGGATTGAAAACAATATTTCATGACTAGACATTATAAAATTAATAAAAGAAAACCCACATGATTCAATCTATTATTGTTTTACGTTTAAATCGGATGGGGAGTTTAGTATCAGTTCTAAATTCTCGATACTAAGCTAAGATCATTCTCTCATGAATTATCTTTTCCGTTGTTATTAGATACGGTGCAATCCTCCTAGACATTACATCTTGTTTTGGTGCAATAATAAAAGTATGAAATATATGTTCTAGAGTCATAAAACAATCTTCGCGGGAAATGCATTCTATTTTTATAAAGGATCTTCTCAGCTAATACTGCTTCTATTTTTTGGTGAGAGGTTTACTGTCATGATATAATTATTCCAGGCATTACCTCCTCCTTTAAAATCAATATAGTTTATATTTCTTCACCATGATATTATGCTCCGAGGCTAGCAAAAATATGCGGGCATATATATATATATATATATATATATATATATATATATATATATATATATATGGTCTTAGAAGTGTCTTTAAAACCTTTAAAACTATAAAAAATGTCCTTTGTTTATTCATTATTTTGTCAGTAAGTCAATTAATCTCTCGTATTGCTGAATAATTTTACTTACATGAACAAACAATAGTAATGCTATGATAGGCATACATGCAATTTTATATGAAAATAGAAGAAAAAGTGTATATATAAGTACATATATATAAATATATATATGAAAATAGTATATGAAGAGGTTTCAAAATAAGATTCCTCTGTATTGTATTTTATATATGAAAAGTTGATATTGAAATTGAATGCATCAGAAATCGGATTAACATATTGATATTGATCGACTTCTATGGCTGCATAAATCTATTTACTCGATATCTGGATTAGGTTGACTCCAACGGCGATGAGGACGACCGGAATGTAAAGGACACAAAGGAACCTATTTATAACTTGACCGATATCACTCCATCCCTGACGAAACCTCTTCTCGGCTTCCCCGTCTTTCACATTTTGCCAATAGTAACTGGTGAAGGCCGTGATGAAGGCAACATTCGACTCTAAACCTGGTTCTGCGTTAAGTGGCTTGTCATAGGATTGCTCGGCGGTCGGTAGGTTTAGTGGTTGCTTATCGCTGGATACAGAAAACTTGTAGAAATTTCTCATCTGAGAATCTGATTCATGGTCAGACGACATCAGATGTCGAGATTTGTTTCTGTTTACAATAGACGTCATACAAAACCGTTTGGCTATACCATCAATCACGATCTGAAACAGAGAATATAAAAGCTGATGTCATTATCCGCTTCCGGCAATACATGTGTCTTTCTTAATTTTTTTCAGCATTAATGTATTTATCTAGCAATTATATTTTATAATTTACCCTTTATATATAGCCTTACATTGTGAATTTCCATTTGTTTTCCTTCATTACAGACGCAGTATGTTATAATTAGGGCTATGACAACAGCATATTCTTTTCCTTTGTTTTGATTCTCAGGTATGTATCCATTCATATCGTATATGTTTTTTTATGTAGAGTGATGTGGTTTTCGGTTGATTAATTGTGTCTGTGTCAGATATATACTCGAGCGTCAAAACAATGAAAGCCACAGTTAGACACAATTAATCAACCGAAAACCACATCACTCTACATAAAACATATAAGATATGAATGGATACATACCTGAAAATCGAAACAAAGGAAAAGAATATGCTGTTGTCATAGCTTTAATTATAACATACTGCGTTTGTAATGAAGGAAAACAATGACTGTTGTCATAGCCGTAGTCATAATCACGTTAATACGTTAGTTCTCGTTATATCATCGAAAATGAGCGAGGTTGAGTCTGCTCAGTACCAGATAGATAACCATTTAGTTATTATTAATGGGGGTTTCGTAAGTGGATACCTTTTACATATATATTTAGAAATCGCTTTTTCCTGTATATAACATTTTGATTGCAGAAATCCCCCTCTGCACCAAACTGCCGCAGGTTTTCAATAACAGATGACACATACAAATTCATTATGTCTAAACCTTCAAACCTGGTCTTATATAACTTTACTACGTTGTTTTATACACATGTATTCATTATAATTAAATTCTCTATTAGATCCTAGGAGAAGCATCATCACAATTGTCCAGCTCTATAGACAAAGTAGTTCGTATTTTTCCCTAACTATATTGACCTGACATCCTTATTAACTAGATTAAATACTCATGTACATACCACTACCATTACACTTCACTATTCGAAAATAATGATTACTTCCCAGTAACATACCGCATATTTTCATTGGCTGCCATTCTTGAAATTCTAGTAGTAATTTGTCTAATTTGAATTTTATTGAAGAAAAATTGTAGTAAAATTTTTTTTATATTGTAAACATTATTTTTTCTAATAAAAGATAAGTCATATTTATGTAAACCGTTGGGATTTCCATCAAGTATGGTTCGGTATCGGCAGTCACCAGATTAAGCCTAGCAAAGTAATAGACGCAGACGAATTTCCAAATAAATAAAGCGGATTTATATATATAAATATATATATATATATATATATATATATAATTTTAAAAATATAAAAATCTACTGAAAATTTATTGAATATATATTTTTTGTTTGTTTGTTTCTTAATGTCAAGAAACGTTACTACCAACATCCTCATGGTAAGAACTTTCGGAATAAACAATCCTAACTAGTAAGTTGGGTATTGTTAAAAACATTTTGTTTTCAACAAAAGAATTAAAGAGAAACGCTATTTGTTTTTATAATCATAAAGTTTTAATTGCAATTACAGTATTTAATCAATAATAATTATAATTTGTTTTTAGTTTGTTTTTTTGTTTTTAAATTGGCAGTATACGTTTTTATTCTATTGTAAACATGTTTTGTTATAATAAAAGATGATTGATATTTATGAAAAATGTAAAGTGTTAATTGAAAGTACAGTACTTGTCAAAGCCAAAATAAAATCTGTTTATAGTTTTAGTAAAGAAAATTGGCAGAGAACGTTGTTTTCTATTGTAAACTATTTATATTAAAAGATGAATGATATTTATGTAAACCGTAAATGGGTTATTTTCGTTTTTTTCTGTTCTAAACATTATGTTTTGATAATAAAAAATGAATGGTAGTTATAAAAACCGTAAACTTTTTTTTGCTATTGTAAACAAAATCATTTTATATATAATAAAAGATGAATGATAGTAAAGTAACCAGTAAATAGTTAAGTGAAAGTACAGTATGTTATCAAGAAAAAGTAAAATTTGCTTTTAGTTTTATCAATGAAAAACGGCAATAAACGTTTTTAGCCACCACCACCCCAACCAAATACAAAATTGCATAAAAAACAACAAAAAAAATGTCAATTTAATGTACGAACATCAGTGAAACGGTCGGCTTAGTCATAATAATCTCGACATGGTATGGTTGTGCGAGAGAAGTTTGTCAGTTTTTTGGCGCCATATTTGAAGGAAACATGACTGGTTTTCCTACCGTTCGTTATTACAAGAGAAAAGACGTTGTGGATTGACAGAATACATAAAGTTGGTCAATCAGGTCGCTCGCAAATTTATGAGATGGAGAGCAAGTTGCCGGTCATTGTTTTCGTGTATTAATAGGTGTTTCGAAAGGATAAGGATAGGTAAGCCCCGAAGAAAATAAGAGCAGTCGTCTACTGTGTAGTTTTTGCCTCCGGTTTATGATGGGTCGTGAGTGAGGAGTATTTATTTAGAGAGGGGAAACCCAGCGACCCTCTACAAGCGTTACTTGCATGAGAGAGTGAATATGGATGGAATTGAATTATGAATTGAAAGCAGCGATTAAAATCGAAAGATATTTTCCCGGATCGATGGAGAAATGATAGACAACAAATGCGGGCAGATTGCAATTTTACGTGGCGCGCGTATTTGGAAAGCTACAAAGTAATTTTCTAAACGGGAATTTCTGCAGTCTTTTTTTTTTTAAAATATGGAGAGTATTATTATTATTATTATTATTATTATTATTATTATTATTATTATTATTATTATTTACTCACTAGGAGTAGTCGCGCAAGCCATCATCAAAGATTTTCCTCACACAGGCCATCAAAAATTTATCTTTCCCTCACACAGGCTATCAAAAATTTATCTTTGAGAACAACTTCTGATGTTTCATAGAGTCTAAGTTACAAAAGTCTCCTCAGATTTACAGTACTCTCGACCTCTATCAATAAGTTTTGCAAATTTAATTTGCGTTATTCCAACAGCCGTTTGCTATTGATTTCTTGTTAATAACTTCCATTACTCTCCGCTAGAATGTTGGTGACAATAAGCCTTTTCAAGATCACATTCCTCGTCGAACTCATTCATTGAAGGTCTGGTTAGTGCTTTCTCTCCTCGGCCTTTCCATCTTCTTTGACTCTCCTTGACTGTTTGATGTGGTATAGGCTGATACCGAAACTTTTATGGTGGGGAGGGTAACTTACTTATACAGTTTCAGTTTTCTTAATTCCATGTGATTTTTCTTTGAGTTTTACCTCTGTAGTAGTTTCTATATGTCTGGCTTGCGCCTTTAACTCTTGTGCAATTTTTGTCTGCATTCCAGGGGTTCTTTAATATTTCAGCCGTTTTCATTATTGTTATCTCTTGTTACTTTCCAGCCATTCTTTTGATTCCATTCGGTCCCATTCATTTTTAATGTGTTTCGGAATTGTTCCTAGTGCTTCTACTATACTTGATGTAATCTGGACTTTAGTCATCTTCCACATCCGTTTGAGTTCTCTGGGCAGCGCTGTAAGTTTTCTCTGCTTCTCTATCTCTTTGGTATTTACCCTGTGGTCTGGTAGAATGGCGAAATCCATGATCTGGCCGGAATTTTGTTCTTGTTAACGTATGACATGCGGGCATTCTTGCTTGGATGGATTTATTCGTTTGTATGCTCATGTTCCAAAGGATTTTGTGACTTCCATTATCAAGAACTACAACCGGTTTGTGCCTGTATCATTTGTTTGGGTGTTCAATATGCAGCCGTCTGCATAATTCCAAGTGTACTACCTTTCCCACTTGATCATGTCTATTTTTATATACTTTTTGGGCTAATTTGCTGTATTCACTTATGTGGTTTATTGTTTCGTCTATTTGTCCACAGAATATGCACTTGTCGTCTTCTTGTGTTTTGTCGATCTTTGCGTTAATATAGTTGGTTCTAATCACGATATCTTGTGAGGCTATTCTTAGGGATTCAGTTTCTCTGCTTTTTCAAATCCACGTCCGAGTAGTTTCATTAATCTCATCTTTCGTTATCCTTATGCATCGCCTATGTGGCTGGTTATTTCCCCATTTATTCTTTTCCATTCATTGTCTCTCTCTGTCTCTCCCTTTTCTATATTGTTAATTTTTTCAGTGTCTCTTGCCGCGATTCTCATCCTTTCGATGTTCTGCATTATATATGTTTCTATTTTTTTCATGTGATTCACATAGTCTTCTATACAATTCCATCCATCGCCTTTCCTTTTCACGTGGAGTCGGTCAGCATCATCCATTGCGTGTAGTGCATTATGTATGGTAATAAGTTTCCTGGTTCTCTGGTCGAGATTCCTCAGTTCTTCTTTGGCCAACCATATAAACAGTCCGGGGTATCTTACTAGTTTATACCTTTTATTAGGTTTCTTAGTTTAGTTTCTAAGAGTTTTCTTGTTCTTCTGGCATATTCATTTCATTTTTTTCTGTCGTTGCTGTTCCTTTGATGCTATCTGCTCTCAGAACTCCCAAATATTTGTAGGTATAATGTTCATCTGGTGTCCTCATCTCTGCTTGGTTGAGTAGTTCTATACCTTTTGTTGTCTCTAGTTTTTTTTCTTTCTTATAACTAACAATACGCACGTTTCCATACCGAATTCCATTCGGATATCTAGACTGAGGATTCTAGTTGTGTCTATTAGCGTCTCTAATTTCGTTTTTGTTCTGGCAAGATTTTTCAAGTCGTCCATATTATTATTATTATTATTATTATTATTATTATTATTATTATTATTATTATTATTATTTTATAAAGAAGTGAAGAGAATTAATTTGTGATCTAGTTTGCATGCGTGTTTGTGACGTATACCATAGAGTATGTAACTTAGATGGCGATTCACCCTTTCTGTAAGGACTCATATATGCAAAAATATATATTTCAGAGGGAAAAGGATATAAATAGAGACCTGGAGAAAGTGATAGGTGAATTTCTCAGTTCATTATAAATTATGACTTAATATAACTATTAAAATTGAGTTTTGTTCAAAGAAAACTCAATCTCAGAACTAAGCTATTTTTTATCATAGCTTTATTAAAGTATACACAAAATAGCCTTAGGAAAACAGACTTCAATCCACATCTAATGCAGTAATTAATCCAACCATTTGATTAAAATGTTCGTTTTCCTCTTTCTCTCAAAATGTGTGTGTTGAATATCGGGTCTCGTAAATAGGAAATAACATTTATTGACACAGGAACACGCTTGATCAGACGAAATAAAAAGTATCGAGTAATATGATGCATACATACACGTGGTCATCTGTACACAGAAATAGACCTGACGCTAAAGTTAATACAATGTATGGACCCCA
Organism: Euprymna scolopes; assembly: GCF_053919585.1. Lineage (NCBI taxonomy): Eukaryota > Metazoa > Mollusca > Cephalopoda > Sepiida > Sepiolidae > Euprymna > Euprymna scolopes. The sequence goes on from NC_136493.1 coordinate 116,337, forward strand.
CGCCCAATAGATTAACGACTAAAGCGAAATCCAGAATCGGTGTTTAGTTTTGGATGCATCGGTGTCCAAAGATATATAAACAAGTCGAAAGGGGTATGGAACAGAGTATGCTGGCTAATGAGGTCTAGGGGCTAATCCCTGTCATTTTCCATACTTCTTTGACCTCCTTCTTTATTCACCCACTCGTTCGTCATAAACGAGCAATAAAAATATGTTATCGTCATATGCTTACAGCATGTACGTTTACTCACTATAACATAGCACAATTTTCTTTCTCCCTCCATGTATCCTACGTCTAGTAGAATTTGCATGGGCATAGCTTTTTTTGCAAAGGTTTCTTCGCAAGAGGCACGTTGCCGAAGAGCATATTCCTTGCTGGTTATAACTTGCCCATTTAAATCCAATGTCAAGAAATTTTTCTCATGGGCCACTTTACGAATAATAAAACACAGTAACTAACATTGATCAATGTAAGTACCCCTATAGTTTTTATCATCTATTAGCTATTGCGACTCCTTATCCCTTATCTCCGAGTGGATTTTGGCTCGATAAATGATGACCTAATAAATAAAGAAAAAATACACAAAATAGCCAGGAGACTTCGATGATATTGCAGCGTTCATAGAATGGATGAGGGTCTTTTGTTAGTAGTTGTCAAACTGTTGAAGTTACATGTTCAGTTCCCAAAGGAAAGCCAAGAAAAACGTGGGAGGAAGTGATGAAAATATACTTAAAACAAAGTGAGATAACAAGTTAGCAAGAGATTGGTTACTTTGCAAGTCAACTTCTTAAAGCTGTCTAATGCAGGTCACTGTGTAAAACGAACGTTAAACCGATGATGATGATGATGATGATGATGATGATGATGATTAGTCGGTTCTATAAATGCTATTTCAAGTATGACTAAGGAAAAGATTAACAAAAAATGTGTAATACTTACGGACCGCAAGAATTTCGGCACTTCTTGACAAGATTCACAGTTTGACAGATTAACGACCAACGCATTTATTATGGTTAGTAAACTTAGCATGATCAGGTTGAATATCAGGAAAATGACTGTAAATTAAAGCGATAATGTACTTAGATTCGACTGTAAATCATTTTCATGTAGAATTCATGGGGTGAAAATGAATAGGAGTGAAAATAGCAAGTAAGAAAGTGAAAAGTAAAATACACAATAATACAATTGTATTATATATATATATATATATATATATATATATATATATATATATATGTGTGTGTGTGTGTGTGTGTGTGTGTGTGTGTGTGTGTATAGATGAATATTTGGAGTTAATAAATTTAAAAAAATTACAAGAAATTTATTTTTCAACAATGGATACAAAATGCTAAAGTATTTTTCTTTTACATAAAGTTTGTATTCGTTGTTAAAACATAAATTCTTCGTGATTTTCTAAAATTACGGAATTTATCTCCAAATGTTAATTTATATTATTGCTCTATCTAATGTATTCAACTTTTTTATGTAATTGGAATTGTCTTATAAAGATTGATGCTTATATAAATATAGATGTTGATTTTACAGTACTATACAGCACGTATATATATATATATATATATATATATATATATATATATATATATGTATATATGTGTGTGTGGGGGGTGTAATTTTCTAGGATGACTGAGGAAATATATCATTTAGCATCTAAATACTAACATTTTCGTCCATTTATTTCATCATACACTTCACGTTACGTGTGTTTTCTGTTTGAAAGGTTGAGATCATCATTTGAAGACGAATTTAAACTAACTACGAAAATCACCTTCTGAAAATATACGATGAACAATATCATACTTACCAAAATACGGTGTAGTGTCCGCTGCCGGCAACACGGAATTCGTGTACAGAAGTATCACAAAGAACGCACAAAATAATAAAATAGCTAAAACAAAAACAAAAAATTGAAAATTAACTTTTTACAATAGCAAGTAAAAATTGTAAATTGTACTTTTTCATTGTTTGCGTCTAGATTTGAAAATACCAGAAACATGAATGCGAGTGGGTAATGGCAGAAAAATGTGAAATCAAGACGGATTTTCTAAACGCGAGGGGCATGTCAGCTCCAACCTGCCTGCTTTCTGTACGCACATGTGAAATTTAATCTATTTTCCAGGTAATTCTATTATTTTAGGGCAGGTCCCTAAAAGATTTCTTCATATGGAAGTAAATTCTATATGTATTTTAGAAGTGTATATTTTTCATGCTGGAAATTTAGTAAAAGAAATAGTTATCCTACTAATAAATCTAGGAACGTCGTGAATAGTTAAATATTTAGTAACATTTCCTGAGAAAGGTGCAAGAGTAGTAAAACAAGATAAGACGAAACAATGTGAAAAGGAGACAATACAGGAGAAGAGAAAGAAAGATAAATCAAACCAGAAAAAAAGAGAAATAAAATATAGCAGTGGCAGAAATCAAAACTTTTTATGAAAATAATGCAGATTTAAATGAATTTGTTTTGTTTTTAATGAAGAAAAAAATAAAATTTGACGTCCCTGCAGATAAAAATTTGAATTATCAGTAGGCTTATAATATAGAAGGGTACTGTCACACATATTTTTCATATTAATTACGACTCGTATTGTTTATATCCGACCTGAAAACATAATTTATTTTAATTGCCTATCATCCATTAATTAAGGTTGCTGGAAGAATGGTTGAATCATTTTACTGCTCCATAAAACATGTGATCGATATAAAAGTTTGTGTGCATATAAAGATGCATCCAACATGCGCATTTAGCGATGACCACTGCAATTTCAAATCGATGCACCGACAGACACACAAAGCTATATTGATGCATGCTAAGATGAACGAGATAAATAAATAACATAAAATGGAAAAGGGGGAGTCATCTGTCCTTCCACATATTGAATTACTGAGTGAAATCAGACCTAGAAAAAGGGTGTGATCACTTCCATTTTCTGTCGTGCACTCTTTCCTTTTCTATTGGATTTCAGCAGAGACGGGTGCGTTTTTTTTAAAGCAGTGTCTACATGAGTGTGTCCCACCAGTGAACATAGTTTTTTTTTTATTAATTCCATTTTCACCCCAAATAAGGCAAAGTGCCACTTTGATGTAGGTGGATACTATTAGGGACATGTTGCAGGGTATTATGTAGGTAGTTGAGCAGCAAGATGTCTGTTCACATTACACTTGAAATTCTGCATTTCAGTACAGTTAGGAAAACAGGAACTCGGAAGGGATTTCCACAGTCTAGCTGTTCTGGGGGAGAAACTATTAGAGTAGAATACCTTCTTACATTTTGGGATCTCTACTATGTAGGGGTGGTATTTGGCTGACTATCGGGTTGGTCGAGGTGGGTACGAGGGCTTGTTGTTCTTCAGAGCATCTACCATTAAAATATTTGTAGAACAGGCAGAAGGATGCAACATTTCGTCGATGGGACAGCGATTGAAGCTTGGTGACAGTTCAGGATCTATTAGGTTGGCGACTCTCTTTGAACTCTGTCCATGAGTGAGAGACTAGTAACGAATACATCAGCCGAAATGTGACAACAATACTTAATACATGGGCGAGTGATGGTTTGTAGAGGTACAGGATAGTTTCAGGCGTAAGTAACTTTCTGGCACGGTAGAGAGAGCCTACCTTCCTCGCAGCTACACTGGCAATGCTCTCAATGTGTCTGCTCCAACTAATGTTCCCTGTGAACGTTAAGCCGAGGAGTTTGAAAGAAGTACTTTCAGGTAATGTATCTTAAGCCATAGCTATTGGGGGTTAAGAAGGTTTATTGTAATTATCAAAGGAAACAAATTGAGTATGGGCAGCATTGAATTTGACCATCCATTTTTGTCTCTATTCCACTACACATTGTAGGTATCCCTCAAGTGTTTCTGCCATTTTCTTAGATATATGCTCATTTGTTTTTCCCCTGTGCCTATTATAGAGCATGGTGTCATCAGCAAATATACCTATCTCAGAGAGAAAATTTTATCAGGGAGGTCATTTATGAATATTAGGAATAATAAATGTCCAAGGATAGACACCTGCGGTACACCCGCATTTATATCATATTGTTTAGATATACAACCGTCGAGGACAACCTGAATTCTCTTATTTAAGAAGGATTTAATTGTGTTATGTATTCGTCCAGCGATACCGTATGATCTGATTCTCATCAGAATACCATCGTGTCATACATTGTCAAAAGCCTTAGATGTAGATAGGGTTACCGCTCTTCCTCTCTGCTTTGTCCAGTGTAGTGTATATACGTTCAGAGATTACAGTTATGATATCTACTGTAGAACGGGCTTGCCTAAATTTATATTATTGGTCGGTCAGAAGTTTAGCAGCTGTAAGCTGATGGACTAGAGCTTGGTTACTATTTTGGCGAAAACCAGGAGAAGGCTAATGGGGTGATAATTTAATGGGTTAGTTCTTTCGCCAGAATTCTTGTAAACTGGTACCACAGGAGCAGTTTTCCAGCAGTCAGGAAAATAAGATTCGTTAAGGCATTTATTGTAAAGTTTGGAGAGGATTGAAGCCTTTTTTAACAGCACAGTCGGAATGAGATCGGGTCCACGTGTTTTTAAGGTGTCTAGGGTTTTTATGATATCATGCACCTGTGAAGGGGTAATTTTCAAATTATCCACTTTGGAGTCAGTTCGCAAAGGAAACCCAGTGAGTGAGTGGTTTGCCGGGTACAATATGAAGTTTTAGGCAAACCGATTGGCAAGCATGCTAGCTTCCTCAGTTGCCGTGCAAACAACCTCATAATTGTTGGATAATGGGGGAATTGTTGATTAAAGCTGCGAGTATGCCAGTAAAACTGTCAGTATTCGATTATAGGCTACGAGTATAGATTTACTTTAGAAAATCTTAGGGGTGTGTTCCGCCAAGGTTGTTTAAAGTAAAGCTGTGAGTATGTTTAAGATTTGCTTTAGAAAACCGCAGTTCACTAGTTTCACCAAATAAATCATGTGAAGTAAAAGAACGCCTGTTGTAGTTTCGTTAAAATCGTTTCTTTTCAGATCAACAGACATATGCTGTCCTAATCGAAGATGGCATATTTGAAGAGTCAAATAACTACCAGGATGTTTTTCAGAGGATATGATAAAGTAAACAGTAAAAGTTTTGGCTTCAAACACACAAATAAATAATCTCATTTAGTAATTAATTTATCACTTTTTCGTTCTATTTTACTAAAATAAAATGTTCATTAAACAAAATTACTCTTTCTGACAAAAATATTTTTGACTCAGGTTTTGCAATCACATCAATTTAAACATTCAATTTTAATTTTTAATTTGAATTATTCTATAATCTGTGGTTATGGATTGCAAAGATTATTTTTATTGTTTGAGCAATTATTTCATCTTTTGTATGCTACGGAAAAGGCATGAAGACAATTGATTTAAGGATGATTATCACAAAAATAGAAAATGCCTATTGGCTACAGTCTTGAAATCACTAGCTACTACAACAAGCATGTCATAAACTCATCTTTCATACATTCGCATACTCTACGAGGTGTCTCAAATAAGTTTCCAGACTTTTCCGTATGGGCACTCTTATTGATAATAGACACATCGAACTCTAGTCAGCTTCGAAGTAATCTCCACCGGTAGCAATGCACTTATTGGAAATCGTCTTGTGTGAGTGTGTCAATGACCCTCGTCACAGCTTCTTTCATCTCCTCAACTATCTCATAAGGACAGTCTCTAGGATTTACCGTGCACTAAGGAGATTACCAAAAGGTCACAGGTAGCAAGGTCTGGGCCATAGGGAGAGTGAGGAACTGCCTTAGGATCTATCTTGGTTAAAAGATTTGTGACAAGCATGGGGTTCTCGACTGGTGCATTGTCCTGGTGGAAATGCTACTGACACGACGAAATCTCTTTCTGAACTCCCTAAAAACCTCAATATATTATTCCTTGTTGACTGTCTATCCAGTGGAAACCCAGTTCATGTTCATCATTTCGGTGCTCTCAACAAACTCAACAAAAGAGATTATCATATGTTTCTGATTAAATTTGCTTTGTCTGGCCTTCTTGGGTCTGGGAGAGCCAGCATGCTTCCACTGTGAACTTTTTTTCTTAATATCTGAGTCATTGCAATAGCTTTCATCGCAAGTCACTAGAGCATCAAGAACTGCAGGATCTGAATTGATCAGCTTAACCATCTTCCTGCTGTCATAACAACGTCTTTCTTTATGAGCACACTTAGGACAAACTTCGCGCAGATCTTCCGCATCTCCAGTTCGTCGCGAATAATTGTGTGTGCAGTTTCTTACACAGGCATCAAACTGTGCATTTATTGTTTGTATAGACACACGACAGTCTTTATTTATGAAATTCATTTTTGGCCAATCAACTCTGGAGTTTTACATTCCTTACTCCTCCCATAGCACTCATCATTCCTCACAGATTCCCTGGCTTCTTGAATGTCTTATGTCACTCAAAAACTGATGGTCAATTAATGCAAAGTAGTCCAAAACCAGTCTGAAGCATTGCATACGTTTCTGTGACATTTTCCCAAGTTTAAAACAGAGTTTTATTGCATTTCGTTCTGCTTAAGTGCCCTCACGTCCAGACTGCATTTTTGAAATTCACCATTTGTGACAATCAGGTTTTAGCAGGCTGTATTCCAATTCTTGCTAAAGCTCTTGATTTGAAATCATAAAAACGAGTCAGTCATCTCATAATATATATATAGCAATAGTATACTGAATTTTTAAGAGTCCATGACAATATTAAAAGCTTGTACAAATAGTCTGGAAAGTTATCGAAGGTACCTCATACATTGTAGTGCATAAACATGTAACCGTGTAAGATTTCACACCAACAAACAACTTCATCGGAATGATTCGCTTACTTACACGATTAACTTCAATTACTTACCGATCTTTCTGCAAAACATGCTAGTATAACTTGTTCATTTTTCATTTCATATCAAATACAGCATATATCTTGCATTCTTTCCCACAATCATTCTTGTATAGTTTATTGGACACAACAGAGACTAATACTGTAGAATTTTTAAAATATATATTTCTTTTTTTCCTCTACTTCTCTGTTTTCCTCTTTTCTTTTCTCTTGAGTTTGCATACTGCTGCTGATATTATTGGTCATATGACCGATTTCTGCCTGCAGTGGAAACAGCTATATTTGCAACAGGTTTGTTGGATGGAGTTAGTATATGGTTTAATATTTTTCCTTTAAATTTAGAATTTTTTTCCTTATTTTTATGTTGGCTTAGGAATAGAATAAAGCGTTACAGGTTGGTTTGATATTAAGAATTAACTAGAAATGTGATTGCCCAGGATCAGGGAATTTTAGATGCAGGAGGGTTAAGATGTATCTTCAATGTAGATATAAGTAACGTCTTTATTGATATGGTGTACAATACAGTACAGGTATAATTGGAAGTAAAATTATAAGCTATGTCGTGTTCAGTGTGTATAATAAAGTAAATAGATATATGAACAGATTTCCAGCAGATGCGAATATATGGAGGTCGTAAGTGTTAAGTATGTTTCCACTTCTCACTGAGATATATTCAGCTTTTCGTTTAAAAATCATGAAGTATTATTTTGCATTGCAGATTATCGGTTCAGTTTTTTTTATTTATCATTGCAAAACTAAGGAATAGACAGCTATTGCTATGTAATATAGATAGATGTAAATCTAAGTACAACCTATGGCTAGTGAGTATCTATCTGGGTAAGAATAAACTAATGCATGTTTTAGCGGTAGCAATGTATAGATGTTTAGTGATAACGACTTCCAGTCGACCAGAATGCGAAGGTAAAGGGCTGGGAGCTAAGAAACACCCTCCATAGCGAGTGTAATGTAAGTGTAGATAAAGAATGAGTGAATAATCACCGTGAGAACTTGTTTGAAAATAAATTTTAACCGCCATTAACGAAGGAAGGAAGGAACACGATAAATTCACAGGAGTAGGGTTGGGAATTTATTCTGTAAATCTAATTCATATTTAAGTTCTTTTTTTTTAATATATGCATATTTGGATACGCAACAAGTCTAAATCTATACCAAGGTGGAAATGGTTTCGAAATAAAGTTCTACTGTCTTCTAACTAAATGACCATAATTTAGCTTTGTTTTTTGCTGTTGTTTTTTTAGCTAATCTTCTCTTGCTATAGTCATGGTTTCTTATTTAAGCGAGGTGAAATAACTATTTTAGCCGTTATAATTCAATATTAATTGGAGAAAATTATCAGCATAATATGCCTGGAAATGTAAAGAATTAATATAGAAACTTTAGAAGAATAAAACATAGGAAACAATAGATTTGCTTAATTATAATTATATACATATACAGAATTATACATATACATATTAATTATAATATATATTATATAATATATACAATTATACATATTAATTATAATTATATACATAATTATAATATACATATATATCACATGATTGAATACGCAGAATATGTTACAGTTAAAATGTATATATTGTGATGCAGTGTGTGCATTTTCTGCTTTAGGCAAATGCTTATGAGTAAGGTGTGTACGTCTTATTCAGGCCAGAGTTAGTGCATTCTATTTTTATTATTCAAATAATAATGTCAAATCCAGATGTTGGTGGTCTATCATGAAAATGAGGTAAAATCAATCAACAAAAGAAACATGGGCGAAAGAAAATGAACATGCGACAAAATAGAACAAAAACAAAAAACGATATTCATACTAAAATTAAAACTCATTATATAAAACAGGGTTGTGGAATCGGCATGAGTTCCAAGATTTTTATTTATAGCAACACTGACTCCTTTCTTTATATACCAACTCACAGGTAAACCCAACATTTCCCCGAGGACATACAAGAGGAAATAGAAGAGTTGAAAAAAAGAAATAAAGTGTGTTAACATCTTTCCTTTAAAACCTCCACTTCTACCCCCCGCCCTCATCACATAGTCATGCTACTTTTTTGACACGTCTTTCTCTAACTGCCCTCTCACAAATTCATGTACAAACTTGTGAAACTGATTCATTAAAAGAAAGAAAAAATAACCAGTCTGACCTAGTTTCAGTATTGTTTTATAAACCATCACCAGTTCCATTAAATCAACCAAATGACAAAAAATTATGTCAAGCTCTAGCGCTTTGGCATGAAATCAGTCTTTGCTTAAAAAGATAGGTGCTTGTGCAGTTTACAGACCATGTTATTTCTGAGATAGGATTTTCTAAGTCAAATGCAATTTTTATGGTATCATTTGTATATCAAATTGTTAGGTGAAAGTACAGATTAGGTAAAAAGACCACGAGCATCAGTTTCTAAGTGTCATAAGAGATTCAAAGAAGGTAGGGAGTCTGTGAAGGATGATGAGAGGTGTGGGAAGCGTAAGGAAGTCAGAACACCAGAGTTGATTAGACAAATAAAGAATTTCATGGACAAGGACAGTTATGTGTCTATAGAGACAATAAGTGCACAGTTTAATGTCAGTGTGGAAACTGTACACACAATTATTTGCGAGGAACTGAAAATGCGGAAGATTTGTACAAAGTTTATCCCAAGGGTGCTTAGTTGGTTGGTTGGTTGGTTGTTTTTGTTTTACGGCATATCAACCCTTTCCGTTGAAGAAAATTGTTTTAATAGAATATATTTGTTGTTTTCACGTTGGTTTCTATTTAACCCATAGTTGGAACCCTAACAGGTACTACCACTCCGGGTCAGAGTGGACCTGGGAGCAATGGTAATTAAAGGGTGGCTCACCACTCCCCAAAGCCCACAAGCTGGCGCCTCACCACTGGATATAGTTTAAGGTCATATCCAGGACCCCCATTGAGGGAATTTTACCCTCTGCAGGGGGTCAGTCGGCGTATTCTAATGCCCCACCGATAGGGCTGCCAAGAGTGCTCGGAGAAGATCAGTCTATTTGATCAAGATGGGAATTAAGACAATTTCTCACCCTCCCTATAGTCCATACCTTGCTCCCTGTGACTTTTGGTTGTTCCTTAACATCAAGGAAAACCTTCAGGCTGTCCTTATACAAAAATTGAAGAGATGAAAGAAGCTGTTACGAGGGCCATTGACGCGCTCACAAAAGACTTCCATGGGACATTCTAGAAGTTGTTGAAACGGTACAACAAGCATAGGGGACTAGAGTTTCATGCGTGTACTATCAACAAAAGTGCTCATACGAAAAAAGTATGAAAACTTTTCTAAGTCACCTCATACTTGCCTCCCCATGAGAGCAGAGTTAGACAATGTTGATTTTTAACATATGTGCTATTTTCTATCCATCTAAACAGGGCGTTAAATGTTGAAATTAACTCATCTCAGTTACCTGGCGAAGTTTATAATGTTGAAGTGTTTGCATGTAAGTTACCCGATGAATTCGTATCTTGGTGAGAGAAATCTACTTTATGGAAAATCAAGACTTTTGTCGGGGAATTGTCAGTTAAATATGTCGGAAAAATACCAGCTTGGAGGAGAGAACATACATCTAAGAACTATTCTCACTAAGAAAGATTAACGTAAAAAGTGTCTATCATTAGATATTTTCTTCTGATGCTTGAAGAAAATGGATACATCTCAAGCTGCTGTTTTTCTAAGTCAAAAGAAAATAACATTTCTATTCTGACAGGATTAAAAAAAGGAACTAGGAAGTTTGTTTGTTTGTTTTTACCGGACTTCTTGCCTCTTCAGAGAACATTATTATACGAAGAATTGTGTGTATTTTTCAGATTATTCCTTCAGGAAAAGGAGGAAATAAATTTCTTGCTATAAAAGAACAGACTCGGAACATTATTTCAAATAATAAATTATCTTTATCAGCAGATATCTCAACTAATTGACTCGAGAGGAATTTTATGAAAAAGACATGACATAATGTAAACTTAAATTGCAAACAAATGGAGTGAATTCTTTTCGACTTCCTAAAAGTAATACGACCTTCTAAAAACATACGTTGGTCGAGATCTCATATAATAGAAGTAAGTAGTAAAAAAGCCTACTCAACCCCTCTTTCTTTCTTTCTTTCTTTTTCTCTCTTTCTATCTTTCGTAATTGTTACCATGCAAAGAACTTTTCTTTGTAGATGAGAGCAGAATCTTAGCAGCAGACAGTCGTGAACTTTTCTTTTTGGCGCTATGTTTCTTTTTTTTTCTTAATAAAACTGTTCGTTTGTTTCTATCCACCAAGTCTTTTCTCTTCTCATTTTTTGTTGGTGTCTTCGTCCTTCTATTGGTAACTTTTTTATGCATCGAAGTGACCGTCGTCGGAAATGATGATAATAATTTCGATACTACATCTCTAAGGAAAGTAAACATCTCATCAGATTTTCCATGCAAGCTTCTAGCATTTAAACTAGGTCTTTTTTAGAAGGCATAAGTAAGTTTTTTATAAACCGTATGCGATTTCTGAAGCTTACTCAGTGCTGTGATTAACACCAGTGTTTTTATCAAGACACAATCTCTAAGTTCTTGCTTACCAATTTTAAAATATGCTTCAACCGCTCTTTTGATACTAGTAATGAATAAAAGAAAGGTAGAAAAATGAAGGAAAAGACGGAAACAAGAACTTACCAAAAGTGATCTTTTCAGAACCGTAGTTTGGCAGCATGAACAACAGAATCGTGAGGACTGAGAGAATGTAGCTTGGTACAAGCAAGGCAAGTACGAAATCATACGAGATGCGGGCGAATTCGTTTTTGAACGTGATACTGTAGTATACATCCTTACAGCAAGGGTACGTTTTGGCCTGTCTCTCGAGTGTTGCGTTTACGAGTTTCCAGCGTGGGGTATGCCTGTAGTCACCAAGGGCAACTTCTGGATATGTGAGACTCAGGTTCATATGTGCACTAGAATAAGTCCAGGATCCCATTATTACTAAACAAGTGGCTGAATCGAACGGGAAATAATGCGTATGAAATATACATCGCACTTTGATCTTCATCTGAAAATAAGCAAAATTAAGATAAAATTTAAAAAGTGTAAATCGAATACATAAAATATAAAAGCCATTTTTTTCTATCTAGTTTGAAAGTTAATTTAACCGTGACAAAGAACTACGGAATTTTCGTCAGACAATCTCGGACAAGGGTGGAAGATAAGGAAAAACCAATTTCAGTTGTTTTTTTTTACATAGGCGTCACCACTTATCAAGGCCGATAGGCCACTCAAGGATAAGGGTTAAAGAGTGTAGAGTAAAAGTCAAAAGGCAATATAGTAATCGATAGTAATGGAAGTTCGGTAAATTTGTTAACTTAAGTGGAACGGCTCATCAGAAACTTGTTCACGTTGGACTTGAAGACAACCATATTATAGACAGCTGGAAAGCAGGAAAACGGAAGACAATTCCACAGGCGTGCAGTTCTAAGAAAGAAGTTTTGTTCATGGAATCTATGTTTAGGTTTAGGTACAGATAAAGAGTGGGGAAAATTATTGATAGTGTTTTCAGCTAGTCTAGTGTTTCTTGTGAAAGTTTGGCGAGGGGGACCATAGATTGAAGCTCAGTTGAACACTTTCCATGAAAATAACGATAAAGCAGAGACAAACTCGCAACATCTCTTCTGTGAGATAGAGGTTGCAGCGAAGAGAAAAGGACATCTCCAACCAGGGCACGAAGTCTATTTTGAACCCTATCAAGGCAGGACAAGTCTTTTCTAGCAGCTCCTGCCCATATGTGGCAACAGTATTCCATCCTTGGACGTATCTGGCTCTTATATAGATGGAGAATTGCATTAGCAGTGAGATATCTACTGGATCGATAGAAGGATCCGACCATTTTTCCAGCGGCCTTGGCAACAGATTTGATGTACGTATTCCATTTAAGATCAGGAGTAAAGGTCAAGCCCAGAAGCCTATCAAAACTTGAGGCCTCCCCAAGACGAGAGCCATAATATGTTCTTAATAGGTACAGTCAGATAACAAACCGGAGAAGTTAAATGCAGCAATTTTATTAATAATAACCAGTGTTATATAGGGGTTTCATTGAGAGAGTTTTAAGAGTGAGTCTTAGAGGAGAGAGTTTCTTAGAGAGTCTTATTAAGAGGGATGTTGTGAGAGAGATTGTTCGTTCCGTGTTCGTGTTATGAAGGGATTCATATATATTAAAAATGTTGTTTACTTAGAATTGTTGATATGAGAATCTCTTAAAGTGAGGAGATAGTGTTTAGACATTGTGTAGACAGTCTTCAGACAGTCTTAGTGTAGATATGAGATGTAGAGTTCACATTGTAGATATGAGATGTGTATGCCATGACATTTTATAACACAGACATATAGACATATAATAACAATTCACTTTACCTTTTGCTGGAATCACAACACAAAGACGACGTTTACAAAAACACCTAATGGTTTATTTCTTCTCACGACCGGCCGTGGTTTTCTCATCAAGAATTCAAAGCTTCACATATTAAGTTTCAAAGTAACCGTCTCGCTTCTAGACGTTCGAATTCCCAGACTCTCTCTCTGAGTTTCTCACTAACTAACTAACTAACTCTCACTTCCTATATTGAGAAATCCATGCATGTCCGGCCAACGTGACCACAATTCACGTGCCATCAACATGCGCGACCTGCACGTTTCCGAACATTCTGATTTCCCATTTTTTCTTTGTTGTTTTTACAAAGGAATTCGACCTACATATCTAATTCATTTAACCCATATTTTATTATCCACATTCTTTCTAACAATGATAGTTTATTTATTATTTATTTCATCAGAATCAACAATTTACTGGACATTCCATTTAAACCTGTTCTTTAAAACTTATATCCAGGGTTCGATGCCTGCTTTCTCTCATTTTATTTTCATTTTAGCTAAATCTCTCCATTTTTATACTTATATGAAAAGGGGACACCCCTTATCATGTAACATCCCTCTATTCCATATTTCATAAAAAAAAAATGTATGCATTTTTTAAAAAATTTTTCTACATTTACACAACCACACATCTAGGAAAGATCAGGCTAAAAATAAAAATCTATTTCAGTCAGCCCTCCACGGCCGACTTCACAATTATTATATTTTTATAAGATCAGAACCTTTCTGATCTTCTTGGCATTTACTTTTTGGGTGTAGGGTCTTTACCTATGATTCACATCAGCTACTTTCCAGCCACCCATATGCCGCAGACTAGAGGTTTCCACCTCCCTCGAAATGGACGACTTCCTTCGTCCCAAAAGTGTCCTGATCAACTCTTTCCGCATGGTTAGTCTTATCAAGTATAGCTTTGTTTTTTATTCTATAACTACCTTATACGGGACATACCAAAGATAATAACCAATCTTCTTGGTTGGCTTTAACTATCAAGATATACCTTTTTTCTCTCATACGGATTCACTCGGATTTCCTTGCTTGAATTCTTGAACTTCCCCTATCAAAGATCCAGCAGATATATCCCACATTCATGCGTCTCTTAAAAAAAATACAAGGTTATATCTTTCTTACGTAATCTACGGCATATTTTCCAACGCCTGTTTATTAATTAAGCCAAGTCTTACCACTTGCTTGGAGTCGTTACGTGCAACCAGCCTCTTTTAAGCACTTAATTAACCAGGTTCCCAAATTTTTCGAATAGGGGCACATCTTGTGCTTATTAATCCCTACCAAGTCACTTTTCTTGGAGAAAAATTATAGGATCTCTAAAAAAAACAAAAATCAAAAACCAAATGCTAAAACAAACATCTTTCTTACGGCTTATCACATCTAAAAACTCTCTAAATACCCGTTTACGTAATTTTAATTCTTGTCCCCCTTCTAAAATTCTAACAGAATCTGTAAGCCAACCATACGTCTTAACTAGTTTTATTTTCTCCTAGACTGTTTAAATCTAATGTATATTTACTGATAACTTTGAATTCTAGCTGTGAAAAACAATAACATTTACATTAAGTATAAATTTACAATATTGTTTAAAACACATTTTCAAAAGAAAATATTTTAATACATTTAAACATTTTGCAACAAAACACACAAAAAAAAATTCGTTACATTATACATTTCAAAAGTCCGTTGACAAAAAACAAAAATGTGTCCTTTTTTCAAAGACCAGAACAATTAAATCACACTAAAAAGCCGAAAATTATACACAGTGCATAAATTTGATTTCATTCTGCATCTTTCTTTTTTCTATAGTGTATTTTATTTTATTTATTTATTTTTTTTTTCATTCTTTCTTTTAATACTCGAGAATTCTTAATGTACTTTCGACTTTTAACACTAAATTGTTATTTATTATGATTGATAGTTTTAACTCTAAACAATTCAGACATTAACACACATTTATGAATGACACTGTCCTATTTTTATTTGTGTGCGGCTGTGTTTTTATTTTATTTATGAATGAAATATTCGTGGGTAGTTTTTTTTTGAACTGACCGTTTCTCTTTTCATTCATTACGGCATATCGGCCTTTTTTTTCTTTTTTAATATTTTCTTTGATATGTCAAGAGCAATTACCCTAGAGAGGAAGCCTTTGTCAAGAGATTCACTAATCCTATGAGATATAACCGTTAGCACATCTGCGGTAGATCTTGCAGAACGGAAACCATATTGCGTGTCATTAAGAAGATTGTTTCTGTTGAGGTGGTTGACTATTTCTCTATTTAATATGGATTCCAGCAACTTACGCGTGACACACAGGAGACTTATTGGTCTGTACTAAGCGGGAGATGACTTATCACCTGAATTCTTAAATACAGGGCATACTGATGAGGTTTTCCATGGTGTTGGAAAGCACTTCTCCTTAAGGCAACGCCCAAACACTTTCATAAATATGGGAGCAAGTTCTGGTTGAAGCTTTTTCAGCACTATAATTGGGATGCCGTCAGGATCAGTTGCTTTACTGGAATCAAGGTTCTTGATTAGCTTGGCGACCTCATGCACAGATATTTGTATGTTACCTTGCGTGTTCTGTCTTATAGGAGGAAATATGGGGAGTTGATGGCCTTCGTCGCATAGGGTAGAATTAGCTGCAAAGTTCTTGACAAATAGTTTGGCCTTGTCTGATGCTGACGAAATGACCTTAGGTCCATTGATAATGGTTGGGATAGAACGCCCACTTCTGTTCAGGATTCAATTTTTATTTGCCAAAACTGGTGGGAACCAAACCGCTGATCAGCTACTTTGGATTTAACGGACTGAGCATATAGCTCTCTTGAATGTTTTATTACTCTTTTACAGTGGTTGCTGGCAGTCCTGAAAGCAGCTTTAGTCTCAGTGCATCTATTACGTTAGTAGCTATGGAAAAAGTGATTTCTGTGCGCGATAGCAGCAGCACATTCTGGGGAGAACTATCGCTGCCTGTTAGGTTTTGTTGGAATTTTTTCGATGGTATGAATTGGTCTATTCCTACAATTAACCATTCGGTCAGATCTGATACTATAGAGTACACATCCTTTTTAAACATGGAATGCAGAGGTAGATCAGATATGAATGTACGGAAGCTATCCCTGTCAGCCATGGAGTATAGGTATACAGTACGGTAGAGGGGTACGTCTGGGTACTTATTATATTTTTATCTTAACTAATACGACGGAGTGGTTGGAGGATCGTAGAGGAGAAAGAACGGAACATGAACATAGCTCAGGGGAAGTTCAGAGAAAAAGATCTAGAAGGCTTGCATACTAATCTGTAGTATCGGGCACACGGGTGGACTCGCGAACAATCTGAGTGAGGTCATAAGCAATCGCAAAATCATGACAGAACCTCCCCTCATCGTCTGTCTTATTTGAGTGGGTCAACCATTCCACGTTATGGACGTTGAAGTCGCCACAGATGTGAATGTTAGTCGAGGGATGTGGTCTATTTTCTCAAATATACTCTTAAAGATTCCGCTGTTATGGGGCCGATGAGGGCAAATATAAATGCAGTGGTGTAAGCAAGTGCAACCGGACGCACATATAAGGTAAATAAGGATCTTCTCCAGAGATATCCCTGCCATACGGGAAGCCATCTTTAATGTAGGCACATATTCCATGCCCATGGCGGTCTTGGGGGCCAGATTTAAATGTTAAGTTAGAGTATCCGTTAATTATGAGCTCACATGTAAAAAGGGACAAAATTTGTTGTTTTTTATTTTTCCAGGAGATCATAGGTCGAGTTTTGACGATCTAAAACAGTATCCTGTTATACTTTTTCGATCCTCAGAGTTTCCCTAATCTAAATCTGAAGATCCTTCTAAATTTAGAGGATTCATGGATTTGTTAAATACTAAATATTGTCCCTTGGTTTCTTTTAGATAATGGAGGTCTTGTTTTGCACGAGTTGTCCTTAACTGTCGGTTTTAATAAGTTTTGAGACAGTGCAGCATATATCGTGCCTAGTGGCTGTAATCAAACTGGAAGAAAGAGAGACAACACCGCTCTGTGAATATCTGATATTACAATTTAAAATCGCGGTCTGTTTGAATCCTCGCTTAAAAAATTATTTTATTTAAAAAGTATAGGGCATATAAAATGTAAATATACACAAATTCTTATAAATGAAGAATGGAAACACCATTGATTATTATTTTTTATAGGTAAGTGATTTTTTGGAGTTTATATATATTTATTACATTTGGAGTAAGTAAAAATTCGTTAAATTTCTTGAAATCTTTTTAAAGAATGCCGATTTTTTAAAAAATATTGCATATTCTTCAATTAAAACTTTTTATTATTTTAAAATTTGATCGTTATTCCTTTTATAGAAAAATAGGGTTTAAATTAAATTTTTGAAGTATAAGCTTCAAAAGATAGTGAGTCCAATTATTCAAATTTGTATAACTCATTTTTAATGGCGACATCTGACACTGCTAGCTCTACACCGGTCAAAAATGATGCCAATGAAAATACAGACACAGAATCTGCATCAATTGACGATAAATTATACCGTGAAATGATACGAAGCATTACCTATTCACGACTGCGACGAGACCCAACATATATATATATATATATATATATATATATATATATATATATATATATATATATATATATATATATATATATATGTGTGTGCGTTTTCGAGCGAGAATGCATAATAGAAATTTAAAAAAATGGCTTTCGTTTTTCACATGCACACTTTTTCAAAGTATAAATAAAAATCAGTCTCTTTTATTTCTTTGACATTTAAACAAAATAAAAAATGGCTTCGTTATGTTTTTTTACATGATCAAATTTTAAGATCCAAATGACTTCTGTTTTTATTTTACATATTTGAATATATATATATATATATATATATATATATATAAATATATATTTATTTTTGAACAGAATTAAAAAATGAACCGAAACGACTTCCCCATTATATAAAAAATAGGGAGTGTTACAATGTTTTTGGTACCTAATGGGGATATGCTCCCTCAAAGTTGGGAGATTCTATTTATAAACGCTTCTGCTTGGAACTGATGAATCAAATTAATTCATTTTACGCTATCAACTAATCAGAAACCTGAAATGCTCCATAAATATTAAACCTTTTATACATCCTAGCACATAAATTTTTCGTATCAATAAAAAAAGGATCTTTAGCTCTTTGGCCGCAAAATTCCAAAGTCTGGAACATGTACAGCAAAGCTACGCACTGAAAATTCATCATCTCCAGGGCATGTAAAGAATAGATACCCATCGGAAACTCTTTTGAAACTAAACATGGCTTACAATTCTGTGGAGTATATGGTTAGAAAGAAAAAAATGTACTGATGGCAGTGAAGAGGAGAAAGTCGAGATCCACCAAGAAGCTAACGATGCACACCAATTCGACTTAGCCCCACATTGTGGTTCTTTACAACCGGACGAGAATGTCTGTAGTGAACCTGAAAACGTCAACCCGTAAGAAGTTGTCCCCCAGAGGCCTCACTGTGAGAGGAGGAGGCCTGCTTGGATGAAGGATTATGAAGTGTCTTATTGATCTCGAAGATCAGGTGGGCGTGTGGGGTATATGGTTAGAAAGAAAAAAAAACGTACCGGGCTATCTGCATCGCTCTTTGGGAAAAAAGGAAAGGATGGCTAGCTCATTTATATACACGAAGGGCATCTTGGGAAGGCAGGGCATGATGGGAGAAGCTATTTTTTCCTGTCTCTTTCTTTTTTTTCTATATAGGATATAAAAGCTGGGAAAATTGTTCACTCGAGGTCGTTCGAACGTACGGTTAATTTGCGTGTCAGTGGGAAGAAAGAAGGACGGATTTTCTACGAACGTCGAAACTGGAAGAAAAAAGGATTGTCGTTTGTGTGTGTGTGTGTGTGTGTGTGTGTGTGTGTGTGTGTGTGTGTGTGTGCCGAGAGCGTTGCAAGCTGAAGAAGAAAAACCTCTTTCTTTTGCATGAACATTAAACGGTATTCGGCAGTTAAAAGGAAAACTTTGATTTGAAAACTAGATAAATATAGAAATTGTAAAAAATTTATTTTTTAAATATACTCTATTTTACATAACTAAACTCTCTTGTAAAATGCATTTGTCTTGCCAATATTGGGTTTCTTTTATATATTCCTATTATACAGTAAAAACCAAAAGAATCGCGCTAAAAATCATAAGAGAAAAATATGTTCTTTTATTTAAAAATTGAAATATAAGCTTGCATTTCAACATTAATTGGAGCATTAAAAATTTTGTATGTATAGAAATATGACATAAAAAGTGTTAAGCTAAAAATTTTAATTAGATTCATTCAAAGTATTTTCAGCTTAAAACTGCCTTAGACGTTTTAAAAAAATGTGTTATACCAAAAACAATAACAAAAATGTGTAAGAATTGTTAATGAAAGTGACAAAAAGAAAATTAATGATAAAATAAATTTATTTGAATGATATAGAACACCAACAAAGCCAACTTAATTATTTTTTAATTGTACCAAAGTAATTTAAAATTTTAATTTTCATTCCAACAGTGAGCGTGTCCACTAACTAGTGATACACACCGAGTTCGTTATTAAGCGTATACATTTGCACTTCCAGTGCAACGCAAGGTTGATGGCCTTCAACGCAGCCAAGTTAATATGCTTTACGTCGTTTGTAGATCGCAGCCAACATGCATCTTCAAAGACACTAGTATCACGTTTCAAGAGCACGCCGGTCGCCAGGGAACTTGCGTCCACCCGTACATTGACGTCTTGTCCGTTTACATACCATAGACCCTGTGAGAGATCACTCTGCT
This sequence comes from Euprymna scolopes, assembly GCF_053919585.1. Taxonomy (NCBI): domain Eukaryota; kingdom Metazoa; phylum Mollusca; class Cephalopoda; order Sepiida; family Sepiolidae; genus Euprymna; species Euprymna scolopes. The sequence goes on from NC_136493.1 coordinate 136,450, forward strand.
TCACCCTGGCTATTGTTTCCTGGAGCATTTGTTTAAGTGGGACATCTTCTATAGTGTCGTCCCATCCTTGGGTTACGGTGTTGGCCCGTCCCTTTATGATATCTGTTGCTGCTCATAGCCACCCATAGACTGGCAGATGCCAGATCAGTTTCCCGCATAGGGAGATAATGCCTCTACATGTCACAATCTGGAACATCTGGAATCATACTACCACGCTTCCATCGCAGAGTGTCACGCTCCTCTCAGACGTCCAATCCAAGCACTCGTGCGTCATCTTCAAGCCGCTCTGGTTCTTTGCTTTGAAGTCTAAACTGACGAATATGCTGCTTCACTCGTTTCGCAGGCGCCACGCTGATGTTGATGTATAATACATCTATATATGCCGATGTTGCTTCTTGAACAGTTACACCTTTCGACAAAACAGACTCCACAATTGCCTGCATAATGGATGGGGCAACGTTAAGCCCAAATTCCATCCTAGTCAAGCAGTATCTCACTCTTTTCTGAACTCACATCCGCGTGTGTCGTGTATGCGTCCACATGGTCGTTTAATTCGAGGTAATCCATAACCGGCCGCACTTTTCTCTTGTTATGCTGAACAATCGCCATTATTGGGATTAATCCCTTGGGTGGACCAAGCTCTTTCTTCGGGTATGGTATCAGCCATCCATTGCGAATCCAAATTGGCAATTCGCAGTCATAGTCCTTCCAAATGAGTTTGGGCACGGTGTATCCAGGTGTCTGAGTGATCAGTTGTTGTGGCGGATGCTCACTCGACCACTTCCAGATTGCAGTCCGATGTTTCTTAGTCGGGTCGAATACGACATCAAAATCAGGTCGTTCTATTTCCATTGCAACAGCAGTGCCGACACCGTAAACTTCCTTTCGGAAATTGGCCTCGCCATGTTTATTTATATGAACGCCACCCAACAGGCGGATGACATCAATTCCGAGCAAGAGAATGAATTTCAATAGATCTCCATCCATGGCCTATATCTCCACTATCACGGGGATTCTGTTATCCACCTGCAAATTGACCTTCATCGCTCCTTTGCTGGTAATACTCTTTCCATCAACAGTCAGTACCTCTGTCTTGTGTCCATTCCGTGGACCACAAACCATACTCCTTACTAGAGATCGGGTGCAACCAGAGTCAATCAATGCGTCCCGAATAATTCCGTTGACACGCAGGCTCTTCACTAGCAAGTTGGTTCTCATCCTACTCGGAGCGAGAGTGGCGCTCACATCTCGCCCCCTTTTCTGTTTTCCAGACATTTTGACGCGATGTGTCCCCCTTTCTGGCATCGGTAGCATTGAATGCATGGTGTACGGCGCTGCCTCGATCGTTCGAGCTGACAGTGCTTAGCAAGATGGCTGGCTCAAGAGCAATTGAAACACTGCAGTGAGTTCACAGAGGGCTTGTGTAGAGGCACTTTTTACGTGCCTGGCCTGTCGACAGCAGCTGCAACCCATTCGTTATTCACCACGGACCTTACTCGGCTGAGCATACTTTATGTTGGGATCTTGTTGATATCAGCAGATGCACGCAGCAACTCCTGCGTATGGACAGGCAGCCCAGCCATGAATGTATACTTTATCGTCTGTCTCGGAACTCATCCGAACAGGCTGGAGAGCTTTGTTTACGCAACGTAGAACTGATCTACCGACTCGTCCGAGTGTAAGGTGCGTCTTGAAAACTGCTTGTATGCCTCACATGGGTCAAGCACAAACGGCCTGCGCAGGGCATCTTTCACCTATGTTATATTATTCTTCTCTGCATCTGACAGCTGTTGGTAGACGTCGAAAGCTCCTCCGGCTAGTCGTAAGGGGATAACCTATTCAACTCCCGAGAGCTTGCAGATAAGGTCCACTCTCTCTAACCAGTCTACAATAGATGTTGTGCCGTCATATTCCGGTACTAATTTTAGGCCGAACCTTTCTTCAGCCATAACGCCGAGATAGCTTGAACCAGAATGTTCTATTTGTAGTTTTTTCTGTCCCTTTCTTCCTGACCTCGATTCGCGAAACTTTTTCCTTTTTTACCCTCTTTCTGAAACGAACAACACGAAATCTCTTTCATCAACCGAAGCAAATGAAAGAATGACGTCCACACAAAAAAAGAAATCCGACGTCTTTTATCTCCGCGGGGGTGAAAACTCATGCAAATCAGTACAAACCGGATTTCCTGTACCATCACGTAGGCGCAGTGTCATTTGTGCATTAGACTTGATAGCGTTTGGCTCATACATTGCCTACCAGCCAAACTGAAATGGCATTTAACATCTAAACATCCAGAGTTGTCGAGCAAAAATGAACAATATTTTAAACGAGAATTGACATTAAATAAAATGCAAGTTTCTGTATTTGTAAAAAGTTCAGATTGGTTGACAAATTGATAAAAAAAAACAAATTATGCTGTGACGAAGATAGCTGAAATTGTAATTTTACCTGCATGACTAAAAATAATATTTCAAGAGGACGCTGTGTAGCACAATGACGTAGCTCCTATTTTGGAGAAGCCGGAAGCTTATATATTAATAAACCTTAAGCCTAACTTTTAACCTTATGCTCAACTTTTTCTGTACTTGTGGTGAAGTGCACACGAGTCATGCAGGTTCCTTGCGATTTTGAAAATGTTAGGCTATATCAACCAGTTTTAACTGATAGCTGTTTATGAATTCGGTGCACAGTGAACGTTCAGTTATGTTGACATTTGAATTTGAAGAACAAAATATGAGCGATGATTTAAGTTGATCAAAATATAGACATTGCTGGTAAAGTACAACTCGTTGTATTTGTTCGTTTTATTAATGATGAAAATATGATAGAAGACTTACTGTGTTGCAAAGAGTTGTCAGGGACTAAAAAAGTACAAGATGTATTTGAAGTTTTTAATTTATATTTAGAGTATTTTGGATTGGACTGGAAAGACGGTGCTGGTATTTGTAATAACAGGATGTCTTAAAAGCTTTATCCCAATCGCACACAAAGAAAATCCAAATATTATCCATACTCTTTGTTTAATTCATTGAGAAACATTTGTTGCTAAAACTCGCGGATCTGAACAAAAATCTGTATTGGATATTGTAGTGAAAATAGTAAATTGCATCAGGATGAGACCACTTAAATATCGACAGAATCAGTTTGTAGAATTAAAGGGGATGATATTATCTCATATTTACAAAGTACGAGAAGAATTATTGACCTTATGCTTGCAGGAAAATCTGAAAGACTTAGTAGAAGGTTTAAATAATGTCAATTTATGTTTGAAATAGCACATATCTTGGTGATATATTTCATGAGCTAAACCTCTTGAACTATATCATTCAGGCCAGAAACGAATCTATACTTCTAATAATAAAATAAATGCTTTTCAGAAGAAATTGACAATATGAAAGAAACGTATCAGTGCAGGACATTTGCAAATGTTTCCAAGTATTTAAAAAGAGATTTTCAACAAATTTAGCCAGTGATTTTGAACCATTTGGATACTTTATTAACAAATCATGACAAATATTTTACATCAACAGATGTTGACCAGTATGATTGGATTAGAAACCTATTTGTAAAATTGGGGCAATGAGAAGAACAGCTCATATTAGCAGAAGAAGAATTTTTCAATGTTCTAAATAACATGATATTAATGTTGAAGAATTCCGAGCTTAACCGGAATGGTTATTGGTTGAAAGGAATATCCTGCTCAGAAAGCGCTTCAAGTTTTTGTGCAACTTTAAACCTCTTATTTGTGTGAATTTGGATTATTAGCTCTGAAAACCATTAAGTAAAAGAAACGAGCACAATTGCTGTCTGTGGAAAATGAGCTTTGTGTGTTTCTATCAAAAACATGACCCAATCTTAAAGTCTTCAGCAAGAAACACCAAGATTAAGTTTCCAATTGAGTTTTTGATAAGAACAAATGTAATCTATTCAAATATGTACAATTTTGTTTCATTTCATGTACAGCAATTACATAACATACTTTAGACATGAGTATTTTCGTTTCATTTTATTTTTAAATGTGTTTTTTACATGACACAATTAATTATTTCGTAGGGGTTCTATGAGTCAGTGGAATGTTTCCATGAGGTTTCGCTCCAGCAAAAAGGTTGAAAAGCACTGACATAGAGGTTCATGATTCTAAAGAATACTGAATTCATTCATTAAGCATGAGGAGTTAGTAAGCACCTCTTATTTGAATGCTATGACAATATGTCGAATGAATCGAGAAGAATATCAGGAGAATTGGAAGAAGTTTGTTGATGTAGCTGAACTAAAAGGTTTACAACTAAATAAAGAAAAGATTATATTTTCAAATAAGTCGTTGAATATACTGAGTTATGTCATCCAAGATGGGGAGTTGAGGCCAGTTCCTAGACGTCTGCAGACTTTACGAGACCATCAATGCCTAATACAAAGAAGGTTTTGCAACGTACACGTGAAATTCTTTCGTATAGAATTTTCTAAAATAAAGAAGGAAACAGAACATTCAGTTGTGACAGCCAATGATGAATTAGTTCACTTTGAAGTAGAAACAAATGCTTCTGGTGCAGCCATAGCTGCTGATTTGAATGAAAATGGTCGGCCTGTTGCCGTCTTTTTGAGAGGTCTCATGATTCTGAGTGAAATTGTGCAGCTATAGAGTAGGAGGCCCAGGCAATAATTGAAGCTATTCGCCATTGGAAGTATTATCTAGCAGGACATCACTTCAGTATTAAGACAGATCAATAATCAGTGAGATTTATGTTTGACAGAAAACATAAAAGTAAAATTAAACATTGATAAAATAACTCGTTGGTGTATTGAGTTGGCTTGTATGATTCTGATATTTTGTATCGACCTGGTGACCAAAACATTCCTCCAGATATATTTTCAAGAGCTTTGAAAGAGTTTTATTTGCATATTGCCTTGTCTCATATAAGTGCAGTTAGGCTATATCATTTTATTAAAAACTAAAAACTTGTCATGTAATTTTCTGTAGATAATGTGAAGAGAATTGTAGCTCCATATACTGTGTGTGCTCAGTATAGCTCTAGGGTTTGGAAAACAATCACCCTAAATTAATTAAAGTTGCTCAACTATTTGTGTGGTTAAACATTGACTTTAAATGTTCAGTTACAAGTACTGATAAAAACAAGTATATTTTTTATTATTGTTGATGAATATTTAAGATTCCCTTTTGTGTTCCCTTTTGTGTTTTCATGTAGGGATTTATCCACTGGAACTGTTATAAAATGTTTTACACTGCTTTTTGCTATATTTAGAATACGGGCTTATGTCCATTTCGACAGTGGTGCATCTTTTATGAATCAGGATTTCCAAACCTTTATGCACAGTAAGGGTATATCATGCAGTAGAACCAAAGCTTAGAATCCTAAAGGAAATGGACAAGTGGAGAGGTTTAATGGAGTTATCTGGGATGCTATTATTACCACTCTAAAATCTAGAAATATATTAAAGCAGCATTGGCAATGCGTTCTACTTGATGTCTTTCACTCAATTCAATCATTGTTGTGTATTGCTACTAATGCTACATCACACGAGAGATTCTTTTTTTTTTCGACTTTAATCTACTGGACCATCCGAAACGGTTTGGCTATGTGAGTCAGGACCTGGTATTTTGAAGAGGCATATTCGTCATTCTAAAAGTGATCCCTTGGTTGATGAGATAGAACTCGTACAGGCAAATCTGAACTTTGTTGAAGTATTCTGATGGAAAAAAGACTATTGTATCTATAAAGCACTTTGCTCCATTTCCATCAGCGTCCATACTACCTATGTAAAATGTTTTTGACTCCTAATGGGGATAGTTATTTATTTATCGCCCACCTCGGCAAAATGTGGCACAAGGCCGGAAAGTAGGGATCCAGCAGGCTCCCCTAAAGGAGGGGCACTCCTACAATTGTAAAACTTGCCTGAGTAACCCCGTCGGCATTCCCCGGTAGGGGCGCCTCAGGTAGTAAGCAATGAACTTACTCCACCGGAAAGCCCAGTGGCAAGGTATGGGAGGGTGGACCTCCTAGGTATTAACCAGGCGGCGTACCTCAGTCCGACAGGTGTGGGCCGGTTCCCGGCCCCTTACCTGTCGGGCTGAGTGTCAAGAACGGATCCTTGACGAGTACTACTACCCTGTAAAATTTCTGGGATATCTAAGGATTCGAAAACTACACAAAGTCATACAATCTCCAACAGAGAATCCAAACGACCCCAAATTTCTCGAAAAGAAAGCGACTGTTATCAGAACTGATTCAATGTTTAGTTTCTGATTATAAGAGACGCATTGGATGATGGACGAAAAGCATTGAACATATTAAGAAAACATTATTTATCAAAAGAGAAACCGAAAAGTATATTCTTATATACATAACTAACATCTCTGAAATGTAACATGGATGAAACGATCACCGACTACGTTATAAGGGCAGAAACAACCGACAATGCCTTAAAACTCTCAGGTGAAATAATAAGCGATAGCTTGTTGATATCAATGACCCTCAAGGGACTTCCAGCCGATTTTAAACCATTTACAACTGTTATAACTCAGAAAGACAAATCCATAAATTTCAGCGAATTTAAAGTGGCATTGCGCAGTTACGAAGAGACTAATCGTATGCTCGTGGACAATAATAACTCCAGCAATATTATGAAGTTCAAAAATGCTTCTCGAAAGCAGACACCACCAAATTACGCAACTCACCGCAACGTATTCTCCAAAAGTAATTTTCCCAAGAAAAAGAATAAAATTATCTACTATAATTGTGGACGACCCAACCACAAAAGTTTCCAATGTCGATATAAACGCTCTAAAATGGACTCCGTAAAAACCGTTGAGCACTTTGAGGAAGAACATACATTTCTATTCACATGTTACTTTGAAGTATGAGCAAGATAGAAGTCATGCACCAGCCTGCTCCTGTCAACACGTACCAGGAACTGAACATCCAAGTAAATGGTCAGAGCTTGAAAGCAGTAGACCATTTCACCTACCTTGGCAGTACACTCTCTCGTGCTGCCAACATCGACATCGAAATCATCAACCGCATTGCCAAGGCCAGCAGCTCCTTTGGCAGACTAAGGAAAACAGTCTGGGAACGAAGAGGAATTCAGCAGTACACAAAGGTCAAAGTGTACAAAGCAGTGGTCCTGATATCTCTTCTATATGGTTGTGAAACGTGGGTCCTCTACAGACGTCACGAAAAACAACTAAACCACTTCCATCTTCGATGTCTTCGGAACATCTTGAACATTCGCTGGCAAGACAAGATCCCAGACACTGACGTTCTCGAGAGGTCCAAGCTCCCAAGCGTCATCCCTACGATCCGCAAAGCGCAAACCCGCTGGGTAGGCCACGTGTATCGGATGACAGACGCGCGCATACCAAAACAACTGCTCTATGGTGAACTCCAGTGCGGAATGAGAAGAGCTGATGGACAGCGCAAACGGTTCCAAGACACTTTGATGTCCTATATGAAAGACTTCAACATTGACGTGAACTCATGGGAAAGCAGTGCTTCCGACAGGCCAACCTGGCGCCGCTTGGTACACGAGGGCTCTCTACTCGCGGAGGAAGACGAACTGAATCTGCAAAAGAGAAGCGCGCCGCGCGAAAAGCCCGAGATGCCGAAGTGGCCGTCTTCAGCCACTGGTGTCCAACATTTGGCAGGGGCTTCCGCGCCCGGATTGGACTGATCAGTCACCTGCGGACACATAACTAGTTATCTATGGTCATAATCGACTCCGATTGACGAATACACACACATCAACTTTGACAATACCACAAACGGTAAAAATCTCCTTGTAGACTTTTATTAATGTTGATTCAAACTTTAATCCTCAAAGTTATTTTGTCGAACTTGCCGACGTTAGTCAAATAAATGATATAGTCTTGAAAAGAGGCGATGCTAAAATATCCCTAAAAAATAATAAAGGCGAAATCTGTAACTGTATTCTAAAAAATGCTCTGTTCATACCTCCATTTAAGCAAGACATATTTTCCGTGCAGGCTACAATTAAACAAAGCGCGAATATACAATTTGGCCAAAATAAATCAAAATTTATATACCCCAATGGAACTGTATTTGACATTAAAGAAAATGGCCGACTATATTATTTAAAAAGAATGGTTCCCTCAAAAACTGCCTGTCATGACTTGGAAACCTGGCATAAAATTCTAGGACACTGCGATACAGCTGATATTAAAAAATTACCAAATGTAGTCGAAGGCATGAAAATAATACCTTCAGACGATCTCCCAAATTGTGATGTTTGTGCACAGGGAAAAATGACAAAAAATATAAGCCGAACGCCAGGCAAAAAGCTACGAAAATTCTCTCACTTGTGCATTGTGACTTAGCAGGTCCGATCAGCCCAATGGGGAGAAATAATCTAAGAAACCCAAAAAGAGAAGCATGCACAGTCAAAATCACACCAAAAATAAAAATTTGTGAATTATCCCGGGCACAACGTTAAACTGCGACCATTTCTATCTTACTGACCAAATTAACTAACTAATACCTAACATAATGTTTTCAGTTTTTGTAAAAAAAAAAAAAGAAAAAAAAGGTAACTTGTTAAAACCTTTTCTTTGTAAATTTCTTATTTGTCAAATAATTCTTTTTGTATCTTTTTTTTTCAAACATTTGTTAAAAAAAACAAAAAAAACAAAATGTATATTTGTGAATTTTTGTGCATATGTTTATATGTATTTGAAAAGTATTCTATTCGTATGTTTATAGATATTTGAAAAGTGTTTATTTTTATGTATAAAAAAAGACTCAATGTAATAAAAATGACTTCTTTTTGCACACATTATACCAATATATTAATAATTCTTTTTGACCAATTAGAATAAAGACAAATTCCTCCAAAACCAGAAGAAGAAAAAAAAATCTTTTATTGGTTTATTTTTCTTCGTTCATTTATTTGTTTATTTTTATTTATTTATTTATTTTCCTTTTATCAAGTCAAACCAAAATTGAATCCGAAAGGATTTTTCGATTATATCAAAAAAGGGGGTGCGTAAAATGTTTTGGACTTCTAATGGGGCTATGAGACGAATGGATTCGCCAATCATTTTTATAAGCACCGGCTGTGCTAAACAACCAATGAAAACGTTTCAAAATTATTATAAAATTGTCGAATTTTGGATTCAATCAGTTCGCCATTAACTACGCCACATTTGATTCTTGGCCGCCATCTTGGTTACTGATCTGAACTCTGCCGACATCTTTGTTCAACACAATGTCTCAAAACTTAACAACCTAATATTGACACTTCTGGTGAGGTGCCTAAAATCTCTCCCAGGAAGAGTGTTGAACATGTTTTGGAGCTGAGTACTGCTCCATCCACTCCAGAGACTGTAAAAACACCTGAGCCTTTACTACGAAGATCATGTCGTACTGTAAAACCTATAGATATGTGAATTTGTAATGTAAGTGTATATGAAATATTATTTACCTTGATGGGGCCAGTGTTCTTTTAGGTGGAGAAGAATGTAATATAAATTCTAGTGTGATTTATCAGGATAGTGTTGGGTATGCTGTTGCACGGTGATGAGCGGTATTACTGTTGTTATTTATCGATATAGTTTTCCTAATGTGATGTAATTGCATGTTTATTTAATTTTCATATTTTCCAATACATCTAACATTTGTTTACCGTTTCTTTTTTTTTACAAGGTGGTCACCACTTATCAAGGCCCGGAAGCCACTCAGGGATAAGGGTTATTGTAAGTACAGTACGTTAGTTTGGATATTTAATAAAGTGTCTACTTAAAGGGGCGGTTCATCAAGAATTTGTTTATGTTGGACTTGAAGACATCCAAGTTGTAGTCAGGTGGGAAGCAGGCAGACGGAACAGAGTTCCACAGGCGTGCGGTTCTAAGAAAGAAGCTTTGTTCATGGAATCTACGTTTTGATTTAGGCATAGATAAAGAGTGGGGAAAGTTTTTGAGAGTGGATTCAGCTAGACGGGTGTTTTTCGTAAAAGATTGGCGAGAGGGGACCAGAGATTGTAGTTCAGACGAGCACCTGCCATGGAAGTAACGATAAAACAAAGATAGGCTTGCAACGTCACTTCTGTGGGAGAGAAGTGTGTGTGGAGATTATTCAGCTCATTAAAGCTTAGTTATAGGTTAAAACTGTTGTCTAACACAACACATAGGTCACGCCTCCATCATGCAAATATATCTATTTAAAGGAAAATATCGCTCTGTTTATATTGGCTGCCGTGCTCCATTTATAGCTGAACATATATTAAAGAAATGTATTTATTTCAATGCACCTTTTTCTAGACATTAGCTGGAGCATCACTTGAAGGCCCGTGATTTAGCAAGTTAATTAAAACAATTTATTTGGATTTCTGGAAGAAATAAGATTGCCCCCAAATCAATGATGTCCGTAGAGGTGTGAGACATAGGTAAATCAAAACATTTAACCAACAAATAAAATGAACTACGAAATTTACAGAAGAGAGTAATATAGATATGCCAAACATACGTAAGGCACACATCTGCTTAAAGGAAAATATCCTTCTGTGTTGGCTCTGATTCCGATTCATGTTTTAATCATGTAGATTATTCTGTTAACCTTTTTTCTGAAAATCTCGCAAGTCTGTTTTTCAGTCGTAGAATATAAAAAAGAAAGTAGGAAATGGTATACTTACTGTTCTAATTAAACCGACATTACCGTCAGAGCCAATTATAGCGGTGTTTCGGCCATGCTCCGCGTCAACATCATTTGCGCTGCAGATGAACAAAAAAACAAAAACAACTGGTTAATATAGTATTTAACTTAACACATGTTAGATAAAAAGAAAATATATATCCTGATAACGATTCGTCAGGCCATTAGTTACACGAATCCTCAGGTGGAAGAAACGCGGACAATTCTGCGAAGCTTACTTGCCATATATGGTTTTAAAACTTACTAGCTACCTCTACTTGCGTAGGATGGTTACGTATCAGTTATATTTATCATAGTCTTTTCTTCTAATTTACAGTCATCTTGCGTTTGATTTCAGTAATGAAATCAAATCAAATCAAATGGATACGTATCCCAGCGAAATTAATAATGTAATTAGACTTATCATTTATTATGAAAAAGTGAAGAAGCTAAAACCTAGTAATAAAAGGACAATGCTTTCCCAACCCTATATTATTAGAAAAAAAACATCATCTATAGGTTTAAATGATCTATAGAAGAATTTAACTTATCCAGCGATCACGAAAACCAATATACATCGATTACACAACCACGACCTTATCCCGCTGCTAACCATGAATGATATCGACTCCGGCACAGTCTTCCGACATCTACAAAAATAATAACTATTTTCCCTCCGAAGTCAAACAAATCTTAGTCTAAAACACAAAGATATCATTACGAACCAAATGTAAAAAAAAAACTGAAAGTTCTCGAATTTATCTACATAAAACACCTAAATACTACAACTAACGCTATCACTTTCCACACAAACACCAACGTTTTAATATACTTATCGTAATCTTCACCTTTCCCCCTTCACGCGACTAAGTTAATGACTTCAACACATTGATCGCTAGTGGACTCCATACTGGAATGTAGCAAATTGCTGATACCACGCTGCTTCACAAAACTACCTATCAACCGTCCGCTTCATACTTTCTAGTGTACCAGTCACTTACTGATAAAATAGTGCCTATATATAACTAAAAATGTTTGGCGTGTAAGAAATATGAGATAAAATTCCCATTGAAGGAATAAAATAAATCATAAAATCAGGGTGCTTTTGATGGAAACCGAAAACAATAAAGAACGTTTACGCAAATATATAAGGGTAAAAACATTCTTGATAGAGAAATTAAAATGCAATTCGATTCAGGTTTAGACCCTTCAATATAAAATTTAAATACGTAGAAAAATATAATAGATCAACAATCATCACTACTTTTTGTTTCCGATTATTACTGAATATTTGAAGACTATAAAATGAGTTATATGAGAATCTAAGGAAATTGCTTCCCTAAGCGACCAAAGCCGGTGGGAAATAATATGAGAAGTCAGTTGGAAGTGGCTCGGAGGACGAGCGCAAAAGTAGTCATGTTCTATTGATCTGAATATGAAAAAAATATGATTTCCAGTCATAAGTTAATATATTTAGACGTCATTGTGCGGCTTGAATCCCCGTCTCTTCTTTTATTAATAGTGGCTTTGGAGAAAATATTTTCATTTGTAAAACGTAATTAAATAAAGAAATCTAACGTAAAAAAATTGGTCTTGCAATAAAATTTTCTGACAGAATATTTAAATCTAAATCGAATAAATACCTCTTAATTTGGAACGGGGGTTTGTTTGCTTTTAAAAATGTATATTAATAGCCATAAGTAGAGTGTATCATGACGATTATACATGTTACTTAGTGTTGACTCTCATCAATATCAGATAATTGACCACATAAGAATACAAGGCACTTATAATAAAATGTTATGGTTGAATATTTATTGGAGACATTATAAAAATGGAATCATCCACAAACTAACAACGGGATGTAAGGCAACGAGGTTAATTGAAGAGTTCAAAATACAGCGAAATATATTATGTCTAAAAATAGTTAGAAAAGATAAGTTCTATGTTTCCACCTCAAACTACATTACGTTTCACATAAGCCTGGTTGTTTATGTTGTATGAGATGTACATTATTAAATGATACAATCCAATTGAAGAATCCCGAATACGATTACTCACGTGTTATACGGCGTCATGTCTGGTATCCAAATCGTGTTAGCATCAATTCTCAATTCATCCATTCCCTCGTAAATATCGGGATTCCAAACCAAAAACTCGTCCTTCCAATACTGAGATGAAAAGAGGAAAATATAGAGCAACACAACACCTATATTTTTAAAAGATAAATAATGCTATACAGCGATTTATATATAAATTTATAAAATAAAGTATAATATGAGTATATACTATATATAAATTTATATACTATATTTATATATAAATTTATATACTATATTTATATACGAAATGCAACTAATCTATTAAGCATATGTACAAAACGTTTAAAATAACTAAGTATATGTAGAATAACGGTGGTCTATAAAGACCTGTTCATAACAATGGCTAATGTTCATACTGGCCTATGTTGCACTGTATTTCTTATGGATAGGAAACTACCCAATAGAAATCTCGCTGACGAAGCGCTAGCTCTGTATACTACTCCAGTAGTGTCCGCCATGTTACTTTATAGTGTTGACGTGGGACCCGATGTATCGTTCTTTCGTGCTGATAAAAACCTTATTTAAAGGTTATACAGTATTTGTTTAACTTAGAAAAATTTTATTAGCATAAAAGGGTAAAAAAAGTAAAAGATTTTAAAAATGGGTCGTGCCCTGAGGCCTTCTTGATTAGACGTAAACCGTAATTCATCTAATGCCGAGCGAGAATTTAAGCATTCGCTTGCTACATTCAAATATTTTTAGCGGCACTACCCCAGGAAAATCTCAACAAGTTGTTGGTCCTTATAAATTTTATTTCACCGGATATTTTCAAATATGTCAGCGATTGCGGAAATTATGAAGAAGCCTGTCTCAAACTGGAGGAACTCTTTATCAAACCAAAAAACGAAATATACGCACGGCATCTACTCGCCACGAGGCGTCAGTAACCGGGAGAAAGTCTGGACGAGTATCTTCAGGCATTACGAGTCCTTAGCAAAGACTGCAATTTTAGGGACGTCAGCGTGGCGATATACGCTAATGAATCGATCCGGGATGCCTTTATTGCCGGAATTCAGTCCCATACCATTTGCCAGCGTTTGTTGGAAAATAAAACGCTCGACCTGGACACTATGTTTGACCAGGCCCGAGCGTTGGACAATGCAACGAGGAATATGGAATCGTATTCACCAGCACGATACCGGGAACCAACCGCTGCAGCCCTCGGGAAGGAAGAGTCATCGGACTTGAATTCTAATCAAATAAATCTAAGTGCTGCTAAATCTGAAATTAAATGTTGGAACTGTGGAAATTATAAACACCCAAAATCACGATGCCCACGAAATCGAGTGTTTGTCATCGATGTAAATGGACCGGGCATTTTGCAAAGTGCTGCAAATCAAATAATACTACTCAATCAACTTCTGCCTCGGTTCCTCTATAAGTTTGAGTTTGGCAGTTCCATCGTTCCTACAGAGACCCACCGTAGAAATCCACATTTTGGATCGGCCATTAAGAGCACTAATGGACAGTGGTAGCTCTGACAGCTTTATTCATACCAAAGTAGCTGAGGAACTGGATTTAAAAATAACAGATTTAGACTTGAGAGTTTCGATGGCATCGTCTGACCTCTCATCAAATGTGGTAGGTGCTTGTTTTCCTAACGTACTTTTTAACAAACGTATGTATCCCAACCAGAAACTGTCAGTTTTAAATAACCTTTGTTGTGATGTGATTCTCGGACTGGATTTTCAAAGTAAACATGAAATCTTTACCTTCAAGTACGGTGAGATTTCAATTCCTATTGAGATTTGTGGACTCGCTGTGGCTTCGATGGAACCGCCTGAACTTTTGCTAATATAAATAAGAACTGCAAACCGGTTGCCACCAAGTCTAGACGTTATAGATCAAGTGATAGCAAGTTCATTGACCCAGAAGTTTAGCGCCTTTTAAAGGAGGGGATCATCGAAAACTCAAACTCCCCCTGGAGGGCACAAGTGGTCGTGGTTAAATCCGATAATCAGAAAAAGAGAATGATCATTGATTATTCTGAGACTGTGAATAAGTACACAAGCCTTGATGCCTACCCCCTGCCCCGGCTGGATGACGTAGTGAATAAGATTGCCCAGTATAATGTATTCAGCACAATCGACCTGAAAAATGCGTATCACCAGATCTCTATCAATGAGAATGACAAACCCTTCACTGCTTTTGAAGCTAACTCTGGTCTGTATCAGTTCACCCGAATACTCTTTGGAGTTACAAACGTAGTAGCTTGTTTTCAGCGAATTGTCGATGAAATTATTATTTCTGAGGACACCTTTGGATACCTGAACAATGTTTTCATCTGTGGAAAGGATCAAGAGCAACACGATGAGAATCTGGAGAAATTTATCAAAGTAACAGAAAAACGGAAAATTACGCACAATAAAGAAAAGTGTGTGTTTTCTGTGAATGAACTGCGCTCCATGGGTTATATCATTGGACCCAACGGTCAAATTAAACCCGACCCCAAGAGGTTGAACTGGATGTACAACAACACTTATTACTACGAGCGTCGCCAACTCTTGGAATAGAACCAGCAACGTTAGAGCGGTGGATGACAGAGAAGTGGAATGCTGTGGAGAGGCCGATGCGGAGATTGTAGTAAGGAATATGCCATTGCGGCTAAGAGTGATCGTGCTGGATAGACTGGTTGCAGGGATTGATGTGGTGCTGGGCCTTGACGCGATAGACCGACTGGGAGGAGCTACTATTGCTAAAGGCCAGGTGAAATTTGGCAATACGAGTGCACCGGGAATAACAGGAAGTGTAACCAGGGGCGATACCAACCAACCGTCGAAACCCCCAACCATGTCTGATTGAGGATGATGACTTTCGAGCCAGCTTCGATAGCGAAACATGGATGGTAGAATGGCGATAGACCGCGGAGCCACCTGTATTGACGAATCGGGTCAGCTGCTACAAAAGCACACTGAAAGGAGCTGCGGAGTTGAGAGATGGATAGATGAAGGAATATTAATGCCGTGGTCAGGGAAAGTTGAAGGAATTTTGCCACTCATGGCTGTGGTTCAACCTATTAAGAAGAAAGTTAGACGAGTGTTGGATTTCCGTGAACTGAACAAGTTTGTCGCTTGTCACACAAAGGACGGAATCGACGTGTGCGAAGAAGTCGTAAGGAAATGGAGGAGGATGAAGCAGGCAACTAAAATTGTGAACCAAAGTCAGCCTACCTCCAAATTCATGTGGATGAGAAATTGTGGAAATATCAATTGGTAGAGTACAAAGGTCAAGTTTATTGTCTGACCAGATTAGGATTTGGTCTGAACTCCGCACCAAACATAATGACGGCAGTTCTTAAGACAATGTTGGCCAAAGACAATGCAGTGAAGAGAGGCACCTGCTCTTACATTGACGATGTACTAGTGGACGAAACAGAGGTGACTGCGGAAAGGGTGAGAGAGCATATCAAAGCATATGGACTGACGACAAAACAGCCTGAGTCACTGGAAAACGGAATGGCTTTGAGATTTCGACTACAGAACAATAAGGCTGGTGAAGACGAAAAATCAGTGCCGCACCGGTCTATTTTTTCTTATGAATGGCGACATCCATTGGCTGTAACACAGAGAGAAGAACGGGCCTGCGTGGACATCGCAGTTGGTGAAGAGGTGTGGGTGAAACCACCCAATTCTCGTTGCACGACTGGCTGGGGAAAAGGTGCAGTGATTGAAGTACTCTCCAAAAACAAGGTAGCGATTGACGGAATGCCTCGTCACATTTTAGATATACGGAGAGTCTCCTTGCCATCAGAGGAAGGGGAGGTTGATGCTAATGTTGAAGTGTCTGAAGAAGAGCCTCTTCGACGATCGCACCGTGAACGAAGACGCCCACCGTGGATGGCGGACTATGGTACGAATTATTGATATTAGAGATCAAGGGGGCGTGTGGTTAAAAGTAAAGAACCTTACCTCATGCATCGTGCGGGTCGTGTTAGGAAAGAAAAAAAAAGAGAAAATAAAAATGGCCGCCCCCTGGTATTATGGACTGAAAATCACGTGATGTGACGTGAGGGGGAGGGGGTATTCAAATGAGATGTGGTTGGATCTCTCTATAAAAGATCCGTCTTCTTTATTTTGGGCGTCAATGGGGAAACTGCAGAGAGAAGAGAGCAGTTGGATTTGAGTTTGAGACTATTGATCTGAGGTTGAGTTCAAATTTAACGTCATTATCTTAGCTACACTGCTCTATCCTCGCCGTCCTGGCTAGAGAATCAGACACTACGGCGAAAGTCCCGTTATATTTTGACTTCCGTTTTTTTTATAACATTTATTAACGCTCTATGAAATAACCAGAAGAATTTGGCTTCGTGTTTTATTCATGTTGTGTATTCTATAAAGAACACATTAATTGGCGACGAAGTAAGGATAATGTGGAGCAACAATATGAAAGCAATTTAAATAAAAGATACAACGGTGAAAACCCACCCCCAACGAATCACCGAAAAGTGCTGCGTCAGCGACGAATGGAGAAAATGGTATTTCTAGGCACAATTAAAAAATGGGACAGTGCAGAAGAGGAATTCTCGTACTATATTGAAAGAGTGAAGTTCTTTTTTGCCGCCAATGATTTATTGAGTGAAGATAAGAAGTGTGCTATTTTTTATCTGTTGTTGGTGCCAAATGTTATGCTATCCTCAGGGGTCCAGCCGAAAACAAGCCTGAGCAGAAAACGTTTTAAGAACTGTGTACTCTGATGGGGAGACACATCAGGCCGGCCCCCAACGAGATATATGAACGTTTTTTATTCAACACGAGGGACAAACAAGAACGCGAGTTTATCAATGGACATGTGGTCGCACTGCGAAACATGTCGGAGCATTATAACTTTGACAAAAAAGTAAATGAACACATACATGATCGTTTGGTGATGGGAGCTAAGGACGAAAAGATACAGGAGCGCTTGCTTGGCGAAAGGGTGCGAACGTTGACAAGGTCATTGAAATAGCAGTGTCTCTGGGATCTGCTAGGAAATATTTCAAGTTACTGCTGGGAGCATCGACAAGTGGAAGTGAAACGTCTGTCCACAGGTTACCATTGAAGAGATAATGTTATCGTTGTGGGAGCACTGCCCACCAGGCAAAAAAGTGTCAGTTTAAAAACAGGGAATGTTTTAAATGTAGGCGAATCGTCGGAAATGTAGACAAGATGAGAGCAGGCCGTCTGGTTCAACAACACCTGGGAAGGAAATAAGTATGGTGAACAATGTGGAGAAGAATTGTTGCCCAGAAGAAATGGAAATAAATATGGAAAAACTAGATCCACACACAGTCGCTCTACACTTCAGACACCGTCAATCCTAGTGGAACTACTAATTAACTAACAGAAGGTGGTCATGTAAGTGGACACAGAGGTCTCATGCTCAATAATAAGCCTAAAAAATTCAAGAAAATTGGCCAAATTCGGGATTTAACAAAGTTTACAAAATCACCTATAAACCCAAGGAATATACAAATTATACCCGTTGCCAAAAATGATAAGGGTGACCTACGGATCTGCGGAGACAACAAAAAAAAACAGTAAACCGAGCATCATCATGTGACAAGTACCCCAGAAAGAAAAAATGTTAATTATATTTTATAAATGTAATTTATAATCTATTTCGAATTTAAAACTATAGAAAAATATAATAATGTTAATAAACTAGGGAAATCACTTAGGATAGATAAATACTCACTTCCCCAAACCTTGAAAGATTTTGATTTTTAAAAAATAATTTTTTAAACGTATTTCGAAATTTTAAACGTGATTCGATATAATTAAAAATATTTTTTTAAACTTTAAACAAATTTTTGGAAATTTTTAAACGTAATTCGATATAATTAAACGAATTTTTAAGTTTTTAACCGATACCAATACAGATTTTAAAGTTTTTTATACATAAGAAAAGAGATTTTAAAATTAATTTGGGTTCAAATTAAAATCGATTTATACAAGGAATTTTTTTTCGAAATTAGATCTTAAATTTAAATAATTCAAAGTTTAAAATTAGGTATTACATCATCGGATAAAAAAGGGGGGGATTTAACAAAACGAGATTTAAACGTGAATTTGCGAGGTATATATACTTCACACTTCCGGTTATAAGATAGACGAATATTGGCTGAAGAGAGCTTGATAAGGATACCTTAAACGGGCCTTATTATCGGGCTTGAAACCGACGGTACCAATGATCTGTCTCAACTAACAACTTTCTGTACACAATATATATATATATATATATATATATATATATATATATATATATATATATATATATATATATACTAAAACGCCACCCGGCATTGCTCGACCGTAAGAAACGCTGGAATATGATGAATATGATATTTCAATGTATACATATTTTGTACTTATTACTATAAAGCCAATTCTGTATTGATTATTATATTGTACATAATAACTGAATTCATACAGATTTCGTATCGGTTATAATAGAGCGAATTCCACATTGAATATTATATTGTACTCAGTATATGGCAGGAGTTTTAAAAGTTTAAAAAAGTATGACGGTGCTATTAGCTAGAATCGAAACGGCAAGTTATATTATTCCAGCCTTAGTTATTAAGTTTGCTAAAAATGGCGTCATGGCGTAAAAATTTGGATTGACAAAAAATTCTAACATTTAGTATAATATATATATATATATATATATATATATATATATATATATATATATATATGTGTGTGTGTGTGTGTGTGTGTGTGTGTGTGTACAATTATCATCAATGTGACCATATTTTGTTTGTGGAACACTTAACGCGTATTTCGTTAGAAAAAAATGCTTTGGTTTCATGCCATAATTTTATTTTATGGTAGGGGACATTTTCTTTAAAAATATTATATACACAATTATTATCTACTTTCACGTGGATCATATTTCTGGGCAGAATTGCACAACTTATAATGATTTTCTTGCATAATTTTGAAAGTACTTTGTATTGTTTGTTTTTTTAATTTTAGTATTTTTTAAAAATTTTACTGTAAAAAGTTTAGTCATTGCTCATAAAGGAATTACAAGTAAGGAGATTGACGGAGTAAATTTGCTTGCTAGTTTCTTCTAGAAGAGAAAACTAGTAGGTCAGTAGCTCATTTTGGCATCATTTCTGGAGGAACTTCAATCTGAGATGGGGTGAACGCTTCACCAGAGCGTAGTAATTCGGTAGACAGGTGTTTTTCAAACGTAAAAACAAAACTGAAATCAATGCCCATTATATTATGTTCAAGTCAATGGCTGCGCCAACTCTTCTTATTTGGGACAAATATACCCGCCCAGAAACAGACAATACCGCCCGGTGTTGATCAGCCTTGAGAAATGCTTAAATATGATATTTTAATGTATGCGAATTTCGTATTTATTATTATAAATCCAATTATCTATTTTTTATTGAATTTTCACCCCAAACAAGGAACAGCGCCACTTTGATGTAGGGAGTGGGTACTATCTGAGACATAATTTGCAAGGGTACTATTTATGGAGTTGAGCAGCAAGATGTCTGTTTAAATTAAATTTGAAACTCTACATGTCAGTACACTCAGGGAAGCAGGAACCCGGAAAGAATTTCCAAAGTCTAGCAGTCCTAGAGAATAATCTATTAGATTAGAACGTTTTCGGACATCTGGGAATTTCTACGGTGTAGGGGTGGGATTCAGCTGCTTGTCGGGTCTGTCGCGGGTATTTATGTCGAGAGGGCACAAGAGCTTGTATTTCGCCGGGGCATTTACCATTAAAATACTTGTAGAACAGGCAGAGGGATGCAACATTTCAATGGGACAGCGGTTGAAGTTTAGCTGATAGTCGGGACCTATTAGGTTGGCGACTCTCTTCTGGACCCTAAGAGGGCGAGATTAGGAGCAGATGCACCGGCCCAAATATGGCAACAATACTTCATACATGGGAGAATGGTGGCCTCGTAGAGATACAGGATACTATCAGGCGTAAGTAACTTTCTAGCTCGGTAGAGAGAGCTCACATTTGCAGCAGCCTTAACAATACCCTCAATGTATCTGTTCTAACTTACGTATGAACGTATAGCCAAGGAGTTTGAACGAAGTACGTTCAGGTAATGTATAGCCATAGCTATTCGGGGTTGAGCTGGTTTCTTGTAGTTATTTAAGAAAAGAATCTTAGTCTTGGCAGCATTGAAAGTGACCATCCATTTTTGTTCTCATTCCTCTAGTGTTTCTGTCATTGATTTGGATAAATGTTCATTCGTTTTCCCCTAATGTATGTTATAGTGCGTGGTGTCGTCAGCAAATATACACATCTCAGAGACAATTTTATCAGGGAGGTCATTTATGTATATCAGGAATAATAAAAGTCCAAGTTTCGACCCCTGAGGTACTCCATAATTTATATCATATTGTTTTGACATACAATTATCGAGAGCATCCTGGATTCTCTTATTTTAGAAGGATTTCATTATGTTAAGTATTCGTGCAGTAATACCATAAGATCTGATTACATTAAAAGACCATCGTGCCATACTCTATCAAAGACGTTAGATATATCTAGAGCTACTGTCCTCCCCTCCCTGCTTACTTCACGGCATGGTATATACTTCGGAAATTACACTTAGGACATCTACAGTAGAACAGGCTTGCCTAAATACAAACTGTTGGTTGACAGAAGTTTAGCAGCAGTTAGGTGGGGGACTAGAGCTTCATTAATTATGAACTCAAATATTTTGGCGAAAAGAGGAAGGAGGCTAATAGGAGCGATAATTTAATAGGTCAGTTCTTTCGCCAAAATTTTTCTGTGCTGATACCACAGAAGCAGTTTTCCAGCAGTCAAGAAAGCAAGAGTCGTTAAGGCATTTGTTGAAAAGTTTGGAGAGAAAAGGAGAAACCCCTGTGGAGCGTTCAGGTCCACATGCTTTTAAGATTTCTAGGTGTTTTACTATATCATGTTCTTGAGAAGAAGTGATTTTCAGTTCATCCAGTGTCGTTTAAATCTGCATAGGAAAATTTGGGAGGGGGTAGTTTACTGGATCCAAAATAAAGTTTGAGGCAAACCGACGGGCAAGCAAATTAGCCTTCTCAGTTGACGTGCAAACAACTTCAAGATTGTTGGATATTGGGAGAATTGTTGATTGCCCCTTATTTACTACACTGTAAAAAATTTCCAGAAATAACGATTTCCTAATTTCTGCGCTTTAATGCGTTTTCTGGTGGTTTCGATGCATTCTCTCTTGTCTGTTAATATGTCCTTCTTACAATTATCTCTTACTTCTATATACTTTCGTCTATTTGTACTAGACTTATTTATGAATCTTGGCTTTGTAGCAATGGCAGCTTTATAAGTAGAAGAAAGCCATTGAGAAGAGTGGGGTTTGCTATAGAACTTACATGTGGGAATATGTGTTTCAATTTCCGCTTTGAACCATTTGGTGGTCTCGTTTGCGCACTGTTCAGTAAGAAGATAAAAGATATTTCCCCATGGAGCATCTCTGATGTGATCTCTAATGGCATCACAGTCAGTCTTATTGTAGTACCTTGTCGTTTTGAGTAGTGGCTCTTCAACTTGGGCCGAGACTTTATGTTACAAGAAAAGGGGACCTTTTCTTGTAAGAAAAACATTAGATAAGTAAAAATGACATTAGATAGACCGAGATTCGAACCTGGTAAGCAAGGTTCGGAAATAGATTCAAGAAGGAATTCGCATTGTTCAAATTAATATAAAATAGTAGATATGTTTGAGTAAAAGGAATTTTGATTATTCAATTCTTTTTATTAAAATATAATTAAAATAAGGTCATTTAGAAAGCGAATAGAAAATTAAAAACATATTGAAAAATAAGTTAGGTCGAAAAATAAGTTAGGTCGAAAAATAGGTTAGTAAGAATTCTTGTCTGTAGACTTGTGCGAACCACGCATGTTCAGGCTACGAGGTCGATCACGTTTTTGGACATGCGTATGACGTCATGGCAGAAAATCAATTCTCAATATAGTGTGCTAGTTTTAGTAAGATTGAGAGACAGAGTTGGAGACACAGAGAGACGGAGTCCAGAGTCGAGTTCAGATTGAATCAGAGGAGGGTCTCCCTTTCGTAGCGAGGAAGGAAGTTTTAATCATGTAGTCAACTTTGAATTCCTGGATGTCATAATCATTGCGATCGGTCGAATTTAATAAAAGAACACATCATATTTTGTAACTGCCGTCTTGTGTCATCTTTCTACCAAAATGAAGGTAATGTGAACTAATCGTTATTAATGAACATCGTGTATAACTCATCTAAGTAATGTGCCCACCTCTCTATCTAAATAATGACTGTCCCCTCTTCTCCTGTGTTAAAAGAACTGATAACTCTCCTTCGCTAACATAGTTTATAAGAACCACAGACTGTAAAATGTATAAATGTCTCTTCTTCCCCTCATCAATATGTACCCCATCCGTCTCTAAAAAGACCCTATCCCTATGCAACACATAGAGTGATGTCTATCGTTATCACAGCGTGATCAGCATTTCTGAGAAGGCAATGGATATTTTGTTACAAAATGATCAGGAACTGTGGTCAGAAGTGAGGCTTGCTGGTCCTGAAAATCTGGGAGACGGGTCAGGAACGTTACTGTCTGTGTCAATTAATGGGATATAAATAAGTTATGTATGATGCTACTAGCTGTGTCAATTGTATTCAATATATAGTAGTGCTCCAACGACGTAGTCAGGTAGTAAAATATGCTTTAAATATACATGAATTACAGCAGGTTTCATATTTATATTATACTAGCGGGGGGTACCCGGCGTTGCCCGGGTGTTTGTAGGTGTGTATATGGGGAGGGATAAGTAATAACCCTGAAACGATGTTAAAAAATCGGAAAAACCAAAACCAAAACAAAAAAAAAAACAGCGAAAAAAAAACCGCTGTGTGTATGGGGGGGGGAATAAACTCAAGAATAAGCGAAGTAAAAAAAAATAAAGAAACGTTGCCCGCGTGTCTAACGATGTAAAAGAAAAATATAGTTTTGGTCGTGAGGCTGGATTGAACCCGGGGGCCTTGATGCGGAGGTGAAACAAACTCCAATCACTTAACCGTCTAGGCCAAGAGTAAGAAGAATTGCTTATAGTGTTAAAATAAGGCTTATAAAGCGAGTGAAAGAGGTTTGATTGAAAGATAGGCACTAAATGAGGTCATCGCGGGAGCGTTACAAGATGACATAGCAGTATTTTATTTTTTTTCGTTTTACTTCACATTAGCGTTTATTAAATTACGTATTTCGTTTCCTGTCTAGACATCTCTCTCTATCTGTCTGCCTCTCTCTCTCTTTCTCTCTCTCTCTGTGTTTGTGTGTGTGTGTCTCTCTCTCCCTCTCACTTCGTCTCCCTTACTCTAAAGACTGTTACTAAAAAAGAAAATGGCGTCTGGCTGGGTTTTTTTTTGTAAAAACTTCGATCGTTAATATTTTTTGTAAGCGTATTTTTTTATTTCACATTTTTTGGCTTGTTATATTTCGTTTAACTATCGTATCTAACTATTTTTAATGTGCTAATAATTTTGGTAACGTTGTCATAGCGTAGAGGTTTAGCTTGTGTGAGGGTTAAACTTTTTTTACCGATAACAACAATGTTTTTTAAATTCAGACTGCCATTAGAGCTTGCTGACGTCAAGATCACGTGACATGACTCAGCGGTTTTTAAATACAAGTTGACCCAAAATAAACGGCCCCGTGTATACTTTATGTAGAAGAGTTGGCGCCCGTATGTTTTGGGGCAGTTATAAATCGATTTAAAAATATGTAATGTTTAACATTAAAATGTCACTTTTTTGGGGCCCCCACTGCAGAAAATCAATCAGTTGACGCACTTCTGATGGTCCTTTTGGGCTAATTTTTCGATATTTGTCGTCCGGAGGGTGGAGCTTTAATATGATACCAAGTTTGCGAATTTTTGTTCCGTCGGTCAAAAGTTTTTAGCAGACACAAAAACATACATACATACATACATTTTCGCTTTTATATATATATAGATATATTATTTATTATAGAGCCAATAATCCATTGAGTAGTATATTGTACCTAATATGTAGTAGTGCTTTTAGAGTTAAAAATATAACTAGGGTACCATCCGTTAGAATCAGAATTAAAACGTATAGCATTCCAGTCATAGATGTTAAGTTTGAAAAGTTTGCTAAAAATGGCGTCATGACAGTAAAATTTGAGACTTGGATGAACAAATATATATCAAGGGACGCAACGGAAGCAGCTAAATTGAAGCTGTCTGCTATGACACTGTGTGTACAAATGTGGGAAAATTTGGACATATTTTATTGGTTTGGAAACATGGGTGTTTTTAGGAATTGTCATAAAATTTTAACAATAGAATAGTATTATAATATTGAAAAAGACTGCAAATTTTCAGGTAGTTTCGTTCGATAGAACCAAAGATACGTGTATTTACATAATCAATTGGACTACAAGTAAAAATACACACATTTTTTGGCAATTTTATAAGTTTCAAATCTCAGCGACTATTGATTAGAATTTAACAATTGAAAGCCCATTGGAAAGCAAATGATCTGACTTATGTAGTCTGCTATGTGATATTTGCCATTAAAATCGCTCATTAAGAGGATCATCTATCATGCAGAGCCTATTTTTGCACTTTTTTAGAGTCATAAATTTTTTAGTTATAGCCATTTGTTTTCCTAGTTTTGCATATGAATTACAAAATATCTAATACTAAAACGGAGATTTAAATTTGCTGCTGTGATTTCAAATGATCTGAAATAGCAGCAAGAGGAGACTTGATTCGAAATATTTATCATATGTCATATCTTCCCTCTTTGGTTTTTATACATGAAGTAACTTTCACAGTGTATAAGGATTATTTGATACTGGACATATTCATATTGTACCCTATTTCCAAAAGAAGGGAGATATAAAATATGAGAAATATTTGGAATCAAGTTTCCCCCTTGCTGTTATTTCAGTTCATTTGAAACGATAGCAGCAAGTTTGAATTTCCCCTCCATCAAGGCATTCATTTATACTGTAGGATTTGTTTTAACTTTGCATTCACCTCTCTCTCTCTCTTTCTCTCTCTTTCTCTCTCTCTCTCTCATATATATATATATATATATATATATATATATATATATATATATACATGTGTGTGTCTGTGTCTGTGATGTGTCTGTGTCAGTGTCTTGTGTCTGTGTGTGTATGTATTGAATTCGAGAATACATGCTCAGAATGCTGTAGATTGGATGTATATTCAGGTTTTAATCGAAGATTATAAACCTCTCAATATGGTGTCCATTCAGTAAGTTGACACAACAGAATATGATTAAATACAAACTTGTAAAACTATCACGGGGTTCTACCTTCTTCGGCTTTTTGTTCCTCTTATTCCTATCATATTTTAAAAGTCGAACAATACTCACCATACCTTCGTAGACAATTAACGTCTGTATGTTGCTAACTTCGTCCAAGTCTATCTCAGTATATGAGAAATCATACAATACGTTCACGATGTCACTGCTGTTTCGGACAGGACGCGCATATTTCGGATACGCTTTGAACAAATCGTTAATTAGCTTGCTTTCCACTGCAATGAAGACAATTTTAAAAAATAAATGAATAAAACATACATTGACGTTTCTGAATCTTTTAGATGAGGATTAATTATTCGTATTATTTGAATTCATTGAACTACTGTTCTTATCTTAAGTGTGATTTTCAGAATGTTTCCGTTCATGCAACCTCTAATCTTCTCCATGTGTATCTTGTCGAACTCGAAAATGTTTCTGTCAAACTCGGGAATTTAGGCTGAATTTGGAACGGAACACTTTATTTACTTCACGGGAATATCATGTTTTTGTTTTGTCAGCCATGACTGGACAAAGGTTCTACGTAATTTGCAATTGCACTTTTCAGTCGGTTATATACCATGATTCTCTATTCATCTCCTTCGTTTTATTAGCATATTTGGTTTGAGGTATTTTAATATGCTGGTGCAACCTTTTGTTATTATCATTTTTCTTGTAATATCCAAGGCAGATCTATTCATTTATCGATTTTTAGTTTTGAATTAATTAATGAATAATCTAAAATGAAATACATTAAAACTACTTAAATATTATTCATTAAGGGACGAAAGAAATTATAAAATAAGAATAAAACTCGGAGAATATATATTTAAGGTTTCGATTAAAGGGAAATTACTCTGTTATGATTAAAATTTAATAAGTTGAATTATCGAAGACTTCGCTGGAGGTAAACAGCATGAAAACTTATTTCTTAGGGGATTCCTATATTGCAACTAAATAAGATTATAGTGACAGAATTATGGACTATAGAGAATTATAATATATGTAACAATAAATTTAATTAAAACAGTGATAAGAACTAAATTACGTGGGGATTTAAAATAAGATTAAATAAATAATTTAATACAACCGGAAATTGAATATATATATATATATATATATATATATATATATATATATATATATATATATATATATATATATTTGTAAAAAGTTTCGTATAAATTTAGTGGGTGTGCAAATATGTGTAATCCATTGATGTTATTTGGGTAGATATGAATATATTACTTATAGAAAATTAAAATTATTAATTACTAAATAGAATATTTCTAGTTGTATATAACAAAACTAATGCACTTTATTAATACGAATACTTGGGTTTTAGTGACTTTATTTCGAAGTTCAAATTAGCCTAATGTAAGCAAATACTAAGGTAATTGCGCTTCTCTTCCAATTTTCGGATTTTTCATCATGCCCAAACACATTTTATTTCCTTTTGATGGATTGATAGTTGCTATTGTTTGAATTTTTTGTACCAATAATTGTGCATTCCCCTGTATATATTTATTATATTTTTATTCTGGTTTTTATATTTGATTTTCTGTATTTCGTATCTTTTATTGATCATAGTTTCGTGTATTTTATGGTCGTACGAAACTCCCTTTAATTTGAATGGGAGGGTGGTGCTAGCTCCCTGATGATGACGTCACTAGTCCCAGCGCGAAAATCGGCCTCTTTTGGATTCCAGCGACGAGGCGATTGGACGTGAATTCATTGCCCGGCGCAGATGTGGAATTTCCCGAGCCTTTCTCTCAAAGAAGTATAACCCGGCCAAGAATATCCGGTCGCGACGAGACGAACTTCTGAAAAATTTATTTACGTGGCTCCGGTTTGCACATATTTTGAAGGAGAGTAATTTTAAAAGACTTTAAATTCAGAAAAAAAGCACATGTGCTGTCTGCCATCAATTTGTGAGTACATTCCTTAAAATTATTGTGTTTGAGTTATTACTAGGAAGTACTCCTATTTGAATTTTAATACTGTATTCGTCCGTTGATACGACATTTTCAATATAAGAACCAGCGTTTTTTCTTTTTTGCATTATATTTTGTTACTTTGGCGTTATTTGTTTTTGTATTTAATTCCTGCAAGGGGAAAATTTGCAACTTTTTATAAATAAAATCTCTTCTTCATTTTAAAACAAGAGGCAGCACGTGATATCAATGATTCGTTTGGCTAAAGAACAACTAACGAACGTGTTGTACAACGCTGGTTCAAGAAATTTCGCAATGGTGACGAAAGCCTCAAAGATGAAGACGGTCGCGGCCGACCGACTGCGGTTAAAAACGAACATTTGAAAGCCTTTATTAAAGCCGATCTTGGCGAAACCATACGAGAAGTTGCTGTTGAACTCGAGGTCGACCATTCAACAGTCCGCCATTTAACGTACATAGGGAAGTCAAAAAAGTTAGATAAATGGGTGCCGCATGAATTGAACGATAATAAAAAAAATCGTCGCTTTGAGGTGTCTTTGAAGTGTCTTTTACGCTCCTTCTGCGCAACAAAAATCGACCTATTTCTCGAGTGGATTGTAACGTGTGATGAGAACTGGATTCTCTACTCCAACCTGCGACGTTCGGCACAGTGGTTTGGATGGCGAAGAAGCTCCACAACACTTCCGGAAGCCGGAATTGCACCAAAAGAAGGTTATGGTGACTGTTTAGTGGTCCGCTGCCGGTCTCATCTATCACAGCTTCTTGAATCCGGGCGAAACGATTACGGCGGAGAAGTACTGCCAATAAATTGACGAAATGCACCAGAAGCTCCAAATATGTGCCCGAGATTGGTCAATATGAAGGGACCGATTCTTATTCATGACAACACTCGCCCGTGTGTGGTTCAACTAACCCCGCAGAAGCTAAACAAATTGGGCTACGAGACGGCCTCATCCACCATATTAAACGGACCTCTCGCCCACCGATTATCATTTTTTTCAAGCATCTCGACAACTCCCTGCGCGAAAAATGCTTCAAAAGCCGAGATGATGCCGAATCGGCCTTCAATGACTTCATCGCTTCCAGAACTCTGGATTTCTATGCTAATGGGATAAATAAACCTGCTTCTCGTTAGCAAAAGTGTATCGATTCTAATGGTTCTTATTTCGATTAATAAAGTTTATTATGAATGAGTTATGATCTTTTGAAATTGAACGTCAAAAAACAACATTATTTTGGCACCACCCTAATATATTGATATAATTATAGTAAAATCCATTAAAAATAACAACGTTATTTCAATACTTCTTTTACCTGTCATAACCTTGAATATACACACATATATGAAGTGACAAATAATAAACTAGCTAATAGGTGACCCAGAAAAATCTTCTGTGACACTTGTTTTAGGGCAACACGGTAATAAAATGTCCTATTTATTGAAAAATGGAGATATTTACGAGCCATGTCAAAAAAATAATAAATAAATAAGTTTTGGGGAATTTATTTCATAATTCTAAATCAACTTACTGTTTCCGGTAACCAAAATTGGCAAGATCCACACAGAAATGATCCAGGATGACAACATTTTGAAAATCTAAAATTACAACAAAATATTTTAATGAGACAGACAGAATGTGTCAAAGTAAAGAAAACAATTTTAAAATAAAAATAATTAAGCAAACAAGATAGTTAATGAAATGAAAGTAAATATATATATATATATATATAGTCATCCACATACAGTACTGTTTCGCTGTTTCACAGCTCATCAGTGCGGCTAGACAGGCAACTACCTCAAGCCAGGATTGAAACCCGACCGTTTATACGGCAGTCAAGGCTTCTAACCATTACGCTATTGGCGGCTGCTTGAACGAGTAGTGAGTTTAACGATGTTTTGATATCGTCCGAAATACCTCCGCTCGATTTGTTTACACAAAGAGCGTCGCTTATATGCTAATGGTAATTCGCTTTTCACTTCTCAATATATATATATATACTGATTGAGATTGTCGGACTGACTTCCTCATCTTGGTTGTTATTGTCACAACGTTTCGGCCGTTTTGCCCTCCGGCCTTCGTCAGGTGTTTTGTATCGAACTGGGGAACCGTGTGTTAGGAGTCTCGAACCCAACCCTTTATTATTATTACGGGGGTACCGTGTTCGGACTCCAGCTAGGCTTTGGGACATAGTTGCTGATTCTCTGTTTTGAATGTTACTTTTTCACTGCCTTCGTTCAGGATTGAACTCAGCACCTTTGGGTAACTGTAAACTTTGATACAACGTCTAGGACCACACGGCCATGAATCAGAGGTGTCCAAATTGCATTGATAGAGAGAGAAAACCTTGAATAACAACATAGGTTTAACATTAACAAAAACCAACTAAGAATTGTCCTAGTGACATATGGCCGAGTGATTCTAGACGTTGTATCAAAGTTTACAGTTACCCAAAGGTGCTGAGTTCAATCCTGAACGAAGGCAGTGAAAAAGTAACATTCAAAGCAGAGAATCAGCAACTATGTCCCAAAGCCTAGCTGGAGTCCGAACAGGGTATCCCCGTAATAATAATAAAGGGTTGGGTTCGAGACTCCTAACAAACGGTTCCCCAGTTCGATACAAAACACCTGACGAAGGCCGGAGGGCAAAACGGCCGAAACGTTGTGACAATAACAACCAAGATGAGGAAGTCAGTCCGACAATCTCAATAAATGAAAACACCTCATCTAAAAAATACAGACAATTAATATATATATATATATATATATATATATATATATATATATATATATATATATATACTATATAATAAAATATACCAGGTTGACAAGAATGTTCTTGCAGTTTTTAACTTTAAGATTCAACTGAATATATTTTTAATTCAAATAAAAATAAATAAATCAAAACATATTTACGCCAAAAGGAATAACGATATGAACAGCACTGTACAAAATACGAATATATAAAAAGGAGGTCAGTGAGATAAGTCAGTGTCACCCACCATGTTCATTGTATCTTCCTCCAAGAATCATTATGTCTCTAGTAGTTTCAAAAAACATTCAGTGCATTAAGACTTGCTTGAAGAAACAATCAGTAATCTACTAATATTCGTTATACTACTGATACAACGATTGTTGCAGCTATTTATATAGGTTTGACATCTACTATTATACTGAGGGTGAGTTAGCAAGTGTTAATAAAAGTAATCAATCCCAATACATGCTAATCCTTATAAATAAAACACTCGATGTATGTGTAGTTGTCTGTTTGAAAATATTTGAGAGCGAAAATCTGATAAACAACTGGTCACATAATACTGAAATTGACAGGAATGGATATTTCATACGGAAAATTATTGTTTGGATGGATAAATAACGCATATAGAAATATGTCCGTAGGTTGAAATTCAAAATGTTCATTTTACCTTGCTGACATAGTTCTATTAATTCTGCACATGCGCAAATTCATTCGTAGCTTGGACTGATTTAATTGTAAATCCTTCTTATCTATCAGTCAGTAGCTCAGACGGTAAAAAACGCGACTGGGGCTCTAAATGCTTCGTTTTCGATTCTAGTTAATAGCACTCAAGTTAATATAGATATTCCATGATTCGTTGTGATGTACAAAATCAATAAATCGCAATCATGAAGGGAAGACTTAAATTCGTGATTAAAGGCGTTTAAATAAAGTCAACGGGGTGAAGAGACGAGAAGGAAAAAATGGGGGAGTCAGCTGACAGGTTTTGCTCTCGATTTCTCAAAGCTGTATTGGGGGGGGGTTGTTTTGGAGGAAAAAAGTAGTGGGAATCGAAAATATGTACAAATGAAATCACGTTGCGTTATGTTATGTTATATATGGAGGGGAAAAAGAAATAAAATTGGGGGGAGCGATTAAAATTACGCAAGTTATATTATTCGAAGATCCTAGAGACTAATCACGCTCAAACCCAAGAGGCATTCCTTCTGTTTACAGAGAGAATGCCTTCTCAACCGAACGTGAACAGTCTACAAGATCTTTAAATGGAATAATGAGTTAGCACGACTCAGGATTGAAAATTAGTTCGTGCTAAAATTCGCTGCACATGGTGTTTTTTTATAAGATGGTCAGTGATTGAAGATCCGTATGTGTTTGTAAGTACGTCTGTTATGTCCCATTTCTGATAGGTACGTGTTGTCGGACTCTTCCATTCAATCTTATGGTAAACGCAGATATACTGGACATTTGTTTACTGTTTGAATTTTAGTTACAGAGGACTCCGCTATTTTCCTTTATATAACAAACCTAATCACATCCAGAGGCTACGTATTTTTGAATAGGGTATCAGCAATCACTTTAAATTCCTCATCCAATTTTGATTTTGAGCAGATCATAAGGGCACGATGTGTTAGGGTCCAAATTGAAATAATCTTACGTTTTAGGAGGCAAAGTGAATCCCAGTCTTACAGACTCGAAATTTGACATACGGGGTATTGAGATTGTGAAAATCTTTTTGGTCGGTTTTTGGCCAGAAATTTAGCTGTTAAGGGGTCTAAGTTTAACGATTTGACCTTTGAGAATTCTATCAAACTCCTCCGACAATTTTGGGTCTGAACACTTGAAATTTTAGATCTAGGTTACTTGGACATGGACCTAACTTTATAATTTGATTTGAGCCCAAAATAATAAATGCTAAGGGGTCATAATTGGGGCCAAAGTAAAAAAATAAATATTGACCTCTGCGGTCTTTACGAAATTACTCAGCCAATTTTGGATCTAAACATTTGAAATTTTACATAAAGTGTATTCAGACATAGGTCAAGTTTTTTCATTAGTTTTTCGCCGAAAAGTTGGTTGCCAAGGGGTCAAAGTTCAAAAGATTTTAGATTTGCGGTCTCTAGCAAACTATTAAGTCAATTTTGGGTCTAAACTTTTGAAATTTTACATAAAGGGTATTCAGACAGGCAGCAAGCTTTTTGATCAGTTTTGGGGCGAAAATTTGGCTCGCAAGAGATCAAAGTTTACAGAGTTGACCTTTGCAGGTTCTACAAAATTCCTCCGCCAATTTTGGGTCTAAACACTTGCAATTTTAGATTTAGGTTACTTGGACATGGGTCAACCATTTTAATTTGATTTAAGCTTAAAACAATAAATGTTAAGGATCAAAATTGAAGTCAAAGTTAAAAAAAAAAATTGACCTCTGCTGTTTCTACTAACTTTTCTCTATCGTTGTTAAGGAAGCCTATTATATAAAAAGGCACTACGGAACATGTGCGGACTTTTTAATATATACATATGCATATACAGTTATGAACAGTACATAGGACCCGAGCAAAGCCGGGCTGAACTGCTAGAATATATATATATATATATATATATATATATATATATATATATATATATATATATAAGAAAAAGACTGAGTAAAACAAACGATGATGACCTCATATTTAGCTGTCGTTTTCCTAACGGTTTAATATTGTTTTGTTTTTATTTTAAAATAAATTGTACAATGTAAAACTGACTAAATTGTTTTCTAAATCAATCTGTATAATTTATTTTAAAACATATTTTAATGTCAGAAACACTACTTGATCGTTATTTTATGTTAGATGCTTGACTGAGATCTAATCCCTGTTCTCATGTCAAATATTTACCGTGAAAATCGTCTAGCTACAACGTATTTTTCCTTGTCTTCTTTTGTGTATCTAGAGCTACGATAAGCGACTATAGAATTTGAAAAGAAACTGCACTATACATAACATATCCTCAAATCTATGATATAGACCAATGTGTATTCATTCATATATAAATATCTCCTGTCATGCAAAATATAGCAATAACGTAACTTTTAGTTCCTAAACGAAACCGTTTCAAGTGCAGAGGGGAAACAAGAACGTAAGTAGCAATTCAGACAACCACCGCTGTCTGAAATGATTTCGGAAAACAATCCTCCACTCTAAATAAATATTTAATGGTGGTCATCAAAAATATTGATATTAATTTATATTTAAAATGTTTAAAATAATATCATTCACTCCAAACAAGGCCACTGCCATTGAAATATGAATAGGAAGCCATATTTATATGGGAATCATAAATAAATAGTTTTGCGGAGCGATTATTTTCACATTAGAATATTGGTACAGTAAGGAAACCAGGTATCAATTTGACTATAAAAAAACAATAAGAGTAGAAATTACTCTAGTATCAGGAGACATATATAATGAAGTCGTGGGATTTATTTGATTGTCGGGTCAATCGAGGGTCTTTACGTCGAAAGGCCACCGGTGAAGCATATTCGTCGGAGTAAGTATTATTGAACGAGAAATTCATTTTCGGAATGTATGGCACCAGCTTGTAACGTAACATTTGAGCTTTGACTTGAAAATCAACAGACAAATAAGCTGGTACATTTTATATTCAACTTTCAGAAAAGAAGACAATTGTTTTAAAACGATTGTAATTTAAACGATTAGATAGTGCGAAAAACGTTCTTTAAAATGATATATATAAAGTAAAAGAATTACAAAAAAACTTATTTGAAAATACATCATTTGAAATCAAAATTAAAAATTCCGCAAGAATTTTCATCTCGGGCTAATAATACATAAATAAACACTTACCCATGTATATCAAACACATGCACAGATACAACAGTTCTACACACATATGCCTGAAGGCAAAAAATACACACATAGATGCACAGGGTACTTAAAAGATCCGATGCCACAACCTTGAGACTATGCTTTGTAGGTCCGAAAACGCTTAGTTTCAGAGTTATATATTATAAAATAAATAAATGAATACGAATATAATTTACCATTCTATTATATATATATATATATATATATATATATATATATATGTGTGTGTGTGTGTGTGTGTGTGTGTGTGTGTGTGTGTGTGTGTGTGTATGTATATGTATGTATATATGTATGGATAGTCATCCACAGACGAACTGCACTATTGTATCAAAGCTGTTAAATATAGCTAGGCCAGTACCAACCCCAAGCCCGGGAGCGAAACAACAACCATCGAATTAGTCAGTATCTCTGTTCATCAGGAGACTGGGGTAGGCGCTGTTTGCAATGATATCTAACAATGTTTTTTACAAACATTGATCACCATTCTGACAGAACTCTATTTCTTTATTGACAAAGTATATATATATATATATATATATATATATATATATATATGTGTGTGTGTGTGTGTGTGTGTGTGTGTTTTATTTTTTATTACCGTTTTATCTGTTTGACTACATATGTTTCAGATGTTGAGCCATGTTTACGATCCAACAGCCTCGTAAGACCTCGCAGAAGTGGTTGTTAGAAAAAAAGGTGTTTTTAAGAAAAAAAAAGAAAGAAAGAAAAGGAGAGAGGCGGGTGTTGACAATATTTCAGTTTTGAAGGTTAAAGATGCATTAGATTGTATCGTGTGTGGGGGGTAGCAGATTTAGGTAGGCGTGGGTTGAGATATATGGATATAGGGAGGGGGAGGGGGAGAGAGGATGATAAAGAGAAAAGTGAGGGGGTAAGGTGAGAAGGGGTGGAAGTTTCAATATTTAAGTTTTAAATTTTAACTGCCTTTTGGTTTTTCAGTAAGGTATATTAAATAGATGGGAGAGGGAGAGAGAGAGAGGGAGAACGAGAGGGAAAGAGAAGGAGAGAGAGAGGGAAAGATATAGAGTAAATGTCATTTTTTGACACGTATGAAGTTCGTTTAAAGGCTTGTTCCTTGCCGTTTATAATGGGTTTATTTGATATTACATAGGTTAACGCACGCGCACATTCGCATATATATATATATATATATATATATATATATATATATATATATATACACATATGTACACTTCTAGGCAACCACATACAGACATATACGTATACGCACATATATATAAACAAAGTAAATGCAGACATACATGGGTTCATAAGTAGACATACACACACATATACACAACTCTTATACATATATGTACACTCACAAAAATATATAGGCACATATACACATATATATGCATATATATATATACACACGCCCAATTATATACGTATATGTGGAGATAAGGTCTTAAGTAAGAAATAGATGTACATATGCACATACATACATACACATACATATGCATCTCCTCTTACACACGTACATGCAATTACCTAAATATAAATATTAATGTTAATAAAAAATATAAGCACGTAGACATATATAGGCACACACATACAATTATATACATATATACATATATATATATACATACTGGCTAATTCCATACATATACTTTATTTCTCTATGCCTCATTTTTGTATGCATGCACCCTAGTTATCCAACTCTGTCCACATTTAACTAAATTTTCAATTTAGTTATTTATTTTTTATTTTTTACTATTTTATTTTTTATTTTTTTCATTTTTCCTTTTCTTTTTACTTTACTCTTCATCCTTTATCCCTAAATTTTATTTCATGCATTATTTTTTATATTATCTTTATCTTTATCCCTTAATTTTATTTACTTTTTCGCTATTATTATTATTATTTTTTTTATTATTATTATTATTATGAGTGTTGTTGTTGTTATTATGTTCATTGTTATTATTATTATTATTAGTAGTAGTAGAAATAGTAGTATTACATTTTCCCCCTATTATCCCACCACGACAATCGTCCACATCCTAAATTTTCTTTTGTCCTTTTATCCACTTCCATAAAATTTGCTACCCTATCCTTATACCTCTGCATTATACCCCAACCCCTCCCTGTATATCTAATAACAAAGAAACCCTAGAATTATTACTACGTGTTACCTAATATATATTGGTATTTTGAAATTTATTATTATAGCCTTACAACTACCCACTCAGACCCACATTACCCCATACCTTGCTCCTTGAACTCACTTCCAAACCCTCCCTCGCCTAAATTATATAATTAGGACGTATAGGACGCCCCATGTAATCAACCCTGCTTAGAATACACCCATTTGCCCTTTCTCCTTAAATCATGACCATAATACCCCTCCCAAAATTATACACCACTTCATAGTGCTGTTGTCGTCTCGGTTGCATCTGTCAAGAAAATGGCGCTGCATAGACAATAGGCATGTTACACACCGATAAAATAGAATTACAACCCATCCACACTATACCTCCCCCTAATCCTTAAAACATATACTTCATATATTTAAGACTATGATAAAGACCCTATACATCTTTCTACATTACACTCTATATAATACACTCCTCCTTTATTTAGAATTCGATAAAACTCCACCAACATCATCTATAATTTTAATTGATCTATTTCCTTCCTAATGAATCCCACGCTAGACGTCGCATCCTCACTATGTTATTAGCATCTTCTCTACTCTTCTGATGAGAAGCATTAGGCTTCGAAATGCCTTGGCATTGAAGCCGACATTTACTGGCCTATATGTGAACTGGTTGTCTTTTGTACCATAATCATGTAAGGTCGGCTTAATTAATAATTTGGTACATAGAGCCCTCATGATTTGTTCACCTAATAGATTAGACGCCGAACTCGATAAGATCAGGGAAATATTCATCAATAATGGTTATCCTGTTGACCTTATTGATGACTGTATTTTCAAAAAGGTTGCGGATTTTAAATCCCCTAAAAAGTTTGGACCTTTGAAATTCCCGGTTTATTTAAAACTACCGTGGATTGGGGATAAGAGTAATAGACTTTCCAAACAGATTCGCAGAAGTATTTACGACTGCTACTATTCTGTGTCCTTGCGTTTGGTATACACTACGAGACCTGATTTTCCTTCTTTTCGCAAGGATAGTTTGTCTTACATCCAAAATAGCAATATCGTGTATCAATTTAAATGCCAGTGCGATGCTGGTTATGTTGAGCGAACAACGTTGCATCTTTTGACTCGTATAATCCGGCAGGTTTCATCTAAAATCAGACAAGGGAGGATGGGATATGTTAGTCTCCCTCCTTCTGCAGCATTGGACTCTGCTATTGGCCAGCATTTAGTTAATAATCCATGCTGTGCCGATAGATATAAAATAGAATGGTTCGAGGTGCTACATAAAGCGGACTCCAGAAACCATTTAAAAATTTTGGAGTCTGTCTCTATCGCGGTGCGTAAACGTTTTTTGTGCCGGCAAAAAGAAACAGCGGACACATTGTTTCTCTCTGGGGAAATTTAAATCTTTTCTCCCGCTTATTTTTTTCCTCGTTGTGCCAATATTTTAATCGTTTTTAAATGACAAGAAATTTAATTTTAGTTTGCCCTCGTACTTTTGGCATATTTAATAGTTCCCCATTAGAGTTCTTTAAACGTTCAAGATAATATTATTTTGTTACGATATCGATTTTCCTCCTGACGAGATGATAGCCGAACGAGCTTTAGAAAACTTCCGCGTATTTTATTATATATATATATATATATATATATATATATATATGCCAACTACCAAACTCAGCACCACATAAATATAAAAAGCACGCGGTAACGTCAACTTCATGCAAATCCTCACAATTACAAATCCTTACAAACCCTCACGATTATGAAACGCGAAAAATATTTTGTAGCTTGATTACCATATACATTTTCCAAAGTATGCACACACACACATATATATATATATATATATATATATATATATATATATATATATATATATATATATATATTATCAGGGAGACTCGACGTTGCCTTGGGTTAAATGAGGGTCAACGAATATTTCACCCTCTCATACTTTTGTCATCGAAATCAGTGAAATCGTCCATTTTCCAATCGAATCCAATTAACTGCTGGAAAACTGCTTCCATAGTTCCAGTTTACAAGAATTCTGTCTAAAGAACCGACCCATTAAATTATCGTCACATTAGACGTCTTTCTCTTTTTTCCAAAATATTTAAGTCCATAATTAACCAAGCGTTAGTCCATCACCTTACAGCTGCTAAACTTGTGTCTGACCACCAATATGGATTTAGGCAAGTTCGTTCTGCAGCATATATCCTAAATGTAATTTCTGAACGTATACATCATACACTGAACAAAACAGCGGAGGGTGCAGTAGCCCTAGATACATCTAAGTCTTTTGACAGGGTGTGGTACGATGGTCTTTTCGGGCAAATCAGGTCATACGGTATCACTGGATGAATACTTAAAATAATTAAATCCTTTTGCAATAAGAGAAGAATCCAGGCTGTCCTTGACAGTCGCACATCTAAACAATATGATATAAATTCGGTGGTACCTCCGGAGTCAATCCTTGACTCTTTATTATTCCTGATATTCATAAATGACTTCCCTGATAAAATTGTCTCTGAGATGGGTATATTTGCTGATGAGCCCACGCTCTATAATAGACATGAGGAGAAAACAAATGAACACATATCTAAGACAATGGTAGAAACATTAGAGGAAGATCTCTAATCTGTAGCAGAATGAGGACAAAAATGGATTGTCACATTCAATGTTGCAAAGACTAAGTTTGTTTCCTTTAATAATTACAAGAAACCTTATCAACTACTAATAGCTATGGCTAATAATACATTGCCTGAAAGTACTTTGTTCAAGCTTCTGGTGTTAAAATTCACATGGAACGTGAGTTGGAACAGATACATCGAGGGCATTGCCACGTATGCTACTAGGAAGTTGGGCTCTCTCTACCGTGCCAGAAAGTTACTTGCGCCTGAGAGCATGCTATACCCCTAAAGGCCACTATTCGACCATGTATGGAATATTGTTGTCACATTTTATTTTTTTATTTTATTTTTTTTATTTTTGCAAAAGAATGAAAAAAAACGTCAATGTTTGGTGCATTTTAGGTCAAGAAGTCGGTATCTTTAGACAGCCTGATCTGATAGTACCATTTCATCATTAGTACCAGCAATTGAAAATCAAGTAAAAAAAATTAAAAGAATCATTTAATAGGCTTGATTTTTTCTGATTCTGATACAGATTCTGAAACACAAAAAAATTCTGATTTTTTTTATTGCGGATTCCGATTACGGATTCCGCTTGTGGATCCCAATTAGTCGTTCCCACACTAGTAATAACTATCATGAGATTATCAGTCCAGTTTTAAATAAAATAGGGTACATTTCCTCATCTCAAGTTCTAATAAGAGTATACGAAACCGACTTCACTATCTAGTGGTAGGGATCTTCTTTATTCCTCTCTACACCCCTCCCACAGAAGACACGTTGCTAGTCTTTCTCTACTCTTAAGTTCTGCACTGATCTACAATGTTTACCCTCCCTAAACAAATAAACAAGTACTCGTTTAATAACCACCATTGCAAAGAACTTTCCTTTTTTTCTGTGTATCCATACCTAAATGGATTTTTTTACAAAGGGACCATCATTTATCAAACCCAGATGGCACTTAAGGATAAGGGTTAAAGAGTGTACAGTGATCAAGAGGAACATGTCGTAGTCATCGTTAGTAGTCGAAATTGGGTAAATTGAATTACTTAAGGGAATGGCTCGTCAATAATTTGTCCACGTTGGACTTGAAGACAATCAAATTGTTGTCAGTTGGAAAGCAGGACAACGGAACAGTTCCACACGCATGCTGTTCTAAGACAGAAGCTTCGTTCATGTAATTTACATTTAGATATAGGCACAGATAAAGAGTTGGGGAATTATTGACAATGGTTTAAACTGCTTCTAGCATCTTCTGCCCAGATGTGTCAACAGCACTCCATCCTTGGATGTACTTGGCTCTTATTCATGTGTAGAATTGCATCAGCAGTGAGATATCTACTGGAGCGGTAGAACGATACTACAATTTTCCCAGCAGCCCTGGCAATGGATTTGATGTACATTCCATCTCAGATCAGGAATAAAGTTCAGACCTAGAAGTTTGTCAAAATATGGAGCCTCCCCAAGATGAGAGCCATTATTTCGACTGCAGAGCGTTGACGATAGATAGAATCTTGGTCTTATATGTATTAAAATTAACCAGCCACCTCTTTCTACATTACACCACGTGATCAATACCAGAGAAGAAAGAATTACAGAGAACTTGGTCGTTTACAGCCTGTGAAGTGTTGCCATAGATAATAGTGTCGTCAGCATAAATGTCTACAAATGATTTTAGGATCTGATTTGGAAGATCATTGATGTAGATCAGGAAGAGAGTTGGGCCCAGGATGGACCACTGAGAGACTCCAGCATTAATACTGTGAGCTTCTGATTTCTGCCCATCAACAACTATTTGTATGAACTTATAAGAGAGAAATGATTTAATAATTGAGAAGATATTTCCAGCTATACGGTAGTTGGAGATTTTATGGAGTAGACCTTTATGCCATACCCTAGGATGTCTCTATAGAGAGATTCGCTATTCCTGTAAGATATAACTGTTAGCACATCTGCTGTAGATCTAGCAAAACGGAAGCCATATTGCATGCCACTGAGGACGTTAATTTTGGAGAGGTGGTTGATTACTTCTCTATTTAACACAGATTCTAGCAACTTACTCAACTGGTGCACCTGCTATTAGTCTTTCATTCCTGGACCGGGTTCAGAGACGCTAACCTAATTGCTCCTGAACTGTCAGCTGGGCTTCAACCTTTGTCCCATCGACGAAATGTTGCGACCCTCTGCCTGTTTTACAAGTATTTTAATGGTACATGCTCCGACCAACAACAAGTCCTTGTACCCCTCGACGTAAATATTATCAACAAACCCAACAAACAGAAAAATCCCACCATACACAGTAGAAATCCGTAAATGCCAGAAAGCCTTCTACTTTAATAGTTTCCTCACCAAAATTGCTAGACTTTAAAATTCATTTTCGAATTCCTGCTTCCCAGATTGTTCTAACATGAAGAAATTCAAGTGTAATGTGAATAGACATCTTGCTGTTAAACTCCCTAAATAGTGTCCCTGCTATTATAACCCAGATAGTAGCCCCCTACATCAAAGGGGAACTATGCATTGTTTAGGGTGAAAATATAATAAAAGAAAATTGCCTTCTTTTATTTGTTTTCTTTCTAAATAGCTTAAAAGTTCAAATGAGAGGAAGAAAAAAAAAACAAGAAAAAAAAACAGTTTTTACAACACTGGAAAAAGGCTCGGAAATTTAATTGTGAAATGTTAGCTGTATTACAGGCTTATTACAAAGGCTGAAAACAAGTAAGTCAGTTCCTAAATGGGATTTTGGATTGCTAAGATAAAAGAAATGTGTGGTCGGTTTTTTCCTCTATAAATGTTTTCCTATAAAAATGCCCCTATAAATCTTACCTCTTATTCGGATTAGACTCTTAAGTTCAAGTGGCATTATGTCTTCTTTGGGGTGAACCAAAACAAAACAAAGATAAGAATCTTGTTTAGTCAAGACCCTAACGAAAACAAGTGATTTAACAATATGGCTACGTTGCTCAGAACCAATATTTAAGTAATGAAAAAGCTTATGAGCCGGCCCATTTAAAATAATAGTTTGCGTGTATATTAAACCTGCATTAGTCACCTGGGTGTTCCAAAAATTGTTAGTCCCATGGGGTGTTTTTACACCCCAATACAAAAATGTTTATAGCATTATTATTTTGTAAAATATAGTTATCCTGCTGGTTCAGGATATATCTTCAGTCACTGTTGAACAGTTTTCATCACTTGTAGCTTGTTGATGTTAATATAAAACTAGCGAGACCTGTGGAAATTCCACAGCGGACTCTTTCATATATAACATATTGAAGTTGGCATTTTGTGGATGGTCAGCGTAAATGGAGATGCCTTAATATTATTGTAGCTCTTTTGTTAAAACTGCAAAAGCATCTATTAAGCTAGCAGAGACACCAGGCGTAGCCCGTTCGTAAAATAGGTTTAAATATAATATTTTAATTGTTGTAGATGTTGTATATATTATTAAACAGTCAATTTTATATCGATTCTTATATATTATAAAGTTGTGATTTCAAAAATAAAAAAACTACATCTATATGACTTGGGTGCATCAGCTTGAATCAAAACCGAAATCAAAAATTATATATATATATATATAACTTGAGTTCCTTCAGGTTTAATCGAAACTGAAACTAAAACTTATGAAGGATTCTTGGTAAAATTATTTATAAAAAAAATAGATGACTTCAGTCCCATCAGCTATAAACGAAACCGAAACCAATACGTATGAATAATTCTTGGTAAATTTATTGCAAGAAAGGGAAAATATAACAATTAAACTACAATCACTCAGAAGAAAAAAGGTGTAACGTGGCACACAAATTAACACATACGCTCTCGTATTAAGATATAGATAATGTAATAAAATAAATGATAAAACTAAAGAAAATTTTTTTAGGTAAAATTATTTTTACATATCCACAGGATACACCAGTTTGTGTTATTTTTTAATGCACAAAATGTTTCCATAAATTTAAATAGCAAGAGAAATGAATATAAGTTCATTACATAAACATTTCCTTTCAACCTGATTTACTTCCAAGGGAAACTGAGATACTACTTTATTGCGATAACCGCTCATGAAAATTTCGAA
Source organism: Euprymna scolopes (assembly GCF_053919585.1). NCBI lineage: Eukaryota > Metazoa > Mollusca > Cephalopoda > Sepiida > Sepiolidae > Euprymna > Euprymna scolopes. The sequence goes on from NC_136493.1 coordinate 179,922, forward strand.
TGGGAACCCGTATCTATGGCAAATCAAGTGAGCTGTCACCTAGTTAGGGAAAGGAAAGGATGTACAAAAACAAAACGAGACAACCTAAAAACGGAGCCTAATGATCACTATCACACACTAGCAAGGTTATGAAGTTAAATGCCTTTAAACTGGTCCTTACACTAAACTTAAACATGTCCTGCACTTGACTAAGAAAAACATGTCACGACTCCCGTTTCTATGTACCAAATTATTTTGCCTAAGGCATGTCCAAGTACTATTCACATTTTGCTCCAAACATGCGCAACAGACACCCACCTTTTAAAAAAGTCCGACGAATTGAATATAACCCTCGCATCCTTAATTCGAACCTTGAAATGATGAATGGAAGATTCCTATAAGGTCGAGAGGAGCAAAGTCCTCAGATCCGTAGACCACTTTCATATGCGTGTTCCAATTTGTAAACCCACCGGGTGTCGGAGCCCAATTGCTATAAATATTGATGGTAACCAGCTGAAAAGACGACAAGTTCAGTATACGAACCGTAACACCTGTAACAAACTCAATTAGCGGCACCGCATGCGACAATGGACGAAAGCGTGACATAAGGTATCGTCTTCCTCGCCACACCATTTACATATAGGCGAAAGAGTCAAGCCAGCTGTGTGAAGTCATACCGACCCAGAGAGTATTTCGAATCATCAGCCAGGTCAGAGATGCCTCATCGTTAATGAAATAGCCCGGTTCGGGGGCTCAAGCTCAGATCATACGAAACTTACCTTTAGGCAAAGCGAGTTCTTCACTAATATCATCCCTAATGGATCCCATCACTAGCACCCGATATAATGCCTTACCAGACAACAGCAGAGTGTCAGAGAGACTTTCATTCACTCTTAGAAGGAACTTCAATGTTCAACGACACTCGCAATATAAGAGGTAATCTGTTGGTTGGATGTTTTTGTTTTACGGCATACCAACCTTTTTCGGGTTATTTAATGCCAAATCTAGTTATTTTGAGGAACGATTTTTAATGGAGTATATATTTTTTTAAGTCAGATTCTATTTAATCCATAGTTGGGACCCCAACAGGTACTACCACTCCGGTTCAGAGTGGACCTGGGAGCAATGGCAATTAAAGGGTGGCTTCACACTCTCCAAGGCCCGCAAGGTGGGGCATCACCATCGGATATAGTTTTAGGTCATATCCAGGACCAAGAGGTAATCCGTGTGCCTTCCTCTCGAAAAAGTGCACACTTCTGAATCTCAGAAAAAACAAACTTTCTTAGTGTCCTCTTTTCAGGGACACCTTTTTCCCTCACATTGTGTACACATTCGATTGAGGTAATAGAGCCGGAGCATGTGTTGACTAATCTCTACATTTAGCATACACAGACCGCCCTCAGAAGAATGAAAATAACAGATATCGCGACAAATCGTAGGGACCATTCCAAGCCACAAGAACTGGAAAAGAGTTCGCTGCAAATGTAGCAGTTGATCTGACGTGAGAAGAAGAACGAAAAACTGTATATAAAGATTCGATAAGACGGGAAAGAAAGAACGAAAAAATGGAATATAAAGATTGGATAGATGTGCGATATGCACACCTCCACTCCCCCTTTAACGGAAGGTCTCTTCGTATCCACAAACTAGGTGCGGACTGCACCATTTTCAAAACAAGCTAGATGTTTTGTCGCAGTTAATTAAGGCTCTTGTTACCGTTTAATAAAACGTTTGTGGTCACGGTATGTCCATCCGATAATGTGACACATGTGATAGGTGTGTCAGAAACTTTGTGAAAAATATTGAATAATTCGACCCCCTGTCTTTCCAAGCTTATAACTACTCGAAAAATGTAATTCAAACCCTATTTTTTTTTTCAATTAAAGGAGCAAGGACCAAGGTTTCATTTTTAAAAAAAAAGCAAAAAAACGACAACGTGATTTTAAAAAATAGGGTTTTAAACTTCGGACTTTACAGGTAAATTTCTAAAAAAAACACTACTTTTTGTTGTTGTAAATTTATATATATTATTTATTGATCTTTTATCTTCAATTTGTGATATATAAAGCTTTGGTGAGTAAATTAATTATTTACTTTTAAATAGACATTTCAAAATGGGAGGCGTGAATTCTATTTCCAAGCTTATAACTACTCGAAAAATGTAATTCAAACCCTCTTTTTTTCAATTAAAGGAGCAAGAACCAAGGTTTCATTAAAAAAACACACAAAAAAAAACAACGTGGTTTAAAAAAAAGGTTTTAAACTTCGGACTTTACAGGTAAATTTCTAAAAAACACTACATTTTTTGTTTTAAATTTGAATATATTATTTATTGATCTTTTATCTTACATTTGTGATATATAAAACTTTGGTGTGTAAATTAATTATTTAGTTTTTAATAGACATTTCAAAATGGGGGGGCGTCAATTTAAAAAAAAAAACGTTTGTCTAAAATATTATATTCAATTTATTGGAAAGAGCATAAAATTTTACATTGACCCTGAAAATATCGTAAAAATAGAATCAATAGAAAAATTGTGATAGATTTTTAAATTTTAAAAATTGAAAAATACTGAACTCGTAAAATTCAATTAATTTCATTAATGTTTTTTAAAAAATAATATTTCTATTACTTTTTATACAACTTTAACAGTTTATTTTGGAAGTATAATCCATAAAGAAAATAAACAACCCACTTTTAAAGGAGAAATTACGAGTTTTTTTTTATATTTTATTCGCAGTTTCGTGTTAGGGGTGTCAAAAATTCCTACAAAAATTCTGATACACCTACACATGCGATGTTTCGATCAGCAGCACCACAAAGCCTCTCTGCATGCAGATCCGCGGCCATACTTGTTGCTTACTGGCGCATTCTTTTTAATCTAGCCCTAAGCCTATCCTTGTTTTATCGTTATTTTCATGGCAGGTGCTCGTCTGAACTCCAATCCCTGGTCCCCCCTCGCCAAACTTTCACGAAAAACACCCGTCTAGCTGAATCCACTGTGAAAAATTTCCCCCACTCTATATCTGTGCCTAAATCAAAACGCGGATTTCATGAGCAAAGCTTCTTTCTTAGAACTGCACGCCTGTGGAACTCTGTTCCGTCTGCCTGCTTCCCTCCGGACTACAACTTGGATGTCTTCAAGTCTAATGTTAACAAATTCCTAATGAACCGCCCCCCTAATTAAACACTTCATAAAATCTCCTCACTAACGTGATGTACTTGCAATAACCCTTATCCCTGAGTGGCTTCCGGGCCTTGATAAGTGGTGATCACTGTGTAAAAAAAAAAAAAAAAAAAAAAAAAAAAAAAGCTTGGTGGTTCTTTTCAGCCGTGCTTTAATTATATTAACGCTAGCACTATCCCATTCCTCCACCTCCTAATCTAATCTAAACTCTAGTGTCGTTTTACTCATCCTAAATTCTATACTAAGTCGTCTGATAAAATAGGTAGAACGTAATGACATCCTTGATTTTTACCCACCACTTATTCCCGATTACAACCCCATCAATTACCTAGGTATGGTCCCAAATAGTAGCCACTTACATCCAAGTGGCGATATGCCTTGTTAGGGGGTGAACGTGAATAAAATATATATATTTATTTAGAAAGCCGGCAACTGAAATAAAATTAAAACGTTTTGTCCTTCAGCTTGTCGGAATTTGACTTTAAATAACTTCTTCCCAAGACCGAATAAAAAAGTAAATTTGCCTTGGGCAAGACAGAAAACTACGTCCATTTTGTTTGTACTATCACTTTTAGCATGCTAAATACGTAACAAATGTGTAAACTTTTACTAAAAAAAAAAGAAGAAAAGTAATAATAAAAAAGCACCTTTTGAAAATATTTTTTCACTTCCTTACAAATACTTTATTTACATGCTTATTCATATTATAAGGCGCACATAAATTAAAATATAAGTACACTCCCAGGTATATAAAGAACATTTATGTGAAATGTCACAAAAATTGGCTCAACCATTTAGGATTCCATAAAGATGGAACTCAAACACACACACACACACGCACACACACCTTTTATATATAAGTAGAGATAGTTAATGTTATTCTTAGTAACGTTTACCAGCTTTTTGCACTTTAAAATATCAATTTTTGCATTAAAAACAAAACAAAAATGATTACTTGCCGGGGACGAAAGCTGCTTCAGTGGTTTTTGTCATCTGCTGTCGCAATAATAGGGAATAAGAATTTATCTTTTTAAGGCCAATATCATCACCAGAAAGATACTGTACCACTACCAGTAAGTTTCGACGTCTTATCGACTGATAACGCTGATTTGGCGAAATGATGATTTATAAACTTGCTAACATTTCTAAAGATGTTAATAGTGGGTGAATAGTGTCGGAAAATTGTTATAGTAACAGGAGTAGCTGTTATTCTGAAGATAAGGAGGGTAGATGGACTGTTTGGTTAGTAGCAGAATGCGAGTTGTGGTAAGGAGGTAGCGTTGAACATTACTTACATACATTCTCCCACTTTTCTTATTATTAAGTAGAAAAGAAGGAAGGGTAACGTCGTATTGGTTAGAACTATAGAATATTGAGTTAATAAGGCGTTTACACTGTGCAAATGGGGTGTGGTTTAAACGAGAATTTAAAAGCCAGAATCAGTGTCACTAGAGAATAGGTTTACCGAAGATAATGTGTGGTCGACTGATCTATTTATTTATTTATTTTAGATTTTCTCTAGTTTAACGTAATATAGTATTAGCACACCAGCAAAAAAAAAAAAAAAAAAAAATATGAGGAGGCGTCGATAGGAAAATGTTTTGTTATTATTGCAGACTACTGCATGTGGAAATTCCACAGTTGTAACCTTTACATTGTTGCTGTCCTTAAAAATATTTTCATTTTATGAACATTCGGCGCTAAGGCAGATCCCACGATTATGGTGATATATCTTCAAACCCCTTATAAGATGTCCACAAACCCTAAATTACTATTATTGTAACATTTTAGAACAGAATAGATACTACAATTTGATCGGTGATCAAGAAAGTGCATTTTAGTTTACTTTGTTTTGTTCGAGGATCATGTAATCCAAGTTTTTTAAAAAGGGATAGAGGCTTAACATTGGCTTATATTATTTTTAAATAGATTAAAACCCGTCGCTAAATTCCCCCTAAAAAGTAAGAATCTTCCCTTTTTAGGTGATTACATACAAATTCCCGAAATAAAGACAAACAAACAAACAACGTAAAAACATTATTTTAGAGTTGCGAATCGGATATCAGTTTTGCATTGAAACCTAACTAAAAATTATGTTCTATTTCTATACAATTCTAGTGTTTAGGACGGCAGTTAACCAATTTTTGCTATGGGAGTAAAATTCCGTGCATTTTGAAGGGTTTTTTTTTTTACAAAGCGGTCACCACTTATCAAGGCCTGGAAACCACTCGAGGATAAGGGTTATTGCGTGTACAGTATCTTAGTATTGGAGATTTGATAAGGTGTCTTACTTAAGGGGGCGGTTCATCAGGAATTTGTTTATGTTGGACTTGAAGACATCCAGGTTGTAGTCAGGTGGGGAAACAGGTAAACGGAAGAGAGTTCCACGGGCGTGCACTTCTAAGAAAGAAGCTTTATTCATGGAATCTACGTTTTGGTTTTGACACAGATAAAAAGTGGGGAAAATTTTTGACAGTGGTTTCAGCTAGACGGGTGTTTTTCGTGAATAATTGGCGAGGGGGCACCAGGAATTTGAGCTCAGACGAGAACTTGCCAGGGAAGTAATGATAAAACAAAGAGAGGCTCGCAACGTTTCTCCTGTGGAAGAGAGGTTGCAGGGAAGAGAAAAGGGCATCCTCCACTAAGCCACGAAGCCTATTTTGTACTCTGTCAAGGCAGGAAAAGCTGTTTTTAGCAGCCCCTGTCCAGATGTGGCAGCAGTACTCCATCCTTGGACGTACTTGGCTTTTATATAGATAGAGAATTGCATCAGTAGTGAGATGTCTTCTGGAGCGTAGAAGGATCCTACCTTTTTCCAGCGACCTTGGCAACAGACTTGATGTACGTGTTCCATTTCAGCTCAGGAGTAAAAGTCAAGCCCAGAAGCTTGTCAAAACATGGAGCCTCCCCTAGACGAGAGCCATCCATTTCAATTGATGTATGATGAGGATCAGAGCGTTGATGATATAAAGATAGGAGATTGGTTTTTGATGCATTAAAAGTAATCAGCCACCTCCCCCACTGTACTACGCGCTCGAGATCAGAGGAGAGAGAGTCAGAAAGAACTTTGTCATTTACAGCCTTTGATGTGTTGTCGTGTCATCAGCATAGATGTCAACAAATGATTTAAGTATGTGTTTTGGGAGATCATTGATGTAGATCAGGAAGAGAGTGAGGCCCAGGATGGACCCCTGAGGGATTCCAGCATTAATACTGAGGGCCTCTGATTTCTGCCCATCAACCACTACTCTTATGAGCCTATCAGAGAGAAATGATTTAATGATTGAGAAAGCATTTCCCGTTATACCGTAGCTGGAAATCTTGTGAAATAAGCCCTTATGCCATACATTATCGAAGGCTTTTGATATGTCAAGAGCAATTGCCCTAGAGAGGAAGCCTTTGTTAAGATATTAACTCATCATAAGAGATATAACCGTTAGCACATCTGCTGTAGATCTGGCAGAACGGAAACCATATTGCTTCTCACTAAGAAGGTTATTTCTGCTGAAGTGGTTGACTACTTCTCTATTTAATATGGATTCCAGCAACTTGCTCATGCCACACAGAAGATTTATTGGTCTGTACTGAGAGGGAGACGACTTATCACCTGAATTATTAAATACAGGGCATACTGATGAGGTTTTCCCTGGTGTTGGGAAGCACTTCTCCTTAAGGCAACGCTTAAACAGTTTTGTAAGTATGAGGGCAAGTTCTGGTTGAAGCTTTTTCAGCACTATAATTGGAATGGGGGGGGGCTCTTTTTAGGTGATTATATGCAGTATTACGACATTTCTACTTTAACATAAAGTTTGTGGAACCAAAATTTAGTTAACTATCTTAAAAGTTGAAATCACCCGGAAATGACGTATAATTTTACGTTAAATTTATATACGAAACTGAGCCCTCAACCTGTTTTACATTAATTGTTTAGTTTATCAGAAGCAGAGTTTGAATTTCCAGTTTAAATTCTATTTGGGTCTAACTTTGAAAATCCGACAATATAACATCATATGTTAAATATCTATAGATGCTTAGTTCTAGTTATATTCATGCTAGATTAATACCGTTCCAATTTGGGTAAATTAATTATCCAAACAGTTTCCCCCCGAGCAGAATAGTTTCGCATTACTTATGTCCCTTTATCATTACAGTTTCCATTGAAAAGAGTTTTCCTTCTCCTCTCATCTTTATAAATTATCAAAATCAAATAGATTCACATGTTGTACCCTTCTAATGCAATACACCAAGCGCCAAATGGAATCTGCCCAGATATGACAGCAAAATTCCATCTTAGGACGGTCTGGCTCTTATACAGGTAGCGGATTGCGCAAGAAGTGGGTAACTTCTTTCTAAAATACCATTTAATTAAATAACTGTTCCTTTGTTCATTTTTATAATATCCCCTCTTGTTTCCCATATCTCTTTAAAGATTTCCTGACCATGCGTCATATCATGGTCGAGCTTCCCAAAGAGAAAAAAAATGTCTTGTATCCGTATTTTTTTAAATCCGTGTATGTAATCGCTCAGTTTAAGCGCGAAATTTAAGAAATTTTTTGTTGTTAATAATGTTTCAATCCATTTTAAAATAGTTTTAAAAATTTTATTTCAATAAATGTATTTATCAATTGAAAATAAGACTATAAATTTATTTTTTGTGGCAGAACTATCACAAGGTACCAAGTCGGTTGAAAATTTACAAGCATACTTTCGCTTTTTTTTTTCGCAAAGTTATCAATAAATCTATCAAATAAATCTATCAAAATTTACTCCATCGACAAGTTCCCTCTATATGGAGAGGACTGCCAAGTTTGTAAGCCTTGTCTGGATCTTTTTGGATCTAAGGTAGTGTTTTATGAGATTCAATTTCAAGAAAGAGTGCTCACAGCGTGCAACGCTAATTCCTCGGGTAAGGAAAATGCGCAGCAAGATCACAATATTAGGGACGGAATCCTCAAGATGGTATCTCTGTATAAAGTTAAAAAGTTCAAGAGGTCCATGGATTTTGTCTTTTCCTGAAGCTTTCACAAAATACTGTAATCTCTTCCTTTCGGCAAAGAATTTATCTTTTTCTATATCTTCGTCAACTTCACCAAGCTGACAATCATAAATATTATCAAACAGATTTGACGGTGTAAGAAAAGCGTATTTCCTTGCAAGATTGTGAACTTGTTGAAATCTGCAAGATATTTCTTCAGTCAACCTGTCTATGACAGACAGCATTTCTCGTCTCAACTCAATATCAATCGTTCACCACCAATTCGTTTCTTTTTGCTTATCCCCTTTTCAGAGCAGATATTTTTGACTCGTCTATTGCAGTGTCCACCATCTTTTCTCTAATCTGAAGAAGGCAATCTCTTAACGCTGTCAACCTGACAGAACTTTGTTGCAGATCCAGCCTCTTTTCTTAAAGATACTTCTGTGCATCATTGATTTCTGGGAGAATAGTTTTCCAAATAAAATAAACGGAAACGACAATATCGAGTTGAGAATTAAAGATGCATCTGATTTTGTGGTTGCATTTTCTTCTTCTTCTGTGAGCTATTCCAGGGCAATGACGACTTTCAATAATTTCTTACCACAATATCTACAACATCTGCTCGACTACTCCATCTAGTTTCCACAGCCCGCTTAATATTTAGACTGGTCAACTGAATCAAGACGTCCCAGCGATATGTAGATGCAGAAAAGAACTAAAATAACCGGTCCAGTGTGCCAAAAAATTGTAACAGACTGAACCGCTACGGAAGCGGCATGTACACAAGCCAGATTTAATGAATGGTTAGTGCATCGCACAAATAGAGTTTTTGGGTTGATTTCAGAGATTCGTTTCTGCACATCCGATCAGTAGCTTGACATAATAGCAGCACTTAAGAGGTTACCTACGCGACGGACCGCATTTGATTCTTGGTCGCCATCTTGGTTACTGATCTGAACTACGCCGCCATCTGTGTTCAACACAATGTCTCAAAACTTAACAGGTTATGGCCCAGACTTCGTAATCTCGTGGACAATAATAACTCCAGCAATATTATTAAATTCCAAAATGCTCCTCGAAAGTGGACACCACCAAATTACGCAATTCACCGCAACGTATTCTCCAAAAGTAATTTTCCCAAGAAAAAGAATAAAATTATCTGCTATAACTGTGGACGACCCAACCACAAACGTTTCCAATGTCGATATAAACGCTCTAAAATGGACTCCGTAAAAAACGTTGAGAACTTTGAGGAAGAACATACATTTCTATTCACATGTAACTTTGACAATACCACAAACGGTAAAAACCTCCTTGTAGACTGTGGTGCTACAGCGCACGTTATCACCAAGGAATCTGATTTTATTAATTTTGATTCAACCTTTAATCCTCAAAGTCATTTTGTCGAACTTGCCGACGGTAGTGAAATAAATGATATTGTCTTGAAAAGAGGCGATGCTAAAATATAGCTAAAAAATAATAAAGACGAAATTCTAAAGAATGCTCTCTTCAATACCTACATTTAAGCAAGACATATTTTCCGTGAAGGCTGCAATTAAACAAGGCGCGAATATACAATTTGGCCAAAATACATCAAAATTGACATGCCCCAATGGAACTGTATTTGACATTAAAGAAAATGGCCGACTATATTATTTAAAAAGTATGGTTCGCTCAAAAACTGCCTGTCACGATTTGGAAGCCTGGCATAAAATTCTAGGACACTGCAATACAGCTGATATTAAAAAATTACCAAATGTAGTCAAAGTCATGAAACTAATACCTTCAGACGATCTCCCAAATTGTGATGTTTGTGCACAGGGGAAAATGACAAAAGATATAAGCCGAACACCAGACAAAAAAGCTACGAAAATTCTCTCACTTGTGCATTGTGACTTAGCCGGTCCGATCAGCCCGATGGAGAGAAACAATGTAAGGTACGTTTTCAACTTTATTGATGATTTTTCCGGTTTAATTATGGTTTATTTTCTAAAAAACAAATCCGACACTATCCTCGCCACTAAGAAATATTTAGCTGGTGTTGCCCCATGCGGTTCAGTAAAATGTATTCGCTCAGACAATGAGACTGAATTTACTAGTAAAGACTTTGAACTTCTATCAATTAACCACCGTATTAAACACTAGAATTCGGCGCCGTACTCCCCCTTCCAAAATGGCACAACTGAAAGGACATGACGAACCCTTTTTGAGATGACAAGATGCCTACTTATCGAATCGAAATTAGCGCATAGTTTATGGAAATACGCTTTAATGGCAGCAGCATATATCCGAAATAGATCGTTCAATAAGAGGCTAGGAAAAACGCCGTATGAAGCGTTTTGTGGTATAAAACCTAAAATGAATAGAATGCATCTATTTGGTTCTGATTGTTTTCCATTTATAGAAAACACTAGTAAACTAAATACTAAAAGCGAAAAGGGCACTTTCGTAGGTTACGATAAATATAGTCCGACATATTTAATCTACTTTGCAGCTAAAACTGCCATAAAACGGGTTAGATATGTAAAATTCAATGATACATTAAATTTTAAAAATGGCGATCCAGTGAATGAAAAACGTGAAATATTGCCTAGCATCTTAATCGATCACAATGAAAATATTAATAACGACGACAATTACAGTACTTCTGACGAAAACAGTAACCAGACACATCGATACCCAATAAGGGAGCGAAAAGGCCAGACTTCTTACAAATTGAAAAGATACAAGATTATGCCGTGGATTACTGTTAATCGTTGAACAGCGCACCAGAAAGTTATAATGAGGCGATTAATTCACAAAACCACCAAGAATGGGAACAAGCTATGGTATCCGAATTGAAAGCTTTATCTGAAAATAACACATACGAAATAGTGGCAAAACCAACAGATAAAAATATAATTTCTTCACGCTGGGTTTTTTCCAAAAAAATCACAGCTTCTGGCAGTGAAACTTTTAAAGCAAGATTTGTAGCGAAAGGTTTCTCACAAATTCATGGACTGGAATATTGTGCAACATTTTCACCAACGACAAATTTAACGACAATTAGGATTTTATTACAACTTGCCACGCAATACGATTTAAAAATACATCAAATAGATGTAAAAAAAATGCTTATTTAAATGCTCCGATTGACTGTGAAATCTACATTTACCCTCCAGAGGGATTTAAAATGAAAAATAAAAATTGGGTGTGGAAATAAATCGTTATATGGACTAAAACCAAGTGCACACAATTGGAATTTAACACTCTATAATTATTTAATAGAACAGGAATTCAAACAATGTCCCGTAGACGCGTGCATGTATACCAAAAATGTAGGTAATAAATTGTTGATTTTGGTTTTTGGGGTTGACGATATGTTACTCGCCTCAAACTGTGACAACAATTTAAGAGATGTTAAAAATGAATTAAATAAAAAATTTTAAATGGCCGATCTTGGACGACTGTCATGGTTCCTCGGTATAAAATTTACCTGTGAAAATGAAACTATAACTATGAACCAATCACGATACATTGAAAAAATTCTGCTCAAGTTCGGAATGCAAGATTGTAAGCCGCGTTCAACTCCCGTCGAAATGGACATAAATAAAAATATAGGGACCGAAATAAAATTCATAGATAACCGAATATACAGGGAAATGGTAGGAAGCCTCATCTACTTGATGACCGCAACAAGGCCTGACATATGTTACACTGCAACAAAGCTATCTAAAAACTTACCGAAACCGACAATTAAAGACCTTAATCGTGCAAAACAAATACTTCGTTACCTAAAAGGAACCAAGGAACAATCTTTAAAATTTTTAAAATCCACATATCCTCTAAATTTAGAAGGCTTCTCGGATTCAGATTGGGCTAACTCTGAGAATAGAAAGAGTATAGCGGGTATTGTTTTAGACTGTCAAAGACTGGACCTATGATCTCTTGGAAAACTAAAAAGCAACAAATTGTTGCACTCGCTACTTGTGAAGCAGAATATGTGGCTGTTACTCATTCCGCGCAGGAGGCAATTTTTCTGAACACCGTTCTAAAATTTAAGTTAAAACTAGATCTAAGTAAAAAAAAAAACTATAGTAATTCATTGTAATAATCAGAGCAGTATCTTATTAGCAAATAATTCTATGGTTCATCAAAGGTCGAAGCATATTGATATCAGATATCATTTTATAAGGGATGAAATAAGAAAAAATCTATTACTCTTACTTATGTGACGTCTGAGAATAATATAGCCGACATTTTCACTAAACCTATAAAAAGAATAAAATCAAGACATTTTATAACCGAACTTTTTGGAATCTAATTATGAATAAATCTCTTTTCAGAAACACAAAAGGAGAAGCATGAACAGTTAAAATCACACCAAAAAAAAAAAAATTTTTAATTGCAAATTGTCCCGGGCACGACGTTAAACTGTGACCATTTCTACCTTAATAACCAAATTAACCAATTAATACCTAACATAATGTCTCCAGTTTTTGTTTAAAAAAAAGCCACTTGTTAAAACCCTTTTGTAAACTTCCTATTTTTTCAAATAGTTCTTTTTGTATCTTTTTTTTGTGGGGGGGGGGGGCAAACATTTGTTAAAACAAAACAAAAATGTATATTTGTGAATTTTTGTGCATGTTTATATATATTTTTTTTACACAGTGATCACCACTTATCAAGGCCCGGAAGCCACTCAGGGATAAGGGTTATTGCAAGTACATTACGTTAGTGTGGAGATTTGACGAAGTGTCTACCTAAGGGGGCGGTTCATCAGGAACTTGTTAACGTTGGACTTGAAGACATCCAAGTTGTAGTCCGGTGGGAAGCAGGCAGACGGAACAGAGTTCCATATGCGTGCAGTTCTAAGAAAGAAGCTTTGTTCATGGAATCCGCGTTTTGATTTAGGCACAGATATAGAGTGGGGGAAAATTTTCACAGTGGATTCAGCTAGACGGGTGTTTTCCGTGAATGATTGGCGAGGGGGGGCAGAGATTGGAGTTCAGACGAGCACCTGCCATGGAAATAACGATAAAACAAGGTTAGGCTCGCAACTTCTCTTCTGTGGGAAAGAGGTTGCAGAGTAGAGAAAGGGGCATCTCCCACTAAGCCACGAAGTCTATTTTGTACTCTGTCAAGGCAGGATAGGCTGTTTTTAGCAGCTCCTGCCCAGATATGGCAACAGTATTCCATCCTTGGACGTACTTGGCTTTTATATAGATAAAATAGGTATTTGAAAAGTATTATATTTGTATGTTTATATATATTTAAAAAGTGTTTATTTTTATATGTATCCAAAAAAGAAATGTGGCTTCTTTTTGCACACATTATACCAATATATTAATTCTTTTTGACCGATGAGAATAAAGACAAATTCCCATAAAACCAAAAGAAAAAAGAAGAAAAAAAACTATTATTTTATTGGCTTATTTTTCTTTGTTCATTTATTTTGTATTTATTTATTTTTCTTTCCTTTTCTCAAGTGAAACAAAAATTGAATCCGAAAGGATATTTCCATTATATCAAAAAGGGGGGGGGGTGTAAAATGTTTTTGACTTGTGATGGGGGGGGGTAAATATTTATTTTCGTAAAATACAATAAAAAATATTTTAAGAAAAATTTGGCACAAGGCCGAACATGGGGGAGGGGGAAGGGCGGTCTTCTTTATCTAAAGCTAACTAATCTAACCTTACTAGATCCTACTATCACTCTACTTTCACCACAATACCACATTCATACTATACGTCCATCAGCGTATACATCCTTCGTCATTCACCATAAGAACAACATACCATGATAAACTAATTAAAACCCATAAGGAAAAAGGGGGGGTATAAAAATTTTATAATACAAAAGATAGAAGAATGAAATATGTACAATGTTAGTAACAAAAGAACTCCCTGTTGCTAAACTGTGGCAGGTGCGCTGATTCGCCAGTCGAAAAGGTGATGCGGGTCCGAACGCTTTATTTTAACACCTCTTACGAAAACTTCGAAAGGGAACCCGCATCTTTGGCGAATCAAGCGATCTGTCACCTAAGTTGGGGGAGGGAATGGGGCTAAAAAAAAATTTTTTATAAAACGGGACGAACTTAAAAAGGGACCTAATGATCTCTATCACACACTAGTTAGGTTATGAACACAAGAGCCTAGAAAATGGTTCTAATCTTGCCTAAATCGTGACCTACTCTAGACTTTAAACGAGTCAGGGCTGACGTTCGTTTTTGTTACTCAAAATTCTTTACCTAAGGGGCATCCAAGAATCAGTGAAGACTTGCTTCTCTCACCCGACACACACGCGCAACTGACACCCACCTTTCAACGAAGTCTGACGAAGAGAGTCTAACTCTCTCGGCCTTGATACGACTCTTCAAGTGATAACAGGAGATTCGTATAAGGTCGAGGGGAGCGAAGTCCTTAGATCCGTAGACTACTACGTGTGTTCCAAATAACACCTCTCATTATTGCTAGCAAGGTCAAACACCATTCTTTTCTAAGCCTATCCATTGTCGGAGCCCAATTGCTACATACATTGATAGGAATCAAAGTTAATGACGATATGTTCAGTATGCGGACCATGAGACCTGTAACAAACTCAATCAGCGGCATCACGATGCGACAATAGACGAAGGCGTGACATAAAGTCTCGACCTCATCGTCGCACCGCTTACAAATAGGCGAAACCGCCAAGCCAGCTGAGTGAAGTCTCTTACCGACCCAGAGAGCATCCTGAATTACCAGCCAGGTCAAGGATGCCTCGTCATTAGTGAGGCTCCCGACCCAGGCGCCCAAGGCCAGATTGAGCGGAGCTGTCCCTTCGTCAAAGGGAGCCCCTTACCAATAACATCCCTTACGGATCCCCTCACTAGTACCCGATATAATGCCTTTCGGGACAACAGCAGAGCGTTGGAAAGGCTTTCCTTAACTCTTAAGAGGAACTTCAGCGCGCGCCGGCACTCGCGGTAGAAGGGGCATTCACCTCGGGGCAACTTATTTGCCTCCCCCTCGGACTCATGCACCCCTCTCAAAGCCAGAAAAGCTTTCTTGGTGTCCTCCATCCAGAGGGCACCGTCTTCCCTATCCTGTGTGCACATTCGATCTAGGTAGTAGAGCCGTAGTGTGTAGAGCCGAATCTCCACATTTGGCATACCTAGACCGCCTTCAGAAGGATGTAGGTAGCAGACATCGCGACAGACCATAGGGGCCTTTCCAAGCCATAAAAAGTTGAAAAGAGCCCTCTGCAGATAAAGCAGTGTATCTGACGGTATTGGAAGTACTGATAGACGATCAATGAAGATTGGATAGATGTGGGTATTACACACCTCCGCTCTCCCCTTTAATGAAAGGTTTCTACTGATCCACAGCGCAGCTACGGATCGGACCGCTTTCAGTACCTCCGACCAATTTTTCTCCAGCTGGAGGTCAGGACCAAACTAAACGCCGAGTATCTTGCAAGGCCCATCGCTCCAACTAAAGGGTCCCTGAAGGGGCATACCCCTCCAGGCACCGATGAGAAAACCCGAAGACTTGTCGCAGTTAATTTTAGCCCCTGTTACCGTTTCATATAATCTGATTTCTACACCGACGACACTAATCTCAGCACTGCTCGTTACAAGCACAGTTACGTCGTCGGCATAGGCGGAGTACTTTACCTGGGCATCTGCACCTGGCAAAGTGATTCCGCGTAGGACCAGATTCACCCTTAGCCTGCGCAAAAATAGCTCTAGCGCAAGCACGTACAGCATGGGTGATAACGGGCACCCTTGACGAATTGAACGTGACAAACTGAAGGGTCTCGACCTCTTTCCATTTACTTCTACCATCATCGCGTGGTTAGCATAGAGAATATGAACCCACGAGCGAAATTGCGGGCCAAAACCGGCCGCCGATAAAACAGCCCCAAAGTACCGATGGTCAACCCTATCGAAGGCTTTGGACTGATCTAAATTGATTACGGCGGCCTCAGTGTCGACTTTTTCTATTATCAGGCGTATCGTGTGCAAGTTATCCTGGATTGTCCTGCCCTTCACGGCACACGTTTGCTCAGGGCTAACAAGACGAACCAGGACAAGCTGCAGATGATTTGCGAGAATCTTGGCCAAAATCTTTAACTCCGCGTTAAGCATCGTTAAGGGCCTGAAATTACCTAACCCATCCCCACCATCTTTGCTTTTACGAACAAGTTTTACCACACCCATGGTAAAGTACTCGGGGATTGAGCCGTTCCTAAACCATGAGTTAAATAAAACCGTCAGCAAAGGGACAAAGATGTGCGACAACCTCAAATACACTTCGTAGGGCAGACCATCGATCCCCGGAGACTTATTAAGGCCGACCCGCTTTAAGGCTTCAATGACTTCATCCTCCGTTATGCCACCTTCGCACCTAGCCGCTTCGGTCGTCGAAAAACGAGAAAAGTCAGGCAAATAGGTGTCGAACTCTTCTAATGACAGACCGGGTTCCATGGAAAAAAGCTCCTGAAAATAAGATCTAAACGCCTCCAGCACACCCTGGTTTGTGGTCACGGTACGCCCGTCGGCAATGTGACACGAGCGATGTGCCTATCAGCCGCTTGCCTCAACTCCTCTACACGCAGTTCAGCGGCCATGTTTGTTGCTTCCTGGTGCATTCTTTCTAACCTAGCCCTAATCGCTAAAGCTTGGTGCTCCTTTTCAGTAAGGGAGGCAAGCTGAGCCTTAATTACATTAACGCTAGCACTATCCCCCTCCTCCGCCGCCCGATCTAATCTAGACTCTAGTGTCGCTTTAGCTGCCCTAGAATCTAGGTTGAGTCTTTTACTAAAGTTGGCAGAAAAGGACCTAATGGCTTCCGTAATTTTTACCCAGCACTTATTCCCAATAATTGCCCCCGTCAATTCCCGCTGTATGGTTAGTAATAGCCCTTCCCGGAAGCCGTTCACATCGAATAACGACGTGTTGAGCTTCCAGTAACCGGCTAATCTAGGCTTAGGTCTATCTAAGTTTACCCGTACACGGACAAGTCTGTGATCCGAGTAAACTATATTGTGGAAACTTGGACAATTCAATACGCCTACATCGACTCTCCCAACTAAGAACCGGTCGATATAGCTCGAGAGCTGTACCGGATCGGAGCCGCGTCTACCTGTCCAAATCCACACTAAGTCACGGGGCTTTTCATTTCGGAATTTCTCGATAAGATCAAACTAATCCACAAATTCGCGAAATGAAACAACATCTAGATCTCTGTTAGTTCCCCTAGAAGGTAACCCAAAACGATCTAAATCTGGATGCAGGACCGCGTTCCAGTCTCCCACTAAGATAACCGTTCGAGAAGTATCCATGAACTGCTCGATTCGCCGAAAAAAGGCAGCCAGCTCAACGTGGCTATTGGGCGCATAAACCCTAATAAGACGTAATGCCCTACCCTTTATGGTAACATCCAAAACGCATAGTCTTCCCTCCGGATCCATATAGCACGGGTCACACGACGCATCTAGGGACCTTTTAACTAGCCAGGAGACTCCTCTAGAGTGAGAATTAAAGCATGCTGAATAATCCTTAAAGGTCTCAGACAGCGCACGTAAATGGTCACCAGGAATAAAATGGGTTTCCTGCACACAGCAAATATCCACTCCGAGGTGCTGCAGGTCCAAACTCAAGCGCCATTTTCGTGAGTCGGCCCTTAGCCCTCGGACATTCACACTAGCTAGCTTGAGATCCATGATTGTGCCTTAGGGTTGAGAATCAGAAACGAACATCGCGGTCGTAAGCGTGCCGACAGCTCTTTTGAGGGAATAGGTACCCATCGCAGTATCGATGAGTCCGTCACGAGAGATACCGCCGATATGCAGAGGATAGGTTAGTTTAGCTATCCTATACAGGGAGGTGTGCATTTTAACCGGGACCCTCCCAACACAACATTTTTTAAGATTTTTTATATCAGAGTCTTTAAATATGGTTAGGGGAGGGGAAAGATTGAATGACTTATTTGCCTCCTCCAGCATTTGCCATAGATCTTTGGCTTCTTCTTTTTTCCTGATTACCGTTAAAACACGTTTTGCTTTGGGGAAGTTGGTGGGGATGTCTATTAGTTTCCCGCCTACCTCCCTGAAATCAATTAACTTGGTGAGGTCTGCACCTTTAAAGTTTTTGTTGTTATTTATGGCTGCTGTGTTCAGTATGCATATATCTTTTCCAGGGAGGTAGAGGGTTTTTTCTTTTGTTCAAGTGAAGGGGTGGTGTCCATGGCAGTGTGTGCGTTAGTAGAGTTAGTAGGGGGTTTTCAGGAGATATAGGAGGAGTATTGTGAGGGGAGTTAGAGGTGGCTGGAACAGGAGAGGAGGATTTATGTTTCTTAAGGGGGCTTAGTGGTATTAGTTTCGGCATTTTGGGGAGGACAGGAGTTGTGACTGGAGGAGGCATTTTGCAAGGGGAAGGAGTTTGGGACGTTGTGGGAGACTGCGTGATGGGGTTAGTGATGATTCTTTGTTTAGGTGAAGGTGGCTTGCATGGGGATTGGGGTGTTTGTTTTTTAACGTCCAGGGTTTTTTTTAAGATTGACAATCTCAATATATTTATCCCTTCCAGGGTCGTGTTCAAGCATTGCTGTTTCTCTCATCTGGTCGAGGGATATGCGTCCAAGTGTCTTTTTCCCAGTGGCGATTTGCCAGGGTTCTCCTCTGAGGGTCTCATCAGTGGTGTTGGTCGCTTTGATGGTAGGTTGGCTGGGAACACTTTTTGGTGTGTTGGTTCCCAAGTGTTGGCCTATTATTTTCTTCGTGTTGGGTGTGGGCTTTTTGATTGAGCATTCTGATGTGAGATGTCCAATCTCACCACAGTGCCAGCATGTGAGACGTCTGCCGGCCACTATAATTGGGAGCTTCTCATCGCCTACCTCCAGGAAGAAAGGGATGCTCAGGAAATCTTCCTTTTTTAGAAGTATGTCAAAGGTCAATACTCCGTGGAACTCGTCTACTTCCACGTGGACCATCTCCCTAAATTTTAAGAAAAAGGCGCCTAGATGTTCGCCGTCGATGTGGTGAGGCACACGGAAGACTGAAACTGTGGTGCGTCTTTTGTCCAAGTATTCTGTTCTTAAAATATAATGTTGAGTAATTATTTCCTTTTGGGAAATAGTGAGGCACTCTTGTGAGGAGTTGAAGAGTGCGCTCCACGTGTTGTATCCTTTGCACTTGATAACACGTAGGTGTCTTAGTCCCGCGTTGGCCAAAAGGTTAATAATTATGTCAACCGTTGCTCTTATTACCTTTTTTGTCTTCCTATCTACCACAAAGAGTGTTATACACCGTTTTCTTATTTCCTCCAATTTCGGGATGTTCACTATTAGTCCAGTGCTTGTTACTTGGTCTAGGCATTGTTTTGCCTTCTCGATGAACTGTTGAACGTTAATGTTCACTTTCGGGGGTTTGGTCCACGGGCTCGGCATTGCAGCTGCGACGTTCTCCGTCTCCATATTCACGACGACAGGCGTCTGGCTCGCGGAAGCGGCCATAGCCGAACCGTTAAAAAACGGTTAAAACAAAGAGTTCCAAAACTGTTAAACAATAACTGTGAAAGAAGTAGAAAAAAAGAGTGTCGCGTAAAAAAGAAAAACAGGCGTTGACGAAAAATAAAAAGGAAGAGAGACAGAAAGGAGAAATCGCTTATATAACTCAGCACAGAATCAAAAGACGCCGCCATCTTGGTTACTGATCTGAACTACGCCGCCATCTTGGTTACTGATATGAACTACGCCGCCATCTGTGTTCAACATAATGTCTCAAAACTTAACAGATTTTCTTTCCCAGGTTAACTTTCACCAAATGTTCACAGAGCACAGGGTCATACTTGACCAATAAATTTACTAATTCTAAAAAATTCTTTTTTTTCCTGATCTCTTTCATCATTATGGATGTCTTCCCGGTGACCCCGTAGTGCCAGATTCTGCTTGGCGAAAAACCTGATGATATCCAACAATCTAGCTAGAATTTTCCGCCACTTCTTAGTTTCCTTCTCAATAAGATGTTGCCTACTTTGTCAAGTACCCTCCTTCAGCAAGTCGGATCTCTAGATCCTTCCAGTTGAGAAATGCTTGAGCATGAGATGTGCTAGCTTCATGTTCATATACTTTTGCGTTTAATTTCAACTAATTCGTAAAATCCACATCAGCAGAAAAACTCGACAGTCCAGTTGAAAACAGTCTGCAGCAGAAGCAAAATAAGGCTTCTCTGGAAGGAGAATACACCATTCATGTTCTCAAAATTTTCTCATCGTTGCACAATTCCCGATAAAATCATTTTTTAGTTAACTTTCTAGCGTCGCCTTTTGTTTTTGCTCCTATCCGGACTACTTCCTTGAATTCATGATGAAGGTGCTTTACAGCGGCAGATCCTTACCGAACAAGCACAACGCGAATTTTATGATCAATCTCAACTGGCCATAAATCAACATCTGTAAAATCGGTTGCAGTGTATGTTTTCGCGCCAACTAGTGATTGCGTTTCCAAGCCTTCAACTTCAGGCGCATCATCATTAACAATGTTTGATGTATCAATACTGTCAATGTCAATTTCCGAAGTAACAGTATCAACGTTAGTAATATCAACTTCATCTTTGGTTTCAACATTATTTTCGACTTCGTTTCGGTCATTTCGACCATAGAAGTCTTTTCCATGAATTTCAACAGCGTTTCTTTATTCTTTGTTGCTTCCTTCTCTTTTGTTTTTCGCTTTTTACGGAATGCCACACCGTTCTCCTTCATTCTCTTTATTACGGTACCTTCTTTGAAAATTAGCGCAAATATTCTGAAAAAAATTTAAAATTCTATTTTAAAAAATAGCCTGGCATTTCTCTGCATAAGCACCTTCTTGTGTTGTTCCGTACTAGTACAACAAAAGGTATGATAGCTCCCCTTAAATAATTTTTCTGAGATATCTAACCCTAAATATATATATATATATATATATATATATATATATATATATATATATATATATATATATATATATATACATATATATAAAGAGAGACCGTCACTACTTCCTCCCCAAAACAAGAAACTTACGGGGAAAGAGTCTTTCATTTTATTTTCTATTTTAAATGTTATATATGTTTTTGACCACTTTTCCATTCTGTTGAGCATTTTATTTTCTATTTTTGAACCGTTCATTTTCCAACATATGCGCGAAAACAAATCTGAAAACGAAGTTCCTCGCTCCTACCTCACGAGGACGAAAAGGGGGGCATGTTTCGTCTTTTTGAATTCTTACGACTCTTAAAAAGTTAATATTTAAAGTGAAATAAAGACCGTTGAAAACTACTTTGAAACAGCAGTAAATGATTCAGGTAAATTGCAAAGTAACTTTTATAGCAAATGGGAACATTTATTTGTTGTATATTTGATGTTTTACCAATTTTTCAAAGATGACTGTATTGTAAAGCAAACCCCAAAATACTTAAAATCCTATTACCAGAATTAATTCATCATAATAAATTTCGGTTTAATCATAAATATGTAAGTGATTATATAATTTTGCTAATAGTTTGAAAAAATCAATTACTCTGTGATTGTTCGAAATTTGCAGAAATTCGGCAGTATTTAAACTATCAAATAGAAAGCCACTAAATAGTATTTGAGGTGCAGCACTTAGTTCTCAATTAAAATTATATCCCTTGATATGATGATCATAAAATCTGTTTACAGTCGATTTTATTCCGTACTTGCTTAATGTTTCTATAGTCCAAAATGACGTAATTTCCTGTTGCTTATTTTCTCTGATATCATTTAATTATCGGTGAAGTTTGAAAGTATTTTGCTTGACAAAAATGTTTTGTTTAATTTTTCAATATTTTTTGGAACATGTAAATCAACTGCTTTCTTTCAAAGGTTACCTAGAGAATTTATGCAACTTTCTTAAAATTTTGTTTTACAAATAACATAAATTTACCTCGTATTTTGATGTTATTATCATTTTAGTTTTAGCGATAATTCAAAAATAATAAATATTTATTATTAGCACCAATAATGAAAAATTAAATTAAAATTTAAAACAATCGGTTTTAGAATTGTAAATTAGGGACACCTTTCTCCGATTCCCATACCTCCATAAGTTCCGATTTTTACAACATTTTCGGTATAAAATTTAAGCTATTTCGCTTGCTTTTATTTAGTTTTCCTATTTTCTATTTTTGCCCTCTCAAAATACCCCCATGACATGTGCCGCTCGTAAAATAAGGACACATTTTTTCGATTCCGATACTTTTCGGTAAAAAATTTCAAATTTTTTGTTAGCTTTAATTTATTTTTATTTATTTTGTCTATTTTCTATTTGTTATTCTTTTCAAAATGCCGCCCCCTGACATGGACCGCTCATAAAATAGGGACACATTTTTTTCCGATCCCGATACCTCCAAAAGTTCCTATTTTCTTACAACCTTTTCGGTAAAATATTTCAAATTCTTTAGTAGCTTTTATTTATTTTTTCTATTTTCTATTTTTAACCTCACGAAATGCCGCCCCCTGGTATGTGCCGCTCATAGAATAGGGACACATTTTTCCGATTCCAATACCTCCAAAAATTCCGATTTTTAAAAACATTTCGGTATAAAATTTAAGATATTTTGCTGGCTTTTATTCATTTTCATTTATTTTTTTCTATTTTCTATTTTTACCCACTCAAAATGCCGCCCCCTGTCAGGGCCTGCTCGTAAAATAGGGACACATTTTTCTGATTCCCATACCTTCAAAAGTTCCAATTTTTTACAACATAAAAAGTTCTGATTTTTGTTAGTTTTTATTCATTTTTTCTATTTTCTATTTTTACCCTCTCAGAATACCGCCCCTGGCGTGTGCCACTTATAAAATAGGGCCACTTTTTTCTGATTAGCTTTCATTTATTTTTTTTATCCTCTCAAAATGCCGGCCCCTGGCACGTGCCGCCTGGGGTGGACCGCCCCCTCACCTCCTTGCTACGCCACTGATCAGAACTCATTACACACGACAAGTATTATACACGTTTAACACGTATTAGAGACATCACACACCGTTAAAAATTCTCACATTACACACTAGTTTTATCTGGGCTGACGTTATCCGCCTAATAGTCAGGGACCCGAACCTTGGAGTAACCACTAAGGAGGCTGTCCTATCAGCAGGTGCAAATTACTGGTGCTGCTGCATTGCCATTTTGGTGAATGGATTCTGGACCATGCAGTAGCTTCTAGTGGGGCCTCTCGATGCCATATTAGTGGTTAATTGTTACGGCTTTACCTTATCATGTTCTACAAAAAAAAACTCTTCGTTTCTTTTTCTCTCTTAGTTTCCCCTCTCTGTCCTGCTCTAAGCAAATCTGACGACCTAGTCCACAAATTCCAAAATTCCATCATGACAAGTTTCAAGAAAAAATACACGATTAAACCCGGTTCTCCAACTTCCAACGTAGAGTCCCACTACCATGTTTCCTTCTCCAACATCAGGGGTCTACGTTCTAACCTTCCAGAGGTTGAAACACAATTACAGGAGACGAAACCAGACCTTTTCTTTTTAAGCGAAACTGGCATTGGACAGGCTATTTTCCTAGATGAGTTCGCAATTAAAGGATACTCTAACTTTACTTCTAAATCTGACCCCCAAGATCGCCATGGGCATGGAATATGTGCCTATATTAAAGATGGCTTTCCATGTGGTAGGAACATCTCCAGAGAAGATCCTAATTTACTTTATATGTGCTTCTCCTGCATTTATATTTACTCTCTATCGCCCCCACAACAGCGGAGTTACTATCTTTAAAAGCATATCTGAGAAGATTGACCGTCCTATCTGCTTATCCTTCAGCTAACATCCACGTATGTGGAGACTTCAATGTTTACAACGTGGAATGGTTGACTCACTAAAACAAGACCGATGATGGGGGGTAGTTCTGTCATGATTTCTCCATTGCTTATGACCTCACTCAGATTGTTCACGAACCCACCCGTGTGCTCGACAATGACGGCCAGTATGCGAGTCTACTAGACCTTTTTCTCACAACTTGCCCTGAACTATGTTCAGTTTCTGTTCTGTCTCCTCTTGGATCTTCCGACCACTCTGTTGTATCAATTAAGATAAAAATGAAATGTAATAAGTCCCCAGACGTACCTCTCCATCGTACAGTATATCGATACACTAAGGCTGACTGGGATAGCTTCCGTACATTTATATCGGATCTACCTCTGCGTTCCATGTTTAAAAAGGATGTGTCCTCTATAGTATCAGACCTGACGGAATGGTTAATTGTAGGTATAGACCGTTTCATAACCTCGAAAAAGTTCTAGCAAAAACCTAACAGTCATCTATGGTTATCTCCAGAATGTGCTGCTGCCATTGCGCATGGAAATCACTTTTTCCACTGCTTCCAACTGCCAGTAACCATTGTAAGAAAGTAATAAAGAATGCAAGAAAGTTTTATGCTCAGTCCATCAAGTCCAAAGTAGCTGATCAGCGGCTTGGTTCCCACCAGTTTGGGCAAATAGCAAACAGAATCCTGAAAAGGAGCGTGTGCTCTATCCAACTATCATCAATGAACCTGAGGTGATCTCGTCAGCATCAGACAAAGTCAAACTCTTTGTCAAGAACTTTGCAGCTAATTCTACCCTTTGCGACCAAGGCCGCCAACCCCTAATATTTCCTCCTGTATCAGAAAACACGCTATGTGATACATATATCTGTACGTTATGTTGCCAGTGATCGCTCATCCCCCTCTCAGTACAGGCCAATAATCTTCTGTACGTCATGAGTAAGTTGCTGGAATCTGTGTTAAATATAAAAGTAATCAACCATCTCAGCAAAAATAAACTTCTTACTTGCACACAATATGGTTTTCGTTCTGCTAGATCTATAGCAGATGTGCTGACAGTTATATCTCTTAGGATTAGCGAATCTCTCGATGGGGGCAACCGTTCTAGGGCAATTGCGTTTGACATATCTAAGGCCTTTGATAGGGTATGGCATAAAGGTTTACTTCACAAGATCTCAAGCTATGGTATAGCTGGAAATGTCTTCTCAATTATTAAATCATTTCTTTCTGATAGGTTCATAAGAGGTTGTTCATGGGCAAAATCAGAAGCTCACAGTATTAATACTGGTGTCCCTCAGGGGTCCCTTCTCGGCCCAACTCTTTTCCTGATCTACATTAACGATCTTTCTAAATCACATCCTTACATCATTTGTAGACATTTATGCTGATGACACTACCATTTATGGTAGCACATCTAAGACAGTAAACGACCAAGTTATCTCCGATTCTCTCTCCTCTGAACTTGAGCTCGTGGTACAATGGGGAAAGGAGTGGCTGGTTATTTTTAATGCATCTAAAACCAAGCTTCTCTCTTTACATCATCAATGTTCTGATCCACATCTGGCATCAATTGAAATGAATGGCTCTCGCCTTGAGGAGGCCTCAAGTTTTGACAAGCTTCTGGGCTTGACCTTTACTCCTGATCTGAAATGGAACACGTACATCAAATCTGTTGCCAAGGCCGATGGGAAAATGGTAGGATCTTTTTATCGACCCGGTAGATATCTCACTGCTTATGCAATTCTCTATCTATATAAGAGTCTGGTACGTCCAAGGATGGAATACTGTTGCCACATCTGGGCAGAAGCTGCTAGAAAGCACTTGTCCTGCCTTGATAGAGTTTAAAATAGACGTCGAAGCCTCGTACATGTCATTTTCCCTGCGACCTCTATTTCACAGAAGAGATATTTTTTTACACAGTGGTCACCACTTATCAAGGCCCGGAAGCCACTCAGGGGTAAGGGTTATTGCAAGTACATTACGTTAGTGTGGAGATTTGATGAAGTGTTTACTTAAGGGGGCGGTTCATTAAGAATTTGTTAACGTTGGACTTGAAGACATCCACGTTGTAGTCCGGTGGGAAGCAGGCACACGGAACAATGTTCCACAGGCGTGCAGTTCTAAGAAAGAAGCTTTGTTCATGGAATCCACGTTTTGATTTAGGCACAGATAAAGAGTGGGGGAATTTTTTCACAGTGGATTCAGCTAGACAGGTGTTTTTCGTGAAAGGTTGGCGAGGGGGGACCAGAGAGGAGTTCAGACGAGCACCTGCCATGGAAATAACGATAAAACAAGGATAGGCTCGCAACGTCTCTTCTGTGGGAGAGAGGCTGCAGGGTAGAGAAAAGGGCATCCTCCACTAAGCCACAAAGTACTTTGTCAAGGCAGGATAGGCTGTTTTCAGCAGCTCCTGCCCAGATATGGCGGCAGTATTCTATCCTTGGACGTACTTGGCTTTTATATAGATAGAGAATTTCATCAGTAGTGAGGTATCTTCTGGAGCGGTAGAAGGATCCCACCATCTTTCCAGCGACCTTGGCAACAGACTTGATGTACGTGTTCCATTTCAGATCAGAAGCTTGTCAAAACACGGGGCCTCTCTCAGACGAGAGCCATCAATCACAATTGATGCCAGATGGGGATCAGAGCGTTGATGATGTAAGGATAGGAGTTTGGTTTTAGATGCATTAAAGGTAACCAGCCACGTCTTCCCCCCACTGAACCACGCGCTCGAGATCAGAGGAGAGAGAATCAGAGAGAACTTTGCCATTTACAGCCTTTGATGTGTTGCCGTAGATGGTCGTGTCATCAGCATAGATGTCAACGAATGATTTAAGTATGTGTTTAGGGGGGTCATTGATGTAGATCAGGAAGAGAGTTGGGCCCAGGATTGACCTCTGAGGGACTCCAGCATTAATACTGCAGGCCTCCGATTTTTGTCCATCTACCACTACTCTTATGAGCCTATCGGAAAGAAATGATTTAATGATTGAGAAAACATTTCCAGTTATACCGTAGCTGGAAATCTTGTGAAGTAGACTCTTATGCCATACCTTGTCGAAGGCCTTTGATATGTCAAGAGCAATTGCCTTAGAAAGGAAGCTTTTGTCAAGAGATTCACTAATTCTGTGGGATATAACCGTCAGCACATCTGCGGTAGATCTTGCAGAGCGGAAACCATATTGTGTGTCACTAAGAAGGTTGTTTCTGCTGAGGTGGTTGACTATTTCTCTATTTAATATGGATTCCATCAACTTACTCATAACACACAGGAGACTTATTGGTCTGTACTGAGAGGGAGATGACTTATCACCTGAATTCTTAAATACAGGGCAAACTGATGAGGTCTTCCAGGGAGCCGGAAAGCACTTCTCTTTAAGGCAGCGCTTAAACAGTTTCGTAAGTATGGGGGCAAGTTCTGGTTGAAGCTTTTTTAACACTATAATTGGGATGCCATCAGGGCCAGTTGCTTTACTGGAATCAAGGTTCTTGATTAGCTTGGCGACCTCATGCACGGATATTTGTATGTTACCTAGCGTGTTCTGTGTTATAGGAGGAAATATGGGGAGTTGATGGCCTTCGTCGCATAGGGTAGAATTAGCTACAAAGTTCTTTGTAAATAGTTTGGCCTTGTCTGACGCTGACGAGATGACCTCTGGTCCATTGATAATGGTTGGGATAGAACGCACACTTCTGTTCAGGATCCTATTTGTTATTTGCCAAAACTGGTGGGAACCAAGCCGCTGATCAGCTACCTTGGATTTAACAGACTGGGCATATAGCTCTCTTGCATTTTTTATTACTCTTTCACAGTGGTTGCTGGCAGTCCTGAAAGCAGCTTTAGTCTCAGTGCATCTATTACGTTGGTAGCTATGGAAAAAGTGATTTCTGTGTGCGATAGCAGCAGCACATTCTGGGGAGAACCATGGCTGGCTGTTAGGTTTTTGTTGGAATTTGTTAGATGGTATGAATTTGTCTATGCCTACAATTAACCATTCGGTCAGATCTGATACTATAGAGGACACTTCCTTTTTAAACATGCAGTGCAGAGGTAAATCATATGTAAATGTACGGAAGCTATCTCAGTCAGCCAAGAGATATTGCGTGTTTGTCTCTGCTGTATCGTTTTCTTCGTGGAAAGTATTCGACTGAGCTTCAGTCTATGGCCCCTCCTCGCCAAACTTTCACAAGAAACACTCATCTAGCTGAAAACACTATCAATAATTCCCCCGCTCTTTATCTGTACCTAAATCTAAACGTAGATTCCATGAACACAGCTTCAATCTTAGAACTACACGCCTGTGGAATTGTCTTCCGTTTTCTTGCTTTCCAGCTGACTGCAATACGGTTGCCTTCAAGTCTAACGTAAACAAGTTCTTGATGAGCCGTTCCACTTGCTAACAAATTTACCGAATTTCCATTACTAACGATTACTATATTGTCCAGTTTCTACTGTACACTCTTTACCCCTTATCCTTGAGTGTCCTCTTGGCCTTGATAAACGGTAATGCCTATGTAAAAAAAAACATAATCGCGTTAGCATTTGGGGCGTAGCGTAAACATGGCGTCACAGTTTTAAATTAGGCACGGCCAAAACGGAAGTAGGGAGTAAGTATTTTTTGACGGAGTCTCTCTTAAAATATCTACCAAAATCAAGTAATTATCCAATCAATACGAAATTTCCACCAATTATTTAGTGCAGAATTAAATTATAATTATGTATATTTTGTTCAGTTTGGGGCTGATTATTTTAAGCATATTTGTATCCACAAATAAAGAAAGGGGTGTAGGCAATATATATATATATATATATATATATATATATATATATATATATATATATATATACTACCCGTGACCCGTTGGGTCAGTATGTTATATTAGCTATGGAATTCATGTATAAGCGAGACACTTGTGACGTAAAGAAAATAGTTTTTTTGGTATAGCAGAAACATTTCTATCAAAGTATATTAAAATGAAAAAGAATATAGATAGATTTCTATGAGTCGTTCTGTTTATTATAATTGATTATTTTAAAAAAAAAAGAATTTACAGTTACTGAATTATAAGTGGTTGGTCATACTTATAGGTAAATGTGCACTGAACAAATACCATAATACTTATTATAGTTAAATTCAAATTTTGATATATCTGCTTTTTTTACATCGTTCATTTCTGCATTACGTTTAAGTTATTTTAAACCCTACTCTTCCTATGTTAAATAATAATTTCGAAATTATAACGTTAATATTTCAACGTCCCAATTGTTCTTTTGTTTTGTTTTTGTTTTGTTTTTTTGCGTTATCCAAATAAACAATTGTTTATACTGTCTGCTTTTTTTACATCGTTCTTTTCTGTATTACGTTTAAGCTATTTTAAACCCCACTCTTCCCATGTTAAATAATAATTTCGAAATAATAACGTTAATATTTCAGTGCGCATGTCATGCTCGCATGCGCAACCGGATGTCGTAAACCAGAAAGTGGGTTACATACATCGTTACAAGGTCATTTGAGTTTTATAATTATATATATATATATATATATATATATATATATATATATATATATATAAGCATATTTGTATCCACAAATAAAGAAGGGGGCGTAGGTAATATATATATATATATATATATATATATATATATATATATATATATTAAAGTTTTAAATTTGAATTTGGAATGCGTTTCATTTTTATCGTTTGTGTTTTGTAGGGGTGAAATTCTTTGAATATGTTAATAATAATTATCATCTTTCAGATTAGAAAAAAAAATTATATATTTTCATTATTTTTACGAAAATAACTACTTTTAAATCTTTGAAACATAGATTAATAATTTTCTAATATATATCATTAAATAGGAAATTCTTTGAAGAATTAATACCAACAAAGAAAAAATCGATAAATAAGTGCGCATTTTGCTAAAAAATACGATAACTTCTTTTGGCAATTTGTTGTTATGTGATATTAACTCATCTATGGAAGACCAGTCGTGACACTAAATGCAGGAATTGTCTTCAACAGATACACACCCAGCATTCCCAAAATCTGGTACTCTCAGCCTCATCGTTGCTTGACTTCGGGGATTATGTAGGCAATATATATATATATATATATATATATATATATATATATATATATATATATATATATATATATATATATATATATATAGTAGAAAGTAGCTTGGAATAAAAAATGTAAAAATAAAAATAAAGAATGCAGTTTTAATTCCTCCCAAAAATAAATTTAACCTATCACAGACTTAGCATCTACATAATCCGACTTCTAAAAAGTTTATAATTACAAAAGAAAATTCCTTTATATAAGAATGAGAGAGGGAGAGAGAAAAAACATTTTAAAAATTGTTTAATAAAAATAGACTTGTTTAATAGAAATAGACTTAGCACTTGCATAAGCCGATTTCTCAAAAGTCTCCAATTTTAAAAGAGAATTTAACCATATGAGGATGAAAAGAGAAAACCTTAACTAAAAGTTTGTAAATAGAAAACGGGGATCCTCAGCTTCCTACCATTAGCTGTTTCGGAGATTTAAAAACAGGACAGCTGTTAAATACAATGCTCTCCAGTGGATAATACTACTTCCGCGTTAAAAAAATAAAGAATCATACAGTTACTATTTTTACTAACATATGAAAAGAAAAATTATAAAAAATCAAAAGATAAACTATTAATAAGTAAGTTTATGATTACAAGATCTATTCTGCGACATGTTAACTAGCATATCCATGCTATGAGAATAAAAATGCATAAAAGCTTATATGTATATATATACATATATATATATATATATATATATATATATATATATATATATATATATATATATATACACAGTAGCGTCCAAAACGAAGGGGCAAAATTTAAAAAACTAATATATGTTAGAAATAACAACTCTGAACAGTTGAAATTTTGACAACTTGTAGTCGTTATCATCCATAATAACATACTAAAATTTGAATCATTTGCAAAGGATAGAAAAAGAATTATACCAATTATTTATTTATTTTCAAAAAAGGAACGTCCAAAAGTAAGGGACAAAAATGAGAAAAACAATATAAACAGACAAAAAAAAACATACATGTACAATCAATATTTAGCAAATGAGTCCTTGCTCTCAATGACAGCTGCGCATATTCGACTACAAGAACGAATCAGTTCTTGACAATCCTCGATATAAATTTTAGACTATTCTTCTTGAAGCTTCACCCACAAATTATCCGTGTTAGCGGGATTTCTTTCCATAACTTTCACTCCTAAAGTCTTCCAAAGAGTTCCCATTGGATTTAAGTCAGGACGTTGCTGTGGCTAATCTATAATTTCGAAATCTTGCTCGCTAAGGTAACACATTATTACGTTTACCTTGTGACATGGGCATTATCTTGCATAAAAGTAGCCCTATCAAAACCTGAATTCCATATGATTGGCACAACATGATCTTGAACAATGTTTCTATAGATCTGCGCGTTTACATGAGTTTGTAACCGGACAAGAGGCTTTGTACCGAGAAAACATTCCAAATACCATAACGCTTCCGCCCCCAAACTTGACAGGTTTCTTAGTACACTTTGCACTTAATATTTCACCAATACGTCTCTTCACATTGTTTTTTTTTCATCATTTCCAAATAAATTAAACTTGCTTTCATCGCTGAAAAATACTTTTGCCCAATTTTCATGTCTAATGTACATACCTGTTTGCAAACTCTAATCTTTTATTATTATTATTATTCGGACTAACAAGTGGTTTCTTCCCTGGAGTTCGATTAAACAGTCCTATTTCTTGCAGTCGTCTAGAAACAGTCTGTCTTTACACATTACCACATGAGGTACTATTCATAACCCTTTTAATTTCTGTGCAAGACTTAAAACGATCCTTTAATGACATACGCTGCATTATTCGATCTTCTCTTGCTGAAGTTTTGCGGGGTCTGCCGGTTTTAAAAGCACTAACTATTTTGCTAGTAGCATTGTAGGATGTAACAACCGTGCCTACAACACTCTTGGAACGTTTCACTTTCTCTGAAACCTCTGTAATGGCGTGCTTTTCCTTGTGAAGCTTCACAATAGTTTGTCTCACACAGTAATCAAGTTTTTGGTGTTTCGCCATGGTGCCAGCTGATGCAACGTTTACAAATGACTAAGCAGACTTATTCGTTAGAGGAAATCAAAACATTTGAATATAGCATACTGTTTACATTGTTTTTCTCAGTTTTGTCCCTTACTTTTAGACGTCCCGATTTTGAAAATAAATAAATAAATGTTATAATTCTTTTTCTATTTTTTGCAAATGAATCAAATTTTAGTATGTTATTATAGATGATAACGACAACCAGCAGCCAAAATTTCAGCCTTTCACAATTGTTCTTTCTAACAAATATTACGTTTTAAAATTTTGTCCCTTATTTTTTGACGTTACTGTATATATATATATATATATATATATATATATATATATATATATATATATATATATATATATATATATCGCCTATGAAAAAAGAATTAACCCCTCCACTTAATCGTTAAATCTAACCTTAAAAATACACGGAAATTTACATGATTAAATAAAGTTTATTTAGTCCTATTAAGGCTACCGGAATTTATTCTAAACCATCATTAAATTTTGCTTTTTTTTTAATTTAGCCACGCGGAATCTATACAGTGAGATAAAAAGTTGGAATTCTGTGAAATTAAGGTACTTATGTTAAAATGCTTTTGCATATTCTTATAGCAAATCATTCTAAATCTTATTTAGACATAAAAAATTAATTGGTTCAAAAACCTTTAAAAAGAATTTATATGTTTTATCAATCGAGACAAAAATGTCGGTGAATGGTGGGGGGGTTGTTTTTTTTTTTGTTTTTTTTGAAAATTTAAAATTCTATTTAAAATAGTAGAAATAGGTTGATATTATTCTGCTTTTCATGTGGTAAAATTCAGGCTTTTATCTTTCTGAAAAACAGTTGCTCAAGAATAATGGGTTTTAATAGATTTTAATTCGTTTAAAAAGAACAACTTGTTTCTTTTCTCCATGTTTTTACCGTACCATAATGCATTGACAGAAATTAAGATTGGAAAGAACGGAGAAGCAAAGATAGGCTGAAGAAAGACAAGGAAAAAGAAACGACGTGTGACAATTTGCCAGTTATGTTCTATCTCCTGCTACTTCTTTTAAAAATCGAACTTTGTAAAACTGTCGCTGTGCCAGTGAGATCTGAGGCATAAGTTTTCTAGTACAATGTACTGAGATGCAGCGCGCTGTGTTCATTACGTGAAATGAACAAAATATAAAATAATAATCTTTTCCTTCATCTGTTTTGTCTAGGGAGTTCACCCTTGAGTTTTTCGCCTGACTCGCTGGATACACTAAGTTTATTTCCGTTCGTCGTCAGGCCGTGCTGAAATGCACTTGATGAACACTCTCAAAATTTATACTTGCTGACCCAATCTATACATAGGGTATAGGATCACAATATATAAACATTCGGAAACAGCTATTAAAGAAGAAAGCTTTTCGGATACAGTATAAACATTGTGCGTCTCTAGATCAAATTGATTTTGTCTGTTAAGATTAGCTTTGGAATAGCAGTTTTTTACACTGAAAGGTTAGTGGTTGTAGGTGTTAATTTTTCTTTTGATGAGGCTCATTTATAAAAGATTTGACACAAATTTAATGGAAAATTTGAAGTTTCTATGTGTGGGGCCATCTAAACCTTCTTTTTTTACATACAAAGTGAGTTTGAACTAGGATTCCACCAGACTGCTCTTTCATTTATTCATAAACAAGTCAGTCATTTTAAACGTTTTTTTTTAATTGAAATAATTAAGTGATTAATTTTGCGCTACGAAACAGATACTGTCAAGAATTGTAAAAATCAACTAAATTAAAGGAATAAATTATAAGCTGGGCAATATCATGAATTTTGGAATACGGTTTTTTGTCATTTTTTCTCTGTGTTGCTCTGTAATTACATTGAGCTTCTTAAATAAGAATTGGTATATGTTAAAAGAAAATATATTTCTACAGAAATATATATATATATATGTATGCATGTGGATATATATATATGTATGTATTAAACTTATCATTCCTCACAATTCATTTGCTTCTTTTAATGACTCCTCTGATAATTTAATTCTAAAGTAATAACTTGTCTATTTCAGTTGACCTCTTTATTTGCTTTAAATTTGGCACCACTTCAATTTCATCCTGTCTGGGTCATTTTGACATTGCCTTTTCTATTATAAAAATAACTCAATCACCATTCAATTATTTTTTCCTCTTTACTCATTTTTCTTAAATCAGCCTTGGCAGCCGTGTTTTAAAATCTCTTCATTTCTTCTTTCTACGAAAAATTTATCTTACTATTTGAATTAATTATAATATTATTTGAATTAATTCCCTTTCTTTCTTGTACCTATTTGTGAATTATTCCACGGAATTCTGCCTTTTGGATTACTTTGAACCATCTTCCATTAACGCGATTCCTTTGGATTTTACTTGTGGAAATGGAAATTTAATCAACTTTTTTTAGATTTTACCGTTATTGGATATTTTCCCCTTCACCAGACCATCCATTCACGTGAAATCACTGTTTTCTTCCCCTTATTCCCTCTGCCTCACTATTCTTTACCAACTAAGATCTATGTAGTTTCATTAAATACTTTCCGATCCCGCATTTTGCTAATCCCTATCCGCTGATGAGAAGGAAAGTATTTCTTCGAAACTCCGCGGATTAAGGACTATCCACTTACTTTGTGCTTCCTTTTTTAAAATTAAATATGTTTTTAACTCTTTTTCAAAGTGTTTTTTAACATGTTTTATGAACTACTTGTTTTTATATATATATATATATATATATATATATATATATATATATATATATAAGAGAAAGTGTTGAAAGTAAGTACGGCAATTCTTATCAGGAACCCTTTTATGATTACCCCCCTTTCACGTTGTAATCCCATAATCCCTTTTTACTCCCCGTTTTCTATTTCTGCCCCCAATAAAATATTTCTGCTCTTTATACCCGTCACACGCGTGTTCGTGTCCACCTTCAAACCTTTGTTCCAGTTCCTTTTCTCTTTTCACTGAAATACAACTCACAACAGGTTACGTGCCCAGGAGAGATAATGGAAGCCGATGGAACAGACTTTTATTTGACGGAGATGAACCAGCTACGAGATTTGGAAGACAAATTTTTTATGTCATTTACGCACGCTTGGCCTAAAGGACGTCATTTTAGGTGTACACCCTAATAGAGACGGAAGCGACACTGAGAGAAATGGAGATGCTTACGCCGAACTTGTACAGTTTCTGGACCACAAAAGTTTATCCTTAATAATGAGAGAAGCTACAGATAATGGGAGAAAGGCTCTCAAAATATTACGCGAACACTACGCAAGGAAGGAGACCCAAGGGTAATCTCCTTGTACGCCCAACTCACGTTTCTCAAAAAGAAAGGAGAACAAAGTGTCACAGAATACGTGATCAGAACTGAGACAATTTTAACAGCTCTTAGAAATGCTGGACAAGCAGTTGACGATGCCCTAATTATCGCCATGATATTAAAAGGACTACCAAGCTACTACGACCATTTTTCGATTTACGTGACATACAGCAACAAAGATATAACATTCCTGGAATTTAAAACAGACCAGTGACGAAGTGATGAAATTGACATCGTCTTTTTCAGAGAGTACGATGGAGAGCCGTCACCACCATGACGAACGTGAAATATCCGTGCGGCGGAAAAAGACATTTATCGAAAGCATGTCCCAACAACAAACACAAACAGCTAAAACAGTGGTGTAGTTACTGTAAAAGTAGCACCCATAAAAGGGAGCTCTGCCGTTATAAGCGAAAGGATACAATGAAAAGGGCAGCTGACACCGAAGAAAACTCCTTCGCATTCAAAACGGAGGACTACTACCATACCCGAAACTTAATACCGTATACAAACCTACTAGTCGACGCAAGGGCCACTTCGCACATTATAACAGACGCGAAGAAATTTAATAATTTCGATCCAACATTCCGTTCTGAGAACCACTATATGGAGTTGGTAGACGGAACTAAAACTAGTGGCTTAGCCTTAAAAAGAGGAGATGCTGAAGATTGCCTTTTAGACACTAACGGAAACTCCATTACTACTGCCTTAAAAGGGACACTACTTATACCTTCATATCCACAGGATATATTTTCTGTGAAAACTGCGAGCTAAAACGAAGCGACAGTTATTTTCGAAGAAAAATATTCGACGGGAATATACTAAAATATAAAAACGAAATGAAATTCAAAATAAAAGTGCGCAGCAGGATATACTATCTAAAACTATGGAGGAAGGAAATGCAGAAGACAATTGTCATCAATGCCACGATATCCACACGTGTCATAAAATACTCGGCTATTGCAATTACGGCGACATAACAAAACTACTCGATGTGGTCGAAGGGATGAAAATAAAAAATTAGACTGCAAACAATAAAAACTGCAACGTCTACATCCAAGGAAAATTTTCCCAGAAAAGAAATAAATCGCCCGAGAAAAGGGCGACAAATATTCTGCATTTAGTACATTCAGACCTAGCCGGTCCCATAGAACCAGCGGATTTAAACGAGAACAAATACTCCATCTCATTCACTGACGATTTCTCTGGCGCCGTATTTGTATATTTTATTAAAAACAAAAGTGACGCCACACTTGTCACCGAAATCTTTCTCGCAGATATTTCCCGGTACGGACAAAAAAAAAATACTGAGCTCGGATAATGGTTCAGAGTTCAAGTCAAACGACTTCGGAAAACTACTCCGCCGGAACAACATAAGACACGTGACCTCAGCGATATACTCGCCTCATCAAAATTGAACGGCCGAAAGAAACTGGCGAACTCTATTCGAAATGGCAAGATCGCTAATCATAGAAAACAGCTTACCGAAAACACTGTGGAGCTATGCAGTCATGACATCTGCAGTTATACAGAACACATGCTTCAATAACCGTCTAAAACAGATGCCCTACTACAAGATGGCCGGGAAAAAAACCGGACTTATCAAGGATGCACATTTTCAGTTCGCCTTGCTATGCCTACTCCAACATAAAAAGAAAGCTAGGCCGAAGGTGCCAGAGGGAATCTTCGTCGGATACGACAGAAACAGCCCGGCATATCTTATCTACCGCCCAGACAACGGGAAAGTGTGTAAACAGAGACTGGTAAAATTCACTAACTACACCAACGACCAACACACTCAAACACGAACTCACTCATCAATCGATGATGACGCAAATTTTCCCCTAAGAACCTTAATAACAAAAAATTTAAAGTCAAGGGAAACCCCTGAATAGTCCAATACCGACAAACAAACCGAGTCTATAGTAGAAACTAGCTGTAAGCGAAGATACTCAACGCACGAGCACAAAATACCCAGCTACCTAGATGACTATGTGACGGTAGTCCAGGATGGGAGCGCCCACGCATTAATCGCACACGGCATAACCCGCACTTACAGAGAAGCTGTGACTTCCCCAGCGACACACCACTGTATCTAAGCGATGCCGGAAAAAATATACTTTCTAAAGGAAAATAATGTATACCATCTAACACCCTTACCCAAAGGCAAAACAACAGTAAGCGGTAGATGGGTGTATAAAATCAAAGAAAACGCTGATGGGTCCCCTACATACAAGGCTAAGTTCGTCGGAAAAGGGTACAACCAAACTAAGGAAGTAGACTACATTGAGACTTTTTCTCCAACGGCCGATATCTCACCGAGACGTATGTTAATGCAAATAGCTGTTCAGTAGAATCTAATAGTACACCAAATGGACGTAAAAACGGCGTATCTCCATGCTGTAATAGACCACAAAATTTGTATGGAACAACCGGAGGGATTCGAGACAAAAGGGGAAACAGACGAGAAACTAGTCTGTTTACTGAACAAATCACTGTGTGGCCTAAAACAATCAGGCTGAAACTGGAATCAAACCCTGCAAAGCTACTTCAGCAGACACGGCTTTACACAAAATCAGGTGGACCATTGCGTCTATATACGACACAACGTCAAAGAAAAAATTATCATCGTCTCGTGGGTCGATGATTTAATCATTGCTGCCTATAACATCAACTCACTAAACGACATTAAACAGTCGTTAACATCGGAATTTAAAATGAAAACCTCGGAAAACTGCGCTATTTCCTATGAATAGACTTCAATATAACCGAATGTTATGTTCAGATGAACCATGAAAAATACGCAACATAAATACTTCACAATTGTATTTTCTAGTTATCCACAAGGACTCGTGACACAGTGGTTAAAGTACTTGGAAAAATCAATTGTAAAAGTGATATTCTCCTGGAATTCCCAGTGTGGGCGACCAAAAAATATAATTGTGAATTTCTTATGGCCTCTATCGAGTCATGGTTGACGGAACAAGAGCCTTCTAGCTCCATTAAGTAAATAAAGAGTTCTGTTTACAAAATCCGTCACAATTCACGAGTTCGACAGAAATATTTCTGTGTTCGACACGATACACCTGAAGAAGATCGGAAGTACCCTAACCCTAATCCTAACCCTAACCCTATAGATTAGCGAAAAAAAAGTATCGCTCCACTATGATCATGAGAGAATTATATCCTTTTTTTTCTAACATCTGCATCACCATCATCATCATCATTACTATCATCTGCAGTATTGTTATCATCATCATCATTGTCATTATCATCATCGACGTCGTCATCATCAAAAGCATCAACAGAAGCAGCATCACCACCTATGACATCATTGATGTCATCATCATCATCAGTATCATAATCATCCTCATCATCGTCATCATCATCATCATCATCATCAAAATCATCAAAATCACCATCATCATCATCATCATCGATGTCATCATCATCATCATCATCAGCAGCAGCAGCAGTAGCATAATCATCATCATCATCATCGATGTCATCATCATCATCATCATCATCGATATCATCATCATCAGTAGCATAATCATCATGATCATGATGATGATGATGATCATCATCATCATCTTTATTATCCGGTAATGATTTGTCGCAGTTCCATGACTAAGCTCTGTTATCTTTTGGATGTACACTCAATCTCTTTCGTAGTAAAAAGTTCTGGTGTGTTCTACATAAACCGACATGTTAAAACATCGATAGTGTATTAACACATGTTAAAAAACATGTACACTATCGATGTTTTTGGGAAGAAGGAGTAAAAAATTGATGGAAATATTTAAATGCAGTCAATATCATCATCATCTTCACCGTCGTCGTCATCATTGTCGTCGTTATCATCGTTATCATCGGCGTTATCATTACAATAATCTTCATCATAATCACCATCATCATAATTACGTAGTAATAAGTTGTGACATAGTCGACAAAGGCGGACATGTTAAAACACGCGTAGAAATACATTAGTTAATATTCTGTTTTCGTAAGATGAGGACGGACAAGTGAGAAATGTGTGGGATGGTTAATTGCTGTGATTGTTTTTTTTTAACTTATTTTTTTATTTTTTAAAAATGTTTTGTGATAATGTAAATAGAAGTATCGTATGTTGTTCTTTGCAGGATTATACCAGTTTACTGTGTCACTGTAAATAAGTTATTAATGTTGGGTGCAGTCAATGTTTATTTAGGAATAGGGTGAATTGTGTTTCAATTAGCATAGTTAGAAGTAGCTAATGTAGTTAAACTGTAATGCGAGACTATTGCGTCAACTTATATGCAAAATTATTAAATGCTGGTTTAATGTTACCAACCCGCCTCCCAAATCGTGGACACCAGCAGGCTTCATTTCTAGACCTATTACTCAGCACAGTATCCGAGGATTATGTGACTAATGGCCACAGTCAACTTGGAAACCTAGACAACCTAGTGGTATCAGTAGGCATAACACTTAAATCTCAACCACAAGGTGAGAAAACATTGCTCAAAACCAAAAGGTACTACAATAAAGCTGACTAGGAAGCCATCACAGAACACATCAGAGATACCCCATTGACCAATATTTTCTCTATTCTTGCTGAACAGTCTGCTGATCAGACAACTAAATGGTGTAAAGCGAGCATCGAAGCACATGTTCCCACACAGAATTTTTATTGTAAACACTCCACCCCCATGGTTCACGACAGATTGTGTAGCTGCCAGTTCAAAAAGAAAGGATGCATTCCGCTGGTTGGTACGTCATAAATCAAATACAAATAGGCAAAAAATTATAGATGCTAGAAATCATTGTAAGAGAGAAATAGCCACGGCCAAAAGAAAGAATGCTGAAATAAAAAGGAAATACATAGAATCGCAAAAGCTATGAGTCCTGATTTTCGGCAAATCTATAAGTGTGTAGTGAATAAAGGGAAATCAGTAATTTCCCCATTATCTATAACCAGAAGGTCGCATACACGACAACCGAGAAGGCGAAACTGCTTACCCGACGAGTTGCATCCAACTCCACCACAGAGCCAGCAAACAACTCCCTCCCAAATTTCCCTATATGGACTGAAACCACACTAGATTATGTGAAAATCACCCCTTCTCATGTCTGAGATATAAAAAACTTAGACATGTCCAAAGTGTGTTAGCTTTGTCTCATCCCTGCTTTATTAATTAAGAAATACTTAGTTGAGTTGGCCCCGTACTTTCCAAGCTCTATAAATGCCTTGCTGAATCTTGCTTCCCTAATAGTTGGAAAATTGCCTCTGTGAGAATAGACGGGCATAAGCAGTAAATTATCAGTTTACTTGTCTATCTATCTGTTTATCTAATTAGTTGTCTATCTATCTATCCATCTATTTATCTATCTGTCCATCCATGTAATCATTTATCTATCAAGTGATGAGTG
The DNA here is from genome assembly GCF_053919585.1 of Euprymna scolopes. Taxonomy (NCBI): domain Eukaryota; kingdom Metazoa; phylum Mollusca; class Cephalopoda; order Sepiida; family Sepiolidae; genus Euprymna; species Euprymna scolopes. The sequence goes on from NC_136493.1 coordinate 220,748, forward strand.
GACAACAGAGATTTGAAGTCATGTTTTGACAACATGTCCAAATCTGTGACCCGGTGAGTTAACATCGGAAGAGGCGAACGGAGACTGGAAGTGACGTGTAACATGTCACATGTTTCAGTTTGCACAAGTATAGTTTGGAGTTGGATTGAAGGCACTGAGGAAAGGTGGGCTAAAAACGGGTCTCCCCATGAGGGGGGTCAAAATAGAGACAGAAAACGCCCCAAGCCAAAGATCGTCCATCACTCCCTTCTGCACTGATGAATATCTGGAAGTGAATAATATATATTTCAATTTTACAGTCTTGGATCCTGTCTTGAAGTGTTCCTTTAAACAGATTCCAGTTCCCCCGAGGACGGTTGACGAATCTCCCAGAAGCGAACAGCAGAAACAGGCATGATGTCATGTCAAGTGATATATATATATATATATATATATATATATATATATATATATATATATATATATGTATATATATATGAACAAATGATTAATAAAGTATGTTAAAAGACATCTTGAAAAAGAGTTAAAAACATATTTAATTTTTAAAAGGAAGCACAAGTGGATAGTCCTTAATCCGCGGAGTTTCGAAGAAATACTCTCCTTCTCATCAGAGGGCAGGAATTAACAAAATGCGGGATCGGATTTTGCATGTAAAAGTATTTAATGAAACTACAAGTAAGTCACAGATCTTACTTGGTTAAAAAAAGGGTGACGTAAGGGGAATAGGAGGTAAAAGAAAAATGATAAAAAGATTTCACATGAATGGATAGTCCGGTGAAGGGTAAAAAATCCAAGAATGGTAAAATCCAAACACGGTCGAATTAAAAATTTCCAATCGAACAGGTAAGTTCCAAATGGTCCAAAATGATCCAAAAGGCAGAATTCCTTGGAAAAAATCACAAATGGAATGAATTCCAAATCATTAAAAGAAAAGTTCAAATGTGCACAGAAAAAGCACTTGAGAGAATATTTAAAACACGTCTGCCAAGGCCGGAGGAATCACGTAAATTAAGGTTAAAAAAACCGGAAAAACGGTGAAAGTTTTAATTTGAAATGCAAGGTCAAACTGACCCAGACAAAAAGCGCGAAAGTTAGCGTTAATAATTAGGTCAACTTAAATATGCACGTGAAAGTCCCAGAATTAAATTAAGAAACACGAGTCAGAGGAGTAAATAATAGGCTAAGTTTATTAAATGGAGCGTCTGTTATATTAAAAAAAAATGAAAATAAATAAATTAAAAATTGAAAATAAAAAATTAAAAAGTTAGAAAAAATTTTTAAAACCTATATATATACATATATACACACATACATATACATATATATACATACACATACATATACATACATACAGAAACACAAATACACACATACATACATACATACACACACGCATATGCATATATATACATATATGTATACATATACAATAACACACACATATACATATATATACAAACACAGACACGCATGCATAAATATATACACATATCCAAAAACATATACAACTTAAACAAAAACATACATACATACATACATACATGCATACATACATGCATACAATTTAAGGGGAGGGAATGGCCGGTATCTACAAACTCCGGAATAAGGTAAATAAATGTGTATGTAAATGCATATAGTAAAATATAAGTTAACAAATACATAGAATAAAAATGAGTAGGCTGATGTATGTATTTAATTAATAGGTATACTTATACCATAAAACGGACACAGCAGATGGGAAACCGGCCAAAGAAATAAAGAAAAACAAATAAAATTAAAAATATAAAAAGCTTAGAAGGTGAGATAACAAAAATAAAAAATAAAATAAATAAATTATGGGTAAAGATATACATTTGAAGGGTTAGCTTAATATCTATGTAATTTCAAATTTACCATATTTAAATTTGGACATATGTTTGCAATAGGAGATCAGTTCGTTTTTAAAGTTTATTATATTACTACTTTGAGGGGAGGTGATAATAGTTATAGCTTCAGATATACAGAGGTGGCAAGACTTAGATCCTGGAGTATGAGACTTAACTTTTTTAAGGATGGTCCATTTAATTGAAAAGTGGGTATTGGCAGAATTAAGCTTTTTAACCAGTGTAGTTAGAGAAGTTCCCTGGTTATTATTTGAATTTTGGTTATTGGAAGAAGAAGTGTGGTTTGAAATTCTTTTCTTTATTAAAGTTGAAGTAGCACCAATATATGTATATGTTTTATCAATATCTCGGGGTCGAGAATTAATATTTATTTGTTGATTTATACTGGAAGAGAATTTAAATTTTGTTCATTTTGATGAACAGAGGGTAGGACAATGATTGTAGCAGGATTGGTTTGGAGGGGATGATTAGTGTTGTCAGTGTTAGGATGGCTGCTATGAAAATTATTATTATTATTATTATTATTATTATTATTATTATTATTATTATTATTATTATTATAGCTGGTTGTATGATTGAAAATAGAGGGGCTGGTTGATTCGTTTGTTAGATTAATAATTATATCAGAGGGAGGGTCGGAGGAAGGATAATTTATTTGGTGGCAAAATGTTATTGTCTATTATGGGAGAATTGCGTGGGAGCTCTGTAATTGTGCATGAATATATTACATCTTTATGGATGCAATCATTATTGAGTGGGCAAAGATGTTTGTTAATACAATTGCAGTTGCTTTTTAGTTGCATTGGGAAAGGGATGTTTTGGGCTGATTTAATTTTTTTGTTATTAGATGCTAAGATTGTTTGTGCTAAATTAGGCATAATAGAATAAGAAAGTCTTATTGATTTTTTATTAAAAATTGAGCTATATCTGTGTGGGTATTTGAAAGAGTTTTCTACAATATTGAAGAATTCTTTAAATATATTGGTTTTAACATTTACGCTAAATGGAGGATTAAACCAAATATTTTTTCTTTCTCCTAGTGCGACAGGGTGGGTTAGAAGTATTACGATTAGCATGTTGGTTCGGATTATATTTGTGGAGTGGACCATTGCTATTGATAGCAGCATATCTTGTTATTCGAACTGGTTTATTGCGAGTCATATTGTGTGTGATTACAGATTTAAGACGGTATACAGGTGGAGCATAATGGTTATATTGAATGTTTTCATTGTATCCTGACTTTCTTAAGGCATTATTGAAGAAAGTAGCATTTTGATTAAAGGTTTTTTATCGGCTGAGAGCGTAGAAATTCTTCTAGAGACGAATGGTACTAAAGATTTTATAATTGAATTGGGGTGGTTAGAAGATTTATGGACGTATAAAAGCGTAAGGTTGGGTTTATGATAGGGGCTGTAAGTTTCAGTATTAAGATTAAGTGTAATGTCTAGAAAATCTGAAGTTTTTTATTTGGTTCAATAATTATAGAAAGGCTAAAATTATTAAAAAAGTTATGTACTTTTTTAATTGTATTATTGTACTCTCTTGGCCTGGTTATTGTTGTAAATAGAGCATCGTCTCTATAAAGGCCCCCTTGTATATGTTTAAAGTGGTATTTAAGTTCTTTCAGTAAGAAGAGTCCCACTAAATCTGTAACCTCAGCAGAGTCAGAAGCACCCAAGATGTTAAAATTATTGGGGGTATCTTTTCTAGTCCAAAACTTATTGTTAAATTGTATAGGGGATTTTCTGGCTAAGAGAATTAATTTAATTTCCAAATGACTTAAGTCAGAATTTCTTTTAGCAAAGATTAGAGCCTTATTTAAGAGGATCGGGGAAATTGATTGATAATAATTGTTGATGTCAAAGGTTATGAAGTTAAGGAGGTGTTTATTTTTAAGGGAAACAAACCAATTAATTACAGAATTCGAATTTTGCCAAAGGGGGAAGCTAACTTTTTCTTTAATAGAGGGGATAATTCTATCTAAGATGTTTTTGCTTACCGCATCCAAGTCAGAGCTAGATGGGCAGATCAATCTAATGGAGGGGTTATCATAAAAATTAGGTTTATGGTCTTTGCGGGTGAATCTAAGGGTACCCGGAGAAAGTATTTCAGTGGAGTTATGAATGTTCATAGAAGTCAGTAAAGATTTAGCTTCAGAATTAATAGAATCCAAAATGTTGCGGGGGTCTATTTTATAAGATTTATTAAGCTCTTTATATATAAGTCTTTTATATGTAGGATAGTCAAATTTATAGTAATTTTTAGTTTTATCTGCAGGGACAATGTTTATTCTTTTTTACTTTCTTGGCAAAATTATTTATTTTTCGGGTAACCGGGTCGTAGTAGTGTTTTTGTTTCTTAAATCTAATTTTTTTGACTAAATTTAACATGGAATTTTCGAACTCCTCAAGGTAAAGATTATATTTAGAGAGGGCAGTGGTTTTTAGTCCGTAAAATTTGGTAGCCAATCTTTCAATTTTCTTTTGTTCTCTTTGGGAGTTTATAGGGAGTCCATTTGTTAAGGTTTCTGAGTGAAGAATGTCTTTAGAAGAAAAAGGCGCTTTAAGCTTATTATTAATGTTTAAGTCATGGTGATAAGCTTTCCACCTTATATTTTTTAGGAAAGTGTTCAAAGCAAGAACAAATTTGTTGATATATTCTTGTTGGGTAGGGATAGGGATATTCTTGGCAGACAGGGGAATGTGTTGCTTTTCAAACATATCTGGAGAGAATAAAAAGCTCAACCAGACGGGAGCTTATAAAGAAATAAAAATTACAATAAGTTTACCAAGGTAATCAAAATGGTAAACTTAAAATATATTATAAATATTAAAGAGTTAATATTTACAAGTAAAGTAATCTCAACCAGATGTAAAAGCTCAATAAAACCGAAAAGGAAATAGAGCTTATAATATGAACAAATGATTAATAAAGCATGTTAAAAGACATCTTGAAAAAGAGTTAAAAACATATTTAATTTTTAAAAGGAAGCACAAGATAAGTGGATAGTCCTTAATCCGCGGAGTTTCGAAGAAATACTCTCCTTTTCATCAGAGGGCAGGAATTAGCAAAATGCGGGATCGGATTTTGCATGTAAAAGTATTTAATGAAACTACAAGTAAGTCACAGATCTTACTTGGTTAAAAAAAAGGGTGACGTAAGGGGAATAGGAGGTAAAAGAAAAATGATAAAAAGATTTCACATGAATGGATAGTCCGGTGAAGGGTAAAAAATCCAAGAATGGTAAAATCCAAATTTAACCTTTCACCGTTTTTCGAGTTTTTTTTTAAACCTTAATTTACAGAAGTGTTTTAAATATTCTCTCCAGTGCTTTTTCTGTGCACATTTGAACTTTTCTTTTAATGATTTGGAACTCATTCCATTTGTGATTTTTTCCAAGGAATTCTGCCTTTTGGATCATTTTGGACCATTTGTCACTTACCTATTCGATTGGAAATTTTTAATTCGACCGTGTTTGGATTTTACCATTCTTGGATTTTTTAAACTCTTTAATATTTATAATATATTTTAAGTTTACCATTTTGATTACATTGGTAAACTTATTGTAATTTTTATTTTATTTCTCTCTCTCTCTCTCTCTCTCTCTCTCTTTCTCTCTCTCTCTCTCTCTCTCTCTCTCTCTATATATATATATATATATATATATATATATATATATATATATATATATGTTTACACGCACGCGCTAACACCTAGACGAGTCTGGGGCTAAAATAGACATAAGGAATATGAGGACAAAAGTACATTACACCACAAACACAACATAATAATTACATACATGTGGTTCGTTATGATAGGAACACAACATACATTTATTAGTGTCACGTACACTTTAAACATATTACAATTCAAATAGTATACACATATATAGAACCCCTTCAATAGACAAATATGTCACAAGCACATGTATATTACAGTACAAGTGTACAAGAATTCTGGTGAAAGGACTAACCCTCTCAATTATCACCGTATCAGTTTCCTCTCTTTCTTTGCTAAAATTATTGAGACCTTAATTAATCAGGCACTAGTTTAACACCTTGCAAAAGATAATATTCTCTCTGACAAGTATTATGGATTTAGGCAATTTCATTCTACTACAGATATTTTAACAGTCATCTCTGAACTCATATACCATGCACTGGAAAAGGCGGGCGGGGTCAGGTCTGTAGTCCTTGATACATCCAAGGCCTCTGACAAAGTCTGACACAAAGGGCTGCAATTGAAAATTTAATCGTAAGGTATAACTGGACGTATACTAAATATAATTAGATTCTTCTTACACAATGGGATTATCCAGAATGTTAATGATAGACGTACATCCAAGCAGCATAGCATTAATGCAGAAGTGGATCAGGGATCGATCCTTGAACAACTGATATTAATTAACAACCTCCCTGATAATATTGTGTCCGAGATGGGTATATTTGTTGATGATACAAGACTCTGTAACGTGCACAAAGGAAGAACGTGTGTACACAAATCTAAGACAATGGCAGAATCGTAAGAAAATGACCACCATACTATAGTGGAACGGGACCGTAAATGAATGGTAACATTTAATGCTGGTAAGACTAAGCTGCTTTCCTTAACAATTACAAGACCCATCTATAACCACTGATATCGATGATAAATAACATCATACAGAAGAATTCTTCCTTCAAACTCCTCGGCCTAGCATTAACGGGCAATATGAACTAGAACAAATACATTGGGGGGCATTGTAAAAAGTGCTGCAAGGAATTGGGTTCCTTTTATCGTGTTGGAAGATTACTCACAGCTGAAGATATCCTGTACTTCTATAAGGCCACCATTCGCCCATGCATGGAGCATTGTTGCGAAATCTGGGCTGGTATATCTAGCACTAGTCTCTCCCTTTTGAATAGGGTTCAAAAAAGAGTCTTCAATTTAATAGGTCTTACTTTGTCAATTAAGCTCCAACCCCTGTCTCATCGTTGCGATGTTACATCTCTGCCTGTTTTACAAATATTTTAATGGAATGTACTCTGATGAACTCGTTGTACTTGTGCCCCCTCGATGTACATACCCTCGACAAACCCACTTAGCAACAAAATCACAACTCTTCACTGCTGAGGTCTCTAAATGCCAGAAAGTTTACAATTCTAATAGTTTCTTCCCTCGAACAGCTAAATTTTAGAATCCTTTCCTGTTACATGCTTCACTGACTGTACTAATATGCAGAAGTTTAAATGTAATGCAAACCAACATTTTGTTAATATTTCTTAGACATGGTCCCAAATAATAGCCCCTTACGTCCAAGTGGCGATATGTCTTGTTAGGGATGAACGTGAGTAAAAAAAATGTGCAATATGACACAGGACATGTCATATTAAAATATTTTTTATATAACAACTACTGCCTTACACTACAGTTTACTCACCACCTCGTGCATGCTCCATACCCATCTTAAAATCTTTTATATTTTATTTTCTCTTAAATAATATAATTGAAGAGCAGAGTTACATCTAATCTTTGCTTCTCATCGTTGCTTCTTGCAGTTAATCATTCATAACATATATTAAAGAGACTGTGGAGCTTTACCCTCGATGGAAAGCGGGGAATTCTCCTTGACAAATCTGTCAACAAGCTTATCGTCTAAAATGTAAAGGCAAATAAAAATGCCGTAATAGAATAAATTACTCACAAGCGGCATTGTATCAGTGAAAGGAAGAAAATCAGAGAAATATGAGTTTGTTGATTTGTTATATACATGTGGCATTAATTTAGATATGTGGGAGAAAAGAGGTTATATATAGATTGAATTGGAGAGAATAATGACTTAAGTCATTTTTAACAACTTATAATGTGCAGAACAATTTAGTTGGTGGTGTAAATTGAGTTTTAAAAAGTTACTAATTGGGAGTGGGTGAAGATAAGTTCAGACATTTTTTGTCATAATAGACTACAATCTATTTCAAAAGACCATGGAACCAAGACTGCTGAGATTAATAAAGGATGTGATACCGCTTTTTAGTGGATAAGATGATGTGGTCGGGTAGATTCAGAAGGTACAATTGATAGCTAAGCTACAAAAAATGCATAGGCATGCTAGTTTTATTCAACTTTCTCAATGGAGATGCGCTTGGTCTCTGCCTTAAGGTGAGCAATGAAGACCAGTTAGATGCAGAAGAGATAGAAATGAGACTAGTGGCGGCATTAATCGAAGGTTTTTTTAGCCATATGAAAAGCTAAAACGATTCAAGTGATTCAAGTCAGTTTATATTTACGCCAATACAATCGAAAGATTGGCTGGACTAGCAGGATATCTATGGATATGGCTGGATCATACAGCCAAACCTGCTATTACGGGATTCTCAGAAGATGTGCCTGTGGCAATACAACAGTTACCTCATGTAGAGAGAATTAACATTAGCAAACTGATACCAATTGCACGGCTATCAGCAAAAAAAAAAAAAAATACCCGAGAGACTGGAACTCTGGCAGCAAGTGCAAAAAATAATACACTGAGAAATAAGGAAGCGATAAGCATTCAGTTCTGTAGATATCAAGGATTGCACTTTATAAATATTTTTACGGAGATGGGGCTGGGTATGGTGCTACAGTTGTGGAAAATTGGCAACATTGCATGAGTCAACGAAACTGGCAGGGGAGAGGGATTCTGCGCTAGTAACTACCCCACTGACTGAATAAAGGCACAGTACTGGTTTCTTCCGATAGTATAAGTGGTGGTGAATAATGCGGTAATGACTGCACTTGTCGATATTGGGGGCACCACTTTAATCAACTCTGTTATATACGACATAAAAGGGTGTGGTGCAATAATTTTTCAAGACAAAGAAACACGAGGCATACTTAACAAAAAACAGTACGCATGTATAAATCCTAAAACAATAAAACAAATCAAAACAATGCACCTTGGGAAAGATAGTTGGGGAGTTCTTCGCAGCATAATATTCGTAATATTTTTTAAAATGTTTATATTTTTTAAAATTAAAACACGAAGATTAAATTTAATGAGGGAAGCGTCTGTTTTCTTATTGCTGATATTATTAAAACTGGAGCGTACCTTATGTAAGTTCTTGTTACGGATAGCTCGTTTCTAACACATGTGGTGAGGTTGAATTTCTAAAGAAAATAATGACCTCCTCATTTGGGGCTTCGGTTTGTGCAATTCTTTTCTTTTCCGAAAGCATGAAATCTTAATTAAATTTGCCTTTCCGATGATTTTTTTTTTTTTAATTATTATTATTATTATTATTATTATTATTATTATTATTATTATTATTATTGTTGTTGTTGTTGTTGTTGTTGTTGTTGTTGTTGTTGTTGTTGTTGTTGTTGTTGTTGTTGTTGTTGTTGTTGTTGATGATGATGATGATGATGATGTTGTTGTGGAGACGCCCACTAATTAGCATACGTGGGTGAACAAGATATAGATTAAGTCAGCAAGACCAGGGAGCTGTGTTACGATGCCGGATATGCAAGACGCATGTGCTGGTTGCTCCATGAAAGACTTTAACACGCCCTCTGCCGGACAATCTTCCAACTGCAGTACAACTGCACCTTTGTAAAAAAAACAGCAAGCACTTTATTTCAAAGTGCCTACGAGAAAAAAAAAAACTTGAAAGTTACAGTAACCCTTTCTGCAAAGGGCACACACAAAAAAAGTGTTTCGCTAGGATACCGTTAACTTATTAGATAGACTGTTTTGAAAGAAAACGTGATTTTTTTTCTCAGTGTACTAAGAAGGGATTTTTTTTCTTTTCTTGTACGTAATTAATAACGTAACAAAAGGAATCGGTTGTTCGTAGTTATTAAAGAAAGGAAATTGTAAAAGTGACTGATTTACTAATTTAAAAAACAAACTGGAGAATCTTATCAAGTTATTCGCAGAAATGCAAATGCGCCAACAAGAAAGAGACGAAGTTTTGTTTTTTTTTAAATTTTTTTTTTATTACATTTTCACCCCAAACAAGGCACATTGCCACTTTGGTGTAGAGGGCTACTATCAGGGGAAACATCTACTGGGGTACTATGTAGGGATTAGGGCAGCGAGATGTTGGTTCACGTTGCACTTGAACTTATGCATGTCAGTACAGTTGGGGAAGCAGTGACCTGGAATGGAATTCCAGATTACAGTGAGGATGTCTGCCGTGGAACGGGCTTGTCTAAATCCATATTGTTGGTCGGTCAGAAGTTTAGCATCTGTAAGGTGCTGGACTAGAGCATGGTTAATTAAGGTCTCAAATATTTTGGCAAAAAGTGGGAGGAGGCTAATAGGGCGATAATTTAATGGGTCAGTTCTTTCGCCAGAATTCTTGAATACTGGTACCACAGAAGCAGTTTTCCAACAGCCCGGAAAGCAAGATTCATTAAGGCATTTGTTGTAGAGTTTGGAGAGAACTGGAGCTACTTCGGCTGAGCACTTTTTTAATAGCACAGCTGGGATGAGGTCGGGTCCACATGCTTTGGAAGTGTCAAGGTTTTTTATGATAACATACACCTGAGCAGGGGTGATTATCAGATCGTCTAGCGTGGCGTCTGTCCGCATAGGAAATTGAGGTAGGGGGCGGTTTAGAGGGTCCAGTGTGGAGTTTGAGGCAAACCGACTGGCAAGCATGTTAGCCTTCTCGGTTGCTGAGCAAAGAACCTCGTGATTGTTGGTTAATGGGGGAATTGTTGATTGCCCATTATTTACTACACTGTTGTAGATTTTCCAGAAGTCACGAGTTCCTAGTTCCTAGTACAGAGAAGGCGTCAACAAGAAAGAGACGATGTTACACTTGACATGTTTGATATAATTTGGCGGTCGGGAAAAATAACGAAGGTCGACAAAACAGGAGAAAAGTGCGCCACGTGTTTATTCACTCAAAGAGAAAAGGAAAAGAGGGAGAGTTAGAAATCAAAGGGACATAACTGATGATGTTAATGGTTTATCCCTTAACACCCCCGCTTAAACTTAACATCCTGATAATTTTACTTTTACGCAATGTAGGCGAGTTCTAGCCATGGGTTTAGTAAAGCAATCTGCAGTATTTTGGTCAGTCGGCACATAGATTAATTTGATCATACCCTTGTTTATTTTGTCCCTTATGTAGTGGTACTTAATATCTATGTGCTTTACCCGCTGGCTTGTAATGGAATTTTTTGCTATGCAGATTGCACTCTGGTTGTCGGAATATACTATTGCTTGTTCCCATTTCCTTGGGTAGCCCATTTCATTTGCCAACTGCGAAAGGTATTGTGCCTCTTGTATAGCTGCCGTCATTTCCGTATATTCTGCCTCACATGTGGATAACGCTACTGTGGGCTGCTTCTTGCTTTTCCAGGCAATGACTGGTCCTTCCTCATTTAGAGAGAAGCAATACCCTGACGTACTCTTTCTGCCTTCAGAGCTACCCCAATCAGCATCAGTATATCCCGTCAACTGCAGGCCGCTTTCACATTTCCTGAAAGATAAACAAAAAACAAGGGTTCCCTTTAGGTATCTGAATACATGTTTAACTGCATTCCAGTGTTCAATTGTGGGACTTTGATTGTATTGCGATAATTTGTTTACAACCCATGAAATGTCAGGTCTGGTGCAAGTTGATAGATACACCAAACTTCCTATAGTCTCTCTGTATCTAGTGGGATCAAAGGCTTCCGCTTCCTGAGAAAAGGTTAATTTTTGTTCACAGGGTGTTGATCTTGGCTTGCAGTCTAACATATCGAATTTTTCTAATAATTTTTCCGTATATGCTCGCTGATTCATCTCTATTTTGTTTCCTTCGATGATAAAATCTACACCCAGAAATCGTGAGATCTGTCCCAAGTCTTTCATGTCAAACTTCTGCTTGAGTCGGGTCTTAACTTCTGTTATAGTGTTTAAACTATTTGCCGCGATTAAGATATCGTCTACCCATACGAGGATAATGATTCTCTTACCTTCGTTTACTTTCACAAACATGCGTGGATCGATAAGGCTTTGCTTAAAATTTTCAAGCAGAAGTTCTTTGCTTAGTAGGTCTTTCCAATTTTTGCCGCTCTGCTTTAGCCCATAGAGCGACTTATTTAATTTCCAAACAAGTCTTTCCTTGCCTGGAACTCTGTATCCTTCTGGCTGTTGGGTATAAATGTCACAGTCTATATTGGCATTTAAGTATGCGGATTTGACATCCATCTGATGTATTATTAGATCATATTGCATAGCAAATTGCATTAGGATTCTAATGGTGGTCATTTTTGTGGTAGGTGCATAGGTTTCGTGATAGTCTATGTCCTTTATCTGGCTGTACCCCTTAGCAACATATCTGGCTTTGTACTCATCATCATTTTTGTCGTCTTTTTTGGTGTTATACACCCATTTTCCCCCAACTACATTTTTGTTTTCAGGGAGGGTTGTCAGCGTGAAAGTGTTGTTTTCCTTTAAGGAATTCATTTCCCTTTCCATTGCTAATTTCCATTTGTTTGCATCCGGGAATTAATGGCTTCCTGGTATGATCCAGGGATAATTTTTGTTTCACACGAGTTTATATATTTTTCATCACTTGGGTTATTACTGGTGTCATAGTCTATTAGGTAAGGGGGCGGTTTTCTCTGCCTTAGTGGATATCTTTGATTTCTGTTTCCAATATTGTCATTAATTCTGTTATTTGTCTGTTCCCCTACTTGATTTTCACTATTTTCAGCATTACTCTGGTGGGGATCATGGTCAAGTTCATTTGTTTCATGGTCATTGATTTCGTGTTCACTGAATTGGGGATGATTTGTATTTATAGAGGGGATTAAAGTTGGTTCAATGTAATTATTTTTGGGGATAGCCGGAGTTCTCTCCCTTACACTGACGAATTTATTTGTGAAAGTTACTAATCGTATCTTTTTTACAGATTTCTTTTCGTCAAAGTAAACAAAGTAGGCTGAGCTGTATTTGTCGTAGCCTACAAAAATACCCTTTTCCGACCGGGGGTCTAACTTTTTTTATTTTGAGTGTGAGCATAGCATATTGTTCCAAAAATGTTCATGTTTTCAACATTTGGTTTTTTATTCTTTAATGCCTCATAGGGTGTTAATTTTATCCTATGGTTATAACATCGATTTCGGATGTATGTTGCACACAGGAAAGCATAAGGCCAGAGTTCGTGTGTTAAATGGGACTCTATAAGCATGCATCTCGACATTTCGAAAAGAGTTCTCCATCCCCGCTCCGCAGTTCCATTTTGGTGCGGTGAATATGGTGCTGATGTTTCATGTCGGATTTTGTGTTGGATAAGAAGTGATTTGAATTCTCTTGATGTGAATTCAGTACCATTATCACTTCTTATTCTCTTAACATTTCCATAAGGAGCGCTATCGGCTAAAAACTGTTTTGTAGCATCGACTGTGTTGCTTTTGTTCTTTAGGAGATATGCCATTACATAGCCTGAATAATCGTCCGTAAATGTTATGGCGTACCGAAACCCACCAATTCCGACAGGCTCTATTCCACCTGCCAAGTCGCAGTGGACTAGTTCCAAAGGGTACTTGGCTCTTTCGTCTGGTTTTCTTGAACGAATATCCTGCATTTTTTCGAGGGTACAAGTTTCGCACGGTGTGTTACTGTCTTTTTCAGTAATGGTCATTCCCTCAACCACAGTTGACATTTTTAAAATATCAGGAATATTGCAATGGCCGAAAATTTTGTGCCACGTGTTTAAAGCGTGTTTTGTATTATTTACACTGTTTGTTACACATTTATTTAAATAATAAAGTTTCCCTCTTTTCTTTATTTTAAATTTAACGCCATCTTTGGTGCTTAGCATGGCATGGTTTTGTGAAAATTTCACGTTGCAACCCTTCCCTACAGCGGCCTGGACAGACAATATATTTTGTGTAAATGTAGGCACGAATAAGGCGCTTTTTAGATAGATGTTGTGTCTCTTTTTATCTATATCATATAGCGATACTTTTGCCATTCCTTTTTTAACGCTAAGTTATTGTTTTTTGATCCGTCAGCAAGCTCAATATAATGTTCCTCTGGGTTAAAGTTATGCTCCAAATTAATAATTTTTTTATCATTTATAATATGTGTAGTAGCCCCACAATCGACTAATAGTTCAAAATTTTCAGAAATGACATTTGGGTTTACTCTTACCTTGTAGTATGAGTGATTGTTTTCTTCGGCAGTAGTCCGCTGTATTTTCCTGCAGAATTTTGTGTCGTGTGTCCTGGTTTCGCAAAATCTGCACCACCTGTTCTTATGATAAATTTTTGCGAAGTGGCCATTTTTGTTACACCGAAAACATGATGGGGGGGTCTCTTTTTTATACGAGGCTTTCATGATAGATTCCTCCTCCTCCTCCTCCTCCTCGATTTTTTGTGTAGAGTTTTCCTCATAAGCTAGGGGAGATGCTTTAAATTCTATCAGAGTTTGGGGCGTTTCTCTTTGTATAATTATCGCTTTTAGGGTATTAAATGTGCTGGTAGTCCTTTGAGTAACATGGCTATCGCCAGTGGGTCCGAAATTGTCTCGCCACAGTTTCGTAGGGCAGCAATTGACTTTTCTGCTCGTATTTCGTACCCTGTGACATCTTCGTCGTCATTTTTTCGGAGGGTTGATATGTCCGTATATAAAGCAATTATTTTTGGTTTGTCTTGGGATAAATAATGTTCCCTGAGGATTTTCAATGCCTTTTTTCCATTGTCCTTTGCATCTCGCATAATCAGGGCAAAACTCCTATCGTCCAGTATTTGGACAAGTTCGGCAAAGATGTCTTCATTTTTCTGTTGGTCTATCTCGCCATCTTCCTTTTTTAATTCAGCCTTCAATTTTAGTCTGTGTAAAAGTCCCATGAATTTTATTTCGAACATTTCATAATTGTTCTCATCGCCATCAAACATTAGCATCCTGGGTCCATAACCTGTTTGATATAATTTGGCGGTCGGGAAAAATAACGAAGGTCGACACTACAGGAGAAAAGTTCGCCACGTGTTTATTCACTCAGAGAGAAAAGGAAAAGAGAAAGAAAATGACTCCTTACAAGGGAGAGTTAGAAATCAAAGGGACATAACTGAGGATGTTAATGGTCTATCCCTTAACAGACGAATTACAGAAGAAAGAACTACAAGAAAGAGACGAAAGACAATAAGAAAGAGACGAAAGACAGAATGAACGGTTTCTTAAATGTATAGAGCAAATGCAACTTGGTCAAAAAGAATTGTTGGAAAGATTAACGACTAATTCTACACAGGAAAGCAATACGACTTTTTCCAACGCAACAATCGTGAATAGCATAAAGGTGTTCACGTACCTACCGGGATAGGATAAAACTTTTGAGGCATACTTCAAGAGGTATGAAGATATTTTCGAAACAGATTGCGAAAGCTGGTCAAATGCAAAAAAATTAAGTTTATTACTTCGAAAGCAAACCAGTGAACATTGCAAATTTGTTGATTTCATATTGCCAAGGAGAACGAATCAGTTAGACTTCGCTGAGACCGTAAAACTTCTTAAGGAGTTATTCGGACCGAACATGTCTCTTTTTCGCAAGAGATGGTCGTGTATGAACCTTAAGAAAACGGAGGAGCAGCACTACCTGACATATGCGTCAGTAGTGAATAAGCACTGCGACAATTTTAAATCATCGGAACACGGTGGACGACTTCAAATGTTTAATTTTTGCACAGGGGCTAGTTTCTACAAAAAATTCAGAGATCCGAAGACGCGTTCTCTCAAAATTAGAGAAAGAACAAGGTCTGACACTGCAAAAATTAGCAGAAGATTGTCAAAGGGCAGTATCACTAAAGAAATGACTCCAGAGATATAGAAGAAGTAGGAGTGTCGTACATAAGGAAGATTAAAAAATCTGGCAGAAACGCAGGGCAAAGAAAGTGTGAGACTCGTCAAAATCCAAAAGATTACGCGAGTTATAAATACTCAAACTCTAATTACATAAAACGAAATTACGATTCAAGTCAAAGGAACTATAAAAAAATCGGGACCAAGTAATAATTGCGGAAGATGTGATGAAAAACATTAGGGAAAGGATTGTCCTTACAAAAAATATCAGATGCTTTAATTGCGACAAAATCGGACATAAGAGTATTTGTTGCAGAACAAAATATAAAGTACACCAAATGAGAACAAACGAAAAAAAGAAAGACAATTTACGAAAGTATGTGTTGGTTAATATTTTCGGCAAACAAATAAAATTTCAACTTGATTCTGGAGCAGATTTGTCGGTAATAAACGTTAGCACTTGGAAAAAACTGGATAAACCGACTCTGAAAAATTCAAGTAAGGGTGCAAGAACGGTAACAGGAGACGAAATCAAATTCGAATGAGAATCGTCCTGCCCATTAATTTAAATAGCACGACGAAGAAATTGAAAATCTTCGTAATTAAAGAAAGCGAGAATTTATTGGGAACAGATTTTATTGAAAAATTCAACCTTTGGGATAAACCGATGAACGCTTTTTGTAAAAAAAAATAACCAGCTGCACCACAACGTCAGAAAATATAAAAATGAACTAAAGAAAGAATTCCCAGAAATATTTACTATGGTACTGGGAAGATGTTATAAATTTAAAGATTCGTTCGAGCTAAAAAAAAAAAAAAAGGATGCAACACCAGTATTTAAGAAAAAACGGAATGTGCCGTTCGCTGGATTAGACAAAATAGCGAATTAGACAGACTTGAAAGAACGGGCATTTTATCGAAAATCGAAATTAGCGTTTTGGCAACGCCTACGGTGTACGTAAAGAAGAAATCGGAACAAATTCGAGTCTTCGGGGACTTTTCAACCGGGTTAAATAATATGCTACAAGATCACCATTACCCTTTACCAAGCCCGGAAGAGATTTTTGCCAAACTAAATGGTGGAAAAAATTTTTCAAACGTAGATTTGTCCGACGCCTATTCGCAAATTCCGAAAGAAGAAAAATGCTCAAAGAGTTTATGCATTAACACACACAAAGGGTTATTCAAGTATAACCGATTACCGCTCGGGATAAAAGTCGCGCCGGCGATATTCCAGCAAGCAATGGACACAATGCTGAACGGTTTAGATTGTGTTTGTGCATACCTGGATGACATGATCATAAGGAGCGCGTGCATAAGTGAACATATAGAGCATTTAAAACAAGTGTTCACAAGAATAAACGAGTACGGATTCAAGGTGAAAGAAAACAAATCTGAGTTTTGTCTAGACGAAATCAAGTATTTAGAACAAATAATAAGTAAAGATGGTCGACGCCCTGATCCAGAAAGAGCGATAGCAATTAGGAACATGCCAGCACCACATAACGTGACGACTTTACAGAGCTTCTTAGGCCTCGCAAACTACTACCAAGTATTTATCAAAGGCATGCACGACCTAAGAGCCCCGCTGAACGAATTATTAGAGAAAGAAACACCATGGATATGGACAAAAGAATGTCAAGACTCATTTGAGGAAATTAAAAAGACTTTGACTTCAGACCCAAAATTACAAATAATTGCTGCGAGTGACGCGAGCTCGTATGGCATAGGAGCATATATACAGCATATCATGCCAAATGGAACGAAGAAACCTATAGCGCACGCTTCAAGGACCCTAATTCCGTCAGAGAAGGCTTACTCTCAAATAGAAAAGGAAGCATTAAGCATTATTTTCGCGGTGACGAAATTCCACCGTTATCAGTACGGGAGACATTTTATACTGGAAACAGACCACAAGGCCCTAGTGACTATTTT
This sequence comes from Euprymna scolopes, assembly GCF_053919585.1. Lineage (NCBI taxonomy): Eukaryota > Metazoa > Mollusca > Cephalopoda > Sepiida > Sepiolidae > Euprymna > Euprymna scolopes. The sequence goes on from NC_136493.1 coordinate 238,322, forward strand.
CGGCTCAAAAAAGGGCTTACCAGTATATACGGCAAATCGCCTACTCCGTTGTGGTACGATCTTGCTAAATTATGATTTTCAAATAAAACATCTTCGTTTGGGAAAAATAGGTCATGCGGATGGATTGTGAAGGCTTATACCGAAAAGGGATGAAACCTTTGAAGAGTCAGTAATTGCAGCTATACGTTCCAATTATGAGGAAAAAAAACATGGTGGCGAATATAATAAGAGAATTACCAGTCACGCTTACCGATATAAAAAGGGAGGCTGAAAATGACGACGTCATCAAAGACATAAAGAAAAAATTAAGGGGAAATGAGGGAAAAACGAAAAAACTGACCATCCATGGTCACGCATTCATCTAGACTTTGCTGGACCGATCGAGGGACAATACTACCTAATCATAGTAGATAGTTTTTTCCAGATGGCCGGAAGTAAAGCGGGTCAAAACCCCAACGACAGATAACACAATAAGTTTTCTGCATGAAATATTTGCACGTTTTGGAGTACCAGACATTGTAGTCACAGATAACGGACCACAATTTACTTCAAGTGTTTTCAAGGATTTTTGTGAATCGTTTCAGGTAAACCATATAACTACACCACCGTTGATTATCAAATGGATTAGCGGAAAGGTTCGTAGATACGATAAAGCGTGCTCTTAGAAAATCGATAGGGACACCGACGGATAAAGCATTACAGCAGTTTCTGCAAATATACAGGATAACTGAGAACCCAAATACACCGTCGAAATTATCACCAGCAGAATTAATGTTTCCGAAAAAAATAAAATCACCATTTGATAAATGAATACCAAAACAAGTAGTCGTATATAAAACGACACACACATCAGGTAAAAGGTTTAAACCTGGTGACCAGGTATATTTGAAATGTTTTAAAAATAATATGTAATATTGGGAGTCTGCTACGGTAGATAAACGTATCGACGACTTGGTCAACATGATAAAAGGTCCAAAAGGGAAACACAAAAGACACCAAAATCAATTGAGAAAACGTCATAGGAGGGACAACGAACATGACAAACATGAGGAACAGGAAGATCCAATTGATATAGTATACGAAACGTTTAATATTGAACCATCATAGACCATGCCCGAACCGAGGAGATCGGGAAGGAAAAGAAAGGCTATAGCCCCAATGATAATGAACCCCAAAAGGAAAAGATATTGAAATCTACACGACTTCAAATCTTGGGAGGGGGTGTTGTGGAGACGCCCACTAATTAGCATACGTGGGTGAACAAGATATAGATAAATGTATCAAGTCAGCAAGACCGGGGAGCTGTGTTCGAACGCCGGATAGGCAAGACGCATGTGCTGGTTGCTCCATGAAAGACTTTAACACGCCCTCTGCCGGACAATCTTCCAACTGCAGTACAACTGCACTTTTGTAAATATGTATTATATTTTCGTCTTAATATAGTTGTTTTACCTTTACTTTCTGCGTTCGTGTTGTCATTGATACAAACACAACAATTATTATTATTTCTAATCGAAAAAAAAAACAGCGACACTCTCTGCTCTAACCAGGTTCCATCTGGTTCTACAGAACTCAACGGTTCGACTCTCTCAAACATCTTAACTACCGGCCTTATTCATTTATGCAAATTAATGCGCAATCGAACCTGCTGATTCGTCACCTTCTCGTGTCCCATCTCTCGGGTTTCGTTTTCGCACCTGCAGCCCACTTCCGTGACTGCAGTCACACTCAATTTTCATAACACGCCCCCTGATCTCATGATCATAAACTGGGTAGGGAAGTAGTATCCGTCTTTGCTAGACACAGCTAGTGCTCGACACTCCGCTAGACACAGGTAGCGCTCGACACTCCGCTAGACACAGCTACCACTCGACACTCCGCTCGACACAGCTAGTGTTCAACACTCCGCTAGACACAGCTAGCCCTCACTACTCCGCTAGACACAGCTAGCCCTCACTACTCCGTCAGACACAGCTAGCGCTCACTACTCTCCGACAAAGGCAGATACTACTTAACAAAAGTGGGGCTACACGGCTAGACACAGAAATTAATTTTTAAATTTCTCATTTAAAACGACTTTACAGGCAAGTCGACTAAATCGCAGTGTAATTCTTTTTAACAGCGACTACTTTTTCTTCAAAAACAAAATCGACTTGAATTGTATTCTCACCAAAATAGCTATCGTTCAAAAATGACACCTTGTTTCCCCTTTTCAGCACGACACGATTTCATGTTAAATTCCGTATTTAAAAATAATTTTTAAATATATACAAGTCGTCTGAATCACATTTTAAGTTCTTTTAACAGCGATGACTTTTTCAAACAATAAAATCCGACTCGAATTGTACTTTTATAAAATAAATCTATCGTTTAAAAACGACACGCTTTTTCCTTGTCACCACAACAGGATTTCATTTTTAATTCCGCATTGATATAGGACTTCTATATATACAAGTCATCCAAATCGCATTTAAAGTTCTTTTAACAACGATGACTTTTTTCAAACACAATAAAATCCGACTCGAATTGTACTCGAGTAAAATATTTTTCGGTTAAAAACGATAACTTTTTTCTTTTCAACACAACAGGATTTCCCTTTAAATTCCTCGTTGAAAAACACAGGTGGTCCGAATCGAATCTTTAAATTCTGTTAACAGCAACGACTTTTTTTTTTAAATAAATATAAGCGAATTTCATTCCAAATTCCACGTTTAAAAACGACGACTTTAATACAAACAAGTAGACCGAACTGCATTCCAACACGTTCATTTGACGACGATAGTTAAAGAAATACAACGAATCCCACTGGGATTAACAAACAAAAAGACAAATAAAGTCCGACTCACTTCATATCTTCAACCTTCGCAGTTGACACGACTTATTCAATTCTCTCTTTGACAACGCTTTTCAATTTTTAACGCAACTTTTAAATTTTCAGGTTCGACGCGAATCATTTAAAATTTCCCATTTCATCTCAGCTTCATTGGTTCCATATTTAACGCCCAAATAGCTTCTAATCGAAAAAAACAACCTGGACTCGATTCTCAGCGACACTCTCTGCTCTAACCAGGTTCCATCTGGTTCTCGAGAACTCAACAGCTCGACCCTCTCAAATATCTTAACTCCCGGCCTAATATAATCTCATTGATGCAAATTAATGCGCAATCGAACCTGCTGATTCGTCTCTGTCTCGTCTCCCATCGCTCAGGTTTCGAGTTCGCACATGCAGCCCACCTCCGTGACTGCAGTTACACTCAACTTTCACTACATTATTATTATTATTATTATTATTATTATCATTATTATTATTATTATTATTATTATTATTGGCTCACATGGAGCTTTCACACAAGTCAACAAAGGATCTGATTGGAGACCTGTGGTGTTCTCTGGAAGCTGAGTGACAGCAAGTCTACCTAGACGTCCAGCTCTCTCCACCTCCTTCGATAGCATTTTTCAAATAAATTTGCGTCATCGCAACAGGCTCTTACCATTGATTTCTCGCTGGCAGTCGCTATTGGTTTATACTGGAATTTGAGTGGCATTAAGCCTCCCCAAGGTCCCAGTTTTCTTCGCGCTTGTCCAGCGGAGGTCTGGTCAGCACTCTCTCCTCGGTCTTTCCATCCTCCTTGACCCTTCTCGGCTCTTTAGTATCATTTTTCTTTTTTTTTGGGGGGGGCGGTTATGAAACAATGGGAGGGGATTCGTGATGGGGGTGTAGAACTTGTAGATATGCAGTTTCGGTGTTCTTCATTCCCTGTAACGCTTCTTCGTTATATTCTGTTCTTGTATTATTCTCAACATTCAAGGGTTTTCCTTAATATTTCAGCCGCTTTCATTATCGTTAGTCGTTGTATTTTTGCAGATATTCCTCTGATTCCAATTTCTGCCATTCTTTTTTCAAAGTTTTTCTGAATTGTTCCTAGTGCTCCTACTATTATTGGTATTATTTTGATTTTCTTCATCATCCAAAGCCCTTTTAACTCTCTGCCTAGCTCTGTGTATTTGCTTCGTTTCTCCTTTTCTTTAATACTCACCATGTGGTCAGCTGGGACAGCAAAGTCTACGATTTAACAGGATTTTTCTTTCTTGTTAATTATTACGATATCTGGTCTTCTTGCTTGGATGGGTTTGTCTGTCTGTATGTCCATGTCCCATAGGATTTTGTGGTTCTCGTTTTCGAGTGTTGTTGCGGGTATATGCTTGTATCATTTTTCTGTACGTTCAAGATGCAGCCGTTTGCACAATTCCCAGTGCACCGCCCTCCCCCCACTTGGTCATCCCTGTTTTTGTATTCCTTTTGGGCCAGTTTGCTGCATTCATTTCCTTTTGGGCCAGTTTGCTGCATTCACTTACTATATGGTTTATCGTTTTGTCTCTTTGTCCACGGAGTCTGCATTTGCTGTTTTTTTGTGTTTTATCGATCTTTGCTTTGATATGGTTGGTTCTTATTCAGTTATCTTGTGCTGCAGTTATTAGAGATTTAGTTTCTCGATTTATATGTCCTTTTCGCATCTATGTCCAGATGTTTTCGTTATTCTCATCTTTTGCCATTCTTATGAATCTTCCGTGGATTTTTTTCTCTTCCCATTTTTATTTTCTCCTTTTGTCATTTGTCTCTCTGTTTTCTGTTTTGTTAGGGGTTTTTTCAGTGTTTCTCCCTGCTATAATTATCCTTTCAGTATGTTGCATTATGTATTTTTCTAGTTCTTTTTATGTGTGTGTGTGTGTGTGTGTGTGTGTGTGTGTGTGTGTCCTTCACACAGTCTTCTATACAAATCAGTTCTCTGCCGCCATCTTTCCTTTTCACGTAGAATCTTTCAATATCGTCCTTTGGGTGTAGTGCATCATGCATGATCATGAGTTCCTGGTCTTCTGGTCGAGCTGTCACAGTTCTTCTTTTGTCCACCCTATAAACGGTCCAGAGTATCCTACTAGTGATACTGGCCATGTATTTATATCTTTTATTAGGTTTCTGCTATATAATTTCGTTTCCAGGAGTTTTCTTTCCAATTCTCTCTTTCATTTCTGTTGTCCGCTTCCAGAATTCCGAAGTATTTATAGTCGTCTTGTTCCCCTAGTGCCCTTATTTCTGTTTGGTTGGGTAGTTCCATGCATTCTGTCGTTTCCGGTTTTCCCTTTCTTATAACTAGTAGTGCGCACTTTTCCATTCCAAATTCCATTTGGATATCTTGGCTGAAGATCCTGGTAGTGTTAATTAGTGTATTGTGCCAGGAATGAGATACCCACTTCTTATGTCGACAGAAATTTTCCTCTGTGTCCGCTCATCTTCCTGCTTCAAAAAAACACTTCCGCGCTTTTTAACTTTCTCATTTCCTCCCCTCACAATGACCCTTCCTCCTAGCAACCGGTTTCTTGTAATGTGATTGCTCGTCGCCGTAGTGTTTTTATTTAATGTAAAGTGAGTGTTTACCGATGTATTTGAAAAATGCAAATGGCGGCATGCTTGCTGTTGCACACGGTAAGTTTGGGAAAACGAAAAAAAATGATACAAAATACTGTTAGAAACTTGCTCAATATATGTTACCGTGACATAGGCGGGCATATATTCGGTGGGTTTCTAACAGTATTTTGTATAATTTGTTTGTTTGAACTCATTTTCCCAAACTTACCGAGTTCAACAGCGAGCATGCCGCCATTTTTCTTTTTAAAATATATCGATAAACATTGTATGATTTTGGAGGCGATTACACATTTTAAAGTGAGTAAAATCACTAAAAACCATTCCAGATAGGTAGAAGAGTAACTTATTTTGCCTTTGATAACATTTATTTAGTATATATTTGATTTTTTACCACTTTTTCGAATCTATGAGTATAGTAATACAAACCCAAAACTCATTAACTAATCAGTTTTAATTAGTTTTGATATGAACTAAAAATAAAGAGTACATTAAATAAAAGTAAATATTTTCTTGTTTTATCTTATAAATAGATGTTGTTTGTACCGTGCTGAAATATTATTGAGAAAGCTATTTTAACGGGAGGGGGCTAACTATTCTGCACTTTGACCTAACAATTTAATGAGAAAAAGGGGGAGGGTTGTTTTACTATGCACATAGATTCGAAAAATGTTAAAAAACAAATATATAACAAATAAATGTTATCAAAGGCAAGATAAATAACTTTTCTATCTAAATGGATAAGTTTCTAGTGTTTTTATTTAATGTAAAAGATTTATTCAGTTCGAAATTCATAGTGTCTATCGATATATTTGAAAAAGACAAATGCTGGCGAGCTCGCTGTTGAATACGTTAAGTTTGGGAAAATAAGTTCAAACTAAAAAAAACTATACAAAATACTGTTAAAACTTACTCAATATATATTACGGTTACATAAGCTGACATATATTGAGTGTTTTATTATTTTGTAATACAAACCCTTAAATTTTTATGGTATCTTTGGGGGGAGGGTACTATACACAGATTCTAAAAACTATACAAAATGAGCATGTTACATTAAATAAAAACGCTAAAAACATATCCAGTTTGGTAGAAAAGTAACTTATCTTGCCTTTGATAACATTTATTTGTTATATATTTGTTTTTTGACAACTTTTTCGAAACTTTTTGCCTTGAACCCATTCTCTGCATTGAAGCAGTTTGCAGCACGCCAGCTTCAATCAAGTAAAAGAACTACGCAGGCTTACGGTCCTGTTTTGGCGCCGTATCAGATCATTGCTTGCTGTCATGACAACATCTATCTTTCCGATCTCCTCTGAGCACTCTTGCGACAAACTTCACGGAAATCTTCTGCACCGTCAGTTTCTCGCGAATAATTTTGTACATTTCCCACACTGACATCAAACTGTGAACTTATTGTTTCTACGACAGTCCTAATCTATGAAATTCCTTATTTGGCAAATCAACTCTTGTGTTCTGACTTCATGTAAGATGGTCCAAAGCAGTCTGAAGCATTCCATACGTTTCTGTGGCATTTTTCCAAGTTAAGAACAGCATTTTATCGCATATCGTTCTTCTAAAGTACCCTCACGTGTAGATCGCATTTTTCAAATTAACCAATCAGGCTTTAGTAAAGTGCATTCGAATTCATACTGTAGCTGTTCATTTGAACCTGAAATCAAAAGACTTCGTCAGTTATCTCATAAGATGTATAAGCAATGACATACAGAATTTTCAAGACTTTACGACAATTTTGAATGTCTGCACGAAAATGTATTGAAAATTATTGAAGGCACTTCGTATTTTCTCGCGGTATTATAAATGTATTGGAACAATCATAGGTCAAAAATTGTCTACTGGATAATGAGACAGTCAGATGTGCTGGTGTCAAGCCTCAAAAAAATATCACGTGTTACCTATGTTCGCGGCGTGGGAAAATTTCGTCCGGGAAACGAGTAGGGGAGCGAAGATTCGGCACCAATGTCATCCTCAAACTGTTAGAAATGGTACATTGCCAGTTGTAACTGTTTTAACTTTTCGCATCAATGGAATACCACGTATATCTCTGGTGGATACTGGATGCACGCAGTCACTAGTCCGCAAGTCGTGTTGTAAGGAATAGACGAGGAAAATTATCCCTGTGCTCATACAGACGGAAGCACACTTAATTACTGTGGAATAGGAGTGATGCAAGTTAACATTGATGCAAAGCTGAGCATTAACATAGAAGTTTTAGTTGTGGGTGGATTAAACTTGATTTAGTGCTTGGGCTGGACGCAAACAAGCAGTTGGGGGGACTAGCTGTGTTTAGTGTCAATGAGGCAACATTTCCACAATTCATGCAGTTTGATATGCATTGATTTGCATATCAATTAAGTTTTTTTCCTTTACAAAAACATAAAAAGACTAAAGTCGAGAGGGCAAATAAGTTGAGTCGAGTCTGTGAAATCAAACTGAACAGGTCGGAATAAAGAAAGGCGAACGAACATTGATAACAATCCATTTTTTTAAATTACAAGATATATCGCTAGGAAATATAAAATTGATGCGACCGGGACGAAAATGAAATTTGTAACAATTTAAATTTCCGAGAAATGAAAGAATTAGAATGATTCGCGTCGAACTTTGACAATCGAAAGCATCGAGAAATGGAAATATTAAACGATTCGCGCCAGACTTTGTAAAAATGGAAAGCATCGAAAGCTGGAAAGATCTAAATGTGATTCGAGTCAGACTGTTTTCTAATCATCGTCGTATAATAGAGAATTACGATTCAACTGAATTGTTTGAAAAGTTAGTAAAGTCTATCAGTGTTGTAAGAAGCTAGTAAAGTGTAGAACTATTTGAAGAAGCTAGTTAAAGTCTAGCAGAGTTTGAAGAAGTTAGTACAGTCTGCCAGTGTTTCAAGAAGCTACTAAAATCTAACAGTGTTTGAGAAGCCAGTAAAGTCTAGGTGTTTTTGAGAGGCTAGTAAAGTTTAGCGGAGTTTGAGAGGCTAGTAGTGTCTAGCGGTGTTTAAGAGGCTAGAAGTGACTAGCGATGTTTAAGAGGTTAGTGGTGTCCAGCAGTATTTGAGAGGCTTGTAGTGGCCGGTGGTGTTTGCAGTTGATGTGAATGCCGCTCTGGACACGGCAGTATGAGATGATCTTTAAAGATCACGGAGGATGTAATTTGATATGCATTGATGTGTATATGACTGACGCTTCTCTTCCCCCTCCAAGAAACCATTATAAAAAGGCTAAAGGAGAGAAGGCAGGGGAGTTGAGTCGAGTACTTGGAACCGAACTGAGCCTGATTTCACCGCAGATTACCAAAAGAACACTTGAAAGTGGACCACATCTTAGAAATAGGCTGATGCCCAACCTCCAATTATGCTGAAAAATAAACTTGCAGAATATCCAGCTCCATCACGAATACGTGAGGAACATGATCGTGAACTGCAAATGTGGATCGATAACAGCTGTTAACTGCCGTATTAGAGTACAAACTCGATCCCCCAAAGAGTTTAATCCCCTTTATGGCTGTTGTGGAGGACAATAACAGAAGGTCCGACCCGTTATAGATTAACGGCAGCTAAATGAATACGTGAACGTGTATACAGCCAATGCGGATGTTTACTTACAAACTTTAAGAGAATAGAGACAACAAGGACCAAACGTTGCAGTGTTAGACATATGCGTTACGGTGGCGTCAACATAGAGGAAAGCTACTAGGAAGTGTTCAATGATCAACTGGGCAAGCTGCCGGGTGTTGCCACTCTCCAGCTCAAGCCAGACGTAATACCGACTATAATGCCCAATCGGAGAGTACCTATAGTTATACGCTCTGAACTGAAGAAGGAGTTAAGTCGACTAACCACATTAGGAGTGATCAAACCAGCTATGGCGAACTACATAGGGAAATTTATTCCAAATCTTGCAGCAGTGACAAAACCCCTCCAGGACCTCACTAAAAAAGATGTCCCGTGGTCATGGTCAGATTCCTAACAAGCAGCTTTCGACACTATCATAGAAGCAATCGTGAAGTCACCCCTCCTTACATACTACGACCTCTCCCCCTCCAAAAGGAGCTGATTCTCGAGAATGATGCATGTGAGTACGGGTTAGGAACAGCACTAATACAAGTAGACAAACCAATTACATTTTCAAGTAGATCCCTATCAAATGCCGCACAAAGATATGTACAAATTGAAAAGGAGATGCTGGCGGTTGTATACGGACTAGAGAAATTTCACCATTATTGTGACGGGACACCGGACGATGCCGGGTGTCCCGTTCAGCTAGGTGAAGATAAGAATGCTTATAGCCGGGGGGGCGTGCTGATACTGTGTCAAAGATTAAGACAGGCGTTTATGAGATGTTCGGGAGACATGATATCTGTTTTAATGGCGGAAAAAAGGAGATTATTTTTCTAGTTGGATCTGGTGAGAATGAGTTTTAACTAACGTAATTGATTCGGACAGTCTCGAGAATTGGTTTCCAAAATGTCTGCTCGGAGTCAGGGACCCGTGGTGTTTTAACTCAGAGACCACCAAGCTAGTTTAACAGATATGTTCACAAAACAATAGAGAAAGGGAAAAGAATAAGAAAATAGAGGGATAGAAAAAGAAATTCACAAGAGAAGAAAGAGGGGGGAATAGAAGATAATGGAGAAAAGGAAGGAAGATGCTTTTGATATAAACAACGATCGCCTACTCGAAAAAGATATAGAAGGGTTTTGGCAGTCTTTGGTCAGCGAGCGAAGCGTACACATCGGCTCTCGCCCCGCCTGGGGTGACAGGGGCAGAAATCTCAATAGGAACTAACTTGAAAAAATCTTGTTCTTAGCTAGAGAATTAACCTGATATCTCAAGTATACAACCTGCATCACGAAGCGCGGATAACGAAAACACGACTTTAAACAAATGTAGAATGATTGCAAATAATTATTTTATTTGGTTTAAACGAAAATGACCTCAGAGTTTTTTCTTTGTTTTTCGATTGCCGGCATAAGTGAAGATGCAGTTTATTTCAGGTATGCCCCGACGCCAGACGACGAAGACACAGACACAAAACCAGAGTGACGGCCGAAGAAGACAATGTTGCCACACGGACTTGGGGTCATGCACGTTTAACGTGCCTTGAGCAGCGGAGGTATGTTTTCCAGTGACCAGTGCGAGTCTGGTCACGCTGGAGGGGTCCACCACTAGACGACACATGCCCGGGACATCGTTCCCGTTACAACGTGGTGTCGATGACTTAGGACGATCACATCTGGGATGTGCACGAACGAGTTACCACGAACACAGTTTGAAGCGTTTGGAACTCAGTTCTCTTAAAAAAATATATATAAAGGAAATGGAAAATAGCACAGAAAAATGTTTAGAAAAAAAAAGGAAAAAAAATAGGAGAAAAAGAACGATTGAAAAGAAAACTTATCGAAGAGAAAAGAAAGACTGACATTGAACGTACCGAAGGGAAAAGAAAGAGTGAAATTGAACTTTGAGGGCATAAATAGCCGTCAGAATGCAGAAAGAGAATGTGCAGCGAGACAGGGAAGTGGAGATATGGAAAGAAAGGAAGCAGACGAGAAAGGTAGGGGCAGATTTTTATTGGTTCCTATTTGCCTCTGCTCAGATTTTTTTAGGCGCTGTTGTCAGGGTGCTTTTCGTTGGTTACGTATTCTGTAAAGTTTTTTTTTCTTAATATTGCAAAGTATTGTTGATTTTTTTTTGTCACCCCCAAAGAAAAAAAGTGAAAATGAAATATTTATTTGTTTAAACGGGTTGATACGTTGTTGTATTGGGGCATTAAGAACAGTCGCGCATATGTTGTCACTGATATAAGAGGGAGAGAGAGAGAGAGAGAGAGAGAGAGAAAGAGAGAGAGAAAAACCGGCAGTACACCGATGCCATTCTAATTTTGTAACGAATAGTAGCTATCGTAAGAAATTTAAAGAAGAAGTAATGATTTACCGATTAGTTGTGAGACATTTAGACCGTTAAATAGACGGTGGGTGGGAGAATTTTATTAAAACTAAAGAAAAGAAAGAGAAAGAAAAAAAATTTATAAAAAAAAAATAAAATAAAAATAATAATAATTATTGTAGTTAAGAAGACAAAAAAAACAAAAAAAAACAACGTAATGATTGAGGGATGTCCTGTGTTTAAGGGTTTCTATTGGTCGCTCGGCGGCGAACTCCATTGCTCTTACGAAAAAAAAATGGGCTTTAAGACATCTTAGTACCGAAGGGAACGGGTGGTTGGAAGACGTAAACCCAGTGCACGGTTTGCAAAATTATCAAAGGATGTGGCACGAGAAAACATATTGTGAGGTTGTTGGAAAGTGTGCTGGTCGCGTGGGACGGCGTAAGTCCAGTGATGGGGGGGGGGAGGGGGACCTGTGATTGTCAGGTATGGTAACACGAGAAAACATATTACCGAGGAGTGTACAACGGGGAAAGAAATTGTAAAGTCATCAGAGGATGTAATACGAGAAAAGGAAAACATATTGTGAGATTATTGGAAAATATACTGGTCGCATAAGACGGCGTAAGTCCAGTGATGGGACACGAAAAAGGACCTGTGATTGTCAGGTGTGTTATACTAGGAGAAGGTAATTACTCCGTCAATTTTTTTTTCTGCCTCGTTGGAGGGCGAGGCTGAGTACCCTCCCTGGTATTCGAAGCAGTATACCAGCCGACCAGGAGCCTGGCGGAAAAGAAAATGCTTCACAAAAGGGGCATGGAGTTATTGTTCGCTGACGGCTGGGTGAGTACAGGATGCCTAGAAACGTTTGTTGTTACCAGTGAGAGTGAGAGAAGTAATAATCTAATTGATGGTAGTGTTAAATCATTTAAACTGTCGAGTAGAATATCTTAAAGAAACTAACGGTGCTGATATTGTTCTGTTTTGGAAAAGAGAAATTTAGAAATGCTCAGTCGAGAAGGATTTCTCCTACACGGGACGGGGATTGAATATTGTTAGTGTAGCGTTGAAACAGTTGTTGCACTTGGTCTCTGACCAAAATGGCGCTGCTGGGACAAATTATGGGACTGAAGGGCAGGATTGCCTCGGTCGGGGAGGATCTCTCCTTCACTGGATGAGAATAGTGCATGTTGGGTGTGGCGTTAGGGCAGATGCTGTACCTTGTTCCGAGTGAGAGAATGCCTATGGGACAAGTGAAGGTATAAAAAAAGCTTGGGTATCGTAGAGTTTAATGAAAGCTGTACAGGAAAGTGTAACGTTGTGTAAGTATGGTTTGGAAAACGTATTAGCTGTGGAGGAAACTTAGTCTCCTTGCACCGGGGTACTTAGGAGAAACGATATGCACCCTCCCCCGCTGACACGCCTATGTTGTTTTATATTTGGGACCATGGGGAAGAAATTGAGATGAAAGATTTTGTTGCCGTCGGTTGGATCGATGCACTAGAAATGTACGTGTGTGTGTATCTGGTTGGTGTGCCTGGAAACCTTTGTTGATCTCGTAGGAGAAAGAATTAATTGTATTGGGAATTCTGTATTGTATTGTATTTGGGAAATTCTGGGGAAAAAGAAAAAAAAGAAACAGTTTAGTTGAGGACGGACTAGATTGGGAAAGGAAGGGGAGTGTCAGAAAAAAAGAAAAAAAGAAGAAAAAAGAAAAATGGATATGTGGATAGGATTTGTTCAATGGAGTGTGAAAAAAAAATCTGGAGAGTGTTTTTTAATTTGCAGATAGCTGAATAAGGATGTGAGGGGGTCAATGATGAAGAGACCTCCCCAGTGTTAAGTGTAGGAAGAAATCAGGTGACCGTAAACCACTGACGGCAGCGCGCCTGGGCGGGGCAGGGATACCAATGAGTGCCCTCCACCAAAACCTGGATAGGGTGCATGGGCTGCAACTATCGACAAAACCCAAGGTTGCAGCACAGTCAATCCCTAAGCCATTATTAACAAAAAAAAAGAAAAAAAAGAATGGAAAAAAAATATATAAAAAGTGCAAATATTTTTCTGATTGTTTTATGAATTATGAGAAAGAGAAAATGAACAAGTAGTTAAAGGGTGTATGAGCCCTCTTTTGATAGTGAACTGAGCATGGTTATCTTTCCTCAGTTGCATGCACATAGATTAAGGCATAGAGAAGGACCGAATATTGCAAAAAAAATGAAAAGAGAAACTGTTTTGCATGTACATGGGTTAGTCACCTTAAAAGGACTAATAGAGAAAAAAATGAGAGTTTAACAATCGAAAAAAAAATATATGCATGTATACAATCTCATACACCGGGATAAGCAGAACCATTAGAGCGGAACATTTTTGCATACCAACCGGACCATTGATACAGGAACATTTTTGCATGCCGAATGGACAATTTTTGTTAGTTGCTGTTAATTGACCTAGACTGTAGAATTACTAGTTTCGGATCCGGCTTCTGATGCAGGTCGCGTATATGCCAATTATGGCTAATTGACAGGTGTAAGGGGAGGGCGGATGTGACGGGACACCGGACGATGCCGGGTGTCCCGTTCAGCTAGGTGAAGATAAGAATTCTTATGGCCGGGGGGGGGGGAAGCGTGCTGATACTGTGTCAAAGATTAAGACAGGCGTTTATGAGATGTTCGGGAGACATGATATCTGTTTTAATGGCGGAAAAAAGGAGATTATTTTTCTAGTTGGATCTGGTGAGAATGAGTTTTAACTAACGTAATTGATTCGGACAGTCTCGAGAATTGGTTTCCAAAATGTCTACTCGGAGTCGGGGACCCGTGGTGTTTTAACTCAGAGACCACCAAGCTAGTTTAACAGATATGTTCACAAAACAATAGAGAAAGGGAAAAGAATAAGAAAATAGAGGGATAGAAAAAGAAATTCACAAGAGAAGAAAGAGGGGGGAATAGAAGATAATGGAGAAAAGGAAGGAAGATGCTTTTGATATAAACAACGATCGCCTACTCGAAAAAGATATAGAAGGGTTTTGGCAGTCTTTGGTCAGCGAGCGAAGCGTACACATCGGCTCTCGCCCCGCCTGGGGTGACAGGGGCAGAAATCTCAATAGGAACTAACTTGAAAAGATCTTGTTCTTAGCTAGAGAATTAACCTGATATCTCAAGTATACAACCTGCATCACGAAGCGCGGATAACGAAAACACGACTTTAAACAAATGTAGAATGATTGCAAATAATTATTTTATTTGGTTTAAACGAAAATGACCTCAGAGTTTTTTCTTTGTTTTTCGATTGCCGGCATAAGTGAAGATGCAGTTTATTTCAGGTATGCCCCGATGCCAGACGACGAAGACACAGACACAAAACCAGAGTGACGGCCGAAGAAGACAATGTTGCCACACGGACTTGGGGTCATGCACGTTTAACGTGCCTTGAGCAGCGGAGGTATGTTTTCCAGTGACCAGTGCGAGTCTGGTCACGCTGGAGGGGTCCACCACTATACGATGCAGGCCCGGGACATTCGTTCCCGTTACATTATACACATGGAAGAGAAATAGTTGTTTTGACTGACCACAAGCCGTTCGTCTCAATCAGCAAAAAGCCCCTATCAAAGGCACCAAAACAGCTACAGAACTTTCTGCTACGGGCCCAGCAATACAACTACACACTACGATATAAGCCAGTGAAAGATATCTCATTAGTAGATACGCTGTCACGAGCACCAACAAGCAAGCCAGAGTTGGAAGAAATAATGTCAGTGAATAATCTGACAATGCAGCCGATACAAGACCACAGGCTCGCAGAGATTCGCCAAAAGACAGTTAAAGACTCGAACAGGAGAGCACTGGCAGAAGTAATAACTAAGGGGTGGCCGCATAATAAGGAAAGCTTACCCAACTCTATCAAACTGTTCTTTGATTACAGAGACGAACTCACGGTACACGATTGGCTAATATTGCGAGGACAGAGAACAGTCATACCGCATGCTATGCGGAGGGAGATGAAACAAAAAGCACATGCCGGCCACCTCAGCATAAATACATGTCTGCAAAGAGCGAGGGACCTCATATTTTGGCCAGGAATGTCTAAAGAGATTAGACAATACACCGAAGCCTGTGGCACCTGTGCAACCTATTCAGACCGCCAGCCAGCAGAAGCACAGATCATAGCACCAGTGCCGGAAATACCTTGGAAACAAGTGGCAGCAGACCTCCTATCATAGGGGAGGGAACAACTATCTGATCACAGTAGACAGACATAGCAATTTCTTTGAAATTGACAAACAGGATACGCCCACATCAGAAGCCATGATTGAATGCATAAAAGTGCATTTCGCACGCCATGAAATTCCAGAGGTACTGATATCTGACAATGGTCCTCAATTTTCGTCTTACGCATTCAAGAAATTTGCAAGGAAATGGCTATTCATACACGAGATGATATCGCCAGGCAACAGCCAAGCAAATGGTGCTGCCGAAGCCGCAGTAAAAATCACCAAACGCCTCTTCCGGAAATGCAAAGCGTCAGGAGAAGATCCATTCCTGGGACTGTTGAACCTACGCAACGCACCAAATGAAGGACTAAGCACCAGCACAGCATAAAGACTCTTTGGTAGAAGGACAAGATCAACGGTACCAGCTGTCGAATTAAAGCTCAAGCCCCGTTACCGACATTAAACTGATGAAGCATGGAGGGGACAGGAGAGGAGGATTAGGCACCATAAGACGGGAAAATAGCTAAAAGGCCTCAACGTGGGTGATCATGTTCGAGCCCAGCCACACAGTCCTTACACAAGAGAGTGGAGGGAAGCAACGGTCCGAAAATAAATGACGGGTATGTCCTATCAAGTGGAAGCAAGAGATGGACAACGATACCGCCGAAACAGGCGATTCTTGCGCAAAACGCCTGAGTCAAAACATTCCTTTCCAGGACACCATCAAGCAACACACACAGCTGATGATCACCCTCAGTCCCAAATACAGCCTGACAACCCTATATTACAAAAAGAAAGGATTACACAGGAAAATGAACCGACTGAAGAAAGCATTTGTGAAAGGAATGACAGTCAACAGCTGACCATGCGCTTTTAGAAAACCTGCACGCTACAACGAATGAACACCCTCCCCCATGTTGCCGTTCAAAACCATATCCCTACCCCCCCCCTTAGAAGCAAACAAAATGAACAAACACCCTCCCTGACGGGGGGAGATGTTGCGTATAGCTAAACCCCCACCGCTGCCCTCCCTTTCTATAGAACTCTCCTAGAAAAGGAGGAGGACTATGTCTTTTAACATGGCCGCTCAATAAAGCTGCTATTATATCTTAACTTCTGTGTCGTCTTCACTCTGATACGAACCCGTGAACGTAACAAAATTTATCGTTATTTTATGTTTCAAATGTATTTCTCTTCCCCCCTCCCCGCCATAAAAAAATTGGAATTTGTCATGTTTTGCCGCCCTCAGTCAGATGCTAGAGGTGACATGTAGGGACTGCCAAAAGTTACCACAGAATTACCCCACCCTATATGTAACACGATGTAACTTTATTATAAATTAATATTATCAGTATAACTTTTGTACCATTTAAAAGAAGAAGGCAAAATAAACCAGTAATAACTTTTTTTTAATTTTTTATTCGAACGAAAATAATGAAATTGCGAGACGAAAATCGTGTTTACATAAGTAGCGCTTTAAAATAACGTTCCCATGTAGTAGACTTTCCAAACGTGAAAACATACCCGTGTTTAATAAATGTAGCAAAAATCAACTAATGGTCAAATTTTGGTGAAATTTTCGATACTTATCCATTTTAGAATGAAATTACATATAAAATGTAGTTTCAGTAAAATATATGAGAGGAAATATTTTTTTAGTGTGTGTCCCCCCTCCCATATTTATTTTTTTCGAAATTCGAACAAAATATATTTAAATCTATCGACATTTCTATTTATTATGAAACATAAGAGTTCAAATAAGTAAAAAAATATTTATTTTTTTTAAGTTTAAATACACGTATTGAACAAAAATTTACCTTGAAGTTGCAATTAAAAAATGATATAAATTTAATATTATTATGTTTTTTAAATAGCGTTTTTTCGAATCAATATATACTATAGTCAGTTGAATTGCCAAGAAAAAACTTCGTAAACATTAATTAATTTTTAAAAGATTAAAACGATTAAAATTCCATTATTTCAAAATGTTCCGTTACAACATATATATTTTAACTAATTGTGTTTAAAAAAATTTTTTAATATTAAGTTTTTACATAAACATGGCTCTTGTCAGCTGTTTTATCGCCAGATTAAAACAGATTTGAAAATATTATGGCACAAATATTAAGCATTTTTAGGCCCTCCCCCTCATATTTTGTTCGTCTCTTTTACCGAACAAAATATGGAAGCCCGTAGGTAACCAAAAGAGCATTCAGTAAAATCGTATTTCATATTTAATATACAAATGTTTATAATATTATTAATCATGAAACTGTGTAAATCTTAAAACCTACCAAAATTATAACAAAGATTAATTATTAAATTCAGGTGTGCCGGAATTCTCAAGATTCTCTGTAGCATTCAGGCGCGAGTTACACTGCTGCTAGTGACGGGAGTTTCACAAGCTGGTCCGCATATCTCCTTACTAGTCCTCTACCAGTTTCTACTTCAAGATTCACTGCTCCCAACTGTCTGATAATGGTACCTTCAATCCATCGTTGAATAGATTCATAGTTACGCACAAGTACAGGATCGGCTACTTTAAATTCACGGAGTGGTACCATTACTTTGCTCCCCCTTTCCATTTTATTTTTCACATCCAGAGCCCTGTACGTGTCTGGCTTTACCAAATGAAACGCCATTCTTAATTGTCGTTTGAACATCAGTTCGGCAGGAGAAACCCAAGTTGATGAGTTGGGAGTTACCCTATAAGTGAATAAAAAGCAGTTCACTTTGGTTTCAAGTGTTGCCTTGGGGTCCGTTTCCATCCTTTTAAGCAGTTCCTTGAAGGTGCATACACTGCGTTCAGCTTGACCATTTGAGGAAGGATGGTAAAGAGCTGTGAAAATGTGCCGAATTCCATTGGCATTCATGAATGTTTTGAATTCTTCACTTGTAAAACAAGGACCGTTGTCACTCACGATTAATACTGGCAGTTCATGTGTTACAAAGATCCCTCTCAATTCCTCAATTGTGGTCATAGCAGAAGATGATTTCGTTATGTATATTTCAGTCCACTTTGAATGAGCATCCACTACTATCAAAAACATGTGTCCCAAAAATGGACCCGCATAATCTAAGTTGACTCTCTTCCATGGTGAACTTGGATATTCCCAGCAATGAATGGGAGCCTTGCCAGGGTTGCTTTGATTAAGCATGCAGGTTCCACAAGCTTTAGAACCTACTTCCCTATAATACTGCACCATTTTCACATGTCAATTCTGTCCGCTTGTTGAAGTAGGGTTTCATTGCTATGTCTGTAATGTACGTGCTGCAGCCACTCAGGATGTATCTGTGCACCCGACTCAAAGCAGGGTCACTTCTCGTCTCCATTCTCAATGCCGCCAGTCACTGGAGCATCAATCAAGTTCATCATGTGTATCCTGTTAGTATTTGGTGTGGTATCTTGTTCCTGTGCACTGATTGGAAGACGACTGAGGCAATCTGCATTTTGTGACGCGATCGACCTGAGGGAGCGATTTGCCCCTCATTGGCGACTGCATATCTATGCTAAGATTTCTTTAATAAATCCCGGATAACGGCGGATATCCAAAATACTTAAAGTAAGATAAATATATTTTATTTCATTGTCAAAATAGATATATTTGCTTTATTGTTTGAAAACCAGAGATATATTGTTATTCGAAAATGATAACAGGAAATCTTAGAACAATTACATTAACATCATCTGGCCTGACAAACTCAGTGCTGGGGGTTCGGACTGACAGCCGGTGACCCCTGGGGTCATGAGAATTTAATGTTGATTTTAATCTCAGATATCAAGCTAGCGACATGGCTGGATTGCACACCCACAATCTGGGTTTTTCCGTAATTGCGTGACGTGATTTGATTGGTTGAGGAAACTTTCCACCCCGAACACTCACACCCCTACTTAATGCTAGTGCCACATGAAATTAGTCAGTTTCAAGAGAGTGTGCACGAAACTCGAAGTAACAATACCGCTTCCTGAGACGTGACCCCTCCTCCGAGCCATTTGCATGCTGCCTCCGAAGAGAAGAGAGATTTGAGACTTTTAAAAACTCACTAAGAACTGAACCACCTATTTGTAAAAAAATCTGCAATATATTTTGTGAAGTAGAATAGAATACAAGCATCTTTTGTCCTTCTTGCCTGCGTGAGTTTTGTTATTCGTTTTCAGCATACCAGATTCAATGTGACGGCCTCCAGAAGTACGAGATGACACACACCAAGTTTTCAAAGATCAGGGGTCCTTATGTAACTTCATAAGAGAGGGTGTTACATTTCCATTAAGGGACCCGACATGATACTCCAACCTATAATTGTAGGCAGCCAGAAATATGGCCCAGCGTTGAACTCTGGTAGCAGCAAAAGAAGGGATCGGCTTGTGCTCAGCAAACAACCCCAATAACGGTTTGTGGTCAGTGAACAACGTAAAATTATTCCCATGCAGATACTGGTGTAACTTTTTCACTGCAAAGACTAGGGCCAGTCCTTCCTCAATGTGCGCATAATTCCGTTCTGTCTCAGACAGCATACGTGATATGTAGCATACTGGTTTCTCCCTTCCATCTTCCATTTTGTGAGCCATTACAGCTCCCAGTCCATAGGAAGAAGCATCTACTTGCGCTAGAATAGGTCTAGATGGGTTAAAATGAGTTAAAAGAGGCGCAGAACACAGCATCTTCTTGGTTTCTTCAAAGGCCCTTGTTTGTCCAGCACCCCATACCCAGGGAGTACCCTTCCTCATTAAGCTATGAAGCGGTTCCAGTATTGTTGATAAATTCGGCAAATGACTATGATAATAGTTAAGTGGCCCGAGGTAGGCTCTTAACTCTGTGGTGTTTTGTGGGCGAGGTGCCTCTGTCATGGCGGCTACTTTGTCTGGAAGAGGCGCTATGCCTTCCTTACTAATTCTGAAACCCAAATATGTTACTTCAGGAAGGAGAAACTTGCACTTACTTTTCTTTAATTTTAATCCGGCCTTATCCAAGGCAGCAAATACACTCTGTAAATTCTTCAGATGACTATTGTCTTCATTACCTTAAACCAAGATGTCATCCACACGCACCTTGCAAGAAGGAATGTTCTTCAACATTTTGTCCATCTCCCTTTGAAAATTCCCTGTGGCACTGTGTACCCCAAATTATAGTTTGGTGGGCTGGTATAATCCTTGGTGGGTGTTTACTGTTATCAGTTCCTGGGTTTCTTCATCTAATTCCAGTTGCTGATAAGCATGGCTCAAGTCGAGCTTGCTAAATTTCTGACCCCCTTTCAAAGTAGCAAATATATCTTCTGTCCGAGAAATGGGGTAGTTGTTACATGGCGCTGCCCAATTTACTGTTTACGTGTAATCTCTGCAGATCCGGATGCCACCATTATCATTTTTGGCAACTGGTACAATGGGGGCAGCCCACCTAGAGTACCCCACTCTTTTGTAAATTCCTTGGGTTTCCAAGCGATCTAGATCTTTCTCCACATCCGCTTTTATGGCATAAGGCACTGGTCTTGCCCGACAAAATTTGGAACTCACCGTCTTATCAATGGGTATTTTCACCTTAAAATCTTTTAAACACCCCATTTCTTCACTGAACAGCGACTCAAATTCTTTAAGAAGCTTTTCCAACCTCGAAGGGGAATCTTCCTGGTATAAAGGAAACATGGCTCTCCAATCTAGCTCTAACTTATTTAACCAGTTGCGACCAAGAAGTGTCGGTACATTTCCTTTCACCACCAGCAAAGGTAGTCGATGCTTTAACCCTTCCTGGATTACTTCCACGTCTGTGGTCTCATGTGGTTAAACTAACTCGCCAGTGTATGTTCTTAACTTGACATGGCTTTCTTTTAGATCACGAATTTGGCCAATTTTCTTGAACTTTTCTTTTTACTGTGCATGGAGCTCCTGTGTCCACTTCCATGACCACTTTTTCTTGATTAATTAGTAGTTCCACTAATACTGGTGGTGCAACTGTGTGCAAGTCTAGCTTTTCTATATTTATTTCCATTTCTTCTGCACAACAATTTTCCTCCACATTGTTCACCACCCTGCTTTTCTTCCCTCGTGCTGCTGAGCTAACAGACCTGCTCTCTTCTTGTCTACACTTCCGACGAGTATGCCCGATTCGCCCACATTTAAAAAGTTCCTTGTTTTTAAACTGGCACTTGTCCACCTAGTGGCCAGTGCTTCCACAATGATAACACTCTCGTTTTAATGGTGTACGAGCCTTTTTCAGGTCTCACACAAAAACACACATTCACATTTCAAGCTATGTCATATACATACGCGCACACAAACAGACGCGCCCACGTCCACACACACGTACATTTATTCACGTTCGCGTACATACGCTCAAATTCACGTGTATATACACACGATAACGCACACATATGTACTCACACACGCGCACACGAACGCACACATGGACGACGTCACTTCCACTTTCTAAGGAAATATACACATGCGCAAATGACCACCGGAAACAAGTAGAAAACAAAGAGCAACAACCGGCTTCTTCCTTTTTTCGAGACTAGCCTCCTAGGTGGCTGGTCGGCGCGCTAGCCGCCGCCGTTTCGGCGCGCGCATACGCGTACCTCATGCCCACTTACTACTATATATGGGGCACAAGCTAACAGACTGTATGTACACATTCCCACTCTTTCTCTCTCTATCTACTACTGGTCCCTGAGAACACCTTCGCGTAGCTGACTACTAACTGACGTCAACTCTCATATCCTCTTCTTTGTCTACACGCTGGACTATCATTCTCTTTTCCATTACAACACTTATTTCTTTTCCTACGCACGAACAAACGATAGTGAGATGAACACACATTTCCTATTCTTCTACAACACCAACCCCGGCAACGTACATTGGTTACATACGCGCGGACATGAACACATGTTATAACTAAAACGTTCATTCTTTCAACAGCAAATAAACGACGTTTATCTCTACCCATCAATTGAAGGGTTCTTTATTTCCATATGGTCCAATTTTATGGTGACCCCGTTATTTTTAAATAACATTTTATGGTGACCCCGTTATTTTAAACTGAAATGGATGAGGTTGAACGAAGCACTCATAGACACACAGACTCTCTCTCTCTCTCTCTCTCTCTCTCTCTCTCTCTCTCTCTCTCTCTCTCTCTCTCTCTCTCTCTCTCTCTCTCTCTACAACAATAAACCAGCTAACAACGAGAGACGCACGGCAAAATATAGACTCTTTCTCACCAGCTAACAATGAGAGACGCATGCCAAGCTTTAGACCTTCCTCTTCACCAGTTAACAGCTTGAGACGCACGCAAAACTAACCACGTGTGGTAACCTTTTCTTTCACTTGTTTCTTTCACGAAAGAAATTCCTGTTCGTTTAATTCAATTTAACACGTCGTTCGTTTCTTCCTCGAGACAATTCATTTCCCCATTTCGCACTACCACCACAAAATGGTGACAACCGAACGCGAGATGAACAACCATTGCCTACTATGCCACGAGTCCACAACAAACTGGCGCCCGACTGACACGAAAACGAACAAGCATGGTGACCCTACCTTTTTTAAATTAATTGTTTTGAGTGAGACGCGCGTTTTATTTGATAAAGAAAAAAACGAACTTTTCAACAAGAAAACCGCTACCGACAAGGACCTCAACGAACTACAATGATGAAACCCCTCGTCAGACTTGGCAAAAAAAAAAAAAAAAAAAAAAACGAACACAGAGCTGTCGACTTTCATACCGAACTTAAAAAAAAAAAATTCGAGCTCGACAAACATTTTCATGGTTTCCTGACATTATCCTGCAACAAACGCGAGGAGAAAATCACATAGGCCTATGCAATTCCCTCCCGCACAGCAGACGCAACAACAATTACAGGACATACCTATCAACACATAGGAAGAAGTTGAATCAACAATATGAGTTGAGATGCACAACGGATGCTTATAAACTCAAAACTTGGAAGTTTCGTTGACAGCCGGCAACCACGAACGAATACAGAACAAACGCCCGTACAAACAATGTACACACACTACCGCAGACGCACATGTGAAGACAACGGCAACCAAACCCCGTTCAATAAGAACGAATGCGCGACTAGCGCCAGTCCAAATGATGCACACATTACCGCAGACTCACATGCAAAGACACCATCAAGTGGGCACACACACGACGTGACCACGAAACACAAAAATGTTCCTTCAAAACGAACAATTCACTTCTCTGTCCAAGCAACTCTTTGCACATGTCAGCACACAACAAAAACCAAACAAACAAATGTCAGCCTAAAAAAGAGTAAACGCATTTTCCACGCGTAAGTAAATACTTTTTTTTACGAACACACTCCGTTTTTGACATTCAGTTCCTTTTGACGTTTTTCAAACAACAACACCAACAGCAAAAAAAAAAAAAACAGGACAAAATAATCAACTGCCGAAAACATTACTCACAAAAAAATTTTTTTTATATATATATATACATAAATATATATACATTGCAAGCATTTTTTTTTCCTAGGAAGGGGAGTATTGTACGAGCCTTTTTCAAGTCTCACACAAAAACACACATTCACATTTCAAGCTATGTCATATACATACACGCACACAAACATACGCGCCCACGTCCACACACACGTACATTTATTCACGTTCGCGTACATACACTCACATTCACGTGTATATACACACGATAACGCACACATATGTACTCACACACGCGCACACGAACGCACACATGGACGACGTCACTTCCGCTTTCAAAGGAAATATAAACATGCGCAAATGACCACCGGAAACAAGTAGAAAACAAAGAGCAACAACCGGCTTCTTCCTTTTTTCGAGACTAGCCTCCTAGGTGGCTGGTCGGCGCGCTAGCCGCTGCCGTTTTGGCGTGCACACACGCGTACCTCACGCCCACTTACTACTATATATGGGGCACAAGCTAACAGACTGTATGTACACATTCCCACTCTTTCTCTCTCTATCTACTACTGGTCCCTGAGAACACCTTCGCGTAGCTGACTACTAACTGACGTCAACTCTCATATCCTCTTCTTTGTCTACACGCTGGACTATCATTCTCTTTTCCATTACAACACTTATTTCTTTTCCTACGCACGAACAAACGATAGTGAGATGAACACACATTTCCTATTCTTCTACAACACCAACCCCGGCAACGTACATTGGTTACATACGCGCAGACATGAACACATGTTATAACTAAAACGTTCATTCTTTCAACAGCAAATAAACAACGTTTATCTTATCCATCAATTGAGTCTTTGTTTCCTTCAATTCCATTCGTTTCATTATTTTCTTGTGGCGAGCTAGGGTATTATACCCTGGTCCGCTACAATGGCAACCTGTGTACGGACGTTTTACTTTCACTCGTCTGTGCTTCCAACATCAACTTTGAATATTTCCTTGCCGATTCCATGGACACTTCTATTTCAATGGCCTTGTCCAAAGTTAGCATCCTTTCACCAAGCAAGCGCTCCTGTATCTCTCATCTTTCACTCCCACAACCAAATGATCACGCATGTGTTCATTTACTTTTTCTTCGAAGTTGCAATGCTCCGACATTTTTCTCAGTGTGGCCACGTATTCACTGATGGATTTGTCTTCTCGTTTGCCCCTCGTGTTGAATAAGAAAGGTTCATGTATCACGTTGGGGGCCGGCCTAATGTGTCTCGCCATCAGAATGCACAGCTCTTCAAATGTTTTCTGCTCAGGCCTGTTTTCGGCTAAACCCCTGAGAATAGCATAAAGTTTTGCCACAATAACCTACAAAAATATTGCACGCTTCTTACCTTCATTCAATACATCATTGGCAGTAAAAATAAATGTACTCTTTCAATATAGTGCGACCATTCTTCTTCGGTACAATTCCATTCTTGTATTGCGCCAAGCATCGCCATTTTTATCCGCTCCTCAGCAACTTTTACTGGTTTGTTGGGTTGTGGGTGTTCACCGCTTTTATTTTTAAATTGTATTGTTACTCCTCCGCATTATTCGTTCCTCGTCACCAATTAAAATGTATCAACATTAACACTACACATGAATAACAACGCGCAAGACAAAATTAACATTATAGATGAATGAGCTGTTAGCACATGCTGAAACAAAATGCCCGTTGCACGCTCGCTTTATTTACAAAAACACTGTAAGAGACTGTTACGCCCTCTAGTGATAAAGAGCATCAATAGTTTCATCGAAGTGTAAGGGAGATAATTCTGTCCAATATATTACAGAAGAAGATAAACAAAGATTTTAAAGAATCATTAAGTCGCTTCTGCTTTTCCATAGTTTGTAGAAAAATATGTAAGGAAAGTTCTTTAAAAAAATTACTGCGCCCTCTGTAGATGTATAAGGAAAATCCTTTAAAAGTACTGTGCCCTCCGTAGATGTATAATGTTGCAGCAACGTAAAGCAATTCAATAACCAGTAAACACCGGTTCTGCACGGAATCCAACTAGCAAGGTGCCTAGACGGACACGAACGGTTACGCAGACTGGACCCAACAACGGTAAGATATCCTCACGCGGCATGAGAAGCAACAGCAACACGATTCCCGACCAAGTCAATCCTCGCTCTCCCAACGTCTTTCAATCACCCGCTTTTATGGCCGTTGTAGGCCGGCTAAATTTGCATATTGCGAGAATTTGTGTGACTTTGCGAGATATCATCTTTTACAAAAGTCGGCGCCCGCCATCTTGATCTTTCTTTATCTATTTTCGGTCGGCGACGCCGAGCCGGTTCCAAGGTAAGTCTTTCCTTTTCGTCCGTCTCTCTTACGCACCCACACAACACACAAACACGCGGGCGCTTGTCTCCTGGATGCACATTACACTCCCCCCTGATCTGATGATCACATAGAGAGCACTGTGGGGTGGCCTTTTAGTGCGTATGCTTCTGTGAAGAGGTACATTCACTGTTTCAGATTCAGGCTCTGGATCTCGTTCCGCCTCATCAGATGAAGTATCGTTATCAGTCTCTGGAGGGGGCTCACTGAATCCGTGCATCGGCAGCTCATCACTAGACGCTTCACTGCTTTCTTCTGTAGTTGTGTGACGCACCTCGGGTTGGGCGAAGATCTCGCACATGTCGTGGGGTTCCATCGACCAAAACAGACTGCTGGCTAATCACTCCAGATATTTGTCCTCGCTTAAACTTGTCGGTGCACCGATTTCCTGGGGGCCGCACCCACACTGGATCTCCCACTTCATATCTGTTACATGTTCCCTCGTCGGCTGGCTGCGTAGTGTTGATTCCCTTCACTCCTACTCGGTATGTGTAAATAGCATTCGCAGGTGCGGTTGAAGGAGACGTCCCGTCCTTTGGCATAATGTTGTACCAATATGTGGCTTCCATAATAGTACATCGCTTCCTGGCAGCAATTCTCTTGATGCTGCGGTGGCTTCTTTCAGCAATGCCATTTCCTGATGGCACATGCGCACATCGCAACCGTAGTCGGACGCCCCACTCATCTAACAACTGCCGGACTTGCTGGCTACAAAACGCTGCATCATTGTCAGTCGGGAGCTCTTCCGGCGCACCTCGCTCAGAAAAAATGGATGATAGGTGGCGAACAACATTTGCCGAATCCTGTCTGGTCATCTGCTGCCACACCGCAAATCTCGTAGGCCCGCAATCAATGAGAGTTAGAAAGGGCTTGCCACTGTAATGGGTAATATTCATGGCCAGCCGCTGCCACACACTCTCAACTTCCAATCGACCCTTCTTCCATCGCTCTGGTGCAGGATCAATAGACTGGCAAGCCTCACAATTTCTGATGATCTGTCTGACATCCATCTTGATCACTGCTGGGTATACACGCCTCACAAAATAAAGGGTCCTCTTGATACCCGGATGTCTGCTCTGTGCATGAATTTTTTGTATTTGACATGGGTCGATTGCAACTGCACAAGATCGAGCAGTAATCTCCATTCCCATCTTCGCGGCTTCATACCATTTGTGAGGTACTCGGGTCAGTTGGTCAGCACGATTACAATGTGATGGCATCAGAGTGACGCTCAGTGATAGCCCATACTCATATACCAGGTTTTTTAGCGTGTCTAGCCTTCTCCGTATTAACATTTCACTTGCTGCCTTGGTATGGATTCGTGTCCGTCCTGAAAGTGTGTCAGACACCCAGTGGTAGACACAGAGAGAATCTGTGTACAAGGTCAACTTCTTAGACTGCCACTGCAGGGCCAGATTTATCCCCTTTACAACAGCGTCCAGCTCTGCCAGGTTGATATGCTGAGAATCTGTTACGGGCCGCAGCCAATATGCATCCTCGAACACGTTTCCTCCTTGCTCCAACGATACTCCCAACGCCAAAGAACTGGCATCAACCCACACACCTACGTTGTCTCCGTTAACACACCACCACCAACAGACAGGGTCCTTCTTGTTCACTCTCTCCAGTGTCTCTTTAATTATCAGAGTTAGTAGGACATCATCGGATATGTCATCCCAACCCGTGGTTATTAAATTTGCTCTGCGTTTAATTACACCAACAGCTGCGCGGAGCCAGCCACAGACCGGTAAGTGACCAACAAGTTTTCCACACCAAGAAAAAACGGTCCGCCTTGTAACGATGTTGGGGATGCTTGGAATTTCACTGCCACGCCTCCATTGTAGGGTGCCATCTTCTTCATAAACATCCAATCCCAATACACGTGCTCCATCCCTCAAACGTTCGGGATTCTTGCATTCCAGACCAAACTGAGCCAACTTTTCTTTGACACACGACGCAGACTGTACATCTTCATTGACGTATACGTCATCAATGTAAGCTGACGTTGAGTCCCTCATGGGCTTTTCTTGGGACAATACTGTGTTGACAATAGTCTTCATGATCTGTGGTGCCACATTTAGACCAAAGCCGAGGCGTGTAAGGCAGTACCTCTGCCCCTGGAACCAAACTGTCTGGAACGGCCACAACGTCTCATCAACTCGCACCTGTAAATAGGCTTTTCGCAAATCCAATATCGAGACATTAGTGCCTTTCTGATGCCATTCCCTCAACTTGCTGGCGCATACGTCAGCATCGGCAGTGTAGGCTTCAATATGCTTATTAAGCTCCCTATAGTCCAGCACGGGCCGTACTTTCGACTTGTTATGCTGGACTACTGCCATCAAGGGTATTAGACCCTTGGGAGGCCCAAGCTTGTCCTCAGGGTAGGGGATTAACCAGCCATCTTGGATCCACGCCTTTAGTTCCCTTTCGTATTCTGCTCGGGCTTCACTGGGTATAGGGTACTCTGCAACCCCATTCTTGAGTTTAGTCGGTGCCATTCCCTCGATCCATTTCCAAGATGCAATCCAGGCCCTCTTGCGAGAGTCGTAGTCCACTGTAAAATCCGGCCGATCGATGTGGAGCGCTGCACACATTGGGGCCTCCAAGAATCGCACTTTTCCATCCCGATGAATTGCGACTCCCCCCAGCACCTTGATGGCATCGTATCCGAGCAACAGGTCAAACCCCAGGAGATTTCCTTGGGTCACGAGCACATTGATCTTAGTGGCTGCACCGGTGTCTGTGTAGATCTCGACAGTTCCAGCTCCACAGCATGTCTGGGTCTTGCTTCCTATCGTGGTGACTTTGATCTTTCTCTTAGTCCAACTTTGACACAGCCTGGCGCTCACTATAGTATGCGAACAGCCTGAGTCGAGAAGTGCTGAGCAGGGTATCCTGTTTACATAGACGGTCATCACTGGTTACGCCTTGTTCAAATTTTGCTCGGGGAGCAGGGCGGCGCTGACGTCCTCTCCCCTGTACATTTCCCGCACAGTTTTGGGCTAGATGCCCCAAACCGCCACAATTAAAACAGCGCACACGCCCCCTGTTGGTGCAATTCCTTGCAAAATGTCCACGTTGGCCGCAGCAAAAACATTTCCCATTGCTTGCAGAGTTCTGATTGGGAATCTCCCGAGCGCCAATCTGGTCTGTCTGTGTCGCCATCACAACTGGTTCCCCCAGGTCCTCCTCATCTTTGATGATGGCTCAAGCACATTCCATCAAGTGTTCCATGGTCGTTGTTGAAATGCTGGTTGAGGCTCTCGGTAGCTGCTTCAAACAAACGCGTACGAGAGAGTCCGCTCTGACACCCCTCCACTGAATAGGACTGCGAGTTTCTTTAACTCCGCGAAGAAAACGTCCACTCTTTCCTCCGGTAGAAGTTTTCGGGAAGCAAATTTTTCATAGGCCATACAAGGATCCATGGCGAATGCCTTGTACAGCGCAGCTTTAATTGCGGTGACATCTCCCTTTTCGGCAGCACTGAGTTGCTGATATACACTCAAGGCACCCCCAGCCAATCTCAGGGGAATCACAGTGTGTACCCTTTTTACCTCACAAAGGTCGCACGTCAGCTCGACCCTTTCAACCCAGACGACAATGGGCGTGGACCCATCAAACTCGGGTATGAGCTTTAAGTCGAATTTCGACTCGGTCATAGTCCTAGAGGCCAAATAGCCGAAATAGCTTGTAGAAAAATGTGTAAGGAAAGTCCTTTAAAAAAATTACTGCGCCCTCTGTAGATGTATAAGGAAAATCCTTTAAAAGTACTGCGCCCTCCGTAGATGTATAATGTTGCAGCAACGTAAAGCAATTCAATAACCAGTAAACACCGGTTCTGCACAGAATCCAACTAGCAAGGTGCCTAGACGGACACGAACGGTTACTCAGACTGGACCCAACAACGGTAAGATATCCTCACACGGCACGAGAAGCAACAGCAACACGATTCCCGACCAAGTCAATCATCGCTCTCCCAACATCTTTCAATCACCCGCTTTTATGGCCGTTGTAGAATGACTAAATTTGCATATTGCGAGAATTCGTGTGACTTTGCGAGATATCATCCTTTACAAAAGTCGGCGCCCGCCATCTTGATCTTTCTTTATCTATTTTCGGTCGCGACGCCGAGCCAGTCCCAAGGTAAGTCTTTCCTTTTCGTCCGTCTCTCTTACGCACCCACACAACACACAAACACGCGGGCGCTTGTCTCCTGGATGCACATTACATAGTTCGTATAGTTTACACGTCTGACGTCACGAGAACATGCGCTTCGTTTTTCACATTGTTTTGGAGATACCTAGTGACATGTCTCGTTGAACGCTAGGTAGCCAAGAAGTGGGTGCTCATTTTATGTTAAATTTATATAGGAAAGTGATCCCTCACTAGGTGTATCAGAAAGTGGCCATTAAAAATGATGATCAGAACTTTAATAATTCAACATACTATTTTTAGAAGCTTATAACTACTTGAAATATGTATGTCAAACCCTAATATTTTTTTCAACTAAAGGAGCAAAGACCAAATTTTTAAAAGAACAACAGGTTTAATACCAAATTATGCAATATTTGTTTTTTAAAGCGGTTTTCTTTAAAAAAAATATATATATAAAGAAAATCAACATATTTTGACTTGCTTATAAATATATGTATATATACAAATGCCAAAAAATCACTTTTTTTTTTTTTTACCCAGTGATCACCACTAATCAAGGCCCGGAAGCCACTCAGAGATAAGGGTTATTGCAAGTACATTACGTTAGTGTGGAGATTTGATGAAGTGTTTACTTAAGTGGGCGGTCCATTAGGAATTTGTTAACGTTGGACTTGAACACATCCAAGTTGTAGTCCGGTGGGAAGCAGGCAGATGGAACAGAGTTCCACAGGCGTGTAGTTCTAAGAAAGAAGCTTTGTTCATGGAATCCACGTTTTGATTTAGGCACAGATATAGAGTGGGGGAAATTTTTCACAGTGGATTCAACTAGACGGGTGTTTTTCGTGAAAGATTGGCGAGGGGGAACCAGAGATTGGAGTTCAGACGAGCACCTGCCATGGAAATAACGATAAAACAAGGATAGGCTCGCAAATAACGATAAAAAAATATACTTAAAAAAATATACTATTAAATGGGTACTTCCATCCTTCATCGTTAAAAATTTATCCATATTTATATTTTAAATTCCATGTATTTTTTAAATAAAAGGATTATTTAAAGCGAGGGTCGTAGAAAATCGCATTTTCGCAACGTGTTTTGCGCAAAGCTGTAAATAGCTGCTGCTGCAAAAATTAATTTTATGAAGTACGGATTCGTCCAAGGGACATAAATAATGTCTCTTTTTTATTGCGTGTGTTAACCAAAATTAGTATTTTTCATCCTCCATAGTTAAAAAGGAAACGAAAATTCACTTATATGTTTTTTCCCTAGAACAAAAAATCCGCTTCATCATGAATTTGTTTCGCAACTATGGCAGTTGATTAACACACACGTCGAACTTATAATCATACTGATGCAACACACTGTCCTCGATCTTCTGAACATACTCCTTTTATTGTCCAAGCGTTCGTCATCAGCCAATCGGCGGCCAGAAAAACAGTCACGTGAGGCCTGACATCATCGCTCAATAATCTTACAAAAACCACAGCCGCCATTTTTAATTTCTGCCCTCCCTGTGATCCTCCCAGCAGGTAAAATAACACACGTAGACACGTGGTCGCTTTCTTCTTTCATTCTGTTCGACTTTACACATCGATTTTTTTTTTTTAATTCTTTTAATGAAATACACGAGTTTTGGATTGATATATTTTAATACTTCTTTATCGACTATTTTTTTTTTTTTAATATCTAAAAAAAAGAAAACATTCAATGAAATAGAAATATTTGCCTTCAGCGTTTGGTATTTACTTGACGATGTAAGCATAACATGAGCTTTCATTAAAAAAAAAATCAACGTGTTTTTTTTTAATAAAAAAGGTTTTACACTTTGGACGTTACAGGTAAATTTCCAAAAAAAACTATTCTTTTTTTTTCTTTTTTTTTAATTAGAATATTTTCTGTATTGATCTTTTATCTTCAATTTGAGAGATATAAAACTTTGGTGAGTAAATTAATTATTTAAATTTTAATAGACATTTCAAAATGGGGGGGACGTAAATTTAAAAAAAAAGTTTCTCTAAACTATTATATTTGGTCTATTGGAAAGAGCATAAAAAAATTTCACATTGATCCTGAAAATATCGCAAAAATTGAACTCATAGAAAAATTTTGATAGATTTTTAAAATTTAAAAATTTAAAAATATTTAACTCGTACAATAATTCTATTGATTTTATTATGTAAAAAAATGGCTGCATGAAGGCACGCCGGCATTTTGTAAACACTGTTTTTTAGCAAATAATATTTCTATTATTTTTAAACAACTTGTTTATTTTGGGAGTATATAATTTTAAACAATTGTTTATTTTGGGAGTATATTCCATATAGAAAATAAACAACCAACTTTACAAAGAGAAATTATGAGGGTTTTTTTTTTAATATTTTATTCGCAGTTTTCTGTTAGGGGGTGTCAAAAATTCCTCCAAATTTCTGATACATTTAATCCCGCACTCATGTTAATTTTTTTTTTTTTTTTTTTTTTTTCAAAATTTCTTCTTCCATATTATTTTTAAAGGCCGTCTAAACGCATTAGTCAAAAAAAAAAGTAGATTTTATTTATTTACTTTTATTTTGTTTATTTACTTTTATTTTATTTATTTATTTATTTATTTTTCTGCGAACTTGTTTTCCGGGCGCCATCTTAAACCACAAACTCCTCCCGTTATAATTAATACGTCATCTAATCGTTTCTTTGTTGAAAGCAGATTGCCAAACAAAAAGTAAGTATCACATGAATTTAATCGCTTTTTAGAGTTCTTATTTTACTACAGTGGCACATCCAAATTAGGTGCTAATGCGCTTACTGATCCGCGCTATTTTTTAAATCGTATTTCCAAGTTTAATTAAATGTTGTTTGTTTTTTTTTAAATTTAATTGTAAGATTAAAGTACAGAATAGGTAAAAACACCCTCCCCTCCTCATATTTAGAATGGCTTTTTTAAATAATTACGTTATTATTTCAGCACAGATAACTAACTACACTAGTACCGTTTTTTTTTTGTTTTTTTTTTATTCGATTGTGAGGTTAAAGTACAGAATAGGTACAAACACCCTCCCCTCATCATGTTAAGAATGGCTTTTTAAATAATAACGTTATTATTTCAGCACGGATCAATAAGTGTATGAGTACCCCAAATTATTATATTTCCCTTTGGTTTTGTTTAAGTTTACATTCCATGTTTGCATAAACGAAAACTGTTAATTATATAATACTTGGCAGCCTCGCCGTGCATTTACGCCAGGCCAAGTCGAAAATAAGTTCGACAACTCATCACCTCAGTATTTTACACCGTCAAATCATGTGTTATTTTGTTCGTAAAATTATATTAAACGAATTTGACGTAAACACTTGATTAAAAAAAGTAAACGAACAAAATATAAATGTTTATATATTTATAACTATTTCTATTTATTTAACAAAAAACGAAAAAATCGTTAGAAAGTATATCATTGGTTTAACAGAAAAATGAACAAAATAAAACAGTTTTATCACGATATTACGAATTATTGTTACTAGTGCATTTATTGATCCGGGCTGAAATAATAACGTTATTATTAAAAAAACATTCTTAACATGGGGAGGGGAGGGTGTTTTGTACCTATTCTATACTTTAACCTTACAATTGAATTAAAAAAAAAAAATTAAAAAAAACGGTGCTAGTGCAGCAGAGAGTGATCCGCGTTATTTTTTAAATCGTATTTCCAAGTTTTATGGTATATTTTTTTTTTATTCAATTGTGTAAGGTTGAAGTATAGAATAGGTACAAAACACCCTCTCCTCCCCATGTTAAGAATGGCTTTTTAAATAATAACGTTATTATTTACGTCCGGGTCACTCTCTGCACTAGTACCAAAAAAAAAAAAAAAAAAAACATATCATAAAACTTTAATTAAAGTTGGAAATACGATTTGAAAAATAGCGCGGATCAGTAAGTGCACTAGCACCGAATTATTAATGTTTTATCACGCTATTACGAATTATTAAAGTTTTATCACTATATTACTATTTATTAAAGTTTGGGTTTTTATTACTGTACACATAGATTCGAAAAAGTTGTCAAAAAACAAATATATAGCAAATAAATGTTATCAAAGGCAAGATAAGTTACTTTTCTACCTAACTGGATATGTTTTTAGTGTTTTTATTCAATGTAACATGTTTATTCAGCTCTAAAAACATACAATGTTTACCAATGTATTGGAAAGTTTTAAATGGCGCCCAAATCTCTCTGTGACACTGTAAGTTTGAGAAAAGGTGTTACAAATAAATAAAAAAAACTAGACAAAATATAGTTAAAAACTCGCTCAATATATGTTACCGTGGCATAGGCTGACATATATTCGGTGGGGTTTGAACAGCATATTTTTTATTTTTAACTCCTTTTTCCAAAATTACCGTGTTAAAGAGAGATTCGGGTGCCATTTTAAATTTTTCAATACATCGGTAAATGCTGTATGTTTTTCGAGCTGAATAAACATGTTTTACATTGAATAAAAACACTAAAAACATGTCCAGTTAGGTAGAAAAGAAACTTATCATGCCTTTGATAACATTTATTTGTTATATATTTGTTTTTTGACAAATTTTTCGAATCTGTACAGTAATACAAACCCTAAAATTTTATCATGATATTATGAATTATTAAAGTTTTAAAATATTTATTAAATATTTTACTTTTATGCATTGTTTTATTATAAAAATGATTTATAAATCTGAAATATGACAACTGACTACGTGTTAATAATCACAGAAATTAGGGAAAAAAAGGTAGAATTTATATTTTGTTTACGTGGTTCATTATTTCAGATTTTATTTTGTTTTATATTGTTCGTTTTTCTGTCATATACTTTCTAAAAATTGTTTCGTTTTTTCTTAACAAAATAAAACATTATTTGACGGTGTGACCCTTCTAGAGTTGTTGAATTTACTTTCAACTTTGCCGAGCGTAATTTCAAGATTGCCGAATACGTTCCAATCAGGTAATTTTTTTATTTTGTTTTTTGAAGTTTGCGAATGTCTTGAAAACGTTACAAATACATTGATTTCTTATCAAAGGTAGTGATTCAATTAAATATAGCTCACCCGCGCTATTTAAAACGTCATGCACAATAAATAAATACATTGTAGCGTTAGGTGTATCAGAATTTTGGGGCAAGTCGCCATTGCAAACATTTGATTAAATAGACTCTCCATGTCTACAAGCTTATAACAATATGAAAATGTAATTTCAAACCCTAATTTTTATTTCAATAAAATGAGCAAAGACCAAATTTTAAAATCCTTAAAGGTTTAATCGAAAAATATACAATTTTTTTCCCATCGGTTTTCTTTAAAAAAGATTGCACGAAAATCAACAAATTTAACTTCATCGAAATCTAATAAATATATATAACTGCCAAAAAATCACTTACCTGTTCAAAATTACTAAGCTATGGGTGCTTCTATTCTTTATGTATAAGAATTTGTCCATATTTATATATTATATTCAATGTATTTTTTAAATAACAGGATTTTTAAACAACAAGTCCCAGAAAACATTTTTTTTTTTTTTTTTTTTTTGGGCATATGTTATCAACCATTAGCGAAACCGGAAGTTCGTCGATTTGTTATATATGGAAGCAGAAAAGTGACAAAAATAATTATTTCAAAAACGTAAAAACACATTAGTAATCTCGATAGTAACTATATGAATAAACAAACATTTAATGTAATAATAACGAACAAAAACACTTTTTTTTTTACTATAAGCATATTTTATTCAGTTTTGTATAAAATAAATGAATGCTTATGTATATAAGTGGTCAGTATGTGCTACCATATTTAAAAAATATGAACATTTAATTCATGGGTTTTGTGCCAATTACAAAAAATTTGCTCAACCAAATTTCTATTTTTTGTATTCTTTTAAAGAAATACATGAATCTTTGATTTAATATATTTTAATTCTACTTCATCGAGTGAATTCATTTTTTAAATATCTAAAAAAACATTGAATGAAATAGAAAAAATTGTCATCAGCGTTCAATATTTACTTGACAATCTAAGCACTTTACAGGTAAATTTCCAAAAAACACTTCTTTTTTGTTGTTTTAAATTAGAATATTTTATTTATTGATCTTTTATTTTCAATTTGTGAGATATAAAACTTTGGTGAATAAATTAATTATTTAAATTCTAATAGACATTTCAAAATGGGGGGGTGAATTTTACAAAAAACGTTTGTCTAAAATATTATATTTAGTTTATTGGAAAGAGCATAAAATTTCACATTGACCCTGAAAATATCGTAAAAATTAAACCAATAGAAAAATTTTGATAGATTTTTAACGTTTAAAAATCGAAAAATATTTAACTCGTAAAATTCTATTGATTTCATTACGTAAAAAAATGTCTGCATGAAGGGGCGCCAGCACTTTGTAAACACTGTTTTTTAAAAAATAAAAAATAATATTTCTATTATTTTTTAAACAACTTTAATAGTTTATTTTGGAACTATATTCCATAAAGAAAAGAAACAACCCACTTTTAAAAGAGAAATTACAAGTTTTTTATATTTTATTCACAGTTTTTTGTTAGGGGTGTCAAAACTTCCCCCAAAATTCTGATGCACCTATTGTAGTGTGCTTATGCATTCATGTTACTGTGATATTTTTTTAATAGTATATTCAAAGCTAGTTCAAGTTTTACGATATCTTTGTTTAATAATTTGCTAGGTAAAAGCACAGAATAATTTTAAAAAACACCTTCCCATCCTCATGTTAAGAATGGCTTTCTAAATAATATAATTATTTTTTCAGCACAGTAACATAGTTGCCAATTTTAGTGTTTATAGAAAATATATATTTTTTTAAATAAAGTATACTGTGGAAAAAGAGTTGACAATACCCACACAGACTGCAAAAAAAAAAAATCTGAAATATTAGAAGTGACCAGTCTCAGGCGCATGTGTGGGAAAGCAACTTTTTTAACAAGTCATTAGAGCAAAATGAATGTCCGATCTCCAAAATGTAAAAAAAAAAATTTTCCTTCACTTTAAATTCACCAAAATTTAGGAAATCAACCAACTTTAATGAATTTTTCAATATTTTCTCTATATTAGTTGGGTATTTTTTAACCATATTTTATTCATGTTTAAAACAAATTAATTACCAAAACAAATTGGTTTGCGACCCATGCTTTATAGTTACACCATTTCTACTTATTATTAGAGGGGAACCTAGAAAAGAGTGTACTCTATTTGTCTGGTATGTCCACAAAAATCTCATCATAGCTTGTGTGTATCCGTCACCAAAAACAATGTAGCCCTGGAGTGCCATTCTGTAGCGATATCGACCCAAGGAGTGATAAATGTGGTAAGATGGCAGTCTTCCTCACAGAGGGATACACTGTGGTAACCGTTTCATGCATTGAGAACAGTCTTCTTTTTACCAGATGGCACTGATCACGCTTGGAGGAATGGAGATGGTGTATGATGTGTTTCACGATTTGCATTTAGGGCTTGAAGATCGACTGTGTGTTTTGGTTGGCTTCTTTTTTTTTTTTTTTTGCACAAATCACCATTCTATGACATCAGGTGACAGGTTCGCCAATTGGTACTCCCAATTCAATGTCTCTGTCAATTCCTTTTTTGACTTCCTCCCACCAACAATATATGGGAACCAGGATAGGCATATGATGAACTATAGGCTCAGCATCTGGGTCCACCATTTGCTTTAGCAGTGAACAATCCATCATAGGTAATGTTTGATGTTCACATGTGTTAAATATGCTGGTGCCATAGAGATCAAGAAGAAACCATTGAAACTTCACACGGTTTTCCTCTGTTGCTGTGTATGGTAGTGCAGTTAGTAGTGGAGATGGCGCATTGGGCATCTGCAAGTTGCCCTGTTTGTTTCACCTATGGTGGCAGCATTTTGAGTGTGCATGTCGTGCGGTTGGAAAATCAGGAGCAGTCAAGTCAAGATCTGCACAAGTTTCTCTGCTTAGAAATAATTTATCTGATGATGGGGTGATATATATAATTTCGACCAGTTGTCCATACTGATTTCTGCTAGAGAGGTGCAGTAAAATGGCTCCCAATATTTTGATAAGTAGTTGTATGCATGCGCCTCGTTACTGAGATTAAGTTCGATTCATGTAGCCAAAAGTGGTGGGCCAGTTTGAGACCAGCAGAGCAACTTTGACAGCTGGTGTTGGCCACGGCTGGTATACTAATGGCCACAGAATGTGCCCGTAAGTCAACATCCAAAGCTGAGTGATCTCCGGGAAAAGCCTCTACTGTTAGATTTATGAATCATTGAGGTTTGGAGTTCTGCTTTATCCAAGTGTTGGAAAGACTGTCATATATGTGGTGATCGAGTTGTATGCTGGTCTGTTGTTATCTATGCCATCCACTGTTGGTCCTGCGGGTTTTACTTTTAGATGAACCATCAGTCATTCTTGCCTATATCATCCAGTCTTGACACTACACACCCCTCAGATTTTTTTCTTATAAACACCTCATGAAATTTAGGTAAAAACTAAGAACTGCATTTTCAGCTACATTTGAATAACGGAACTCATTTTTTCAGATGGTTGGTTTTAGTCCAAAAATAAGAAATCTGTGTGGCACAACACCCTATTTTAGATTCTGGATGTTTTAGAAAATCTCCTTTTTGGGGGCTAAAAATAATACTCTTGGGCCTAAATTTCAAAGGTAATGAATCCAAAAATCATAGTTATAAAGGCAACAAATGAAA
Organism: Euprymna scolopes; assembly: GCF_053919585.1. Lineage (NCBI taxonomy): Eukaryota > Metazoa > Mollusca > Cephalopoda > Sepiida > Sepiolidae > Euprymna > Euprymna scolopes. The sequence goes on from NC_136493.1 coordinate 277,530, forward strand.
GGAAAGACCTCATTTTGATCAATTCATGTGCCACTGCAGCACTTTTAAAGAGGTCGTTTGGCCCTCCAAAGCAGAGCAACAAAAAAGATAAATGTGGTGCTTTCCATGAAACAACTTTTGGATTTTTTTAAATAACATGGGTGAAACTTTCATAAAATCAAAAAATATCTCTTGGTGTTACCACTATTCTGGCATACTTAAACACCAGATTTGGTGGGTTTTTTTTTTTTAATTTCTGGGTTTAAGTAAGATAATTGTGATATTTGCAACAGACTAGTGTGATCTTGAGTGGTAGAACAAAAACACAGAAAGCTTTGCGGAAAACATAGGTCAGAATGTCAAGTGAGAGCTTGCATACCAGCAAATCTGCTCTTATTTCAGAGTTTCCCACTGTAGTGAGGGCAGTGGAATTCCCCACCTCAGCCAGAAAATTTTGGTCTAAATTTTGTATTACTCTTAACAAATGTAAAGCAATTCCTCTCGGTCTAAATAGCTCCAAAACATTGCTTTATCCCCTCTCCACAGGGTTATGGATCTCAAATTGCTGCCCAAAATGTCCCCACCACACATTCAGAACCCTGTATTTACAGAAATTTTGGCTTTGTCATCTTAAGCACCAGGAGAATTTTGGCAGTTCAACAGATTACATATGCATTACTGTGAAATATACAAACTAATATATATAAAATCATCAGAAGTAAATAATCTAAGTACTTTCAACATCTATCAAAGTAATTCTGGGTTTTGTTTTTTTTTTTCCTGATCTGTGATGAAATATGTTCTTCCATTTGATAACATGTTTTGTGTCATGACCTTCATGATTATCTTGTTCAATGGAATCCATCCCTTATCATCTGTACCAGGTCAGTGAAATTGAGCTGATGGCTCATGTGGATGCAGGAATTTGCAAGTGAGGTCTTGTTCATTCTTATTTATAACCTCAGTTAATGCCAACCACCAAACCCTGGCAAAGATGCAAGTGATGTAGTCATTGCACTTGAGAGTCTAGTATCTCATTCTTTGGTGCTGGCATGGCCAGGAAGGAATAATCAACAAAGATTGTTGTGTTGATACTTGATTATTTTCCTTGGATTGTGTATTGGGATGTTGGAATGAAGTGATGACAACTTTTAGTTCCAGGGATGGTATCACTGAACTGGTACAGGAGATACAAGATTTCTCCTACTGATACCATATGTTCTTTGTCAATGATGAGGACAGTAATTACTTTGATTGATGTTTTGCAGTATTCCTCAACTGCTCAGAATATTAAAATTTGATTGTTGATAGGCATTTGAAACTTGGCGTGCAGTATCTTATGCTTGGCAGTACACTCAATTCCATCACAAGGGGATTTCTTGTGACTGGTTGCAAAGAATGTCCAAGTTGCATCAATGCCAAAATCAGATTTGTGGTGACAAAGCTTGAGAAATGCCTTGCAACTTTTATATTGATCAGCACAGCCATCACTGAAGTATTCAGTTCTTTTAATCTATTGCAAATTCTCCTTGATCCATGTGATGAAAATTCTTTGCAATTCATTAACGAAAGGGGTGTCATAGTCAAGATCGTCAGATATAATGCACAAAGAAATGTATTGAAGTTTTGTAGTGGAATCGGCAATAACTGAAATGGAGGGAAATAAAGAGCTTACCCCTGGATACGTCTATTATTGTGTTGTGGGCCGAGCAGAAGAGAGTTCCAAGATGACGTCCATGGGTTTTTATTTGTTTTAACCCTATGCAATTTTCGCAGAATCATGTGTGATCTCACGCGACTATGCAAATATATAATTCCCGGCCGCTATAAAGGCAGGAGGTTGAGAAGAGGTCAGGGAGTGTTTTGGAGAGTGTGCGTAGGTGGTTCTGACAGTTGGATTGTTCTTTGTGACAAACTACGAATCTGAAAGAAGCGAGTTTTTTTCTGCCTTTTCTTTTTTTTTTCTGTCTCCTTTTTTCTCTACGGTCATCACAGCCAAGAGATTTCTCTCTTCAACGGGCGAAACTGACTATTTCCTATCTGTTGCTGATTTTGTTTTCCTGCTACATTTTTCTTCAAGTTTTCCATCTTGTTTGAAATATATCACCACAGGATGCATGGTACACTGGTCTTTATTCGAGTGATACTCCTGGATTTCATCCTGCACCACGTAATGGTAATTTTCTGCGAAGTACAGAAGAATTATGCACTCTTCCTCAGTGATCTCATCTTTCTTAGTGTGAGGATTTGAGCCTTACTCTTTGCTATACAAGAGTGGATGGTAAAATTATGCTATACACCAGCAATTCCATGAAATCTTTAACATCAACTGTGAATGTCTGTAGGGTTGTCTTGTGTACATCTGCCACTGGTTGTAAGATATATCCTCATCAATTTCAAATTGTATGAATTTGTCACGAATGTACTTTTCCAGAGTAGTATATCAAGGAGTTTTAACAGTGATGCACCATACATTTAAGATTTGTGGTGTCACACACTACCATAGCTATGAAGTCCTTGTTGGTGATGTTGAACTTAGGGAGTTGGGTGGCTTCATTGTCAGTATTCGTATCTTCAGATTTTTCAGCTTTCCTTTTTAACTGTGTTTTAACAGAAGTGTTCACAAACAAACAATCAACAATCAGTTTTATATTCTGATGATAAGTGCAAACGCATACGGAATAGGAACCTGATTAGGACACAATGACACACCATTTTGAGCAAAGCTTGCAAAACTTAGAAACTCCTATTTTGTGGTCTGGATATTTCTGCTTGCACGCTCCGTATAGAGAAGATTTCACATTAATTTTGTTGCCAATGCTCACATAATCTTTACCTCCAGGCATCATTCTCGAATATTCATCATCATCATAGAATGCTTGAACAGACTCAAAACCTTCTTTGGAGAAACCTCTTCATTTCATCTTGTCAGGTAATGAAATAATATTGCGGTTTTGTTTTAAGTGCTCATGCTTCACAGAATATGTATTCAGATACATTGAAGTAATCTGCAACCTTCTTGCATGACCAACTTTCAGAGGTCATTCATCAGTTGAAATTTGTCATTTGTACTCATACCATTTTTCATCATGGCATCAAGCAGATGATCCAAGTCAGCTGCCTTGGCAACCAGTTCTCTTTCACACACCCTGTTCTCAGTATTGTTTTCAAGTTCAGGACTTCCAATGTCAAGAATTTCAGCAGTGATTTCTTTCTGTTTTTCATAGCTCCTCTCCAGTTTCTTCTGTACCATGTTGATTTGCATTCATTTCTGCACTCCATGAGTTTTTAATGGTAAAATATTGAATGTGTCAAACTATCATTCAATTTTTCTTTCTTCAGCTCAATACTGCAATCATGACTTTCTTCAGTCAAACTCTCTTCCATATCCTTTGCATCTATGGTACAATGATGGCACAACTTCCATCCAGGTTTCGTATTGTATTTATGACTGCTCAATATCTGAGCCATCTTTAAATTCGTCTAAAAAAGCAATGAACCCAAGTCAAAACTTAGTTACAGGTATTTTATGCTCAATACAATGGTATGTGGCAAAATGTTCCAGATTTTTGCAATTTTTTTAATATAATTTGTGGTATATAAACTTTTTGCCTCCAGCAATACCCATGGATCTTTAATTGATCAATAACAATATCATTAGGCTACAAGAAATTATCAAATTTATAAGTAAATACTTGCCAAGAATTTTTGACATTTATGACCTTTTCTAAATTTTCTGAAAAATTATCAAAAATGTAAACACTTTTTTTCTGAAATCCTAAATTAAAAATCTAGCACATACAAAAGTTGCCTATCCATATAAGGAACAACTTCTTCTATGAGCCAGACTTTTAATTTTGGCCTTCAAAAAATGTTTTGTTTTTTTTTTTTTACATGAATGTTTTACCAAAAAGTACCCAAAATTGAATTGTGAGGTTATAATCAGGATTCGGTTCTGGGGTTCGGGAAGGAGTGAGTCACTCGCTTGATAACAGCACGTTTCTGCCCTCTTCTTTTCCAATCGACCACACCTGGCCTCTCACCACTAATGTCACATCGCATAATCTGAACTCCAGCAACATGAAATACTTTTCAAGAGAAGATGTTCACGACTCTTTCCTTTTTGTGTATATTGCAGGGAATTTTTCCTGGCTTTTATATCCTCCTATCAAAAAGAAAAAAGGTAGAGACAACACAAAAAAAATAGCTTCTCCCATCATGCACTACCTTTCCAAAATGCGATTCAGGTATATAAATGAGCTAGCCATCCTTTCCTTCTTTCCCAAAGAGCAATGCAGATATGCCCGGTACGTTGTATATTACTTGTTTCTCTTGTTTTTGTTTCTAACCATAACCTAGCCTTAAACGGTACCTTTTCTTTTTTCCTTTTGCATATACCCCACAGCTCTCATATCTTGGGTCCGTATATAATTTTTTAAATTTTCAGATTTTGCATTGAAATGCCCAGATTTGAATTTCCCATTAAATTTTGACCAGGAACATCTATAATATGTGGTTTTCATGCCTGTTCAAAATCATAAAATTTTGTTCCAAAGTGTGACCAAGATTTTGAAATATGTTGTATGCATGTGACTACCCGAAGACTATTCTTAGTTGAATGTGTTGGATATTATTATACAGGAACTACATAAGGAAGTCATTGAATTTCTCTTCAACAATAACAAACTGATAAAGAAAATCACAAGCAAAGAACAACTTACAAAATGCCAAAAACCTGGCCAGCATTGCTTTGTCTTTTGAAAACTCAAACACAACTTGGAATAAAATCATTTATCATAAACAAATAACTAATATACCGCATATGGGGAGATCTCTAATGGCAAAATTCAGTTATAAAGTGAGTTCCAAAGAGTTAAAATTCTGTGTTTTTGTTCTACTACTCAAGGGGATCACTTTAGTCTGTTGCAAATATCACAATTTTCTCACTTTAACCAGGAAAGTTTTTGAAAAATACCAAATTTTAGGGATTATAATCACTAGAATAGTTGTAATGCAAAGAAATATTTTTTTGTTTTTATGAAAGTTTCCAAAAGTTTTTCATGAAAAGCACCACAGTTATCCTTTTTGTTGCTCTGCTTTGGAGGGCCAAACGACTTCTTCAAAAGTGCAACAGTGGCACATGAATTGATCAAAATGAGGTCTTTCCTTTCATTTGTTGCCTTTGTAACTATGATTTTTGGAATCATTACCATTGAAAACATACTTGGGTGAAATTTAGGCCCAGGAGTATTATTTTTAGTCCCAGAATTGCAAATTTTCTAAAACATCCAGATTCTAAAATAGAGCACACAGATTTCTTATTTTTTGAACAAAATTAACCATCTGAAAAATGGGTTCTGCTATTCAAATATAGCTGAAAATGCTGATTTATCTTAGTTTTTACCTAAATTTTATGAGGTGTTCATAAGAAAAAAATCCGAGGGGTGGGTGATGTTAGGACTGGCCGATATTGGCTTGAATGGCTCATCATTGACATTACATAGAGAGTTCAAAACAGCATTCCCTTTCGTGAACTTTTCGGACTGTGTTGGTAGAGTAAAATTAGAAGTTCCTTTACTGCAACATATGTTTTCAAAGTGGCTGTCTTGATGACAGTGTTCACATTTGTGTCTAAAGGCTATGCATTGAGTTCTGTAGATATGTGTGGTGCATTTTGTGCCATGACTGCATTTACTACATTAGGAATATAGTCCTTGTTTGTGCTTATCAAGTTCGTGCTTAGTTCTCTGGTATGATGACCGTGCAGCTTCCATTGAATAGGTGTTTAACAATTTCAAGGCAGATCACTTTAGCCTCAATAAATTGAAACAACTCTTCTAATAACATGTCCTGGTTTGTATTTTCCAGGAGGTCTAGTTGAATATCATGAGCCATAATCCCTTGGCTTGGCATGTCACATATGATGACGTCAGTGTAGTTCACGTTGTAGTTACAGCTGGAGCATGTTATTACAAACTTACATATACCTGTCTGTTCTCAAAGGCGAGCATCGAAATGGCATACCGATTCATCACAATCTTGCTTCATGTGCAGTGTAACCCTTACAACCACTGTGCTTTCTTCTCAGACAGTTAGCTTCTAGATGGCACACATGACCTTATCCATGGGTTCATCTGTGAGTTTCCCACCTGATGTATGAGTGAGATCCCTATGTAGTGGCTCTTCACAGCATTTCAATAGTTGGATCACTTCTTTGTGATCGGATATCTTTATGGCGGCCACATAATCATGCCATCGCAATTGAAAGTAAACCCAGTCTTTGCTAGTACTGGTTGAGGTTATGGTTGGCCGATTAACCTTCTCAACTGTGGCCATATGAGTAGAGGCACCAACAGTGTGTATGGCACCATGGGTTGTCAAGAGTGCTGGCACAATAGCTGCATCATGGTCTGGTGTGATATAGTTGCATGCAAGGAAGGGGGACTCTATGGCAGGCATAGTAGCTCAATTGGAATTCGGTTGTCTTGTTCATAGATAAGAGTGTACTCTATTTGTCCAGCAGTTGTTTATTGTCCACTGACAATGAACAAGATCTAAAAGAGGTAAAGACAAAGCAGTTAGAATTACACAATAATAATCCTCTACATCACTGGTTAATCTTGTTTCTTTACTAAAACAATGAATACCGTTTTCTCATTCCCAATTTCTTTCTCTCTTTCACTAAATTTGCAAATTAAGGGTGCTTACATACGACATATGTTTTCTTGACTGGTCTTGCTGCTCTTCTTAGACAAATTGAGGGCACAGGTTTGTGGGAGTTGAAACTCCTAAGCTAACTCGATTGTCGCCCTTTAACTCAGAAGAGGACCTAGCTATGTCACTTCCTTTTTCTCATATTTCTTTCTCTTTTCCGCTGAATGCTCGACAAGTCAAATTGAAAAATATCATGTCAGCAGTCTACCAATTGTTGGAGGAGGATAGGATAGAATGGTATTGTAGAAAGATTGAGAGTTTGTTAGAATAAGAGTTTGTTACTTGCGATAGGCTGACAAGTTAGTCAGTGAGGCTGGCTGGGTGATCGATGCCCCCACCAGGAGCGATTTCTGTCACATCTTGACTGGTCGAGCGTTCAGCAGAAAAGAGAAAGAAATATGAGAAAAAGGAAGTGACGTAGCTAGGTCACTCTTCTGAGTTAAAGGGCAACAATCGAGTTAGCCTAGGAGTTTCAACTCCCACAGATTTCACAGTTTGTCTATCTTTTGTTTCCAACTAACAGTGCAGGAGCTTTGGTAGTGTTTAGCGCAGCTGCTCTATCATCAGTTGTATAATATCAGATTAGTTGTAGTGCCATGTCATACATAGACAGCGACCCAGCAGTTAACTCTCATTGGCATTCTTGAAGCTACAACCATCGAGATAAGACTTGCCTAATAGTCTACTTGTGTGTGCATATTATGCATCACAGTGACCCACTTCGCGTAACATATTCTACCCACAAATTAAAACTATCATGTGTAATCATATATGTAATCAAAAAAATCAAATGACATTCCAAATAAAAATCTTGATCAAACCAGACGCCCATCCAAACAAAACTAATTAGCATCCTCCCTTAACTCTAGCTATGATACTATTGCTTCTCTGAGGAGAGTTACTTGGTTAAGGAATGTCCTGGGAATGCAACCAGCTCCCCGGGTGAATAAACGATATCTAAAGATATCTAAACGATAGGCACATGTTAGAAACATCAACACAACGGGTCGAGATGTTGTCGGCTATAACTGGCTGGCATGGATTGCTTCTTGTCTTCATTGTGTTGTTACAGGCATCTTCCCATCATCGGCATTAATAGCATGCTGAAACTTAACGCTTATACAGAAATAGCGAACAAATGCATTTTTATAAAAATATAATTTATTTAAGATTTAACAATGAGGAGCATATTTTTATAAAAACCAGTTGAAACCAGATGCATGCTATGTCGCATTTACTGACTCCAGAATGCAAGCGTCAACTGTTTAAAACAATGAAATTATTTTTAATTCTCTCTTTCTTCATTGAAAGAGAGAGAAGGGGAGTGAAGGAGAGAGGGAGGGGGAGGGACATACATACATAATGTTTAAACATTGTTTTGTTTTTATATCCATGAGTTTTTTCGGCTTTGGCCTTTCAGATTCTAAGGTTTTATATCGTTTTGCCTTGGTTCAATATTATAAACAAACTGTCATTCTTGGCTTGAGTCATAGCAGAACATTTTCAAAATCACAAACACCTGTTTAACACATCTGCACCTCACAAGTACAGACCAAGTTAGGCACAAGGTTACTTAATGTAGAAGCCTCCAGCTCCCTCAAAAGGGGCTACATCATTGTGCTACACAGCATTCACAAATATCCACTGGCTTCAAAGTAGTCTAAATTATATGGAATCTTTTCTCTTAGTAAATTCCCTGTGAAAGCAACCTACATTCCTCAATCCTCTCTCTCACTGATTTAACATTACAAGATACCTCCTTCTCTACCATAAAGCTTTGGGCAAATATATGCAAAGACTTTGAATCTATATTCATAACACCCTCCCTAAACTAGAGAGCATAAACTAGAATGAAGTGATCAAGCCTTCATGTGTGATAGACTCGCCTTTCAACACTGCATTAGTTACTACTATTTCCTGTACTGTTCTCCTTCGACTCAAGACTGTACATTAATAGACCATGTTTCTGACAGTATAGATGCAGTGCTCTCCTTAGGTACTAACACCCACATACATATGTTTGGTGTTGTTTGTGTTCTCACCAGTAATAGGGTTGGCTTCTCAAGTTACACAGATGCAGCAAGATGCTGTACTCATAGTTTCTCTTACACAAACAGTCATGTTCCTAACTCTTCTCTCAGATTTTGAAGACTAGCAAGCTTCACTTTTGGACTTAACTACAGTGTCTGAGGATTGTGTGACAAATGCCTATTGTTTACCCAGAAATAAAAATAAATTTGTCATCTCAGTAGACCTCACCCTTAATTCCTGATCCAAAGTTAAGGAACTATTGCTCAAAATGACAAGATAGTACAAATAGCTTATTGGAACACAATTAGAGAACACATTCTATATACCCCATTGTCTAATATCTTTTCTCTTCCTGCTGACTAGTGTTCCAAAGAGATAACCAAATGGTGCAAAGCAGGCATTGAAGTACTATAGTCAGCCCCACTCACTCAAATAATTCACTTCAAATTGTGCAGCTACCATTACATGAATGTTGTATTAATTTTGGTTATTCGTTCACAATAAGTCAAGTAAAAATAAGCAGAAATATATAAATGCAAGAAATCGTTATAAGCGTGAAATAGCCATAAAAAGGCATAGCAATGTAACCACAAAGTGCATAGTAACAGAAGATAAGAACTCGTGATTTCTAGAAAATTTATAATAGTGTTGTAAATAAAGTGCAATCAGTAGTTTCTTCACTATCCAACAACCATGCATGGCATCCGAGAAGGCTTGACTGCTTACCAGAGGATTCACCTTTAAATCGCCTTAAACCCCACAAACAACTTCCTCCCAAATTTCCGTCAGTGGAAAGAAGCCACACAATGATCTGGTAATCATTCATTCTCATGTCCACAATATCATTAAAAAAGTTATACACCTCCAAAGCATGTGGATCTAATTTCATCCCTGCTACACTAATTAAGAAATGCTTAGTTGAGCTAGCCCCTGTACTCACCAAACTCTACAACAAAAGCCTTGCTGAATGATTTTCCTGATAGCTATATAGCTGTCTCTAATATTAGTGTACAAGAATTCTGGTGAAAGAACTGATTTGTTCAGTTATTGCTTTATTAATTTTATCCCTATCTTTGAGGTCATAATCAAGCAAGCACTAGTCACCACCTCATAAAACTTCTCTTTAATCAACGATATAGATTTGGGCAAGCCGATTCTATTACAGATATTTAACATTCATCTCTGACAGCATATTCTGATCTGATATCGTTTACTTTGGATCTTGAGTTCGGCATTGTTTTGTTTGCTATAATTAAAAGCATGCAAATCCAGGGGCCGTCTTGAACCCACCTTCCACCTTTTCCTCTCAGAGGTAGATACAAACAACAGAGACCATTTCATTATACTGGATAATGCAGGGGATTTCCTGCATTGGATAAAGTAGAGGTAGTTGGGGCGGTGACCATTGATATCCAAAGTATTTTATAAGGTCTGACATGAAAGGCTGCTAATGAATATTTTATTATATAGTGTTACTGAGTGAATGCTAAATATAATTATATTGGTCCTAAACAAGAGGACAATTTTTTTTTTTTTAGTATTTTTATAGACGTACATTAAAACAGTATCATATTAATGCAGGACTTCCTCAGAGGTTGATGCTTGCGCCCTTATTCTTGGTATTCGTAAATGACCTCCCTGATAATATTGTGTCTGAGATGGGTACATGTGCTGATGACACTTTGATGTGATTTGCTCTATAGTATGCTTGAAAGAATAACGAAGGCAATTCCAGATTACTTTAAAAAAAAATGACCTCCAGTCCATAGTCGATGGATCTGTAAGTGGATGATAACATGTAATGCTACTAAGACTAAGCTTTGTTCCCTTACAATTACGAGGAACCTAAATCATCAATAACCATGATTAATAACACTCTACTCAAGAGCTTATCCTTCAAATCCATCAACTTTATATTTACAGATAACATGAACTGGAAGAAATATATGGAGAACATTGCGAAGGCTGCTGCAAAGAAGGTGTGTTCCCCTTATCATGATAGAAAATTATTCACACTTGAGAATATCCTGTATTCCTTCAAAGTCAAAGCCACATAAATGTAGTATTGTTTCCACCATTCTATCCTTCTTAGACAGGGTTCAAAAAGTCTTCAGTTGAAATCAGTGAAAAAAAATGTCATTTTTGTTTAATTTTTGTCAGACAGATTCTGAGTTTGAGTGCCAGTGTATCTCTATATTGGGTACATGGCATACTGTTATTACACACCTCCCTGATCTCTTGACCATGTAGGTGGTCATTTTTATCAGGTACTGCTTTACAGAAATGGGGTTTCTTCAGAACTGTAGGTTTCCACAGTAGGCTCTGCTTTCACTTCTGCCTCATGAAAATCATCTGTCTTTTTCATTATCATATACTAACTTTTAACCTAATCTCTGAAGATATCATGGTGTCAGAATTTTCTGACGAGAGGACACTATAGCAGAGGCGCATATCCTTCACATGTCTTAGCATCTTATCCACCATAACGGACTGTGGACTAATCATCTCCGTTATCTGACCCTGGCCAAATTTCCTCATATGGCAACTCTCCCATGCCTTCACCCCAACAGTCCCAAACCTGGTTTGGACTGTGCTCAGGACCTGCTGATGGTGGCATGATCAAATAGAAGTCTCTGTGTTTGGGATCACATTGTACCAGTAGACAGCCTGTGGAATGGAATAGCACATTCTGGCCACACTTTGTTTCACAGTATGGCAGCACTACTCGGCTTTGCCATTCCTGAAATTAAAGTATAATTTTTCAATTTTTATAAACTACTTCAAAACTTTTCTATATAAAATAAAAAATAAATATATAAAAAAAGGTAAAAAAATAAATACCTAAAGTTAAAAATTATTATTGCATTTTTGTCTTCCATATAGTTCTGCATATCAATAGCTCCTTCGTTTCTTGATTGACTGAAGACCGTTTTTATTAATCTTTCAAATTTTGATAATTATGCAATTTTTATCAAAAAGTAGGTGCATTTTTATTTAATATCTTAAGACTTTAATTTAGCAATAATTATAAAAACAGTGGTACAAAACTAATACTCAATTTTGGAGGGAATTTTACAGTAAATTAATGTAAATGTATTTACAATAATTTTTAGCAATGTTTTTAACCACCATGATATTTTTCATTAGTAGGACCCATTAACCGGCATTGTCTGGTGGAAGCAGATGCAGAATAGAATCATTAAAGGTCGTTCCTTGAAAACAAATGAAACTACGGATGTTGTAGGTGACCACCACCATCGCTCAAAATTAGCGGACATTGGCAGCCGAGATTGAAAAGAAATAATCTGGCTTCCCCTGTCAGGCACTTTTTCCCCATGGCAGGTAGTGGAAGTCACTGTCTGTGATTGTCAGTACTATTGGTTACTGGCGATTCGTGTTTGTTTGGCTTAGTAACCTGCAGGTGCTGGCTGATTATAAAGAAAGTATTTAATAACTCTTTAGATTGAGTGAAAACTGAGGTAGTTAACTGCGTTCTACTACTACCAGAATCTTTCAAGACTGCAAGCTTTTTTTCTTCTCAGTATACAAGTAATTTTTTTATAAAAGTAGCTTCACCAACTTCACAGAAAGTAATAGTTGTAAGAAAACAAATGTTTCCATAGCCAACGAAATATATGTTGCATCCTACTTGCATAATATTTTTTGTCTTCTGACTAATTTGCAAGTGTTTATTCAGTTCTAAAAAGAAAGTGTCAACATAAGTCATGGATGGGGAAGGGGGTAGTGGCATGTTTGCATTTTGTGCATATTTACATTCTCAAATCAATGCTGTAGTTACATTTTAGGAGTGATCCATCCGAGCAAGGACAGACCAGTATGCATTTGATTACATTTGATGTTAGTTCCATGTGTGCTATGAACGAAGTAGCAATACATGTTAAAATGCCAATAATTCCTAAACCTTTTGTTAGAGCTCACCATAGCAAAATTGTTACGGTTCCAGTATTGAATGTTTTAATATAGAGCGATTATAAAGACTTTCAGGATGTTATGTATAACATGCCTTTACTTATGCATGTATGCTAACATGCTGTATTATTCAAACTAAGTTGCCAATATTAAACTTTAGGATAGTTTTAAGGTTACCAGGCGTCAAATATCTGTTTTTTGAGCAATTAATATGTGTGGATTTATTTTTTAGCACTATTGCATCCTGTAGCGAAGTTTTCTTTTTTTTACAGTATGTTATTAATTTGGCAGGTGAAAGTATGCAATAGTTGCAAGACAATATCCCCTAACCACGTTTGTAATGAGTTTCTAAATAATCACATGATTAAATCATTGCACTTCAGTGAATGCATAAGTCCCAAAAGAATATAATGAATGTACAAAGAGAAAAAGTATGACTTATACATTGAGGATATTGTCAAAGCTGCTGCAAAGAAGGTGAGATTCTCTACCATGCTAGAAAATTAGTTACACTTGAAAGAATCCTATACTTCTACAAAGCCACCATTCGCTCATTAATAGAGTATTATTACCATGTCTGTGTTAGTTTATCTACCACTAGTCTCACACTTTTAGAAAGGGTCCATGGTTATGCTTACAAGTTCACCACATCCTGAAAAATGACTGACCAGGCACGGTGATTCATGGCTGCTTTCATTATATGTGCAAGCCAATCGTGGTTTCAATGATGGACCCTGTAAATGTGGTGATCTAAAATCAGTTCACTGTCCTGCTTTACTGTCTTGAGCCAGATTTTGAGTTGAATGCAACATTTGCTTGATCACTCAGAGCAAATGCCAGGATGACTTGAGTTCTCAGTAGGACTGCTGTGGTAGATATGATACAATAGGGCAGGTCGATTTACAACTTTTTTCAGAAAACCAACATGGCACTGGTGATGATAGTTGGGATTTGATGTGATAAGAACATATACCAAAAATTAGATTCCCAGCAGAAAATTGAGCATTAAATTTTGAAAATCGTGTATCCTTCATTTTCATAGCATTTTTCACAAAACTGACTTGGAAATTTCACTATTTTTATAAAATATTCAATTAAAATTGATATATTTATATGAAATACATTGAAAGAAAAATAAATACATGAATTATAATTGTAATTATGAATCACAACTAGCAAAATATCTGAACTTTTACTGCATTGATTAAACGAAAATTGTAAAAAAAGCAAATTAGCAACTAAATCTTTTAAATTTTACAATTCAGAAAGATATGTGGAGATGTATTACACAATATAAAAACTCGATACAAGTTACAGAACCATGTATTTTAATTTTTTATTGGAGGCAATAATATAAACTTATAATAGAACTAAATTGTTCTGTATAATTTCCTTTTGAGGAAAACTAAGGTCTAATTTGCTGGTACGATGACTTTGTAATAATGTGTCTGTCTTGCTTCCTGCCCATATAAAACTTTGTGAGAAAAATCAATCAAATTTGACCAGTGTTTGGCTACAAAATTGATAGCAGTAATTTTTTCATTTTTTTTTTTTCTTGAGTTGTTCACTATTTCTGGAAACAACAACAAAAAAAACAAAACAATTATTCGAAAACACTTATTTTCTTTATATTTTTGCAATGTAATATAAATAAAATTAACTATTGTTTAGGTAAATTAAGAAAGCTAATTAAATTTAACGGATAAATATTTATTTACTTAATGGATAAAATCGTTTGAATACCCTCTTCTCTCACATCTAATTCATCTGAGTTTATCATCGATATTATATTTTCTGAAAGTCGTGTAAAAGCACTATATTTTCAACAGTTTAAAACAGTAATTTGGATTTCAGTTAACTGTTTTATTCTCTGAATCATATTAAAAAATACTATTGTTGGTTAAAAAAAATATTGTCGGTTTTGATTTCAAACCAACTAACTGCATACACTTGAATGATAAATTTGACCAAAATGTTTAATTTATCATAGTGTTTGAGGATAGACAACTCTAGTCCATAACCACATTAATCTTGTGGCTTATGTTAGCCATCTTCCTTGATTCAATGGCCCAATTTTCTAAGTTAACTTCTCCACAAGAAATGCCAACAGCATACTCAAAAATTAGCCTCTGGTCTTCACACTTAAATTATTTGTTTCTTCTGCTGTCAGATAATGATGATCGGGAGGAACACTATTTGTTTTAGAATTCTACTTGAGGCAAATCTTGATAATATTTGATACAAAGTTTCCCCAAAGGACCAGCAAATGTTGTTGGGCTTTTTGTTGTTCCATCAATTAATTTAAAATTGCTGTAAATGGCAGTTCTTCTAGTGGAACCTGAAAGTTGGAAAATTTGCATGTTTAATAATAGAGCCAGATTATATAATACCAATATATTATTTTATTTTCCACAAAAAAGGGAACATAATTACAGGTGAATCTATAGAATTAATTTTACCTCCTTGTTAGGACAAGTGCAGACTATGTGCCTTGTTTGACAATTATCTGTCTTGCACTTTACTGCAAAGTCATCACATCTCAAGACAGAAAGTTTATAGCTGCAATAAGGTATATCAAACAGTCTGTTTAGCTGTTCCTTCATTCTTTTCACTTTGATTGCTGCAAGAGAGTTCCTGTCAATCTGTTTGGCCCTCTTATAACAAACTATATTGACCTTCTGTCCTATATAATGTTACCTTAACAAGGGCAATTGTGGATTAACTTCTTGCCGAATACTAATTATTTCCTTGGCAATTAACTTAGAAATCTCACTATTTTTTAAGTGGAGATAACTGTTTTCAAGGAAATAACTAAACTGGATGACTTGTCATGAAGTTGAGGGTGCTGTTTCATTCAAATGACAAGGTGGACCAGCAAATTTTTGTGAACCACGGGTTAAAACTGAACCGTGCTTTTACTGGCATTCTAATCTGAAAAGTAAAATAAATAAATGGATTATAACTGAAGGAAACTGTATTAGGCTATCTTCCAGTTTCATATGTAAAAAAATATGTGCTAGTTATAAGAAATAATGAAAAACTTTGTAGAGTTGAAATAGATGTATTGAAGAGAGAGAGAGGACCAAACTAAATCAGAGGCATAGTAGTGTTTAGTTTAGATATTTTTAGCAGATTTTAGATCCTCTTTCGATAACATGAATTTATCCATAAAGAGATTCATTCTTGCTGTAGCTGTGCCATTTTAAAAGAGTGTTTAGAGTTTGAAAAACCAGTGCTTGTGCATCTATGTTACTATGCTATTTTTAATAGTGAAATTTTTGTTTATTAAATTTTTAGGTGAAAGTACAAAATAGTTACAACCTCCTTCCCATATTAAGAATGGCTTTCTAAATAACAAAGTTATTTTAGCACAATAACATAAATGCACAAATAACGAAAAACCTTTAAAGGAGTTTCTTTATTTACTCGTATTAACCTTTGTGGGTTATCTGATTTTAAAACTATAATTATAGAAGAAAAACACTGCTTAAAAACAATTACTCCCTAAAAATAAAAGAAATTAAAATTGGACACTAATTTTCTGCAAAGTATTTTTTATTAAGTAGAAAAACTTGAAAATTTACGTGGTTATGTTAATTTTTAATTTTATTTTATTTCGGACTACTAGTCTCATCTTATCTTTTTTTTTTTTTTTTTTTTTTTTTTTTTTTTTTCAAAAAGATAAGATGAGACTAGTAGTCTGAAATAAAATAAAATTAACATACAATGCTCATCCAAAAAAATAAAAAATTCCAATAAGGAATAATATATATATTACGTGGTTATGTTTTGTAAAGAATGTGTAGAATAAAATTGTATAGAATATTTTTTTGTTTTGTTTTAATATAAAACTGGAGTATTACCATATTTTAATAAAAATTTCAAATAAAATTTGATGTGAAATATTAGGTTGGTGCAAAAATAATGTTTTTGGCGTTCATTAAAACGTCAAAAAATGCCATTATTTTTGCACCAACCTAATAAAAAACAAATTAAAAAAGATAAAACAAATATGTTTAAATTCATTGCAGACACTTGAAATATAATAATATATATTTTAAACAAGTCTTTTTCGTTTTTCCTTTCGAAATAATTTAGTCTAAATCGTAATGTTTTCACATTAAATGATAAACAAACGTTAATTTTCAATATCAGTAATGAGTGTGTTTTTGCGACGGTGAAATCTAAAATTTTTCCACCCAAAAAAAGTTCCTGAAATGAAAAAGCGAACTTTGGTCATTATTATTTTAAAAAAACATAATTTTGCCTTTACACTTACTATTTATTTTATTAATTCATCATCCTCATTCATTTTATTTAAAAATGTAGTTTAAAATATATTCTAAATAATGATTCCATTTTCTTAACAGTATGAATTGTTTTGATGATGGGACGTTCTTGACAATTCACCAAAAAACTTTAATCGCTTCAATTTTTCAACTTTTAAAGTCATTTCCTCAAGCAAAGATAACGATTTTGAGAAAAATATTTCGTGTAGGTCTTTTCTATGTCAAACCCCAACTATCATCACCATTGCCTCAACGGGGTTCCAAAATCGACCTGCCCTAATGATACAAGACATCTACATGAGGAACTTTAACAGATCTGCTGCCTGTGTTTCCGATTCTGGCTTCTGAAAGGCAGGCGACACTGGCCTTGTACTGACGTTGGGCAAGAGCTGTGAGTGCCTATGTTTTTTCAGAATTCATTGTTCAGACATTTCAGCATGCAAAGTGTGTAGTTGGCAGCGATGGAATAATTCAGCTTGTTGATTTGACACTCACAGCACTGGTACAGCAAGCATTTGGGGTCCCACAGACGCCATGGTTGGTGTTGTTTTCACAGTATGTGGTGGACTCATTATAGTGAATTATGAGGAAATTCATAATTCACAAGCAGTCCATAAATCAGCATGCATATCCTTCTGAAGGGAGGTTATGTTTGGTTTAGTGTGGTTTTTCTATTAGGATAGGTTATGGAGCTATTCCTTTTTTCTTCCTTTCCTTCCTTCGTTTTCTTTTTATCAGTATCTTATGACCTAAAAAATTCCTCATATACATCCAAAAATAGCTATCAAAATGTCAAATAAAAAAGTGTATTCAGTAAACATTCATTACCCGCACAGCGGGAGTGGGTGCTAATAAGAAAATATTAAACAACTTTAGCATTGCCTGAAGATAAATGATTAGGATAATCTGAACATATAGTGGGAGCCAGATGAAGGGTATAAGATTTCTTTATTGTGGTCAGGGTCCAGAAACAGCTCTCAAATCTAATAGATCCCACATTATCAGCAAAGCTCTAACCTCTGTCCCTATGTTGCATCCCTCTCCTTATTTTACAATT
Source organism: Euprymna scolopes (assembly GCF_053919585.1). NCBI lineage: Eukaryota > Metazoa > Mollusca > Cephalopoda > Sepiida > Sepiolidae > Euprymna > Euprymna scolopes. The sequence goes on from NC_136493.1 coordinate 295,530, forward strand.
ATTTAAATGTTGCATCCCTCTTCCTATTTTACAGTTATTTAATGTTGCATCCCTCTCTCTATTTTACAATTACATGTGCTATAATGAGCTCATAGCACTTGTGTCTCTTCGATGTACATATCGCTGACTAACCTAACATGCAGCAAAATCTCACCCCTATATTAGATCTGTGGATGTCAGAAAGCTTTACATTATAATAGTTTTTCCCCTTGAACTGCTAGACTTTGGAATTGCCTCAATGTTTCTTGCTTTCATACTTCTATACATTTAAACTTCTGTATTTTAGTACAGAAAGTGCTAAAATGCAGAAGCTTAAATATAATGTGAACAGACGTCTCGTTTCTCACTTTCCTACATAGTACTTTGGATACATGATCCCAATTAGTAGCCCCTCTCCTCAAGGTGACAATACACTTTGGGGTAAAAACATTAAATGAACAAGACAAAATATCCATTTTTCTGACTAAACTGCATGAGGATAAATATCACCTCACTTATATATATGCTGCAACATGAGCCCAGGTTTCTCAAACAAGAGCAGAATGGCTTGGATTTAAACTATGACTATACATTTTTAACTTTGATTGCTTTTGAACCTTCCACTAAATGTGGTTTTGTAAATAAGGAGACAACTGTTACACCTTCTTACTTTATATAACTTTATTAGATACTACTTAATGTAGGGAATTAGGAAACACTTTATGACATGTTAAAAGGATGAATTATTTTCTTTTAGTTGTATTTTATTGCATATCAACCATTTACAAATAATTTTCGTAATTTTAATATATTCTTCAATTTCCAGTATCTTCAAATACACATTTATTTGTTGAACCGAGATCAATGGTGAAGAAGTGACGAAAAAAGATTAGTCAAAGTGTTTCAAATGAAACAGGGTTATTATAAGTTTTTTGAAGATTATCAATATGAATAAAAGTCTTTTGTAAACTATATAAAATGTGTAAATTATATTAAAATTATTACATTTTAGATCTCATTAAAAGTTTTGAGAAAATTTAGTTCAATATTATCAATATAAAATGTATTTTATTACTGGATAAGTATCGCAAAAATTTCCTTATATTCTTTCATTAAGCAATATTGAATTTCAGGACTTCTTAATACAATTGAACATGAAAACTTCAGTGTATCTATTAAAACTAATTGTGTCTACACCTTAACATCATATAATTTTGTTTGGAAAATCATGCATAAAATAATTAACTTTTTTGAAAATTTTAATTTTGCAGGATATCAAGTGAACAATACAAGAAAACAAATGAAAATTAAAGTTAAAAGCCGGAAATGAGAAAATTGTAAACTGTATGATATTTTTCTTTCATTAAATCGCATGTTCTGATAATATATTGAGAAAAGAATTTCTCTGTCAAATGTGAACGTATTTCTTCTATTAATAATCATATTCAGAGTTGAAAAACTTATTGCAACTGTATACTTATAATTAGTCCCTGCATTGTGCATATGACTAATGCAATTATGGACCCTTTAATAAATGCATAATTGCAGGCATCCAAAATAATCGATAAAACATATTGATGATTGTTAAAACTAGAATTATAACTTGACCATAGGTTGCAAAAAGAGTTTTGTAGAATCATCTTTTAAAATATTTAGAAAATTATCAATATTTGAACGAATTATAAGAATCACTATACATCGTCACTTATGGAGTGCTCTAAATAGCATATATATATAAGATGCATAAAATTCATTGAATGTATGATGTGTTTTGTTTCTACTGATTTGAATAGATAAGATCAGTTTTACTTAATTTAAATCCAGATATATGCAAATTAGCTGTGGCACAGGACATATCAGTCATATATTAATGTTATCAGTTCAAAGCAAAAATACTTTCATTAAAATACAAGAAACATAACTGATGGCTTCCTTGTCATGAACTACCCAAGTTCTAATGCATAAAGTACAAGTAAATGTTAATGTTTCTTAATTCATTCCGTTTCTTGCACAAAAGCACAATAAGAAAAATATAGAGACACAAAATCTAAAATATTTCAGCTTTGAAAATGAACAGTGAACTTGATACTAGAGAGAAACTATATTCTTGTGAAGTGTGTGGCTCTTCTTTTACACACAAAAAATATATATTGCAGCATATGCGAACACACACTGGAGAGAAACCATATTTTTGTCAAGTATGTGGCTCTTCTTTTACAAGGAAATCGCATATGTTGCAACATATGCGAACACATACTGGAGAGAAACCATATACTTGTGAAGTATGTGGCTCTTCTTTTGCAATAAAACAAAGTATGTTGCGACATATGCAAACACATACAGAAGATAAACCACATTCTTGTGAAGTATGTGGATCTTCTTTTATAATGAAACAAAGTATGTTGCAACATATGCGAACGCATACTGGAGAAAAACCATATTCTTGTGAAATATGTGGTTCTTCTTTTACACAAAAAGGTAGTATGTTGCGACATATGAAAACGCATACAGGAGAGAAACCATATACTTGTGAAGTATGTGGTTCTTCTTTTGCAACAAAACAAAGTATGTTGCGACATATGCAAACACATACTGGCGAGAAACCATATTCTTGTGAAATATGTGGTTCTTCTTTTACACAAAAAAGTAGCATGTTGCAGCATATGCGAACACATACTGGAGAGAGACCATATACTTGTGTAATATGTGGCTCTTCTTTTGCAAGGAATCAACATATGTTGAGGCATATGCAAACACATACTGGAGAGAAATAGTGATATGGGACAAGAAGGAGAAAGAAGCAACCTTAGAAGAAGTGTCCCTAGTGATGCTTGATTAAACAGAGTTGAGAAGGGAAAAGATTTGGAAATACCAGGGTCTTATGTATGACATGAAAAGAAATTGGAATATTAGGAAGATCTCTATCATTCTATTAATTATATGAGCAACCAGATTTAACAAAAAGAATTTTTAAAACTATCTATCAAATATATCTGGTGAACCAAATGCAAAGGAGATTCAAACAATTACATTTAAAAATCTCTCGGAATGTGTAAAATACCGGGTGAATGTTTGGCCTCTGGTAGGACGCCCTATCTCTGGTTTAAACAAAATGATAAAAATAAAAAAATGAGACAAACAAAACCAAGATCACTGCAATTAACCAACTAGCAATGCCTGTGATAACATATAGCTCTGGCATTGTTGACTGGCCACGAAAGGACTTAAACAGATTTAACACTAGAAAGGAAAAAGTGACCTGCCCAACATTGCCATTTACAAGTTGAGCCCTTCATACTGCAAGTGATAAATCGTTCCTCTATTCTCACATATGATCACATTTCTTGTTCTCTGGACGTTAAATTTACATGGGGCTTTACCGAATCCGATTTACCCTACCCCATGATAGGCTCAAGCTTTCTGCACCACTTCAACCTGATAGTGAATTTACACATGCGACTGCTGATAGATGATAATACATAATTTTCTATCCTAGGTTTAAAATCAAATGCATCATCTCTTAGCCTGGTATATTTCATTGTTGCTACTGTTAAATCATTCCAGACCTAAATACGCTCTTACAAGGAGTTAACAAACTTGAATTTTGGTGTGAGCAAACCAACTCATCCAAGAATTCATCACACTGAGATGACAGATTCTGTATTTGCACACCCCTGTCAATTCCCTGTATAAAAAACTAAAGACAAGAAAGGCAGAATTTAATCATATACTGCCGCTGGGAATTATATGTCTCTTGTCCAGTCCATTGGCTGCTTCTTTGCATATGGTACTGACGTGTTATGGAGGTTGTGTCGGACTGGGAACTATCAATGACTAAATGCCATGACGATACCTGAAAGTGTCAAGGGAATAATAATTTCAGACAGTCTCTAGTTGCGTCTAATGTTAGGTGCATTTGGGGTCAGGAAAACAATATTTTCAGACAGCATGATCTGGTCTTATCAGATGCCTTAACAGGTATTACTCCTCAGCCCCAAAGTCGATATTGGAGCATTGGACACTAAGGGGAAACTTCACATTCCTCGCACCCCATAAATAAGGGCCTCGCCACTGGATGTCTTTTAAATTGTTATGAGACACTGTAGATAATCAGTAAACTTTATGTAGGTTAAGAAAGGAAATGGTAGTAGCAATTTAAAAAGGTGATTATTCTAATAAAAAGAGCTCCACAAGTGGAGAGTAAAAAAAATTGAATTAAATATATTGTTTTGTTATCCTGTGAAAGAAAACTTTTTTTGTTTTTCTGTTTATTTTTATTCAACTTCCTGTCAAAATACATCTTGCTTGTTATTACAAGAAGAAAATTATGTTTTTTTTATTCTGTTGGTTTATTTAGCTCAGAGTGTAAATGTTTTGCATGCAAATGGAAGTTTGTTTTTTGAACACACCAAGCTGTAATAATTTTGTTTAGTTGAGAGGTGATAAATTATAACAGGAATATTGTTATATGATTAAGTGATTATTTAACATATATACATAAGAAGTGATGTATGTGCTGTTTTAGCCCACGTTCAATGCCGTTTATGTCACACACATGCCAAATGGTTACATTTATTGTGCACATGATAATAGTTCTATGATATTCTACATTTTGTAATTTCAAATAAAAAATTAATGAATAGAAGATATCTATCTGGTCGGGCTACTTGCCCGGACCAATGTAACTCTCTCTCTCTCTTCAGATTTCCCTGTCTTCCATCAGTTCCCTCAGATCTTCAGGATCACAATTAGTGTCATGTGCAATTTACTGGATGTATGTAGATTTAGGTCGTCCTATGCTTGTGTACCCATGCTGTAGAGTCCACAGCAATGCATTTCTGATGGCAGGTAGATTGCCATAAAGTTGCTGGTTTGTGAAATGATTCTACAAAGATATATTTAACACTGTTTGGTGCATACGGGTGTACATGCTGTCCAGCTATCTTTCACATTTTTTGTGGGGTATCCAGGAATAAAAGATACTGTCAAAATGGGATTTAATATGAAATCCGCCAGTTTTGCCAAATAGCAACAGGATCCTGAACAGAAGCGTGTGTTCTATCCAACTATCATCAATGGACCTGAGGTAATCTCGTCAGTATCCAACAAAGCCAAACTCTTTGCCAAGAACTTTGCAGCTAATTTTACCCTTTGCGATCAAAGACGCCAACCCCCAAGATTTCCTCCTGTATCAGAAAACACACTATGTGATATACAAATATCTGTACGTGATGTTGCCAAACTAATCAAAAACCTTGATTCCAGTAAAACAACCAACCCTGACAGTATTCCAATTATAGTACTAAAAAAACTTCAACCAGAACTAGCACCCATACTTACAAAACTGTTTAAACGTTGTCTTAAGGAGAATTGCTTTCCATCACCCTGGAAAATCAATATGCGCTATATTTAAGAATTCAGGTGATCTCTCATCTCCGTCTCAGTACAGGCCAATAAGTCTCCTGTGCATCATGAGTAAGTTGCTGAAATCTGTGTTAAATAGAGAAGTAACCAACCATCTCAGCAAAAATAACATTCTTAGTAACACACAATATTGTTTCCGTTCTGCTAGATCTACAGCAGATGTGCTTACAGTTATATCTTGTAGAATTAGCGAATCTCCCAATGGAGGCTACTTTCTAGGGCAATTGTTTTTGACATATTGAAGGCCTTTGATAGGACATGGCATAAAGGTTTTTACTTTACAAGATCTCTAGCTATGGTATAGCTGGAAATGTCTTCTCAATTATTAAATAATTTCTCTCTGATAGGTTCATAAGAGTAGTAGTTGATGGGCAAAAATCAGAAGCTCACAGTATTAATGCTGGAGTTCCTCAAGGGTCCATCTTGGGCCCAACTCTCTTCCTGATCTACATTAACGATCTTCCAAATCATATCCTTAGATCATTCGTAGACATTTATGCTGATGACACTACCATCTATGGTAGTACATCTAAGACCTAAACGACCAAGTTCTCTCCAATTCTCTCTCCTCTAATCTTGAGCATGTGGTACAATTGGGAAAAGGAGTGGCTGGTTACTTCTAATGCATCTAACACCAAGCTTTTATCTTTACATCATCAATGCTCTGATCCCCATCTGGCATCAATTGAAATGAATGACTCTCATCTTGGGGAGGCCTCATGTTTTGACAAGCTTCTGGGCTTGACCATTACTCCTGATCTTAAATGGAACACCTACATCAAATCTGTTGCCAAGGCTGCTGGAAAAATGGTGGGATCTTTCTATCGATCCAGTAGATATCTCACTGCTGATGCAATTCTGTCGCTTGCGTGACACTGCTGTCCGAACTTTCACCTTCCCGTTCCCACTTGACGTGTCTTCTCTCCACTCCAAAACGAACTTCTGCAACTTTAGCTTTTCTCTTCTCCAAATACACCTTCTCTGCTCGCAATCAAACTTCAGAATGCCCTCCTTTCCCAAATCACTCCTCTTTTATTTCCAATCAGGAGCATCTCATTTGCATACCTCGTGGTCACCCTGTAGGCATATAAAGAAACAGGGCAGCCATTTTTGTTTCTTTCTTCTTCATTATGAACACGAGGTAAGCCACACAAAAACGCGGTCGGTCATTCTTGTTTCTCTTTTTCTTCATTTACACCACAAATTCTCTATCTGTATAAGAGCCAGGTATGTCCAAGAATGGAGTACTGTTGACACATCTGGGCAGGAACTGCTAAAAAGGACTTCCTGCCTTGATGGAGTTCAAAATAGACTTCGTAGCCTCATAGGAGATGTCCTTTTTTCTTTCCTGCAACCTCTTTCTCAAAGAAGAGATGTAGCGAGTTTGTCGCTGCTTTATTATTATTTTCATGGCAAATGCTCGACTGAACTTCAATCTATGGTTCCCTCCCCCCTCGCTAAACTTTCACAAGAAACACTTGTCTGGCTGAAAACACTATCAATAATTACCCCCACTCTATCTGTGCTTAAACCCAAACATAGATTCCATGAACAAAACTTCTTTCTTGGAAGTGCATGCCTGTGGAATTGTCTTCCGTTTTCCTGCTTTCCAGCTGACTACAATCTGATTGCCTTCATGTCCAACATAAACAAGTTCTTGATGAGCCGTTCCACTTTAGTTAACAAATTTCACGAATTTCCATTACTATTGATTACCATATTGTCCAATTGACTGCTGTACACTTTTAACCCTTATCCTTTGGGCTTTCGGCTTTGATAAGAGGTGATGCCTATGTAAAAAAAATACTGTCTAAAAAATTAGAACTGTTCGTAAACTACAGAAATACCACGCATTTAAAAGCACGTAGAAACAGGTAACATGTAGAGAATCTTTTCTTTTCTAATGGGTAGAGATTCAGTGTAAAAGTTTCAGGTGATTTTTTTATGAAGTAATGTTATATTTGCGTTTTATTGTTATAAAGAACAGAAAATAAAATGGCTAAATGAAAAACAATAAAAATGCCACCAAATCTAAAATTTTTAAGAAAACTTTCACTAGTATAAAGAAGAAATGTTTGTTAGTCTCTTTGTGTATGTATATTTGTATGTCTCACTGAAACTTTCAAAATCCAAAGTGGATAATATTGATTCTTGTACAGTCTTAAAGGGCAGAAAGACAAATAATATTTGAAATTAAGAACAAAATATTAATTTTTACTACATTAACAACCACAGAATTAGATTGGCGGGTTATATAAAATCATTTTTATCTAAACGATTTCAACAGCTGTGCATGAGTGAACCGCTTCCCTTCTTAGATACCTAAAGTACATAAATTTGTAACATGATGTAGCCAAATGGGTTAGAGGTTTGTGTCAGAATTATTAGTTTTTGAGTTTGGGTTTATGCCTACCTTACAGCAAATGTTTCATTTTTTTTATTTCAAACATTTTTGTAAATACTTATTTTTGGTCACCTTTTGTATTTAAACAGGGTAAAAGATTTCTTTTTATATTTTTTCTGTAGTACTTTGTGTTATATTACAAAATGAATGCATGGAAGCAGGAAGGACAAACGAAGAAGTTTAGTTCAAACTTTTGTTAAGGGTCAATACGATTGTAGTAGAAGCTGTTAGTTTTGTCAGGACGTGCTGGTGATGGCAGTGACGGGGATATCGATCGGCTGCTTGGAACAGGGATGGTGTTTGGTTGGTAGGCTCTAGGGGTCGGTGGTGAAGAAGGGGTGGTTTGGATAGCTGCTGCAGATGTCTTCTGGTGCACGGTTAACAATGACTGGTTGGTGGTACTGTTGCTGCTAGCTTAGGATAGTGCCAGTATTAAATGAGATTGTTGATGCTGCTGGTGGCTTGGGATGCTGCTGGTATTAAGTAACATCAGTGGTGGTTGGCTGCCACTACTGCTGGCTTGAATACCACTGTTAATAAGTGAGATTGTTGGTGGCTGGTTGCTACTGACTTAAGCTGCTGATATTAAATGAGATCGGCAGTGGCTGGCTGCTGCTGTTGGCTTAAGCTGCTGATGGGATAAACCTCACTGCTCAGCGCTCTAGCCTGTTCTGCCTGCTTGTCGAAAAACCAGCTGCATTTATACTTGTCCTGTGGACATAGTTGTAGGCATGAGTGACTCCTGGGATTAATATGTTATTTTCGTTTTAGATTTGTGTTAGTTTTCACGTTTTAATGTACAGCAGGGAGTCATTTGTCTGGGGTGTATTTCATTTTCTGTATCAAATTGAAACTGATAAAGTCATGGATGTATTCGAGTAGGAATTGTACTCTAATAGTGTTCCATGGATTAATTATTTGTTGATGTATGTGCCAGAAGGACGTCGGCTATGATGCTCATGCTTTGAATTTGATTTTTTTTTTTATGAATGGTTTCCTCTAGCAGTTTTCTTTTCTGTGATGATTTGGGAATTATGCTATTGACATACTTAGAATGAAATAGGCTTTGATGCTGTTGTGTCCATTTGCTATGATCGTTTAGTTTCTGTCAATGAATGAGGTTTGTCTTAGCACCACCACCATTGTTGCTATCACTGCTTCTGCTGATTTCTGTTTTGTTTATGTAAGTATGGAAGGATATGCGATATAACAATGCTTCACCCAGATCTCAATTATACTTACATAATGATGTCTGAAGCGTGAAGGTGTGTGAGTGTTTTGTGGTGTTTGCATCTTGGAGACAAGTTGTAGGCTGTTGACGTTACCGATCCACCATGACAGGATGTAAATGCATAGTTAGAGTCGTTTAGTGTGAATATTTTTCCTGGTGGGTTAGGGTCACTCGGAGTCTTGGTTTTTCTTCTGTCCACAGCCTCTGCTAAGCATATCAGCCCATACTTGGACTCGCCATCAATGTATTCCAGGACGAATTTGTAACGCGGTATCTCCTGCCTGCTTTGTATTTTTACATTGTTGAATTCACATTAGTCTAGGTACGGCAGTGACCTGTGGTCTGTAAAGATGACGAAGGGGCAGTTGAAAAAGAAGTAGTTGAATTTCAATATCGCTCACTTCACAGTATATGCCTCACATTCCATTGCAGCATGACTGGATAATATAATAATTTAAAAAAACTATACGACATCACAGTACGCAAATAAACAGTGAATACAAACAGTAGTTTCTTTCTTAACCTTTGACGTTACACAAATTCTTGCTCGCTAGTGCGACCTTCACAACATGAGGTGTATCAGAATTTTTGTAGGAATTTTTGACACCCCTAACAGGAAACTGCGAATAAAATATAAAAAAAAAAACTCGTAATTTCTCTTTTAAAAGTGGGTTGTTTATTTTCTTTATGGATTATACTTCCAAAATAAACTATTAAAGTTGTTTTAAAAATAATAGAAATATATATATATATTTTTTTTTTAAATAGTAACGAACTCAATATTTTTCAATTTTTAAACTTTAAAATCTATCAAAATTTTTCTATTGATTCTATTTTTATGATATTTTTCGGGTCAATGTGAACTTTTATGCTCTTTCCAATAAACTGAATATAATATTTTAGACAAACGGTTTTTTTTTTAATTCACGCCCCCCCCATTTTCAAGTGTCTATTAAAAAGTAAATAATTTACTCACCAAAGTTTTATATATCACAGATTGAATAGAAAAGGTCAATAAATAATATATTCAAATTTAAAACAAAAAAAGTAGTGTTTTTTTTAGAAATTTACCTGTAAAGTTCAAAGTTTAAAACCTTTTTTTTAAACCACGTTGTTTGTTTTTTCTTTTGTTTGTTTTTTTTAATAAAACATAGGTCCTTGCTCCTATAATTGAAAAAAAAATTAGGGCTTGAATTACAGTTTTCGAGTAATTATAAACTTGGAAAGACAGGGGGTCGAATAATTCACGCCTCCCATTTTGAAATGTCTATTAAAAAGTAAATAATTAATTTACTCACCAAAGTGTTATATATCAAAATTGAAGAGAAAAGGTCAATAAATAATATATTCAAATTGAAAACAAAAAAAAGTGTTTTGTATAAATTTACCTGTAAAGTCCGAAGTTTAAAACCTTTTTTTAAAAAAAACAAAAACACGTTGTTTGTTTTTTTGTTTTTTTTTTGTTAATGAAACATTGGTCCTTGCTCCTTTAATTGAAAAAAAGAAAAAAACTAGGGCTTGAATTACATTTTTCGAGGAGTTATAAGTTGGAAAGACGGGATGGAATTATTCACTATTTTTCACGAAATTTCTGACACACCTAATATGACCACTATTAAAAAGTAGATAGCATAGGTACAGTGTCAATACAAGTACCTAATCTTGACTAGGGCTTGCGCAAGCCTTTTCTAGTCTCACACAAAAACACGCATTCACATTTCAAGCTATATTACTTAACCCTCTCTTTCTACAGGCCGGCTTGCCACTTCGCGTTTCTCTATTGCATTCCCCTTTCCTTCCACGCGTGTAGTCGTCAATGGCTGAATGAACACATGTACACCCAAGACTTTCATTTCTCAACAGAAAATAAACGACATGTTTATTTTACTCCAGCATTTCATTTTTTGTTCCTCTACTCCATTTCCTTTTCTTGCGACGCGCAACATGAAATGGTGACCCCTTTATTTAAAATGAAATGGAATCGATGAGTTTGAACGAAACACTCATACCCAACTAACAACGAGAGACGCACGCCAAATAATACACTTTTCTTCTCACAAATAAACAACCAGAGACGCACGCCAAACTAAACACATGTAGTACCCTTTTCTTTCACTTGTTTCTTCACGAAATAAATCCTAGTTCGTTTAATAAAATTTAACACGTACTTTGTCTTTTTCTCAATTCAATTCATTTTTCTTATTTTGCACCACCACTACAAATTGGTGACACACGAACGTGAGAGGATCACGCATTTCCTCCTATGCCACAAGTTTCATAACAAACCACCGACCACAACGAGACGTGAAATGAACAAGCATGGTGACCCTACCTTTTTTTTAAATCAATTGTTTTGAGCAAGATGCGTGTTTTATTTGATAAAGAAAAAAACGAACTTTTCAACAAGAAAAACAAGTGAACTGCTACCGACAAGGACCTCAACAAACTACGATGACGAAACCCCTCGTCAGACTCGACAGAAAAATAAACATGGAGCTGTTGACTTCATAGCGAATTTAAAAAAAAATTTTGAGCTCGACAAACATTTTTCACGGTTCCCTGACATTACCCTGCAACAAATGCGAGGAGCAAAATCACATAGGCCTATACACATTCTCTCCTGCACAGAAGACGCAACAACAAAGAAACAATTACAGGACATCCCTATCAACACATAGGAAGAAGTTGAATCAACAATACGAGTTGAGATGCACCACGCACGCTGATAAACTCACAACTTAGAAGTTTCGTTTACAGCCGGACATCACACTCATCGTTCGGCAAGAATGAATGCGCAACTAGCGCCCGTCCAAACAAATACACACACCACGTCAACACAAAAAAATTTTCCTTCCAAATGAACAATTCATTTCACTGTCCAAGCAACTCGTTGCACAAATAAAACCAAACAAACAAATGTCAGCCTAAAGAAAAAGAGTAAACGCTTTTCCACACGTAAGTAAATATTTTTTTTTATGAACACACTCCGTTTTTGACGTTTTTTTCAAACAACAACACCAACAGCCAAAAACAGGACGAAAGGTCAATTGCCGAAAACATTACTTACAAAAAAAAAATATTTATATCTATATATAAATATATATACACTGCATATATTTTTTTCCTTGGAAGGGGAGTATTGCGCGAGCCTTTTCTAGTCTCACACAAAAACATGCATTCACATTTCAAGCTATATTACTTGTCATATACATACGCGCACACAAACATACGCGCCCACATCCACACATGTACATATATTCACGTTCGCGTACATACATTCACATTCATGTGTATACTCACACACGCACACACATACGCACACAAGGACAACGTTACTTCCCCTTTCAAAGGAAATCCACACATGCGCAAAAGACCACTGGAAACGACTATAAAAGCAAGAGACAAGCTGTTTCCAGCCTTTTTTTTTTTCAGACCAGCTTCCTAGCTGGGCGGTCTACAGACCGACAGCATGCCTTTTCGGCATGCGCGCACGCACATACCTCACACCACTTGCTACTATATGGGACAAAAAGCTATCAGACCGTACATACACTTTATACGCTTTCTATCTCCATAACCTGGATTGACTTTCTCACTCTATCTCCCCTTTGGTTTTGGTCCATCAACACAGACATGTGCGCGCCTCTCTACTGAGTTTAACCCTCTCTTTCCATGGGCCGGCTTGCCACTTCGCGTTTCTCTATTGCATTCCCCTTTCCTTCCACGTGCGTAGTCGTTAATGGCCGAATGAACGCGTGTACACCCAAGACTTTCATTTCTCAACAGAAAATAAACGACATGTTTATTTTATTCCAGCATTTGAGTTCTTTGTTTCCTTCAGGCTCGACAAATATTAGTGATTCATTCAAACTATTTCAACAACGTATGGATATTTACTTTGTTGTTAAAGCAACAAAACATGAAGACAAGGATTCGTCACTTCTCACAGCCGACGAAGAAGGCCTATGCCAACAGTTGGTCAATGACAGACGACCACGAAGACAAACAAATAATATTCACTACTTTCATGGACCCGCTCAAACCGACAACCAACCATCGTGTCTGTAAACTTCAACTCAGCAAATATCAACGAAAAACAGCCATCTTTGTTATATAGATATAGACTGCTAGTTAAGAAATATGACGTCACTACCAATGAAGTAAACGAACACTGTTGAGTTATAAATTGCCAGCATGCCCGTACCCGAACTACCAAAGGAACTATTGAACAAAAAAAAGGGTTACAAAATCGAAGGGGCTGTTAAACTATGCCGTTCACATGAGGTATCGGCAGTATATGTCAGCCAGCTACAGGGATCATCATAGATTGCCACAATAAACCGTGGTACATACCAAACGCAAGGAAGTGATAGAAAATATGGGCAGCCTTGCAAAATTGTGGACGCAGTCACAGTTTTAGCAAAGAACACTGTCTTGCCAAGAATTACACATGCAACAGGTGGCAAAATAGGCCACTAGGCTACAGTCAGCATCCTAGAGAAACACAAGACCAAGAGATAACAAAGAAAACCCTGGACTAACAGTAGTAACCAATTGAGACACCCACAATGGGAGCTTAGAAAGTCAACAGCGTCACCAAACATGACGGTCAAACCATGGCTGACATACACACAGCAATGGAAAACTGCACCTTTAGCTTTATCGAATCTAACAGCGGAAAATCACCAAATATGAAAGCCCTCAATATGAGGCATTTGTTAATTTAAGCATCAAGTTGATGGACCACCCAACTTGAAGGTAGATACAGGGGCACAAGCAAACACTACTATCCGCATATTCCACAAGATATACCTCACGAGTATAGACAAAGCTGGAAACCCAAAACCCGGATCACTCACCTCAACACAATGCCTACAACAATACCAAGATAAACTGTTATAGCACAACAAATATTAGGAGCAAATACGAAATCTCTCCATGGCAGAATACTCCATTCTATATGGTCGATGTACCAGGAGCAGCCATATTGGTTTATGCCAACATCAGTAGCTCTAATAGTAGTGATAACAAGCAGTGTTATCTCAACAGTGTAGCTGACCTAAAGCACCTCTACCTTAACAGATTTGACTGTATTGGTGAATTTCGGAGGACTCACAAGCTTGTTGTCAACCCTAATGCATCATGCTACATAGATCCATTGAGAAGGACACGCATAGTCATATGTGAAAAAATCAAAGCAGAACCTGACAAGAAGAATCACAAGGAATCATTTGCCGCATTGAAGAACCTACAAACTGAGTAAGCTTCCTCACTTATGTTACCAAACGTTACAACACAATAAGAGTTTGCCTAGATCCACGAACACTAAACAAAGCTTTCATACGACCATACGACCAAATTCCGCCTGTTGAAGAGCTTAACCATCGATTTACAAGAGCAAAATCTGTTTTCAAACGCCATTTGAAAGGTATTGTTTTCAACGACTGCTATTCAGTTTGAGTGTCAGTTAGGATATCTACCAACTTGAGATGGATAGGATACTCGAGAAGTGCACTGGAGCTAGGTATCATTGACAATATCATTATGTCAACAAAACATGAACACGAAAACCTAAGACGTTTTATGAAAAACGTTACCAAAGATGCCTTACTTTGAATTGCGAGAAATGCAAGATCAAACGCCGGGAAATCTCGATCTTTGGAAACCTGCAGACACATACTGGATTGAAACCAAACCCGGCAAAAGTATGTGACCTGCAGGAGTGTCAGAACTGCGTAACAAAAGAGAATTACAACAACTTTTGGTGTGATGAATACTTATCTCTCTTCCTTAAGGACTTCAGCTCCAAAACTGCTATCTTGCGTAATCTGTTACACAATGACTCTGATTTCCATTAGGAACCACACCACCAGAAAGTTTTCACAGAACTAAAGAGTGAAGTATAGGAAACGTCCTTACTTCGTTATTTTGACCCTAAACTCCCAATCTACGTGTATTGTGGCGCGAGTTTACCGGAAATAGGTGCAGCTCTGCTACAACCAGGTGCAGATGGCAATCCATCGCCTAGCTAGCAAGAGCCTTACACAAACGCATCAAAGATATGCATTTTTCGAGTGTGAGCTAATAGCCATCGTATCTAGTACATATCAAGGGAGTTAGGGCTAGTGACCCTAAACTTAACTGTGAAGTCAGTCGATACAGACAGTTCAAAAAATCATCAGATGCAAACAAACGATGACCAAGCATCACAAAAAGTACGAAGCCTATTCCAATGCCAAGATCGAGCCTATCACGAGTATCACCTAGACCTAATCAACATTAAAGGAATTGATATTAATGTCCACAGTATGGTGAACTACCTTAAATTTTCACCAACCAGAATAGAGAACATCAGGATTGATACATTGCAAACCCCATTGCGAAAAGAACTTGCAAATATGGTAATGTCCAGCTGGCCTGCAAATCGAACTGACTGCCCAAGCTGCCTCCTACCGTTTTGGAACTAGAGATGAGATTGGGGTTCAGGATGGTATTTTGCTAAAGAGCAATAAAATCATAATAACAGCCTCCCTACAAAGAGGTATATTGGAAGAACTTCATGCATCACATCAAGGAATCGAGAAAACTAGACTAAGAGCCTGGTCAGTTATATACTAGGTAGGAATGAATAAAGACATTGAGGATAGAGTGCTTAATTGTCACACCTGCCAAAAATATCAGACAAGTATCCCTGTCGAATCGATGCACCAGCATGAAATCTCTACCTACCCTTAGCAATATGTCAGCATGGATTTGTTCTCTTTGGCTGGAAGGGAATGTCTACTTGTAGCAGACCAGTAAAATCCAAGTCCATTCATATGACGTCTTCCCTCCACCTCAACTGTCCTCAATTATATAAAGACAATATTTGAAGAACAAGGTGTACCAGAAATGTTATATTAAGACAATTGCCCGCAGTTTACAAGCAAGGAATTTACGTTTATTTTCAGATCATGCAACTTTCTGCACAAGACATTGTCTCCACACTACCCGAAATCTAATGGATTTGCCGAGAAGATGGTCGGAATATGCAAGAAAACACTGCTAAAGGTACGAGAAACCTGACGAGACAGTTATCCAGCAATGATGACATATAGAATCACACCCATGTCTGCAAACATCAAATCTCCAGCAGAATTGCTCAATGGCCGACAAATACGGACGCCACTAGTATCCAAGCAGCAACTTGGTGATGAGCATACAAGAACAGCACTACAGCAATACAAGGCGAGATCAAAGAACTGTTATGACAAGCAGCATAACAGACAACACCCACCTCCACATGCAGGGCAAAAAATCTATGTCCAGCACGAGAAAACACAGCTGTGGGAGCTTGGGATCCTTCAGCATCCTGCCTCAACACCAAGATCATACATAGTCGAGCCACAAAGTGGTAATATCTAGCGAAGGAATAGACAATTCATCAGACCAGCTAAATGAAGCTCGATACTTAAGCAGGTCTGACCAACTGCATGCATCTAAAGGGAACCGCACATCAGCAGTATCCCAACATCACACACAGAGCAGGTCATTCCCAGACCTTTTTTAATTACATTTTCACCCCAAACAAAGCACATTGCCACTTTGATGTAGGGGCTACTATCAGGTACATAGGCTACAGGGGTACTATGTAGGGAGTTGGGCAGCAAGATGTCAGTTCACATTTCACTTGAACCTTGGCCAGAAGAAGTCTGAGGCCCAGGCATCACCTACACATACAATGCAGCCGATTGGTGAATTATATGCCCATCGATCCTGTATATCTACTCTCGAGCCGAGAAGATTTCACAGATGTATAAAGGCTCCAGAGGGACTAGACTTATAGAGCCCACCAAATTATTACACGAATTATACTATATTCTCTCATGAACTATAAATAATAATAAATAAATAAAATAATTAGGTGAGCTCATTCTAAATTGAAGAAGCAAGATGTTGTATTAGTTAAGTTCCTTGGACAAATCGGAAATTAGGAAGAGTTACTTCCCTTGTAAAGTTTTTGACTGTCATTGCGTCTTTTGTAAATAAAGCTTGTATTCTTTCCTTTTCTTGTCCATTTTTTTATCACAGCCATCCTATCGGATTAACCCTCCACATGACAGTAAATTGTAACAATAAAAAAGAAGATTAATTTTTTCAGGAACATGTGTAAAAAGCCCTGTACTGTATTAATGAATTCGATATAATTTGAAAAAAGAAATTTTTTTTCTAGAACTACCGATATTATTATTGGATTCAGCATTGTTTAATTAATATTTTCACGCTAAAAAAATATAATTGCAAAAATATTTCCTCTTTTTATAGATTATATTTTTTGCGTATATTTATATGTGACGTTCTAATATTTTCCTTGCCTGAGTGAACATGAAACTTTCAGTGTAACATAATTTTTACATCATTTTGAAAGTAAAAGTAAATTGATAAAATTTCAAAGCAAGAACACAGAAACATAATTAGATTAAAAAATGGTAAGAATTATACAAATTTCATGATAGGAATGTAAGGATGCACGGCTGGGGAAACCCTAGCATTCCCTACCTCCCTCCAGTTACCTGACGCTATTTTCAGAGAGCCTTTTGACTTTCTGATATTTTGGGCTATCATAGAATACACATATATTAGGAAGTATATGTATAAGTTCTCAGACGTTTAAGTTTTCCACGGAAAAAAACATATACATGTACATTTGTTCTGTCAGTTTATTAAAAAAAAAATTTTTTTTAATAAAATAAATAAACGGAAGACTGAATTTATATCGTCTGGAACTAAACAAAATAAATAAATACAATGGCTACAAACGAATCGTCGATGAATTGGTCGTCCACAGACCTAACCGAAGCATTTCGATTATTTAAGCAATGTTGTAATCTTTACAATGTTGTAATCTTTACTTCTCAGTTAAAAATATTTTGTTGGAAAAACAGGTCGACTACATCCTGCTACTGTCCGGAGAAGGAGGCCTTAAAAGATACAACACTTGGTCATTCGAAAATTTACTCGTATAATTAAAAGGAATCAGAGAATTTCGATGACTTTCTGTCCCGGTGTAAATCGCAGGCATTGAAATGCAAGTTCCGGGATATCCAGGAAATGGAGGAACGCCTCATCGAGCAGGTTATATCATGAACAAAGCACCCAGAACTCCAAAAGCAGCTTCTAGCGAAAGGCGAACAATTGTCACTGCCGGAAGCTATAAACTGTGGTAGGACACATGAAGTTTCCATAACCCACATGAGACAGTTGGCTGAACTAGAGCAGAATAAGCATGAAATAGATGCAATCAAGTACAAACAGTGTAACAGATGCGGAGGCTCCCATCCGAGGCAAAAATGTCCAGCATGGGGTACCACATGTTCCGCGTGTGGACAACAAAATCATTGGGCTAAGGTCTGCGCAAGCAAAAATAAAAATGCAGCAGGACGTTTTCCGACACGCACAACATGGAAAGATAGAGGTAATAAACCAGGACATGGAGAAGCACAAAGGGACCAGTACAAACACTGGAAACACGGCAACAGTATGCACTCGGTAAATACCTCTCAGAGGGACAATGAAGGGATTTATAACACGTTTGAGCAAATGTCTTTCGACTCTATTCAAGAACAAGACGACAGTCGGACAGAGGTTTTCACAGACCTTGTAATCAAGCTTCCCAACCTCCCAGGCACCCATTTTCTGAAAGCTAAGGTTGACACAGGAGCCGAAGGCAACATACTTCCATTACGTACCTTCCGGAAGATGTTCCCACACCTAATAAGTGCAGCAAGACAGCTACTCCCCGGTAAACAAAGGATGAACCAACTGTTCTAACAACCTATAATGGTTCTCATATTATCCAACATGGATCCATTAAAATAGCTTGTTCACACAAAGGAATATGGAAAACCATCAAATTCTTTGTAGTGACAACAGAAGGGCCTACCATCATAGGACTACCTTCAATCAGAGACCTGCGACTGGTAACGTTACACTGTGCAATCCAGGAAACACCAGTCTCAGTACGTTCAACACAGGATCTGGTAAATATGTACCCAAACCGTTTTGACAATATCGGCAATTTTGAGGGTGAATATCACATTGTCCTGAAACCAGACAACACCCCTGTCATACATGCACAAAGAAAATGTCCTATACATATGAGGGAGGAAATCCAGACCGAATTGGAAAATATGACAAAACAATGCATCATACGGAAAGTAACCGAGCCTACACCATGGGTCAGCATCTTGGTTTATGTGCGGAAAGGCAATGGAAAGCTCTGTCTGTGTTTAGATCCAAAAGATTTAAGCAAGGCCATCATGAGATGCCATTACAAGACCCCAACAATGGAAGAACTTGCACATAAACTCTCTGGTGCCAAATATTTCTCCAAGTTGGATGCCAAGAATGGATATTGGTCCATCAAACTAGACGCAGCCTCTAAACTGTTGACTATCTTCAACTCCCCTTTTGAAAGATTCTATTTCCAGCGGATGCCTTTTGGTCTGGTGATGTCTCAGGATGTGTTTGCCCAGAGGATGGACATGATTCTGGAGAAGTGCTCTGGCACCTTAGGGCTAGTTGACTATGTCATTGTCTTTGGAAAAACCGAAGAGGAGCATGATAGGAACCTCCACAATCTAATGAGAATTGCTCAAAAGGAAGGACTGTGCTTCAACCGCGAAATGTGTGCCATCAATAAGAAACAAATTTGTTTTTTTGGCGCAATCTATGATCAGAATGGTATGTACCCTGATCCCAGCAAGGTAACAGAAATAAAAATGTTACCTAGTCCAGCAAACACTACCGACCTGCAGAGGGTGTTGGGAATCATCACATGTATGGCACCTTTCATTCCACACCTGTCCGATCTCACAGCACCTTTGAGAGATCTCCTAAAGAAAGAAGTGGAATACTAGTGGACAGAAAGTCACCAGAGATCATTCCAGCAAAGCAGGATCTAATTTGCAAAGACATGTTGCTATCATACTTCGACTCTTCCAAGCAAACTGTTATCCAAGTCGATGCATCAAGTAAAGGACTCAGCGCCGCACTCCTGCAAGGAGGTAAACCCATAGCTTTTGCATCCAAGTCCTTAACAGAAACTGAACAACGCTATGCCAACATAGAGCGGGAGCTCCTTGCAGTTGTTTTCGGCTGTGAACGATTTCGGACTTATATCTATGGAAGTGCGTTCCAGGTGGAAAGTTATCATAAACCCTTGGAAATGATCAACTTAAAAAATTTGGTTGCAGCTCCACCTCGCCTCCAACGCATGCTACTACGTTTGCAGGGGTATGATATGACAATTGTATATCGCCCTGGCACTAGTAGATGGATTCTCAAGGTTACCAAATAAAAAAGCTAAAGAAGCTATTGACTTGGATCTGAGGGTGGATTTTGTTCAATTTTCAACCCAAAAGCTAGCTCAGCTAAACCAAGCAACAAGTGAAGATGCCACAGAATGTGAATTAAGGGACATTATTCTGAGAGTTTGGCCCGACACTCTCAGAGAAATGGGCAAGAATATGAAACCTTGTTGGTCCTATCGAGAAGAACTGTCCATTGAAAATGGCATATTATTGAAAGCAAACAGAATAATAATACCTAAATCGATGCAACAAGAGGTATTACAGATAATACATTATGGGAACCAAGGGATGGAGAAATGTAAACTCCGAGCCAAAAGTTGAGTTTTTTGGCACAACATTAACAAAAACATCGACAACATAGTACAACAATGTACCATTTGCCAGCAGCACCAAAAAATGCAGAGTGCTGAACCCCTGATGCACCATGAGATCCCGGTGAGGCCATGACAGATAGTGGCTACCGACTTATTTCACATTGAAGGTCTCAACTTTATGCTCAATGCGGACTATTATTCCAAGTTCCCATTTGGGCGAGTGTTGAAGGAGTTCTCCAGTCAGGAAGTTATTAAACTGACAAAGCAAACAAGGAATTCCAGAGAGTGATAAGTGACAATGGCCCACACTTCAGCTCGATACATTTCAAGCAATTCGCAAAAGAATGGGGTTTTGAATACCACATATCCTCACCTAAGATTCTGCAGTCAAATGGCTTTGCTGAACGCTGTATCCAGGGAGTGAATTCTGGATTCAAAAAAGCTGCCTCAAGCGGTCATGGCTTGGATATGGTACTATCATGCTTGCGTTCGACTCCTTTAGATCATACCCTTCCCTCACCAGGTGAGTTTATATACCAAAGGAAGTTAGCAGGGAACATCCCAGTCAAATGCACCAACCAAAACGCTAACAAGGAGAAAATAATGGAACGACTGTATCAGAAATAAGAAAAACAGAAGATGTACCATGATCAACATACAAAAGAGCTGCCCAGACTGCCCATCGGACAACCTGTACGTGTGTTAAATAAAGAAGCAGGGGAGTGGTCTCCTGCAGTTGTTACACAATTGGACTGAGAACCAAGGTCGTACATAGTACAGACCCCCTCCGGAAAAAAACTCTTCATCGAAAACGACAGCATCTTAGAGTAATCCCCTCCAGAAGCATAGCACATCCAGAGATACACTCCACTGAAATTCCTCGGGAACCTACCAGGGACGGTTCATCGAGTATAGAGAGGGACAGTACACAATGTCAACAGGCACCTTCACAAACGTACACCCCATGGAGTGCCAGACACGGGCACCTATAGCAACCATACGACAGTTCAAACCACCAGATCTGGACGTGTCGTCAGACCTCCCCCCCCCAAAAAAAAAGATTAAGAGATGAGACAGTTACTAACTGACTTTTTATTTTATTTTTTATTTCAGCATTGTACATAAATTCCTTTTTTTTCTCTCTTTCCATTTCAATTATTGAAAGAAGATGGATGTGATAGTATGAACCATTACCTCCCCTTAAAGAACTCTTCAGTAAAGAAGTCTCGGATATACCTTCACTTCCGTTTGACACGGAACTGCAGTTCAATAAAAAATGGAGACCGTATTCCGCTTCTCATAAATGAATCTCATGTTCTTTTACATAATGTTTCAACATCTAGCGAAAAGAACGCACTCTTTGACCGGCCGTTTGCAGGTCAATTCCATCATTATCATCATCATCATCATTATAATTCCTTTCCAGCAGTCCGCTACTCTCCCTTCCTCTGGAGAGGGGGGTGAGTGAAATGATAAGTAGAGATAAAAGAAGAGTAAATAGAAATGCCTTTCGTAAAGGTTTATCAACTTAAAAATATACACGTATTTTCGAGAATCAAGATGGCGGAATCCTTAATTCCGGCCAAGGGGAATAACTACGATAATTTATTTCCGGAAGAGTCAAAGCAATTTATTCTAACATTTCCCCCCTTCAACAATAATTAAGTATGGAATTACAGAAGTTAAATTTAGTCTGTTCAGTACTAGGTTAACTTGGAAATCGTCGCATTCTGGACGATCTCCGCATGCGCATGACTCACAGGGATTTTGGTCCTCAGCGTCCACAGCTTGGGGAGCATGAATATTTTCAGGATCAGGTAAGGGATTCTTCTCCTTGACGTAGTTATTGTTTTCGTCAGTTGGCGGTTCTGTAGGGGCTTCAGGGCTTGCGGAATTGTTTTCATTGTGTTGGTCTTCTTGATTTGAGGAGTTAGGAGCCAGGTCTCGCACATTGACTGTAGTTTCCGCACCAGAGGGTAGCCGTACATGCGCATAATAGGAGTTGATGTCTAATAGGGTAGCAGGGGTTACCAGGTTACCGGAGGGTCGAGCCTACTAGACTTTGTATGGTTTCTGACATATTGGGCCTGGTTTCGCCCACGTGGGAACAGAAGTTCCGGAGGAAGATTTACGACTATATTTGAACATTATTTTTTTTTTACATTTTCACCCCAAACAAGGCAAATTGCCACTTTGGTGTAGGAGGCTACTATCAGGAACAACAACTACTAGGGTACTATGTTGGGATTTGGGCAGCAAGATGTCGGTTCACGTTACACTTGAACTTCTGCATGTTAGTACAGTGGGGGAAGCAGGGACCTGGAATGATATTCCAGGGTCTAGCGGTTCTGGGGAAGAAACTACTGGAGTAGAAAGATCTTCTACATCTAGGGATCTCTACTGTGTGGGAGTGGGATTTAGCTGCCTGTTGGGTTTGTCGAGGGTGTCTACGTCATGGGGGTACAAGTGTCTGCAGTTCACCAGAGCATTCACCATCAAAATACTTGTAGAACAGGCAGAGGGATGAAAGATTTCGTCGATGGGACAGAGGCTGAAGCTTAGATGCCAGTTCAGGGCCTATCAGATTGGCGACTCTCTTTTGAACCTTGTCTAGGAGTGAGAGACTAGTAGCAGATGCACCAGCCCAAATGTGACAGCAATACTCCATACATGGGCGAATGGTGGCCTTATAGAGGTATAGGATACTTTCGGGTGTTAGTAGTTTTCTAGCACGGTAGAGAGAGCCTGCCTTCTTCGCAGCGGCCCTGGCAATGCTTTCAATGTAATTGTTCCAACTCATGCTTCCTGTGAACATTAGGCCAAGCAGTTTGAAAGATGTACTCTCAGACAGGGAGTCACTGGCCATTGCTATTGGTGGCAGAGAAGATGTATTGTAATTATTGAAGAAAACCAGTTTAGTCTTGGCAGCATTGAATGTGACCACCCATTTTTGTCTCCATTCCACTACAGATTGGAGGTCATCCTCTAGTGTTTTGCCATTTCTTTAGACATGTGTTCATTTGTTTTCCTGTCATGCCTGTTATAGAGTGTTGTGTCATCAGCATATATACTCATCTCAGAGGCAATTTTGTCGGGGAGGTCATTAACGAATATTAGGAACAATAAAGGTCCAAGGATAGACCCCTGAGGCACTCCGGCATTTATATCATATTGTTTAGATGTACGACCGTTGAGGACAACCTGGATTTTTCTCTTATCTAAGAAGGATTTAATTATGTTAAGTATTCTACGAGTGATACCATATGATCTAATTTTCCTGAGGAGACCTTCATGCCATACCCTGTCAAAAGCCTTAGATATATCTAGAACTATCGCTCTGCCCTCCCCCGCTTTGTCTAGTGAATGGTATATAGATTCAGAGATTACCCTGATGATGTCTGCTGTGGAACGGGCTTGTCAATCCACATTGTTAGTCAGTCAGAAGTTTAGCATCTGTAAGGTAATGGACTAGAGCATGGTTAATTATGGTCTCAAATATTTTGGCGAAAAGTGCGAGGAGGCTAATGGGGCGATAATTTGATGGGTCAGTTCTTTCGCCAGAATTCTTGAATACTGGTACCACAGAAGCAGTTTTCCAACAGCACGGAAAGCAAGATTCATTAAGGCATTTGTTGTAGAATTTGGAGAGAACTAGAGCTACTTCGGCTGAGCACTTTTTAATAGCACAGCTGGGATGAGATCGGGTCTACATGCTTTTGAAGTGTCAAGGTTTTTTTATGATACCATGCACCTGAACATTGAGATTGTCTAGCGTGGCGTCTGTCCGCAAAGGAAAGTCAGGCAGGGGGTGGTTGGAAGGGTCCAGTGTGGAGTTTGAGGCAAACCGACTGGCAATCATATTAGCCTTGTCGGTTGCTGAGCAAACAAGCTCGTGATTGTTGGTTGGTGGGGGAATTGTTGATTGCCCATTACTTACTACATTGTTGTAGATTTTCCAGAAGTCACGAGTTCCTAGTTTTTGTGCTTTGATGCGTTTTTTAGTGCTTTAGTAAATTCTCTCTTAGCTGTCGCTATTTCTTTCTTAACGTTACTTCTAGCTTCTATATACTTCTCTCTATTTGAACTGGACTTATGTCGGTTAAATCTGCAGTATGCATGCTGCCTTTGAGCAATGGCAGTTGCGCAAGTAGAAGTAAACCATTGGAGAGAGTAGGCTTGCTATAAAATTTCCGCATGGGAACATGTGCTTCAATTGCCGTTTTGAACCATTCAGTGGTCTCATTTGCGCACCGTTCAGCAGGAAAAGAAAAAATATTTCCTCATGGGGCATCTCTGATAAGATCTCTGATGGCTTTCCAGTCAGCCTTTTTATAACATCTGAGCACTGGCTCTTCAGTTTTGGGTCTAGAGTTTAAGGCGATTTCGACCATTATCACTGCATGATCAACGTTCCCGAGTGGGCTGTCAGCATCTGTTATGCAATTATCGGGAACTGTGGTCAGAAACAGATCTAGAAGTGAGGCGTGTTATTCTTTCTGGTCAGGGATACGGGTTGGAAACGTAACCATTTGTGATAGGGGGTGAGATATAGCGAAGCTATTGTTGTGCTGCCTGCAGCATCTGTGTAGAGAATCCAAGCCAGTTTTTGTGGTGAACATTAAAGTCACCAAATACATGTACTTGTGCGCTAGTGTCGAGGGAGAGTGCTGTGTCTATGCTGTCAGAGACTTTGTTTATTATGGTGCAGTCCTTGGTCGAGGGAGAGCGGTAGAGAAAATAAAAGTAGCTAATGTTATGTTGTATGTTTAGTCTTACGCACATAAAGGCTTGATCGTCCGATTCTAGGTTTGTTTCTCTAGTCAACGGGAGGGTGTTACGAATGTAGACTCCAAGTCCGTGCATATGTCTGTCAGAGTCCTTACGGCAGAGTGGGAGATAGCCAGGTATGTTAAAGTATTTAGAAGGGATGGAGGAGTGTAGGTTAGTCTCACTTAGTGCTAAGATATCCGGGGTATTTGTTAGGAGAAATGCTTCAACATCAGCTAAATTAGTTCTAAGCCCATGAATGTTCGTGAATGCAAGCTTCAAGGGAGGAGGCAAATTGGATTTGTTTGTCACTAAGCCTGGTTTAAGCTTATTTTTTTATTGTACTGTCATCATGATTTTAAAGAGTTTACGTTAGGTAAGGGGGGCTGAACAAGAGGTTATGCAGGATATCAGACATGCAACACAAGTAGACCATCAGCTGACCTTTCTTCAACTAGGACTGTGGCCTCAGGAAAGCCCATCGGGGATGAATGCAGGGTTCTGTTCAATGTGCGACATGGCACTACAAACATCCCGATATTATACAACTGTTGATAGAACAGCCGTTCTAAGCGCTACCAAGGAGTTAGGGCACCTGTACTACCAGTCGGAAACAACAGCCAGGAACTGTCAATTCGGTACCTTCATCCCATCAGAACGTCAACCCAACCTAATTGCACAGGCATATGTGGTACTCAAGCACTCCTAAGTGCCCAGTTTCGAGGGATGTGATGTGTCGGAAGTGGGGAAAACGGCGTTCATTGCCCTAGACAAGAAACAAAATCTACCACTGAGTGTTTTGTCGAATCACTGTGATAGCGTCTCTGCGCCTGATTAATAGGAGAAGAAGGAGTATGGAAGCCGGGCGATAGACAGAGTCTATCTACTCCTTAAGCCGTTTAGGTTTGCAGACCGGTAATTTGTTTGAGTCACCAGCTCTAGGAAGGTTTTCATCCAAGACTGGAGAGGCCTCCCTCACCTTAGGTTTAGTTTCAGAGTTTTCCTTCTCTTAGACGGATGATCTGAGAAAATCTACGGGTCCATCAGCCCTGAGAAAGTTTGCTCCGCGCCTAGGTCCTAATCCAGGTATTTCTGCGACCCCACGTGGTTAGTTAATGTTACAGGGTTAGTTTGTAGAGTTTATATATCTAATGAATAGTTATACTCCTCAAAGTGATTTAGGGACATTGATATTTCATTGTTACTAAGGAGAAAATAAAACTTATGCAGTGGAAGCAACTATGTGAGCAGACTTGTTAGAAAGGCGTTAGTGTGGATTAAAACTTTTACCTTTAGATTTTTACATTTTTTTAATTTATATATTACCTTAGGTACAGGATAACGTTACAGTGTGAGTAGGTATTAGGAATTGAGCTAAGAATTTTGCCCAGTCACTGTATATTTTAGATTACAGGAGGTTTAAGATGTAGGTGTATTACAGGACGGGTATAACTGGAGGTAAATTTTAAGTCATGGCGTATACCGTATGTATAATCAAGTAAATATATATTTGGGCAAGTTTTCAGTAGATGCGAATAGATAGAAGTTGTAGGTGTTAGTGTGTTTATACTATTGAAGGTAGATAATTTCAGTTTTCATTTAAGAGTCATCGAGCGTTTTGCTTAACAGGGAGTATCGGATTTGGTGTGTATTAATACGTTAATTTTACATTTTTTTAGCTTTTAAGTTCTTCTGACTTGGACGGTAGATAAAATAAATCCATGTTTGTGCTAATTTCGGAAAATTTATCCTGCCTAAGCTATTTTTATCTTTAGCCTTCCTTAGTTCAGAGCGTGGAATTAATCATTTATTTAATCTGGGAGAGAACGTGGTTGGTGTTTTGCTGGGGATGAATTTAAAACTAAGCAAGGAAACAAAAATAAGGACAAATGCATATATAAATTATTTAAATACACATAATTACAAATTACAAAATGAAATAAGAATTTTAAAAGAGAAGAAATAACAAAGTTCATATTTTTTAGGACGAGGATGGATTAGGATAATACTTGTCTTGCCAAGAGCACCACGGCAATTCCAGTACCACGGATAACCATATTTGGCGGAGGGGTGGAGTGATTTCTTTGATCGGATATTATACGTGTTTGTAACTATTTATAGGAAATAAATTCATCTTTCGAATTCAACGCACATGCGTGTATATGTTAATTTTACTTCTTTTTTTTTAGCTTGAAGTTCTTCTGACTTCGACGGTAGATAAAATAAATACATGCTTGTGCTAATTTCGGAAAATTTATCCTGCCTAAACTGTTTTTATCTCTAGCCTTCCTTAGTTCGGAGCGTGGAATTAATCATTTATTTAAGCTGGGAGAGAACGTGGTTGGTGTTTTGCTGGGGGATAATTTAAAACTAAGCAAGGAAACAAAAATAAAGACAAATGCATATATATATTCTGTCATAAGGAGTCGTATTAATGGCAGTGCATAGTAACGACCTAATTGAATGGAGAGCGTTTGATAGTATATCTTCCCAATGGGCAGTTTCATGTTGCTAGAGTGTAAGGTCGTTTGGATGGCCTTCCGTAAAGTTCCATTGAGTTTCTCAACTCACCCATTAGCCTCAGGGTGGTATTTACTTGTTTTAGACGTGGCGATACCTTTGCCACGTAAGTAATCTTCCTGCAAGGAAGTCGGCAGCCCGGTCAGTGTGTATCATATCGGGCATACCAAAAATTGAAAATAGTTGATTTAGGCAGTAGATCACGGTTTTGCTAGTCATATCCTTACAGGGAAAGGAAAAGGGAAAGCGAGTATATTCATCGATTATAGTGAGTAAGTATTTGTTACCACGCACAGAAGTAGGTAAAGGGCCTTTAAAGTCGATGTTTAATCGCTGGAAAGGTAGTATAGCCTGTATAAGTGTTCCTTTGTTACAACTGGCAAATTTAGGTTTCTGATACTGATAGGAGGAGCACGAGTCTGTTATATTTTTAATTTGTTCTAAAGAGAAAGGAAGCTTTCTTGTCCTGATGAAGTGGTTGAGTCACGTGACACCAGGATAGCATAGTATAACATGCAAGTCGCGGAGGTATTGCAAAGTGTGCGTTAATGCAGAGATGCGAGAAAATGTGTCAGCAGCTGTATTTTCCGTTCCTGGGCGGTAAACAATACTAAATTTGAATTGTGACAGTTTGATCCGCCAACGACATGTCATTTTTAATTTTAGATTTCCTCTTATTATAAAACATAACTGATGCTCTTTTGATCTGCAATAACTTTAAATGTCTCCCGAGTATGAAATGTCGCCACTTTTGGAGAGCTTCAATAATCGCAGCGGCTTCTTTTTCGACTGCATGATGTCTAATCTCATTCGGGTTTAATGTCCGAGAAAAGAATGCAGCAGGTCTACCCTGTTGGTTTAGAGTAGCAGCAATGCAGTAATTACTGGGATCAGTTTCTACTACAAATTCTTTATCCGGGTCAACAGTTATAAGGGTAGTATTTCTTAAGTCGGTCTTCAGCGTCTGAAAAGAATTTAGAATAGACGGGAGCAGTGGAAACTCCTTAATTTACTATAATAAGAGAACATACCAATTATTTGTTTTTGAGACCGGAAATTTAGAAGCAGTGGCATTTCAAGGAATGGTTTTAGCCTCAGGTAATCAGGAGCAATTTGGTTGTCCTGGATTGTGTAACCAAGAAGTGTGATAGAAGTAGCAGATGCTCTTACTTTGGTTGAGCGTGATGTTGCATCTTTTCGCTACATTATAAAACCTTTGAAGGCTGTAGTCATGCTCTTTTTTACCTTTTCTGCATATTGTGACATTGTCTACATACACAAAAGTGTTAATTTTTCTCTTTCTACAATGCCATCGATGTATCTTTGAAAGGCACTTACTCCGTTAGTGACGCCAAAAAGGATACGAGTAAATTGGTAAAGTTTTCCATTTACTTCAAATGCTGTGTATCAGCGTGACTAATTAGGATTTAATGGTAAGCAGACTTCAGCTCGAGTGTTGTAAAAACATTATATCGAGCTATGTCATCAATCATTTTATTAATGCTCGGTATGGGATAGGCATACAGTTCTGTAAATCTATTTATGGTGTCGCTGTAGTCGACCACCATTCTTTTTTTTTTATTCTCGTGAGAGGTCACTAAAACTTGGGCTCGCCAAAGAGATATAGAGGGCTTCATTATGCCTTCCCTCAACATTCTGGCAGTTTCCTCTCTAATAAATATGTTGTCAGTGAATGAGTGACGACGAGATTTGGTAGCAATAGGGGTCTTCCGTGTAGAAAGATGAGAGAAAAGGGGAGGAGGAAAAGTTTTGATACATGGAAAACTGTCCCTCTTACCTATTGCTCTGATAACAAGTTCTTCCCCGGGACAGTCGAATTTCAGGGTTACAGTTTTATATTGTTTTAGGTCTTTTCCGATAAGCATATCAATGAACAGGTCCTTAATTACTTCCACTGTCATAACGTGGTGGTTTTTACTGTTTAGGGAGATGTCAACAATAGTTTAGCCTATGATTTTGGCATGATGATTAGGGTTTGCCAATGCTACGGTTTTCTGTTTGGGAATAATAAAAAGTTTAAGCTTTCTTGCTGTATTTTTGCTGATAAACGTCGCCACACTGCCAGAGTCTACCATAGTGTTCACCACTTGCCCATTTATTTTGCATTTCGTGTATGTAATGTCTTTGGCATCCGTTCCTAGTCAGGAGAGATTGGGTTGGGGGGAGTCCATGCAGCAATGGAGGAGAAAGATTTACATACCTTCACCCAATGGCCATTTTTCTTACATTTCCTACACTCAGCGTTACGCGCAGGACACACACATCGCCCGTGAATGTCGTGTGTTCCCACAGAAGAAACAAATTCCTTTTGGTAGGGTATTTCCTTTAATAACGGCTAAGGGAGTGTCTTCTGGTTTAATTACGGTAGCGACTACGTTTGGGTGGTTATCGAAGCTTACCGTATGCTTGTTCTAGAGACCTAGCCATTGTAAAGGTCTCTTGTAGAGTTGAGAATGATTTTTCGAGTAGGCGTTGATGAATAGACGAGGAGGAGATGCCGCTAATGAAAGCGTCACGGATATATCGCTTTTTGTTCTCCTCCAGCGCTTACTGCTTGAAATTCGCAAGATTTGGCAAGTACTTCCAGTTGTTGCATGAAATCGTCGATTGTACCGGTTTCTGTTTATTCGTCAGAAGTTGATGTCGGTTAAATATAACGTTTGCCAGTTTTATGTAAATAGCGTCTAGCGTTTCTATGGCGCCGTTGTAACCTGTAGCATTGCTTATTATTTCGAATATTGTCGTTGAGACTGAATTAATCAAGGCGAAGAGATTTTGTGCATTATTTTGAATTTAGGAACTCGTCTCCGGAAAACTCGTACCCGGAAAACTCGTCTCCTTTTGCTAGGTAGGAAAACTGGTCCCTTATTGAATAAATATTGATTGAAAACACATTTTATGACCGTTCTTGAAGATATTGTCTTTAAAAGAGAATACACATCCCATAATATTTTTTTCAAATATTTTTACTTGTTTACTGTTGTTTTAAAAGAATTAAATTAATTTTCCTAAGTTTTAGTTTTCCACCTAGCTTTGAAAGGTTTTGGTCTTTCAATTTATTTTAAAGAATTTATTTAGTTAAAAAAAAGGTAATGTCGAGTGTTACTTATGAACAAAAAATGTCCGACATAAGAGGATCACATCTTAAGAGGATGATTGCTCAAAAATAGAAAATTAAAGAAAATATTAAGGTAGATATAGTTTTAAAACGAGCCCCCCCCCCCCACCAAAAAAAAAAGAAAAGAAATTTGTATATTTTTAGGTAATAATGCACATCCCATAATATTTTTAAAAATATTTTTACATGTTTATTGTTTTAAAAAAATTAAATTGATTTTTCTAAGTTTTCGTTTTCTACCTAGCTTTGTAAGTTTTTGGTGTTTTAACTTATTTTAAAGAGTTTATTTAGTTTAAAAGAAATAACAAGTAATGTCGCATTGTCGCACTTGACATTACTTAGTAAATAATTTTTAACAAAAAAATGTCCGAAAGTTAAAGAAAATACTGAGGTAGATATAGTTTTAAAACGAGCCTCGCCCACCTCCAAAAGAAAATAAATTTGTATATTTTAAGTACTGCACAAGTACCCCCGAAATGACTTTTAAACGATAAGCTCCCCTTCTTATGTTAAGAATCGCTTTCGAAATTATTATTTCAGCGCGGTACCAAAATTACACAAGACCGTGTAGGTTTTTATTACTGTACACATAGATTCGATAAAGTTGTCAAAAAACAAATATATAACAAATAAATGTTATCAAAGGCTGTTTCATGTGTGAGGATGCCCACGGATAAAATATAACATAAAACGAGTCGTTGTGTTTACTCAGCAACCATCTTTATTTAACACTCTTCTTACACCGGTCACCTCCAAGGGGCGTTACTCCAAACGGTGTAACACCTGTTGCTATTCATGCATTCATGCAACATCTTCCCTTTTCTCAAAGAAAGGAGAAAACAAACAACAACAAAAAACGTCTGAACGGAATTAAAATAAAATATATATAAAAAAGTGACCTAGGCATTCATTGGGCAGACTACCCTCCTGCCTAACAGGGATTATTCTGCCCTTCCCTACTTTATTTCGCGTAGTCCCTGAATCTTACAGAATCTCTCACTACTCTTCCCGACCGTGTTGTCCGTAGGCTTGCTTTTGTTTGTTTGGGGCTGGATATCATTGGGGGTGGTGTCGGGTTAACTCCCTCTCCCAATTCACCTTCATACCCAGGTTGGCCTGTGTC
The DNA here is from genome assembly GCF_053919585.1 of Euprymna scolopes. Classification (NCBI taxonomy): domain Eukaryota; kingdom Metazoa; phylum Mollusca; class Cephalopoda; order Sepiida; family Sepiolidae; genus Euprymna; species Euprymna scolopes. The sequence continues at coordinate 327,782 of NC_136493.1, forward strand.
ATCTCTCTCTTCTATGCCGTTACCTTCATTCCTGACTATTTCGCTCTGCACTCGCCACTCCGCATAGCTGGTGAATCAACGATGTAAGTGGGAGTGCTTCTGCAGTTTTTTTTTAAGTCGACCCTATTCCGTCGATATAGCTCCCATTCACTTTTATATTGTATGACCGCTCATCTCATCCAGTCTCTCCCATACCATTGCCTTCTTCCACTCTCTCTGACCCTTTATGTGGGGTTTCATCCGTACTACATCTCCAGGGTGTAACGGTTGAAGTGGTTTCACTTTGTGGTTAAAAAACTGTTCCTGTCTCCTGCTGTCTCGTTTGACACACTTTTTTAGGTTTTTGGCGAATTCTGGTCTGAGTAACTCCTCTCTAGTTGGGAGAAGCGTTTTTGTTCTCCTTGACATCAGCTTCTGAGCTGGTGATAAGAGACCCTTAGATGGTGTATTCCTATGATCCAACATTGCTAGGTATGGATCAGTCTTATCCTCCATCGCTTTCCGGAAAAGGTTCTTTGCCATTTTTACTGCAGATTCCACTTTTCCATTCGCCTTGCTATTGTACGGACTGACAGGTGTATGTATAAAACACCACTTTTTAGCAAAGGTGGAAAATTCCTGGCTGCTAAACTGAGGCCCATTATCAGTTACCACCTGATCTGGTATTCCATGTCGTGCAAAATGATGTTTTAGTTTGGTTACTACTGTCTTAGCTTCTGTATTTTGAAGATGATCAATTTCCCAGAAGTTGCTCATGTAATCCACAGTACAAAGATAGTCTCTATATGTAAACTTAAACAGGTCCACTCCCACTTTCGCCCAGGGTCTGTCAGGAACTTCATGAGCCATTAATGGTTCGGCTGGATTGGCTACTTCGTATTTTCTGCATGTGGGGCATTTTGAAACATAGTCTCTGATCTCACTGTTCATGTTTGGCCAATACAAACATTCTCTTGCCCTTCTGCAACATCCTTCTATTCCTAGGTGTGTAGAATGCAGCTTCTCCTTCAGTATAGCCCGCTGGATAATTGGAACCACTACACGATTACCCCTGAAAATTAACCCATCTTGTACAGTCATTTCATTTCGTATACCAAAAAACGGTCTCACCTCTGGGTCAAGATGTATTTTTTCGTCTGGCCATCCCTCCACAATTACTTGCTGCATGCTTCGGTCTTCTTTTGTGGCTGAGCGCAGTTCAAGCAACCTCCTCTCTGTTACAGGAATGTATTCGGTTTCCTTTACATCATCTTCATTGTCCATATCTTCGCTGTTCACTACGTGGATATATGCTCTTGATAGCGTGTCTGCAAGGAACATCTTCCTACCTGGATGATACAGAACGGTAGCATCGTAAGCCTGTAATCGCATCAGCATGTTTTGCAGTCGTTTGGGGCATTTTCCTAACTCTTTTTTCATGATAGCTTCTAATGGCCTATGATCGGTCAGTACCGTTATCTGTCGACCAAACGTATATTGATGAAACCGTTCGGTAGCATAGACTACTGCAAGCAGTTCTTTTTCAATTTGCGCATATCGGGTTTCTGTGTCAGTCAGCGCACGGCTGATATAGGCTAGAGGTTGACCTTACTGCAGTAGTGCAGCCCCCATACCTTTCTCACTTGCATCACATTGAATGACCAAAGGTTTGTTGGGTTCATAGTATTTTAATACTGGTGCCTCATTCACTAACCTTTTAATTTTTTCAAAAGCTCTTTCATGAATTTGGGACCACGTCCATGGCACATGTAATTCCGAATTGTCGGAATTGTCACGTCGGAAATATGTGGCAGAAACTTTGCCAAGTAATTAACAAATCCAGCCAATCTTTGCAAGCCTTTAACATCTGTTGGGCATGGCACTTCTTTTATAGCTTTTACCTTCACAGGGTCAGGAAGTAACCCATCACTGGTTATCCTGTGACCTAGGAAAGATATAGATGTTTGTCGTAGGTTCAATTTTCCAGCATTCAATCGAATCCCACGATCACGGCATCTCTGCAACAGTTTTCTCAGTTTTTTATCATGATCAGCTGTTGCTTCCTCCATTGTTTTACCTTTCCCAATCACCAGAAGATCATCTGCTTTGTTGATCATACCCTCTAAATCCCATACATTGTTAAAGAGGGCCTTTTGAAATATCTCTGGAGCTGGAGTAATCCCAAATGATAAAACCTTCCACCGAAACCGACCAAATGGCATGGTAAATGTAGTCAAACGACTGCTGACTTCATCCAATTTCAAATGCCAAAATCCATCTCGTAAATCCAGGGTGGAAAATACTTTGCTGTCAGCCAGTTCTGGCAGCAAATCATCCAATGTAGGTAGTTGGAAATGTTCCCGTTTCAAAGCCTTATTTAGTGGTCTTGGGTCTATGCAAATCCTTAGATTTCCATTTTTCTTCATCACCAATGCCAATGTACTTACCCATGGAGTTGGCTCACTTACTGGTTCAATAACTTTCTTTTTAACCAGTTTCTCCAATTCAACTTCTAATTTGTCTTTCAGTGCGACTGGCACTCTTCGTGCTGCAGCTACATTGTGTGTTACTGCTGTATCCACCTCCAAATGTACCGCTCCAGGTAACTGACCCAATTCCTCCTTAAATACATCTCTGAACTCGTTTATAATGCTGTCAGAGTTCTGGCTGCTGGATTTATCCACTTGGGAAATTTTGGCTATCATTTTGAATTAGTCCTGGTTGATTGTGATGGGTGCCATCTTCTAAATTTCATTTGCTCCCAGTAAAGGATGGAAATGCTCTTTTACAATGACAAACTTAACTGCATATTTTTGTCCAGTTTTGGGGTTTATCATTTTGACTCGACACTCTCCCAATGGCTTCACTTCTGTTCTATTCCACATGACCAGTGTCTTATTTGAAGGCTCCAGTGTTTTCCCCATTACATGCTTCTCATTCAGTATGTTTACTGATGTTCCACTGTCAAGTTGAAAAATAATTGGCTTTCCTTTCACCATCATTCTCGCTTTTATCACCTCATGATTCACAGCGTTAACTCTTTCTTTTATTGTTACACTGTCTACCTGCCCATAGTCTGAAGAACTACTACTGTCATCTTGATCCTCGTATTGTTGCGTTTTGACAGTCTGCACCTTCTTTTTCCTTGCTAGTTTGCATTTCGCAGGAAAATGATTTTTCCATTACAGTTGTAGCATGTCTTGCCAAATGCAGAACATACTTCCTTGTTCGGTCCATGTTGCAGTGTACACGCTCTGCATTCTCTCACAGTTTTTTCCCCTGGCTTTTTCTTGTGTCTGAACTCCACTCGGTTCACTCTCTCAGGCCTTAGGATACTGGCTTGTAACGTAGTATTTTCAGACAGCTTACAAATGTCTATACATCTTTATAAATCCAGCTGTCTTATTTTAAGTAACTCAGCTTGTGTCTGAGAGTTACGTATTCCCAGCACTACTTGATCTCTGAGTACTGAGGAAACGCAACTGTCACAAAAATTGCACGTTTTTACTAACGTCCGAAGTGCCGTAATAAAAGATTCAACGGTCTCCATTTCTCCTTGCTTTCTCGTGTGAAAAACATAACGCTCGTAAATTTCATTTGTTTCCCCTATAGCATATTTATCAAACGCCTAAATAATTTCCGTAGGCGTTCTTTCATCTTCGGGCGTTGAAAAGTGAAACCCGTAGTACACTTTCAAAGCATCATCCCCTAACGTATGAAGCAAAAGTGCAGTTTGATATTGTATCGACTGGGTTGTCAGATACGTAATAATAGCATAATTATGCCGTTTCAGCTTAAATAGCTTCCAATTCTCTGTCAAATTCTGCTCCATACAAAGGGGTGGTGGTGGTCTTATACCAGCTACCGGTCTGTTTATTGCACTCATGTCCCCTTCCGACATTTTTTTTTCCTCACCACCTCGTGGCGTCGTAATTTTCACACCGAAAAATTAAACGTTACTTATCTGTTTTTTTTCTTTTTCTGCTACCTTTCCACCGTTTTGTTTTTTCTTCTCTTTATTGTACATCCCACCGACCAACCGCTGCCACCATGTTTCATGTGTGAGAATGCCCACGGATAAAATATAACATAAAACGAGTCGTTGTGTTTACTCGGCAACCATCTTTATTTAACACTCTTTTACACCGGTCACCTCCAAGGGGCGTTACTCCAAACGGTGTAACACCTGTTGCTGTTCATGCAACAAATGCAAGATAAGTTACTTTTCTGCCAAACTGGATATATTTTTGGCGTTTTTATTCAATGTAACATGTTTATTCAGCTCGAAAAACCTACAGTGTTTACCGATGTATTGGAAAATTCAAAATGGCGCCGACTCTCTCTTTAATACGGTAAATTTGGGAAAAGGTGTTATAAATAATAAACTAGACAAAATACTATTAAAAAAACACCAAATATATGTCAACCTATGTCACGGTAACATATATTGAGTCAGTTTCCAACAGTATTTTGTCTAGTTTTTATTTATAACACCTTTTCCCAAACTTACCGTGTTAAAGAGAGAGTCTACCGCCATTTTGAATTTTCCAATACATCGGGAAACACTGTATATTTTTCGAGCTGAATAAACATGTTACATTGAATAAAAACACAAAAAATATATCCATCCAGGATCCAACAAAAAATCTAACTCTGAGGCAAAAGATTCCCTTTGCATTAATTTTATCAAATAAATTTTTGCCAGAAGGTGATTGTCCTCACCTCTCTTCAACGTTTTGTTAGCAAACTTGAAAACCAAAGTTATTACATTAACTAATCTGTTGAAGTTGGACAATCTTTCTACAGAGACCATAGGGGGACTTTTGTTTCTATGTCTCATAAGCAAATTCATTGCAGGATGAACGCATTCTTTTTGTTCTTCGGAGAGGCAACCTAACTCGACCCTGTTCCACCGAATTTCTTCCTGCTTTATCCACGCAGGGCCTTCATACCAATAGGAAAGGTTTTCCTTAATTTTTTAAAGGTTAGTCCTCTTGTCTTAGTCAGCTGGTTTTCCTTAGTTGGCACGTATTGTAAACTCAACTCCAACTTCATCTCCCACCTGATTGTTGTCGACATTTGCATTATATCTTGCAGCCTGTTGCGCGCAAAGATATTTTCTGTGGTTATCGATTTGGCTACTATCCAAGCCAATACCACTTGAGCGTCCGTTAGAACATATACTTTTTCTATCAGGGACTTCTTTAAGGCTTCCTTTATAAAGGGAAAACATTTCAATGCCAGGAATACTGACAAAAGCTCCAAAGTGGGGAACGATTTACCTTCTAAGGGTGCTACTTTGGCTTTAGCAAACACCAGTGCTGATTGTTCATCCTATACGGCATATGCTGAAAAGGCGTATGCATTTTTGGAGGCATCACAAAATAGGAACAATTTTAGTGCTTTGTTATATATTGGTTATCATTGAAGGCACCATTTACGTTTCGGTGTATAACATAAAAAGGATTCCGTGTGCGTATGATTGTCTCTAATATAAATGGTTGTGTGTTTGATTATCATAAAGGGAATCGTGTGTGTGACATGTATTTTCAGAACCTACCTCTGCTTCTTCGATGTTGGACCATCTGGAAATTTCTCATCCTGGAGGGAGACTTGATACCTGTTTGACGATAATTTATCACTCCAAGACGATGAATGGGTTTTATAGTTTTTATTTCACTTTCCCCAGAGGTCCTGCAGAAGTGGAAGTGAAATCGGCTTGTGTGGGTTCTTCTTCTACACACGTCAGCGTTCGTCTCCCCCCTCCCCAGTTAAGAGGGGGAGACAACGGAAAAACCGTCCGTCTTCTTCAAAGCCCAAATCAAATCTCACCGATCTCCAACCTGACCACGTCACATATACGTAATCTGGTCAGCTGACCTTCGGTTCTGGTAAACGTGTCTACCTCCACGTTTACTCACCTCTCTCTCTCTCTCTCTCTCTCTCCTTCTCTCTCTCTCTTTCTCTCTCTGTAACATCTCTCTCTCTGTAACATTCCTTCCCCCCTTTTTATCAAAATGTATGGCGAAGGCATACATTTTCTACTTCCCACATTTACTAAGAATGGGATATATATGCTCACCCCACTGGCAAAGAAAACTGTCATACCTTTATTCAATATACTAAGTAAAATAATATCAACAAATAATACCATGTGGCGCTAATCCTTGCGCCCTCGGAGGTCAACAACTCCCTGTGACCCCATGGTCTCTTCATAATTTAAATCAGAATTTCAGGAGCATCCTTTACTCCTGTCGACACTACGCGTGATCGATAAATTCTCGGCAATCAACCGAATAATAAAATCGAGGTCCATCTGCCTCTTCAAAACGGACTATCATCGTCCTTGGCTTTACAGATCAGCCTTTCTTCCCATAGGTAGCACACACAAAAAAATTTTCCATCCCAAGCTCTATCCTATTCATCATAAGCCTACACTTATTACTAGTATTTTGTGGGAAACAAAAAACCTCTTAACATTCCTTATGGTGGGTAGCCTTCTATTTTCCTCAGTACTAGCATACATATTTCATTCATCTTCTCTTGAGCGATTCGTCACATAATGGCCACGTCAGCCATTGCACCCCCTCTGCCCCTTAAACCATGTCAGAGGGCATTTCATTTGCTCCCTGAAGTTGATTACAACTAGATCCGCTCACGCTGGACAGAATACATTCCGTTTACTGCTATGTAAGAAAAAACTTTCTTTTTTTTCCAAAGTCGGTAAGCGCAACCTGCCTTGAAGACACATAGCTTCACGGAAAACATCGGATTTCCACACATAAAGTACTCAAAGTTGCTCCATGTTGATTCTACTCGAAATCAATAGAAATCACGATAAAAAAAAATAAAATTCGAATCATTTCTCGAGAATAATGAAATTAATAACTACCCATGTAATTCAACACCTCTCCAAAATTCTAACATGCTTGCCACAGAAATTAAATTCCATTCACGCCCCACTTTTTTCTTTCATTTCTTCATATAGTTTATTTAACCCTATATTTATCCTTTTTTTTCTACCTTACTTATGCGGGCAAAACGTCACTCATGTCGAATAGAAAATTTATTCTACATTTCGAAAATTAAAATTAATACCGACTGAACCTCTGACTCTTCCGAAACTTTTTTATTATTATTATTTATTACACTGTTTAAATCTTATTACTATTATGATTATTAATTAATTACAACACGTTCTTTCTTTTATTAATCATTCTTTCAATAGACCCCACAAGCAAAGATTCCACCTCCCCATTCTGCGAAAAAAATACATGCCAAAGAACAAGAAAATTCTGCCAATACCGTTTGACAACACATCAATTACATAAAAATAATAAATTAAAAAAATACAAAAATATCCTATAAGCGATCACAAAGTCACTTTTTTCTTTCATTTCTTCATATTGTTTTTTCTATGTCTCCCGTCTTAAATAATTTATTCGGCCGGACCCTTTTTTTAACGGCCCATATGGCATCATTCAGGGATGTGGGTAAAGTAACCTCATGTTCGTTAACAGCTCTCATTCAGCCATTCCATGCCAATATCTCAAAAAAAAAAAATTTGCCGACATCTCATTCGTCAGATTTTTTTACTTAAGTTCTTACGTAACAGCGGCATATATTCTATCTTTTTTTTTTTTTAATTCTTTCTCCTCCTTCAGATTCACTACATAGTGGCCACGTCATCACTACACGTCCGCTCTTGCGTTGGAAGTTCTGTTACTCCCAAGATTGGGCATTTTCAATCAGCTGAAGCTCGCAGGCGGCCCTATCTGCAAGCTTATCTATGTGGGTGCATTCTATCGCGCACCCTCGTTGCAGCTACAACAAGCCTTTTAAGCCCATAGGCATGCAGCCTCCAGTCTTTATTGTATGCGAAGAATTTGATCTTTCAACCGTCACACCGGTCAGCTTAATCAAGCTACATACAGACGGCGAAAATAGCATTTTTCATAATCGAAAACCTATTTAAAAAATCCCCCTTGCAGGGTCCTGTGAACCTCTTCCAAAAAAAAAAAAAAGTTAACCGCCTACGTAAATTTAAACCTGTCCCCTTTTGTAAATTCTAATTTGACTAGACCGACCATTTTATCTTAATCTAATCTTCTGATTTTTTTTTTTCATTACTATTTTGCAGACCACTGGAAAACAACAATTATACATTATATAATACAATATAAAATCATCAATACACATTTTTCTAACAATGAACATTAACTTCTAATTACATAAAACAACCTTCTTCAGTCCTTAAAAAAAATGTTCAAAAATGTCGTTAAAACTGGAAAAGCAATATTCACGATTTAGAGAACAGTCTCGCCTGAAAAAAAGAGCATCAATTCTTTTTTTCTTTTCTTTCTTTTCTTTTTTTTAACCCAGTTAAAGACAAGCGATGGCCATTTTCTCTTTTTTTGCAACGGTGTAAATATTTCAAGTTATGATTGACACATTTCCAAACAATTTCATTTGTGCGTGTTCCCATTACATTTTCTTACTGTCTCATCGGTCCTTTGCTTTAGACAGAATAAGGCAATTCTTTGTTTTTCCCTTCTAATTTTTACATTAAGTGATATTTTTCTTCGTTCATAACGAGCTAATTCCTAATACGATAAACATTTTTTTAAAACTATTTTCTATATATAAAGTTTTACATCTGTGTGTCTGTATGTCTTCCTTTCCTTTCTTCGTGAAAAGGTTGTACGTGTGTATTGCTTTTCTTTTTTTTCTTTTTTTTTCTTAATTATTTTTCTAATTCGCCTAGTGTTTTAATGGACCCTACGTTGTGTGTGTTGATTTGTATTTTTTTTCCACTGTTCTTTCTTTTTCTTTTTTTCCATACATTTTATTGTTTTTCTTGTCCTCTTTTTTTTCTTTTTTTCCCCGTGGCAACCGAAGTCCTTTTTTTTTCTTCTTTTTTTCCTTTTAAACCCACCCTTGCTAGGTGGTCTGGTCAATTACGGCACCAAATTACAGACATGCATATATATTGGTTATCATTGAAGGCACCATTTACGTTTTGGTGTATAACATAAAAAGGATTCTGTGTGCGTATGATTGTCTCTAATATAAATGGTTGTGTGTTTGATTATCATAAAGGGAATCGTGTGTGTGACATGTATTTTCAGAACCTACCTCTGCTTCTTCGATGTTGGACCATCTGGAAATTTCTCATCCTGGAGGGAGACTTGATACCTGTTTGACGATAATTTATCACTCCAAGACGATGAATGGGTTTTATAGTTTTTATTTCACTTTCCCCAGAGGTCCTGCAGAAGTGGAAGTGAAATCGGCTTGTGTGGGTTCTTCTTCTACACACGTCAGCGTTCGTCTCCCCCCTCCCCAGTTAAGAGGGGGAGACAACGGAAAAACCGTCCGTCTTCTTCAAAGCCCAAATCAAATCTCACCGATCTCCAACCTGACCACGTCACATCTACGTAATCTGGTCAGCTGACCTTCGGTTCTGGTAAACGTGTCTACCTCCACGTTTACTCACCTCTCTCTCTCTCTCTCCCTCTCTCTCTCTCTCTCTCTCTCTCTCTCTCTCTCTCTCTGTAACAGCTTATTTTCGTCTTGGACCCTCCTTGGAAATGATATAGAGCCCAATTCTGTTAAGTCTTTCGCCAGAGCTTTCCATGTTTTTTTGTTTTTTTTTACTCCTCTGGAACTTCATCATCCCAATCCAACTTTTGCCTCCAATGTTCTCCTATCAGCATTCTGCTCCTCACTGTTACTGGAAGACAAAGAGACAAGGGGTCAAACACTTTGGAAGCTTCTGACAGCATTTTCGATTTTGTTAATGCGGTTACATCGCATTGATGTGTACAGACCTTCATAGTATCATGTTGGGGGCTGTACAAATACCCTAAAACTTTCTCTACACCAGAATCAAACCTTGACAGAGTTCCATCTGCCGTCATCTTTTTTCGCAACACTGCACTGTTGGAGTTACAGGATTGTATCTCAAAGTTACCCTCGTGCAGTCGCTCCTTCACCGTTGTGTATAACGTAGATAGAGTATTTACGTCATTTCCTGTTTTCACCATATTGTCCACATAAAAGTTCGACCTGAGTACCTGGGAACATTGATCTGATGGAAACTTTTTTGCATGATATTTCAAAACATAATTTAATATAAAGGGACTTGCATTGAAACCGAATAAGATGGTAGAGTATCTGTAACAATGCAAGTTGTTACCTTTCTTTAAAAAGAAACAGAAACGATTGCGGTCCTTTTTCAGGTCTAGAAGAATCATAAGGAATGCTTTCCTTATGTCAGCCAATAACACATATTTGTTGGCCCTAAAGCGAATCAACAGTTCCAACATGTCTCCCATTAAGTTGACTCCTGGATAGGCTGCCTCATTCAGAGATATAGAATTTGCCCCCTTGTAGCAACAATTGAATACAGGTCAAACCTTCGTGGTCGTCTGATCAGCCAGTTTGAGTACCGATTTGTGCGGAATCCATATATAATTTTAAATTCTTCTGGGGTCACTGTTATTTCCTCTATAATTCCTTCGTCTTCTTGTTGTTTAAAGACGTCTAAGTATTGATCATAGAGATCTTTCTTCTCCAGGTCTTTAAGTACTCTTTCTAGTATTCTAAGAGCGGCATTGTGTTTAGAAGGCACAGACTTCACTTTGTCTTCATACCATGGCAGCTGTACATGGTATCGGCCATCTCTGTAGGATATAGAGTTCCTAAACTTCTGTACCATCTCCTCATCCACGGTGGAGAATTCCTCTGTGACAGGTAACTCTAGTGACTCCATGCTAAACATACTTTCCAGCCCTCTCTGGACGTTTCCTTCTTCAAACCAAGCTTTTAACGGGTCTAGGTATTTCTCCACTGGGTTCAGCACAAAATTAATTTTATACTCTGAAAGTGGAGGTGTTTTTTCCAACAAAGAGGAATAATTAATTTTTGCCTCTCTCTCTCTACTTTGTACCTTGGTTTTAGTTGATTCTCATACATGAAGCAACGGCAATTGCCAAAGGGTACAACTCCTTTCGGAGTGGAAAAAGCAGCTCCATACATACAGAGGCCGATTTCAAACGGTTCTATGAATTGAATTGCGGCAATTCCCAATAACCCCTCAATTTTAATACAATTGTCTCTGGGATTATACTTAGTTGCCAATCGATGACATTTCAAGTTTTTAACTATCTGCAGAAGCTCCCGTAATTCATGTGAAAGATTCAATTCACAGGAAAGAACTTGAAGAGTGTGAACTTTCTCAGGGATAAGTCTTAATTCCACAGAGGCCTCCTTAAAAGGTCTTGTTTCTGAGCCCCAAAAGGTTTTCACATCTAACGTACTTTCTTTAGCTGTAGAAAGGCAATTCAGTTTTTCCAGCACAGAGGTATCCAAGTGGATCCTTTGGCTTCCGGTGTCCAGGAGACAATTTATTTCCAACTGACTATTTCCCTTTCCTACCACTATGCTAATTACTGGCGACATGAAACCGTAGCTGTAATCATTCGTATGTAAACAGGTGTCCACACGCACCTTGCCTCTCTTGTCTGGGCACATTGCTGTCACGTGGCCCTTAACAGTGCAGCTGCTACAGCTACTATTTCTAGCTGTTCTCAAAGGGCACATTGCTCCCCTATGTGTCTTTTATAGGCATCTAAAACACATCCAAAGTTCCTTGCACCTTGTAATTCGGGCTTCATGTGAGATGTAGTAGGGACAACTTTCCGAAAGATGCTCATGCTTCTTGCAAAACTCACATTTTTGTGGTTTTGATTCCACTTTAGTATTGAAAACCTTCAGGGAGGAATGGAATTCATTTTCCTTTTCTTTCCTAAGTTTTGGTGAGGGTCTCGGCTTAGCCATAGGGTGCTGTTCAGGTTTCTTAATCAAAAACCGCTTAATAATTTCTGGTGTCTTTAACAGGATTGCTAACAAGGTTGGGTATGTTTTTCCAGCAATCCTGATCAGTTCACATTTTATGTTGGGTGGTAATTTTGCAAACAATACCTGAGAAATTATTATTGTACTTGCCGACATGTCATCATATAAATCACAGCTGTATGATGCTCTAAGTTCCCATACATCCGCCTGCGTTTTTATCATGAAGTCCTTCAACCCCACCAAATCTTCAGGATTCTCCAAGCGAAAATCTAATATACGTTGGATTATTTCACCGCATATTTCTTCCTCATCCAAGTATTATCCCTTCAACAATTTTAGAGCCACTGGATAACTGTCTTCAGAAACTGAAAGGTGGTCAATAAGTTGAAGGGCTCTACCCTCCAGAGAACACCTAAAAAATACAGCTTTCCTGTTGCCGATAGTATTGACATTGCACAATTCTCAAACTTGGTGAGAAAGTCCTTAAAACTTCTATTTCTTTCAAAATCCCTTTCACTGAAATGTGGCCCTTTCAGTTTGATTTTAAAAGGTTCTACTGAAAAGGAAGAATGTGCGGTTGGGTTGAAGGACTTGGTTGGGTCTGGGATACTAGTGGCTTCCTGACTATGAGGGTTGAAGGTTGGTTCAACGTTGGGGGACCTCCTATCTTTTATAGGGACCTCTGTAGTATTTTCTTCACTGACTGCCCGTACAACAACCAGTCGGTGTCGCACCTCTCTCTTAAATTTAAAAGAAGCCTGAAATAGTTTGGCAAGCGATTCAGCTTCCTCTTCGGCAGCAAGTTGTTACTCCATACTCCAAGACACACCCTCTAGCTCCTCTAGCTATCCTTCTATATCCTTTCAAAGGATAAAAACACATTCAAGGACAGAGGTTCTTCTTACATCCCCAACCACAGTCATCCTTATTTTTCTTTGAAGAAGGTCCAGCCTTCTCTCTAGTTCCCTTCAAGTAACAGGGTCGTTCATTTTTTTATTTTTTTTTTTTTATTTTTGCAATTCGTTGTAAAGTGTCGGATTTTAACCGACTAAAAGGGGGAGGGGGCGTTTCTGCAACTCAACTGGTTAAACCAGAACTCGACGTAGAAGGAAAAAACAATGAAACCCTTACCTTACGTGGTGCTTTCCCGACTTTTCTTTATCAACAGGAGTTGCAACGAATTGTCTCGTTGCTTACAACGACAGATCGTCTTTGTAACAGTAACTATGAAACGGGTTGTTGGACTAAAACAAAAAGACCAACCAACAATATCACCGATAGGGGGTGTTTTTATACCCACTAGTCGATTCTATGCAAATGTCAAGTCCGATCCACGTGAGTGGACAAAAAAAACAAACAAACAAACACTATTATTAAAGCAGTCGACCAAACACTTTCAAACCTTTTTCTTGAACGACTGCCATACAGAATTCCATTGCTTTGCTTCTGCTTCAGTGCTTCACCCCTCCCCTCCCTCCACATCGAGTCCCGGTAAGTAAAAATTATCACAATCTTTTAAAATACATTTCAAAGTAAGTATATGTTTTGATAAGTGCAATCATTCTGAAAAACCGCCAAGTTCACTTGTCTATTTTAAAAAATTAGATAAACATTAAAGTTAAACAAAAGGTACTTCTCCAGTGCATTCACCGTAAATCAGAACGGTCAGCAGAAATCAGAAGTAAAAAAAAAGAAAAAAAGAACACGCACAACTAGGGGATACCCTTTTATCTCTAATATTCATGAAATTAAATTACCCTGTTTCGAAATTGAAATGATTGATTAAAATTTTCTAGTCTTAATTTTCTGCGAACCTACTTTCTAGTCGCCATCTTGAATTTGAATTTTACACAATCTAGTCACGTTTTAATTAACACAACTACTAATAATTAGTTTTTATTATTTTTTTAAAAGAAGATTGCCAAACAAAACGTAAGTACTACTTAATTTGTTTTGCCGTTCTTTTAATTTTTAAACTGAGGCGCGTCCGAACCATTGTAATTGCCTTTAATTTAAATTTGGATCTTCAAAATAAGCCAACGTTTCTGGTTGATATGTAAACAAAGAATGCTCTAACCGCATCTTCTCCGTTTGCTTCTTAGAACATCACAGAAAAATAAATGAAATAAAGATACTCAAATAAATTTTTCACCATTTATGAAATTTGGGTAGTGGGTTCAAATTAGTACAAATCACCTGTAGAATTTCAAAATTAAGTCATCAATTCGGAGTTGAAAGGAAGAGTTCGAAGCACACGAAAAGCACAAAGCAGTGCTGCTGAACATGTTCAAGCATAAAATTACCTGCTTTTTTTTTGTTTTTTGTTTTTGTTTTTTGTTAATGTTGTTGTCATCTTGCAAAACTTTTATTTCCATAAAATTGTTTTTTTGTTTTGTATTTTAGGTGTATGTTTTAAAATGGTTCTCTTTTTGAGGAAAGGTGATTTTGGTTCAAAAGTGTTAAAAAAAAAAAATCCCGTTGAGGGGGGGGGGTAAGTCGAGCGGAGGATCACGCTGGATTGCAAAGGAGTCGCCCTTGCGGCCCTTTCCTCAGGGTCAGGTAATAGAAGAGCAGGTTGGTAGAGGTATATAGGTAGGAGTAGACGGTAGAAAGTAATTAAGTACCGAACTGCCAGCAGGAGGAGCGACTTGTAACACTTGTTAGCCACACCGAGCCAGAGTGGTTTGAGGCCACCTTTATAACAAAGGGAAAGCTCCTCTCACCACTCCTCACAATCTATAAATACTCAGCAACATGGCCGCCCGCGTAGGATTAGTTGAATGCTTCCCCAGACACGTGAGTACTCATCATCTACACAAAAGATATACAATTAGCGGCGGATAAAATGGAGATTGGTTGCAAAGTTTGTCTTGATGGAAAACAATTTCATAAAATTAAAAATAAATTCAATTTATGAAACTAATTGAATTTTTTCTAAATAAAATAAGAAATAAAAAAATTTTGAGGAAAATATAAGGACAAATTTGACAACTATTAGAGCAAACTAATAAATGATATTAAAACTGAAAAATATAATACAAATTTATAGTTGATGTAAAAAATATATCAGAAAACAAAAGCAGCTTTAGTTTAGGTTTTTGTAATCAGATTAAGTTTCCATAGTTTTAAAAGGCTTTCAATCCAAGATGGCTTCAGTGAATTACATTTATCGACTCGTCATAAAAAATTTAATTATTTGAAATTCATGGATTAATATTCTAATATTTTTGCATCTTCTTATAGCAAATCATCCTAAATTTTATTCAGGCACAAAAAATAGTTTTAATTGACTCTAAAATATTTTGAAAAAATATTACAATTTTTATTTATTTTTTTTTTTTCGCAAAATTGGTACTTTATTGTTTTTTTTTGGAAAAATTTAAACTTCTATTAGAAATATTGAAAAAGTATTACATTATTCTGCTTTCAATATAATAAAATTCAGAGGTTTTCTGGAAAAACTAAAATTTGTTCAAAAATACTGGATTTTAATAGACTTTAATTAGTTTAAAAAACATCAACTTTATTTTTCACAGTGATTTGACTATGTCTATATAAAATTGAAATGTTATTGGTCAATTTTTTCGCTTTTCTTTCTTATAATCCAACAGTCGAAAATTTCAGTTTTCATTCAAAAAAACAATGAGAACTACTTATAATGTCAATTTCGACTGAAATCAATAGTGTCTACTTACTTGTCATGTCGCAATTAGTTAAATATTACTGGAATATTACATAAAACTGAAGTTCAAAATAGACTTCGTAGCCTAATAGGGGATGCCTTTTTCTCTTCCCTGCAGCCTTTTTTTTTTTTTTTTACAAGGTGGTCACCACTTATCAAGGTCCGGAAGCCATTCAGGGATAAGTGTTATTGTAAGTACATTACGTTAGTGTGGATATTCAAAGTGTCTACTTAAGGGGGCGGTTCATCAGGAATCTGTTTACGTTGGACTTGAAGAGATCCAAGTTGTAGTCAGGATGGAAGCAAGCAGATGGAACAGAGTTCCACAGGCGTGCAGTTCTAAGAAAGAAGCTTTGTTCATGGAATCTACGTTTTGATTTAGGCACAGATAAAGAGTGGGGAAAGTTTTTGACAGTGGATTCAGCTAGATGGGTGTTTTTTGTAAAAGATTGGCGAGGGGGGACCAGAGATTGGAGTTCAGACGAGCACCTGCCATGGAAATAACGATAAAACAAAGATAGGCTTGCAACATCTCTTCTGTGGGAGAGAGGTTGCAGGGAAGAGAAAAGGGCATCCCCACTAAGCCACGAAGTCTATTTTGTACTCTGTCAAGGCAGGATAGGCTGTTTTTAGAAGCTCCTGCCCAGATATGGCAGCAGTATTCCATCCTTGGACGTACTTGGCTTTTATATAGATAGAGAATTGCATCAGTAGTGAGATATCTTCTGGAGCGATAGAAGGATCCCACCATCTTTCCAGCGACCTTGGCAACAGACTTGATGTATCTGTTCCATTTCAGATCAGGAGTGAAGGTCAAGCCCAGAAGCTTGTCAAAACATGGGGCTTCTCCCAGACGAGAGCCATCCATTTCAATTGATGCCAGATAGGGATCAGAGCGTTGATGATGTAAAGAAAGGTGTTTGGTTTTAGATGCATTAAAGGTAACCAGCCACGGAAAATATGTTGCGAGCCTGTCTCTACTGTATCGTTATTTTCATAGCAAGTGCTCGTATGAGCTACAATCCATAGTCCACCTTTTCCAAACTTTCACGAAAAACACTAGTCTACCTTAAACCACTATCAATAATTTCCCCTACTTTTATTTGTTCCTAAACCTAAACGTCAATTCCATGAACAAAGTTTCTTTCTTAGGACTGCATGCCTATGGGACTGTCTTCTGTTTGCCTGCTTTCCAGCTGACTGCAAAATGTTTTTTAAGTTCAACATGAACAAGTTCTTGATTAGCCGTCCCCTTAAGTAATTCAATTTACCCTTAAGTAATCCAAATTTCCACTACTAATGATTATTATGATGTTGTCCCATTGACTAGTGTACACTTAAAAACTCTTATCCTCGAGTGGACCCCGGACTTTGGTAAGTGGTGACTCCTTTAAAAAAAAAAGTATTGCCATGATTCAATGAGAAAACAATTTCACTGATTTTTTTGTTTTTTCTTTTACATGGGGGTCACTACTTATCAAGGCCCAGAGACCACTTGAGGATAAGGGTTAATGGGTATACATTAGTCATTGTGATTTTAGCGTAATAAATATTAGTGGAAATTTTGTAACTTGGATTACTTAGGGGGATGGTTCAATAAGAACTTCTTCACATTGGACTTAAAGACAATCAGATTGTAGTCAGCTGGAAAGCAGGCAAACGGAATAGAGTTCCACAGGTGAGCAGTTCTAAGAAAGAAGCCCTGTTCATTTTTTTTTTTTTTACACAGTAATCACCACTTATCAAGGCCCGGAAGCCACTCAGGGATAAGGGTTATTGCAAGTATATTACGTTAGTGTGGAGATTTGATGAAGTGTTTACTTAAGGGGGCGGTTCATTAGGAATTTGTTAACATTGGACTTGAAGACATCCAAGTTGTAGTCCGGTGGGAAGCAGGCAGACGGAACAGAGTTCCACAGCTGTGCAGTTCTAAAAAAGAAGCTTTGTTCATGGAATCCGCATTTTGATTTAGGCACAGATATAGAGTGTGGGGAAATTTTTCACAGTGGATTCAGCTAGACGGGTGTTTTTCATGAAAGATTGGTGAGGGGGGACCAGAGATTGGAGTTCAGACGAGCACCTGCCATGGAAATAACAATAAAACAAGGATAGGCTCGCAACGTCTCTTCTGTGGGATCTACATCTAGGTGTAGGCACAGATAAAGAGTATGGAAAATTGTTGATAGTGGTTCTGGCTAGATGAGTGTTTTTGATGAAAGTCTGGCAAGCGGGGGCATAGATTGAAGTTCAGATGCCATGAAAATAATGATAAAGCAGGGCTAGGCTCGCTACGTCTCTTCTGTGGGAGAGGGGTTGCAGAGAAGAGAAAAAGGCATCCCCCGTTAAGCTACGAAGTCTATTTTGAACTCTGTGAAGACAGGATAAGCTGCTTCTAGCTCCTCCTGCCCAGATGTGGCAACAGTACTCCATCGTTGGCCAAACCTGGCTTTTATATAGGTAGAGAATTGCATCAGAAGTGAGATATCTGCTGGAGTGGGAGAAGGATTCCACCATTTTTCCAGTGACTTTGGCAATGGATTTTATATATGTGTTCCATTTCAGATTGGGAGTAAAGGTCAAGCCCAGAACTTGTCAAAACATAAAGCCTCCCCAAGACGAGAGCCATTCATGTCGATTGATGGTAGCTGGGCAACAGAGCATTGATGATGTAAAGATAAAAGCTTGGTTTTAGATGCATTAAAAGTAACCAGCCACTTTTTCTCCATTGTACTACGTGCATAAGATCAGAGGAGAGAGAGTCAGAGAGAACTTGGTCGTTTACAGTCTTCGAAGTGCTACCACAGATGGTAGTGTTGTCAGCATAAATGTCTATGAATGATCTAAGGATGTGGTTTGAAAGATCATTGATGTAGATCAGGAAGAGAGTTGGACAAGGATGGCCCCCTGAGGAACTCCAGCATTAATACTGAGCACCTCTGATTTCTGGCTGTCAACCACTACTCTTAAGATCCTATCAGAGAGAAATGATTTAATAGTTGAGAAGACATTTCCAACTATACCATGATTGGAGATCTTGTGAAGTAGACCTTTATGCCATACCTTATCAAAGGCCTTTCATATGTCAAGAGCAATCGCCCTAGAGAGGAAGCTTCTGTCGAGGGATTCACCAATCCTATGAGATATAACTGTAAGCACGTCTGTTGTAGATCTAGCAGAACGGAAACCATATTGCATGTCACTAAGAAGGTTATTTTTACTGAGATGGTTGACTACTTCCTTATTTAGCACAGATTCCAGCAGCTTATTTATGATGTATAGGAGATTTATTGGTCTGTACTGAAAGGGAGATGAGCGATCACCTGAGTTCTTAAATACAGGGCAAACTGATGAGATTTTCCAAGGTGTTGGGAAGCATTTCTCCTTAAGACAACGCTGCTTGTAACATGTGATGTAAAAAGGGAAATAACTAATTTCTCACAAATTGGATTAAGTTTTTGAAAATTAATTACAATCCACGCCTTGCTGTTTATTATCTAAGGAAAATTAAAAAAATATCTTCAAAAAGTATTTTCGTTAATGATTATTTTCTACCTTATCGTTTTGCACAAATTTTGGATATTGTCATTACTGCGATATGAAAATAAGTATCTACTATTGAGTTTTCTTGCAATTCAATATTAAAACTTGAATTTCATTTTTTCTAGTTTTGTACACTGCTTATGTTAGGCTTGTAATTGTATGAGTGCATATTCCTAGTTGTTTGTAATCAAGCAGGGGTGCATTACGTTTCCCTTTAATTTAGATATGCATCTCAAAAATGCCAACGTTTCTATTTTAAAAGTAAGCAAATAACACCCCCTGCATCTGACAATGTTAGAAAAATTTAAAAAAAAAAAAGGAAATCACAAGATATTAATCAGGTGTTTACCATTTATAAAAATAGTCGTACACATTAAAGGAAATGCTCTTGTAGAATTTTAATGCCTACATCATCAATACTGAGTTTACACAGGGTTTTCTGAAGCAGTTCTGCATATTTCTGAAGAACTTCTAAGCATAAATTACATGTTTTTAAAAGAATTCATTTAATTGAATCTACTTAACTTTTTGATGATAGTACTTTTAGGAATGCGTGAGTGCACCGCTTAAATTCAACTAGTGTGAGTGGCCGGCGTTACACAGATATTAGGAAGTGTGTGTTGAGCAAAAAAAAAAAAAGTGGTATTAGGCAGGCAGGCTCAAACCTGTACCGTGAAGGAAAAAAATGTGAAAAAAAGTGATGTCTTTGCCATTGCATCCATCGCTAAGCCACAAGTGCCAAAGATTTAAATTTAGAGTTGCCTCTGTTGAAAGTTTTAGGCAGGCATGCATACATGCATACATACATACATTTAAACAGATAGGTGAGATTTATATTATATATCAATAATCAAAACTATAGCATGAAATAAATAAAACCTGGAAAAAACCTTTGAAAAAAGGAAAGGTTTATTTTGGCAAAAGAAAGTCTGACAATGTTAGAGTGAGATAAGAAATAATAAAAACTTCTTTGGATGTCGCAGGTAAACCAACAGTCATCTTCAGTTAAGGCTGTTTATGCTGGTGTATCAAGGGGAATGGAACAAGAAAAAGAGGTCTGTCTCAATGCTTGTTGGTTTCTGTGCTTACCAAACATGATTTCCAAATGGGCTACTGGTTTACTGGGCTAAAGAAGTTCCTTCAGGGAAAGATCGAATCAATATGCCCTGCCATCTGATTGGTCAGTGTGTGGATGAATCAGTTGGTATGGACATTGATTTGCAAGAGAAAATGTGTCTTTATTTCATTTGTGACTGCTACATCACCCCTTGCTTAGGCAGAAAGCCAACAGAGGAAAAAGTAGCAGTTGTAAAAAAATGTAAATTCAGTTTACAATTTTTTTATAAAAAATTGTTTTACATTATTGTAAAAAATTGTTCTTTGCTGCAGAAAAAATTGGAGGGGACTTTTTTGATTCAAAGCCTCTTTATTAGAGCACAATCTTTCTTGAGTTTTTGCAATTTATTTTTAAAAATGTTTGTCTTTTCTGTGAAAAGGTATTATTATTTTTATTTTTTTTAAAAGCAAGCAAAAATTAGTTAATTATAGTAGTTAGGAGTCCATTAATGCTGTTTTCCAGGATCAACAGTGATTCGCATCGATTATTGTATGTGAGCATCCTGTGTCAATTAATGCCGAACACCATATTCCATCAACGTAGGTGACAATCTCCAGGAGCGCCGCATTTACATCTTGGTGGGTGAGTAGGCTAGCGCTTATACTTAGTCCCCTTGTTTGTTTCTTGAATAGTCCTGGGCTCAGTGTCTAACTTTGCCACATCAGTAGCAATGGGTTCCACATCTTCGCAATTTCTCACTATGTAACCTTTGCGGCCGCATTTGAAGCAATTTACTTCTGTGGCAAGCTATTTCTAGTAGAAACAGCAGGTTTACAGTTTGTTGGACTCACGGCTGCAACCATGTGAAAGCTTTGGTCACTGGTTGATGTTATCACTCTTGCTCTTGCTATTAAGTCTCCATGGTTAGGGTCTCAATTTTTGATGCCTACTGGAGTTTGAATGATGGTGGTTTTTGTGCATATCCTATTTTGTAACCTCAGTAGAACCAACGGACTGTTGTTCAGTTCCACTATAGATTTTTTTATTTTTTGGTTAGAAAAAAATACACACGAAAAGTTTTATATTAACATAATGAATATTGTTGGTGTCTGCATAACAACCCAGATATATAAAAATGTGCTGAAGTCTTTACATACTGAAAAAATTGTTTGGTAAGGAAAATACATAAATACATGATGATGAATCTTCTATGGAATTCCTTTTTTCCGACATATTGTCATGCATATTTCTTTCTAAGCAAAAAAAAAAAAAAAAAAAAAATCCGTCATTCTCTTTCTTCCCACTGATGCATACAAAAAATAACTCTGGGTGAGCAAAGCAATCTTCTTCTTCTTCTTTTTCTTCTTCACAAAATCACAATTATATCCCGTCAGCCTCGCGAAAAAAACGTCCTTATATGCAGATTTTAATTGCGACATTACCACAATTTGCATATCTCTCTTTTCTTTGTACTGGGCAGATTCTGGGTTCAAATGACGGTGGTTCTTGTGCACATCCTACTTTGTAACCTCAGTAGAACCAATGAAGTGTTGTTCAGTTGTGCTACACATTCACAGGGCAATATGAACTGAGACAAATACATTGAGGACATTTCAGAAGCTGCTGCAAAGAAAGTGGGTTCCCTCTGTAGAGCTAGAAAACTACTCGCACCTGAGAGTATCATGTACCTCTACAAGGCTACCATTTGCCCATGCATGGAGTATTGTTGCCACATCTGGACTGATGCATCTACCACTAGGCTCTCTTTGAGAGGATCCAAAAAAGAGTTTTCAATCTAATAGGCCCCACTTTCTCAAGTAAGCTCCAACCTCTATCCCATCGCCACAATGTTGCATCTCTGTGTCTGTTTTACAAATATTTTAATGGAATGTGCTCTGATGAACTTGTTGCACTTGTGTCCCTTCGACGTAATATCCCCAACAAACCTTAGTGTCAAAATCTCACCCTGTTGAGGTCACTAAATGCCAGAAAGCTTTCTACTCTAATAGTTTCTTCACTTGAATAGCTAGACTTTGGAATTCCCTACCTGCTTTACTGGATGTACTGATATGCAGAAGTAAAATATAATGTTAACCAACAACTTGTTAACCTTTCCTATGCATGGTGCCTAATAGTAGCCTCTTACATCCAAGTGGCAATATGCCTTAGGAGTGAACATGAGTAAAAAAATGTTGATGTAATGTCTATGTGAGGGGAATATAGGGTTCTTGTGTTTTAATGTTGAGAAATTATTTTTACCCTGTTAATAGATACAGTCTTTTTTTTTTGCCATTAATACTAAGGGTAAAAATTTTGTCAGTGCATGAAAGCACACGATAAGTACCGGCATAAGCTGAAGTGAGAGGGCTTTTAATGATGACCTTTCGCAGAAAAAACATGAGACCATGGGAAAATGTCTTTTATGACAAGATCTGATGGTCTTTTCCTTAAAGTACATCAGTGGAATCTTACTAAATAAGCTCGCATTTGTTTTTGTACAGAACTAGATTTGTTTACAATTAATCTATTGGAATCAGCATCAGGCTCGATAATGATAGAGGGGCTTCATTGATGAATTCAGATGGAAAGTATCTCAGGTCCTCGAATAGGGCATAACAGCCAAGAAAGACAAGTACATATTCACCCTATCGCTTTTGGTAAGGACAAACATGCAATGCAAGTTTAATTCATGATGTAAACATTCTATCATCCTATTAGAAGCTGGGTGATAGTTGTGCAAAGACACTTGATTCCTTACATCTTGGAGGATTTCAAGAAAAGGTGAGATTTAAACTGTCTGCTAGAGTCACTAGTAATAGTTGTAGGAAATCTGTATCACAATATCCAGTCTGATATAAGAGCTTGCACTACAGATTCAGCTGAAATGTTGTTTAGGAGAATGACTTCAGGCAACTGTGTGGAAGAGGATATGCAGAACAGAAAATAAGTAAATCTCTTACTTTCCAGCCATGGTCAAACTAGATCAATATAAACATGGCTGAATCAAACGTCTGGAGTGTTAAATATTATGAGAGGTACATGAATATGCTTGTGCACCTTTGACTCTTGGAAGGATTTTATAACCGTGTGTAGAGAGTGATGTCAAGCCTCATATTTGGCCAGAAAAATCTAGCTATAATCATTTATAGTGTGGATTTAAGTCCAGGTGTGAAAGAATTTGCAGGGTATTAAAGACAACCCTACAATAAGTCATTGAAACAAAAGGTCTAGGTGTCATAGATGATCTGCATGTCCAAACTGGGCACAAGCAAATATGTGTATTTGCAAGTTTCAAATTCTAGTAGCAAGATATACAAAGTGTTCAGACGTGGCTAGTCTAAAGCCATTTGTTTAAATTCAATATCTGAAGATGAAGATAAAAAGTTAATAGAAATGGAGGACAAGGTCATTGGTACAGCATTCTGTTCATGGAGGCTATATTATTGGTAAATTGTGAAACAGTCTAAATGACGAATTTTACAGGAAGAATATTTGTTCAGCTTAGAATGCAGTGTAAGTGTAAGAGGATGGTGATCGGTGTAAATCACAAATTGACATCCCTTGAGTGAATACTGCTGGTAGGTTCTACTTCACTTTGTTAAAGGTTTTTAGCTGATTATCATTCAGCAAAATCTTTTTTTCTTCCTGTTACATCATAGGTAAAAAAGAGAAAACAGGAGATCTCCATAACGTGAGATAAAATATCCTAACCAATTAAGCAGACTAAGGAAGTGCCTGAGTTAGCGAAGTTAAGTCGGTAGTTTAAGGTCTTGTAGAGCCTTCACTCTTTCAGGTAAGGAAAATATATCTTTAGGGATGATAATGTGGCCCACAAAAACTAGAGACGAATCACCAGAAAATACGACTAATCCTCACTTTGTATTGCTGAAACTGTTTGAACATTAGGCAGAAATGAATGACATGTTCCTCAGGTAAAGCACTTGCAACGAGAATGCTGTCTATATAGTTAAAAAAGTGAACGCCTTTATATGTAGGATTTGGTAATGATCAAGTACACTTATGGCATTCAGTCGTTGATAGTCTCCAGTTGGTCATTAATTTCCGGAATGCTTCTGGACCATATGCAAAGAGGAAGCTTATGAACTGTACAAAGGGCATATAATTCCCAGCTGCAGCATATTCTTACGCTGCTTTTATTTTTTGTAGTGTTGGAAATGATGTGAGACCTATGGTCTTAATGTGGTGAGTTGTTGAGTTAAGTTGGTTAGCTCATAACACATTCAAGTTTGTTAACTTTAAGCATAGATGTAATAAGGTTTGATATGGGTTATCGTAGCGGCAATGAAAAATACTCAGCTGTTAAATGAGGCATTTGATTTCAAACTCAGGGAAAAAGTTCTGTACTAGCATCTATCAACCGACGTCTACGCATATGCACTAAGACATTGAAGTGGTGCAAAAAGTCCAGGCCTATAATGTGATAGGGTAAATACACAACCATAAAAAGCCACATAAATTCTCTATGTAATTCCAAGTCCAGAGAACAAGACATTTTATCGTATAGGAATATATGCAGTGGAAGACACTTTGTGAAATCTATTCCTTTATATGCTGATAGTGCTACTACATCAACGTAGCTCTTCTCTATGGTGGGTGCCAGGATTGTCTGTACTTGAGGCAGCAGCCTTGAAAATAAAAGCTGTTTTATAAGAGCATTCTTCACTAGAGCATCTTCTGCCAGCTCTATTATTCTGTGGGGCAATTCCCTTGGCATACACTCAACCAAAAGCTTGTCAGAAACGAACATTTGAAAACGTTTTTCAATGGATAGCGACATCCAGAGCATACTATTTGTTAGCTACAAAATCTTTGACAACAAGCATCAATGTTGCAGGGAATGTGCTAAATAGTATGTACAACTATCAGTACTTTGTAATGTTGTTTACCATGTAATATGAATCACAGTAGGCAAACCACACTCAACTGTCACCGTCAAAGAGACATTTTGTAATATAGGGTAACAACAAACCAATAAATTGAAGAGAAAACTAGAAAAAAAAACATTGTAAAATAAACACATTTCAGAAAGAAATAAACGTATTATAGCCAAAAATAAAAGGTAATAACATATTTTTAACAGTCGGGAAATGAAGAGTAGATGTGGTTTTTTTTTTTTTTTAGCAAGATGAATATGTTTATAATTACAGTGTTTCGGCTATGAGAAAAATATTTGTGGAAGGTATTTTAAGGGAATGGAGTGCTTTTTTTTTAAGTGATGTCTTGTTGGCTACTCTCTCTTATAAAGTGAATAGGGAGAGTCGATGGAAACTCAATGCCTAGTAGATGAGAAATCTTTTTAAAATGATTATGGGCATTTAGCTGAAGGAAAAACTTTGTGCCAATTTCTACTATACCACCTCCATCTTGTATTTGTGTGTGCGTGTTTTCAGCGGGGGGGGGTAAAAAATTTTGAATTTCTCTGTATTGAAAAATGTTTTTCTTTTTTGTTAGTTTATAGCTAGACATATCTTATACACATTTAAGAAAACTATGGAATGATTTAACTTTTATGCTTTGTGAATCAAACACTTCTAGCACATCGATTGCGTGTCCATCAGCCAGCAACACAGGGTTAACAACTGGATGCTGGATTTTGTCCTTTTAAATGCTCTATGTTATTATACTTTCAACATGTTGTTTCAGCAAGAGGAGAAAAAGTTTTTGAACGTCTCAATATTGAACAATATTTTTTCTGTTGCATAAAAATGAAATTTTTTGACTAATTTCAGTGATCCTTTTTACTTTGAGTCAGAAAGCTTTTTACTTTCTTTTTTATTAGTTTTTAACGAAACTCGCCTGATGGGGACTTCCTAAAACTATTGAATTTCTAACTTTTTATGCTTGGTAAATCCAATCTCTTGTAGAACATAGATTGTGTTGTTTTCATCAGTCAGCAATGACGGTTAAGGACTGGATGCTACAAATATGTTATAATCAAAAGAAGATTATTCAGTATTCACGTTAATGAATGATTTGTGGATTTGCAGTCCAATATTACTTGAAAAGTCACTGTTTTCATTTTATTAATCTATCTATAAACAACGTATCCTCTTATTTTAAAATTCAGGAAGAAAAAATTTGGGAATATTAATAAGATAAATAAATACTTTCATTTTTACTTATACTGAATTACTGTCTCAAACTGATAGATATTTTAAAAGTATTTTCTGTAATTAACTTTATACTTGTAATTAACTTTATATTTTTTTCTTTAAATAATTCGATATTTTTTATATTTACAGAATCTCCAGGAATCAAAACAAAAACATGAACAAATACACTATTGGATTTGATATGATCTTCATTCCTTTGGCAACTTAAATATGAAAATATATTAACGAAGATATTTTTACACATATTAATGTAAATTGCGTGAAGAATAATGCATAATGAGATAATATATTGGAAAAACAATGTATTGGAAAATGTTATACCAAGTCATAAAATAAAAAATTTCAGAGATCCACAATAGTTAAAAAAAACGAACATTCTGCTAATAGTAATAACTAAAATAATGTTAATATGGCTTCAAAATTGAAAGTTTGAATCATACTATTTTAAAATACTTTCCTACGTGTTTCGGTTTCTAAATATGGAAAAATATGAAAAAACAAACAGTAAAACATCTTCAAATATTTCAGCTTCTGAAAGGAAATTAAAAGATGATATTAAAGAGAAACAATATTCTTGTAAAACATGTGACTTTTCATGTTCAAAAAAATCTAACATGCTGAATCATATGCAAATACATGCTGGAGAGAAACCATACTCTTGTGAAATATGTGGTAACTCTTATACAATGAAGCAAACAATGTTGCGACACATGCGAATCCATTTTGCAAATAATCCATACTCTTGTGAAATATGTGGCCGTTCGTCTTCAATTAAATCTGATATCGTCAAGCATATGCGAACTCATACTGGAGAAAAACCATATTCTTGTGGAATATGTAGCTCTTCATTTTCAATAAAATCCAATATGCTAACACATATGCGAATACATACTGGAGAAAAACCATATAACTGTAATGTGTGTGGTTCTTCTTTTACTTTGAAACAGACAATGTTGCGACATATGCAAATACATTCAGGAGAGAAACCATATTCTTGTGAAGTTTGTAAATCTTCATTTACACAGAAGCCCCATTTATTGCGACATTTGAAAACGCACTCCAGAGAGAAACCATTTGTGTGTGACATATGTGGCTCATGTTTTTCACGCAATGATCATATGTTAAAACATATGCGAACACATACTGGAGAGAGACCATATTCTTGTAATGTTTGTGGCTCTTCTTTTACACAGAAAACTGATATGGTTCGACACAGGCGAACACATTTCGCAGACAATCCATATTCTTGTAAAATATGCAGCTGTTCCTCTTCAAGTAAATCTGATATGTTGAAACATATGCGAACACATACTGGAGAGAAACCATATTCTTGTGAAATATGCGGTTCAGCATTTTCAGAAAAATCTAACATGGTGAAGCATATGCGAATACATACTGGAGAAAAACCATATTCTTGTCAACAATGTGATGCCTCTTTTACATTGAAACAGACAATGTTACAGCATATGCAAACACATACCGAAGATAAGCCATATTCTTGTGATTTTTGTAAGTATAATTTTACAAATGAAAACGAAATGGTTCATCACAGACGAACACATACTCAAGAGAAACCATATTCTTGTGAAATTTGCGGATCTACATTTTCAAAGAAATCTAATTTGACC
This sequence comes from Euprymna scolopes, assembly GCF_053919585.1. Classification (NCBI taxonomy): domain Eukaryota; kingdom Metazoa; phylum Mollusca; class Cephalopoda; order Sepiida; family Sepiolidae; genus Euprymna; species Euprymna scolopes. The sequence goes on from NC_136493.1 coordinate 355,661, forward strand.
AAGCATATTCGAATACATACTGGAGAAAAACCATATTCTTGTGAGATATGCGGTTCGGCATTTTCACAAAAATTTAACATGCTGAAGCATATGCGAGTACATACAGGAGAAAAGCCATATTCTTGTGAAATATGTGGTTCCTCTTTTACATTGAAACAGACACTGTTGCGACATATTCAAACACATACAGGAGTGAAACCATATTCTTGTGATTTTTGTAAGTCTACTTTTACAAGTAAAACTGAAATGGATTGTCACAGACGAACACATACTGGAGAGAAACCATATTCTTGTGAAATATGCGGCTCTTCATTTTCAATCAAATCTAATATGGTGAAGCATATTCGAATACATACTAAAGAAAAACCATATTCTTGTGAAGTATGTGGCTCCTCTTTTACATTGAAAAATGCAATGTTGCGACACATGCGAACACATACAGGAGAAAAACCATATTCTTGTGACGTTTGTGCTTCTTCCTTTACACAGAAACACCATTTGTTGCGCCATATGCGAACACATACTGGAGAGAAACCATATTCTTGTGAAATATGTGGCCTTTCTTTTACACGTAAAGATCATATCTTGCAACATATACAAAAACATACAGGAGAGAAAAAATATTCTTGTGAATTATGTGGTTCTTCGTTTAAACAGAATAAGACTTTATTACAGCATATGCGAACACATTTAAATGTATGAATTACTCAATAGACATCTTATGTTTGTGACATATTAGATTTCATTATTTTAATGTAATGATCATATGTTGAAACATGCCAGCATACAGAGATAAACCATATTTTGTGAAGTATGTTGGTCTACTTTTACAAAGAAAACTGATAGTATATGCTAGCTTGAGCCTATCTAAGATAAGATATACAAACTAAACTACTGAATAAACGCTTAAATGTCTAAAAGAGCAATACAAAAGTCCAACACCTATTCTTCATAGGTTCCCTTAAGCTATAAGCGAGCTCAGACGATTTCATGTCAACATGAACCAGGTTGAACGTACATTCTCTGAAGATATTGGAATGAATTCTGACTTGGACAAAAATACCAAGTGTTCTGTCAATGCTGAGAAGATGAAAACGGAAAGCACACAACTTAAGGAAAACACTGACATCAAAGATCTAGAAGAGCAGAAATATTCAAAATCCTTAGCAAATAGAAAACGAGTCAACATTCATTTGCAAAATACATCTAAACAAAAATGTAATTGGCATTAACGGACAAGCCATGCCAGCGATAACACAGTTTTGCATTATTGATTTGCCACGATAAGCCCTACTAAGTCTAGACAGTAAATGAGGAAAATTTTGGCACTGTGTAGAATGATAGACAGAAACCAGTATCCACCAAGATTGTATCTACCAAGAGGAGCATTATGTATGAAATATATCATGAATATCGAACCTCTATTGCAAACACTGGGCACTATCTGATGAGCTCCTGGAAGCTAAACATGATGACACATCAACTTTAAAAGAAAACAGCTAGTACAACAACATCAATCACAAAACAGCAATAAATCCAGCAGACAAGGCTGAAAAAACACCTGCGGCAAGATATTCCACAAAGTAATAGGGACTAATAGATACCTCGCAGCGACATTAAACACTTTAGAAAACTCTGAAGAAGGATGTGACACACTCTTTAGAACATTTGCTGCCTGAAGATGCTGCCCATAATCAACAAGATCACCATGACTATGCATTAAAAGTTCTTGATATCGCGTTAACATACATCTGATTATTGCTGTGGCAACAATTTACAACCCAGAATACTAATTACAACTATATTTCCTACACCTTATCGGACTGCTCTTTGACTAATACAGGCGTATGTTAGTTCACACACTGTATATTGAATGCAGTGCACAATATGCAATAAATTCTACATCAGTAGCACAATGATGCACTTCTATATTTGATTAAAAGGACACCTAAAACACGCATATCTTCCTTCTGTACATAAACACATGTAGCAAGACCAACAACTTAATCAGGATACAAATCCTGGCCATGGAAGATACGTTGAAAACCTTTCGATAAAGGAATCTATTATTATAGCAAAATTGCATTTGTAAATTAATAACCGACTCTCATTCGCATCATTATTTTTAATCTGATACATACAGTTTCATGTCTAAACGATTGTTAACTTCAAATATTGAAAAAAAGATAGAAAAGAAGTTCATAAACATAATATTAAAATAATGTGCACATACAAAAATAGAAAATAGAAAGAAATTTATACATATAATATTAACTATAAAATTGGAACAAGACTGTTAAAGCGATTAAGGGGGAAATAACTCTAAAGAAGCTAAGGGTTATCGCTCTTTATAGATCCTGAAAAGACTAGAATTCAACTGAGGAAACAAAGGACAATATGGCAGTTTTGCTTACCTATGAATATCGTTTTCTTCTGTGAATCAGTTGTATTTAACTTATAATTAGCTTTTCTACTTATTATTCGAATATTTAATGATTTTTTTACATAAACGTCACCACTTATCAAGGCCGATAGGCCACTCAAGGATAAGGGTTAAAGAGTGTAGAGTAGTCAAAAGGACAATATAGTAATCGATAGTAATGGAAGTTCGGTAAATTTGTTAACTTAAGTGGAATGGCTCATCAGAAATTTGTTCACGTTGGACTTGAAGACAACCATATTATAGAAAGCTGGAAAGCAGGAAAACGGAAGACAATTCCACAGGCGTACAGTTCTAAGAAAGAAGCTTTGATCATGGAATCTAGGTTTAGGTTTAGGTACAGATAAAGAGTGGGGAAAATTATTGATAATGTTTTCAGCTAGTCTAGTGTTTCTTGTGAAAGTTTAGCGAGGGGGGACCATAGATTGAAGCTCAGTTGAACACTTTCCATGAAAATAACGATAAAGCAGAGATAAACTCGCAACATCTCTTCTGTGAGACAGAGGTTGCAGCGAAGAGAAAAGGACATCTCCCACTAGGCCACAAAGTCTATTTTGAACCCTATCAAGGCAGGACAAGTCTTTTCTAGCAGCTCCTGCCCATATGTGGCAACAGTACTCTATCCTTGGACGTATCTGGCTCTTATATAGATAGAGAATTGCATCAGCAGTGAGATATCTACTGGATCGATAGAAGGATCCGACCATTTTTCCAGCGGCCTTGACAACAGATTTGATGTACGTATTCCATTTAAGATCAGAAGTAAAGGTCAAGCCCAGAAGCTTGTCAAAACTTGAGGCCTCCCCAAGACGAGAGCCATTCATTTTAATTTATGCCAGATGGGGATCAGAACGTTGATGATGTAAAGATAGAAGCTTGGTTTTAGATGCATTAAAAGTAACCAGCCACTCCTTTCCCCATTGTACAACGTGATCAAGATCAGAGGAGAGAGAATCGGAGAGAACTTGTGTCGTTTACTGTCTTAGATGATTCTGACGTCTTATTTTTCCGAGCACAACAAAGGCCAAGATTATTGTATTATATGTTATCTTTATTTACTGTTTTCTTTATTAAATTGAAGCGTTTTATTTTTTCTATTAAAAACAAACACAGGGCCTTAAAGATATTGTGCTGTAATATAATTTATTTTACTTTTTACTCAGGTGAACTTATAAAGCGTGCATTAAAATACAAATATAATTTTCGACTGGTTTTTCAACCATTAACTTCTCAATTTTTTTAATTTTGAAAGCCCGTAATTTTTTCACTTCACTGCAGAATAAATTAAAGTTTTTAAGCCCTTTTTTTAATTATTTCATTTTCGTATTTATATTTTAATTTTAGATTTGTAAGGAGAGGTTTTTTAGTATTTAATCTGAAATGTTATAATTCTTTTTTATTAAAAATTAATTTGATGGCTTGTTTCGTATTAGTTTATTTTAAACTGTTGACTACAACTAGATTTAAATACTTATACAACTTATATTTTATATTTAACTGTTTATGACTTAATAAATGTTAATACCTTTTTGTATAAGTTTAACACAAAAACAATGCACAGTGCCAGCTGGACGTAAGGGACTACTATTTGGGACAAAATCAATAAGGATACTGTGTAGGAAGTTGAGCAGCAAGTTGTATTAACCCTTTATGACCTGGTTGAACTAATTTGTTCAGTCGTAAATAAATAAATCTATAACAGCATAAATAAAGTGGGAATTGATTCCAACACGCCTTGTACATATGGTAGATACTAGATACCTTCAGATTGCAACTGTCCATTGTTTACATTCAGTATGCCGTCATACTGTTTCAGACAGTGGAGGATTTCGTATGTTGTCATAAACACACTTTTTATAAGCACTATGGATATTACGGTAAGTTTATGAAATGCAAAAATACTCAATGGAAGTTTAAGTATGGAACTTCTTAATTTTTCCATATTGAAGACAATCATAGTGCATTATTTTTAAGCTACCTAAAATTATCAATAAATATATTTTAATCCTTTACATCATAATTCAGATCATAAAGGGTTAATAAGTTTAACACAAAAACGAAATGTTTCAAGAAAATTAAATTACATGAATGTAAATTTCTTATTTTCATAATATATTTCCTTGTGTTGTTTGTTTTCTCATTTGTAATACTGCTCTCCGGTGTCATGAATATTCCAATACATTTTTATATATTTAAAACTTGAGTATAAATTTAGCATGAACTGCAACATTTTGTTACTTATTTTGAATCCCAAATAAGGCACAGTGCATGTTGGACACCAAATCAATAAAATTAAAATGTAGGAAGTTGAGCAGCAAAGTTTTTGTTCATACTACACTTGAACTTCCGCATATCAATACAGCAAGGGGCCAGGGAGGGAATTCCATAGTCTAGCAGTTCGGGAGAATAAACTTAGTAGAATCCTTAATGAATAGACAAAAGAATCTCCGAAAACGTGTGGTGATTGTTGGTAGAATAAGACATTTAGAAATAAATAGTAAATAACAATGAAATCAGTGAAGAAAAGGCTTAGTTAATAAGTATGTCTGAACTTATTTCAGAACGAGTTATTTTTATAGGCTAATTATTATTAAACAAAATGAATTTTTTTCATTAAAACTTTGAGGGTTTACTAATTCAAATATCAAATTCAATGAATTTTCTTAAATCTTCACTACTAAATAGTCATATAGTTGACTTACAAACACACCTGTCGTAGCATCAAGTTCTTGTGTTCCTACATATGTTATAAAAGATCACACAACATATATTGGATGAAATTGTTCCCACAAATATCCATCCAGTAGCAAATAAGAATTTTGATATTTCATACAAAACACAACCAACTCAAGTGAAACTATCGGAGATTGTTGGGAGTAATCAGCAAACTTATCAAGTCTAATCGCTATGAATTATGGACAATTCATAGTCATGTAATAGCAGATTGTGTTCTCGTATTTATTCTAATAGGTCACTAAAACTAACTAAAGTTTGCCTATGTATTATCCAAAACATTAACATTTTGGGAGGTGAAAACCGAATAGTACTTGAGATGTTCATCCATAAACAGAATACTGAGTAGCAAAAGCGACAAGAGTAGAGTAATCATGAGCGTTTTGATCATCCAGCAGATGTTTACGTGTTCACTCAGTAGTGAAGGAAGAATCTGCTGGATGCTATTGGTACATGTATAATGGCTTATAGTAACAGATTGAAACCCTGCGGTGGGAAGAGTCGAGTATGTGGGAGTTGAACACTCTCAGCCTAAATCGATTGTCGCCCTTTAACTCAGAAGAGCGACCTAGCTACGGCACTTCCTGTTTCTCATATTTCACCCTTTTTTCTGCTGAACGCTCAAACAGTCAACATGTGACAAACACCGCTCTGGTGGAGCCATGAACCACCACCGCGTCCTGACTAGCCAGTCAACTGCAAGTAACGTTACTCATCTTTCATGAACTCTGATTCTTTCTATTACCCTTTCCTGTATATATTTATGCAAATAAATTGCATTTGTTTCGTTGATATATAGCGGTATATTTTCATCTTCATTATGCGACCTTTTGTCTTTTCAGTTCCTCTATCATTAAATATATCCATTCCACCATTATATACACGGGGACGGGATCGTCTCTAACACACGGACGACTGTCCTGTCCCCAACAAGTATATTAGCTAGTTTAGCTATATGGTTTGCATGGCTGGACCAAATACATACAAAGGAAATATTTGACACGTAAAATAGGCGATAAAAACAATGTAAATTAAATATTTATAAGAAAAATAAGTTACAATAACAAATGTTTACCTTTGGCAAACGTAATAGATAACGTTATCAAGTTCTGAGAAGAAAAATATGTTTCGATATGTTATGTACTAGTATATATAATGCATGGAATTGTAATGTTTTTAGTTGTGTCATCTAAGTTCATGTATGTTTGTATCGCCCTCCATATGATTTTTAGAATCCTGAGTGTTTGTAATTGCCTAGTGTATATAATGTTCGTCGTGAGTATGTGCGTGTGTGACGATTTATACATATGTATCTACATATATTAATCTAGTTCCAATGGGGGATGCAAAGGTTTATAAACAGTTTCCGAGAGGACAAATTATTAAAATTTTTAATAAAGAAATAATTTTTATTTACTTTTTTATGTATACACATTCAACATCTCGGCATTTGGGAAAAGAAACGCACTCCTTGACCGGCCAGTTGCAGGTAACTTCATCATCATCATCATTATAATTCTCTTCCAGCAGTCCGGCTACTCTCTCCTACCCTCAGGGGTGGAGGAGGAGGGGGAGGAAACGGCTTTTGCCCATTTTCATCAGTGCAAACCTAGCCGGCCAAGAAGAAGGACGCTAACTTCGTCTCCGTCAAGAAAGGATTTTTGACGTTAAATTATTACGGGGTTTTTTCTCCTCCTTTGGGGAAAGAGGTTTGTTTAGAACTCCATTGGGAAGTACTAAACTGTTAACGTTATTTTATTCGCAGTCATTAAAAGACAACAAGGTCTTACGACTGGAAAATTAATACCAGTTATTAAAAGGCAAACAAGAGTCTTACAACTGGTAAATTATTAGTCTCAAAGGATTACCGAAAGAAAGTGCAATGTGAACCGACATCTTGCTGCCCAAATCCCTACATAGTACCCCAGTAGCTGTTGCCCCTGATAGTAGCCCCCTACACCAAAGTGGCAGTGTGCCTTTTTGGGGGTGAAAATGTAATTTAAAAAAATGCTGTGTTTGAGGAGTTCTTTTCTCTTTGTTATAGAAACATTTTCTCCGGATGTTTTCTTATTTCATGACCTCTAGATTTTTATAATAATAATAATAATAATAATAATAATCATAATAATAATAATAATAATCACATAGGTCACTTGGCGATGCTCGGAAGTGCTAAGGTTGGAGACATGATCAAATAAAATAGATGTTCATGAGTTCATTGAAAAGTAACGAAGGGTTACAATTAGTAGTTGATATGTCTGAACACCAAATAAAATAACTCGTATTCTTATCCTTAAACTGTAGTACTTACCAACAAAACAAACGCCCACGTGTTTGTGCCTTGTGTAGGCATGCGCGATAACAAAACTTGGGTTTTTATAAGCGGAAGTCTCGAGGTTGTCAGGAATATCCGGGTGCATGCGCAAGAGGAGGGATTAAGAGAGTGGTAAAAAAGGCAGGTCGAGTGAGAAGGTTGTGGTTGTTGTCATTGGACGTTACAGTGACGCGTGCGTTAGCAGTTGATTAAGAAGTTGTTGTTTTTTTGTGTCAAGTCGTGCATCTCGGTGAAGGTCATATAAGTCGTGCACCTCGGTGAAGATGAAGGTCATAAGCTATTTCGGCGATTTCGTTTTGTCTCTTTTCCTGGACAACTATGGCTGGGGCAAAGTTTGATTTAAAACTGATACCCGAATTTGACGGATCCACTTCTGTTGTCGACTGGGTCAGAAAGGGTTGAGTTGACCTACAACCACTGTGAAGTAAAGGAGGTGCATACCGTGATTCCCCTGAGATTGGCTGGAGGCGCCGTGAGTGTATATCAGCAACTTAGTGCCGTGGAGAAGGCTGATGTTAACTCTATAAAAAATGCTTTATACAAGGCATTTGCCATGGATCCCTGCATGGCCTACGAAACATTTGCCTCTAGGAAGCTCATGCCAGGAGAAACCATTGACGTCTTCTTCGCAGAGCTGAAGAAACTTGCAGTTCTATTTGGCAATGGAGTGTCAGAGCTGTACGAGCCTTTTTCAAGCCTCACACAAAAACACATATTCACATGTCAAGCTATGTCATATACATACGCGCACACAAACATATGCACCCACGTCCACACATATTCATGTTCGCAGACATACACTCACATTCACGTGTATAGACACACACGCTAACGCACACATATGTACTCACACGCGCACACGAACGCACACATGGACGGCGTCACTTCCGCTTTTTAAGCAATTATACACATGCGCAAATGACCACCGGAAACGAGTATAAAACAAAGAGACAAGCTGTTTCTACCCTTTTTAGGGCCAACTCTCAACCAGAGAGGTTGGGCTAACCAGCCGCCTCCCTTTTGGGAGGCGCACGCTCTCGCGCGTCATGCCCACTTACTACTATGTATGGGGCACGAGCTAACAGACTGTATGTACACATTCACACTCTTTCTTTCTTTATCTACTACTGTTCCCTGAGAACACCTTCGCATAGCTGACTACTAACTGATGTCAACTCTGATATCCTCTTCTTTGTCTACACGCTGGACTATCATTCTCAATTTTCACTACAACACTTATTTCTCTTCCCACGCGCGAACAAACGATAGTGACCCGAGCTTGAGATGAAAACACAGTTCCTATTCTTCTACAACACCAACCCCGCAACGAACATTGGTTACACTCACGCGGGCATGAACACATGTTATAACTAAAACGTTCATTCTTTCAACAGCAAATAAACAACGTTTATCTTATCTATCAATTGAGTCTTTGTTTCCTTAAATTCCATTCGTTTCATTATTTTCTTGCGGCGAGCTAGGGTATTATGCCCTGGTCCGCAACAGAGCAGACACTGGCGTATGCATTTGTGGCCGGCCTTCCCACCCATGTTAAGCAACTGTTGAGGGCTTCCACCAGCATATCTGTAACGCCCATGGAACATTTGTTGGAACGCGCTCAAGCTATTATCAGAGATGAGGAGGACCTGAGGGAACCAGTTGTAATGATGACGCAGGCAGCCAAGACTAATGCTGAAAAGAGTCCCAGTTTGAGACCCACGACCAATGGGAGATGTTTCTGTTGCGGCCAGCGAGGCCATTTCGCAAGAAGTTGTACTAACAAGCGGCGGGGGCGCCCACGCTGTTTCCAATGTGGTAGTTATGGACATTTATCCCAAAATTGTGTGGGAAATGCATCAGGGGGCAGGACATCAGCGCCGCCCTGTTCCCCGGACAAGATTTAATTGAGGTGCAACCGACAATAAATGTGTACGTGAACCAAGTGCCTTGTTCAGCTCTTCTCGACTCCGGGTGCTCACACACCATCATGAGTGCCAAGTTGTGTCGAAACTGGACAAAGCAGAACATTAAAGTAACCACAATAGGTGGCAATATGCAAGCTTACTGTGGAGCCAGAACTGTCAAAGTCCACACAGACTCTGGTGTGGCTGCAAACATTAATGTGCTGGTGATGCGAGGGGATTTGCTGGGATTTAATGTATTGTTGGGATATGATGCTATTAAGGCACTGGGGGGAGTTGTTATCGGAAGAGATGGGACTGTGCGGTTTTTGGAAACCCCAGTGTGTGCTGCAGTTCACATTGATCGGCCTGATTTTAAGGTGGACTACGACCATCACCAAAAAGCATGGACTGCATCGTGGAAGTGGACAGAAGGAAGGGTTCCAACCGAACTCAAGAATAGCATTACAGATTACTCGCTACCCGACGAAGCCCGTAATGAATACGAGAAGGAGCTTGAGGCATGGATCCAGGATGGATGGCTGATCCACTACCCCAACAAGCTTGGACCACCCAAGGGTCTGATTCCCTCAATGGCGGTAGTCCAGCATAACAAATCAAAAGTTCATCCGGTGCTGGACTATCGTGAACTCAATAGATACATTGAGACGTACACTGCCGATGCTGATGTGTGCGCCAGCAAGCTGAGAGAATGGCGCCAGAAGGGCTCCAATGTGTCTATAGTAGACTTGCGGAAGGCTTATTTGCAGGTGCGAGTGGATGAGACATTGTGGCCGTTTCAGACAGTGTTGTTCCGGGGTCAGAGATACTGCCTTACTCGACTTGGCTTTGGGCTGAATGTGGCACTGCAAACCATGAAGACCATTGTAAATGCAGTGTTGTCCCAGGAAAAGACCACTGAGGACGCAACATCGGCCTATATTGACGATGTGTACGTCAATGAAGATATACAATCTGCGTCGCACGTCAGAGAAAAGTTAGCTCAATTCGGGTTGGAGTGCAAGGATCCCGAATGTCTGAGGGATGGAGCACGGGTATTAGGATTGGACGTCTGTGGGAAAGACGGTACCTTACGATGGAGGCGTGGCAGTGAGATTCCAAACATCCCTGATGTTATTACGTGGCGGACTATTTTTTCCTTGTGTGGGAAACTTATCGGTCACTTACCAGCGTGTGGCTGGCTCCGAGCAGCTGTGGGCGTCATCAAACGCAGGGCAAGTTTAGTAACTACAGGTTGGGATGATGTATCTGATGATGCTCTTCTAACTCTGATGACGATGGAAACCCTAGAGAGAGTTGACAAGGAGGACCCTGCCCGTGGAGAATGGTGTGTCGATGGGGATACTGTGAATGTGTGGGTTGACGCTAGTTCTTTTGCATTGGGAATGTTATTGGAGCAACATAGAAACGTAATTGATGACGCGTGCTGGCTGCGACCCATGAATGATGCTCAACACATCAATCTGGCGGAACTGGATGCTGTTGTGAAGGGCTTAAATCTGGCACTACAATGGCAGTCAAAGAAGTTGCACTTGTACACGGATTCTCTCTGTGTCTACCACTGGGTGTCCGACACTCTTTCGGGGCGAACGAGAGTCCACACTTAGGCAGCCAGTGAGATGTTAATCCACCGGAGGCTAAACACCCTGAAGAGTCTGGTATCGGAGTATGAACCGTCGGTGAGTGTAACGCTCGTGGCATCACTGTAATCGTGCAGACCAACTAACCCGTGTGCCTCACAAATGGTATGAAGCTGTGAAGGCAGGTGTAGAGTTCGCTGCTCAATCTTGCGCAGTTGGCGCGATTAGCTGATGCCAAATACAAAGAATTCATGTGCAGAGTGGACATCCAGGTATCAAAAGAACTCTGTATTTTGCGAGGCGTGTGGATCCGGCAGTAACAAGGGCAGATGTCAGGCAGATCATCAAGCACTGTGAGGCATGCCAATCTATCGATCCTGCACCTGAGCAATGGCAGAAGGGGCGATTGGAGGTTGAGCATGTGTGGCAACGAGTAGCGATGGATATTACCCGTTACAGTGGTAAGCCTTTTCTAACCCTTATCGACTGTGGACCCACTCGTTTTGCGGTGTGGCGGCAAATGACCAGGCAGGACTCAGCGAATGTTGTCCGCCAACTGTCATCTATCTTTTCTGAGCGGGGTGCCGGAAGAGATATTGACGGACAACAATGCTGCTTTTTGTAGCCACCAAGTTCGGCAGTTGTTGAATGAGTGCTCATATGCCATCAGGGAATGGCATTACTGAGAGGAGCGATCGCAGCATCAAGAGAATTGCTGCCAGAAAGCAATGCACCATACAGAGGCCACGTATTGGTATAACATCACACCAAAGGATGGGAAGACACTAACAATAGCACCGGCCAATGCCATACACAAATACCATGTTAGGATAAAGGGCATTGACACTGTCCAGCCAATCGACGAGGAGAGTCATGAAAAATACAAGGTAGGGGGTCCAGTTTGGGTAAGACCCCCTGGAAACCGGTGCACCACCAAGTTCAAGCGAGGACGAATATCTGGAGTGGTCAGCCAGCAGTCCTTGTTGATGGAACCCCACGCCATGTGCGCAATCTTCGCCCAGCTAGTGAAGTACATCCTACAACTACAGAGAGCGATGAATCATCAGATGATGAGCTGCTGGTAAGTGAGGTCACCGAGCAAGAGAGTAGTAGTTGTAGTTCGTCTGATCAGGCAGGATCAGAACCAGAACCAGAATCACACCCAGAACCAGAACCAGAACCTGAATCCGAGATTGTAAATACCACCCTTCGCAGAAGCCAGCGAACTAAGAGGCGACCCTATGTGATCATCAGATCAGGGGGGAGTGTAGTACTTACCAACAAAACAAACACCCACGTGTTTGTGCCTTGTGTAGGCACGCGCGACAACAAAACTTGGGTTTTTATAAGCGGAAGTCTCGAGGTTGTCAGGAATATCCGGGTGCATGCGCAAGAGGAGGGATTAAGAGAGTGGTAAAAAAGGCAGGTCGAGTGAGAAGGTTGTGGTTGTTGTCATTGGACGTTACAGTGACGCGTGCATTAGCAGTTGATTAAGAAGTTGTTTTTTTTGTGTCAAGTCGTGCACCTCGGTGAAGATCATATAAGTCGTGCACCTCGGTGAAGGTGAAGGTCATATAAACTATTGTATACACTATATTTAGACTGGACATTTTTATTTTACAAGAAAAAGAAAACAAAAACGTTAGAACCCAAAGGTTCTAGAAGATTGTGAGAGTGCCCCCCAAGAAAAGTACTGAGAAAAAAGACAGAAAAAAAAAACATTTTAAAAAACTTTTTTCGCATGCTTCTTTTCTTTCAGGTTTTACCTACCAGGTAAGACTGTTTCTTTCTGTGGTATTATTTTAACAGGGACTAAGTATATTTTCCCGTTTAAAATTTGTTACTATCGCTTTGATGATAAATTTGACTTTGTCGTTTCATTCGATAGAATTAGTCCTAGAGTTAGTCTCTCAATTAGAGACACCTTTTTGTATGTTCTATTATTTAAATCTGTATAATTGGTACTTCAGATTGTTTGTTAATTCCTGCTTTGGGTAATAAAATCCATACAGCATTTTATTTTTCAATAAAACTTGACTAAACTAATAGGACATAGCTCCACCTCAAGACATGCAATACCCTATATCATATCAGCAACTGCTCATCTGTTTCACCGCTATTAAATTTCCTTTGTTCCTAATCTCTTCTTTTCCTTTATACTTGCTGGGCTACAGCTGCCCACTCTAGAATTATTCATGGGTTTTCTAACTTACACACACCAACTGAAGATACAGCGAATACCAGAATGATTGACAGCAGAAACATCCAGACTCCGACTCGTCCCTATTTATTTAATTTCCGAGCATATCAGTTTAAAGTTGTTCAACTTCTGTTCAACGTTCCTTTTGATTTAGTTGTCAGAATAATATCAGCGCGTAATTTAATTCTCAAAAGTATCAGTTTAAATGATTCAAACTCTTTTCAACGTTTTTTCAATTTAATTCCCAGAAGTAGCAGTTTAAATGCTCTCAAACTCTTCTCAACATCTTTTCCAATTTAATACTCAAAAGTATCGATTTACATATTTTCATTTTTCCTTCCCAGAAACAATTATCGAGCCTAATGACCGTCCATTCGTCAGTTTAAACGCCTTCAATTTATCGCAAAGAACGGAACAGCACCTGTTTACACCTACAATATATATAATGTTAGCATTTCATTTTATTTACTATTATCTTCCCTCAATCATCGTTAAGAATAAAATAAGACCAAAACGCACAGACACATTTTATTTCAAAATCAAAAATAATAATTTTAAATGCTTACAAGTTATCGTTGAGCACAAATTCAAAATCAGAAATAATAATTTTAAATGCTAACTAGTTATTAACAAGCATAAATGAAAGGGTCGCCAGTTTTACTAATTCTCGCCCCCTGCTCCTTCAATCATTCGCCCCATTATCAATATCTCCGCCCCTGGGTGGGGTAGTAACAGAAAATCCTCGTCTTTTAATCTCTTTGTACGAGAAAAGGGCCTGCCTAAGTGTAACAATTCTACACACCAATTTTATTTCTTTAAGACACGACTGATATCATTCAGCAATTTAAAGGCATCAACCATTCTTCACTTTAAAGCACAATTTGTATCAACCGATCATTTAAAAAAAAACGTTAATTATTCTCTACTTTAAAACACAATTTGCGTCAACAGATCACTTAACAAAGCGTTATTCTGCACTTTAAAACACAATTCCTCTCCAAGGGTTGTTAAGTTTTGAGACATTTATGTTGAACAAAGATGGCGGCTTAGTTCAGATCAGTAACCAAGATGGCGGCGTAGTTCAGATCAGTAACCAAGATGGCGGCGAAGAATTAAATGCGGTCCGTGACGTAGCAAATGGCAAACTGATTGAATCCAAAATTCGACGATTTTTATAATAATTTTGCGAGGTTTTGATTGGTTGTTTAGCACAGCCGTTGGTTATAAAAATGATTGGCGAATCCATTCGTCTCATACCCCCCATCACTTCGTCTGATGGGGAAGGTCTCCTCGCGGCTTCGGCTGTAGGGAGACAGGGTAGTACATGTCAAGGATTCGTCACTTGACACTCAGCCTAACAGGTGAGGGGCCGGGAACCGGCCCAGCACCTGTTGGACTGAGGTACACCGCCTGGGTAATACCTAAGAGGTCCACCCTCCCAGGCCTTGCCACCGGGCTTTCCGGTGGGGCAAGTTTATTGCTTGCTGCCTGAGGCGCCCCGACTGGGGAATGCCGACGGGGTTACTCCGGCAATTTTTTAAATTGCAGGAGTGCCCCTCCTTTAGGGGAGCCTGCGGGGTTCCCACTTTCCGGCCTTGTGCCACATAATGCTGATGTGGTCAGCATTTAAATATATTCCCCCTATCGCAAGTCAAAAACGAGCAAGACGTTAAACTGCGACCATTTCTACCTTACTAACTAAATTAACCAATTAATACCTAACATAATGTTTCCAGTTTTTTTGGGGTTTTTTTTTGTTACAAAAAAAAAGCCACTTGTTAAAACCCTTTTGTAAACTTCCTATTTTGTCAAATAATTCTTTTTGTATCTTTTTATTTTTTTGGCAAACATTTGTTAAAATTTTGTGAATTTTTGTGCATATGTTTATGTGTATTTGAAAAAAGTATTCTATTTGTATGTTTATATATATTTAAAAAGTGTTTATTTTTATATGCATAAAAAAATGGCTTCTTTTTACACACATTATACCAATATATTAATTCTTTTTGACCGATGAGAATAAAGACAAATTCCCAATCACCAGGAAAAAATAGCTCAAGTCAAAGAGAAAATTAACTCACCCGACAGTGTAGCTTGACACAATAATTTTACATGACTGACGCCAACTATAATAGGTTCAGACTGATGTATTACAGTGGATGCAATCGAATTGAAATTCTGTATGATGGTCACCCGTGGTGACCAAAGGTTCGTGGACCTAGGTATTGATTACTTGGGTTGTTGTGTCCGTGGATTTTTGTTCAGGATGTTTCCTGGTCTTCAGTTAACATTGTAACAATGTTTGTGATCGTTTTAGGATCGTCTAGAATTTGTTAAACTTCGCAGACATCCAAGGTCATATCTTGGTTTAAACAGCACCAAATATAACACGATGAAGACTGTAGTGTTCACCGGTACATAAGTGTAGTTCTAAGAGGTTTCAATTCAAACACCGACAGAAGCTCAATAGCATGAACTCAGTCAGTTCTACGATGACAGGATTGATGTGAGATTCCTGTATTTCCTGCCTCAACAGTGGTTCGCAGATAAAGAACAAAAAACAGGGAAATATTTTTAAAAAATCAAAAGTCTTATGTACAGAACTCAAAGTCTCCAGGAAAGACATGCACTGCTGGATGGATTCACAGGTGCTAAGTTGGCTGCTCTCTCCTCTTGCTTGCTGTCTGCTTAAAGAAATTAATTCAATTTGGTATCATTCATTTGCAAGTTTATCACGAGATCTGTAAGCGACAAATAACCGACTCCAAACGTAATCTTGGTTTTCGTTTGTATGGATTAATGATTAAATAATTCTGATTACAGAAAAAAATGTTATTTTTACAATTATGGACAGAAAAAAATATATGCAATGTCTTTTTTCTTCACAAGCAGTCTGCTTAAACAGTGAGTGAAACGAGACCTTTTTCGACAACTGATTTTCTTTCTCTCATTATCAGATAGTAAATGGAGGGCATGGCGCCGTGTAGAAGTGGATAGTCCCAACACTCAACTGGGGATTCCTGCTTTTCGAGTTACTGAAAAATCTCGTCTGAACTCAAATCTCTGGTCCCCCCTCGCCAATCTTTTACGAAAAAACACCCGTCTAGCTGGATCCACTGTCAAAAATTTTCCCCACTCTTTATCTGTGCCTAAATCAAAACGTAGATTCCACGAACAAAGCTTCTTTCCTAGAACTGCACGCCTGTGGAACTCTGTTCCGTCCGCCTGCTTCCCACCTGACTACAACCTGGATGTCTTCAAGTCAAACGTAAACAAATTCCTGATGAACCGCCCCCTTAAGTAGACACGTCATTAAATCTCCACACTAACGTACTGTACTTGCAATAACCCTTATCCCTGAGTGGCTTCCGGGTCTTGATAAGTGGTGATCACCGTGTAAAAAAAAAATCGCTCTGCACCTCCTTTTATTGGAAGGTAGCAGGTGGAGGTAAGTGAGTTTACGTTTCTCATCCAACCAATTTCTCTGCATTATGTCATACTCTGATTCGCTCTGATTGACTAATTTGCCAAATCACTTGTGCATATTAATTACGTTATTTCCCCAACACAAGATTTTCACATGGCAAAATCTGACAACCTTGACCTTAAGGTTAAATCCCAGACAAAACATTACTATTCAACACCATGCAACAATTCCCGTTGCAAAACAATATTATTATTAAGGTTTGTATTTTATGTATCCAACCAACAATTTTGGCGCAGCAAAACTGCCTGCTGGTACCCGGGACAATTTTCGATCATCATAGGTGGTTGGGTCACAATGTGTGAATTTAAGGTATTATTCATAGATGTTCAGTGTTCAGTATTAACAATTTGCTTTTCATCTGATGAGAGAAAATCCGTTAAGTATGTGACTATGTTGGTTATTGTTGTGCTTTTTATTGTCGCTATTGGGTGGATTTTACTTATTGAGTGTGTTGTTGTTTCGGTTGAAGAGGTATGTGAATTTGTTTGAGTGTAACTTTTCATTAATAGACAGCATGATGATAGTACTGTCTTTTTGGGATTTTTGGGTTTTTTTTTATCTTTGGCGTTTGAATAACTCTGGTATGTTAAGCTCAGCTTCAGAAATAGTTAAATTTCTGATGTAATAGCTAGTGTACACATTATAGCAGATTTTGCATGCAGAACCAATATATAGTCTCATAATGCTTTGTGTTACGTAAGGTAGGAACATGTGGGCGGACTTGTGTTTTACAGTGTTACGTATGACGTTGTGTTTGAGATAGCGTTTGAGGAAATCAATCTGATAGCCAACCCTTGTACGTTTTCCTGAAATTTGAGATTATTTTGTTTTGGTTTTGCAAAATCTGTCTGATTAAGACTAAATGAGACAAGGTTAATATAGTTTGTTTGTAGCATTGTTTGATCTGTAAATTAAAGTCATTTATAGAAGGTATAAAAATGCTGAGGTGTTACGAATAGACAGAAACTAAAGCTGATTTAAATATATGAGTGGAAGGAGCTGTGCAGATTCTGCAATTTTGCTTTTGTTATATTTGTTTGCTTTCGTTTTATATTATATTAAATCTTATTTGCGTCAGTTTAGTCTGATAGAAGTTATGTATATTATATTTGTGGAACATTTTCTTTCTTTAGATGTCTGTTCAACCTTAATTTCGAGAAAGATGAGTTAAATTGCATAAGTAAAATGGTGTTGATGGTGGTTGGAGGGACGCCATGTTCTTGTTTGGCTTGTTCGAGATGGAAAAATAGAATTGATCCTGACATCACATACTGTTGATATCTTATGCGTTTTAATTTTAATAAATCCACTGCAAAAAGAAACTAATTTTACTATTTTAAAATACGAGAAAAAAAAAATGAAAACAAAATCAGAATTTTATCAGAACTGCATTATCTACCTTATTCAATGATTGTCTGGGGATTGAATTTTCTCTCCTGTTTTTCATTGTTTAGCTATTATAGTTATGTGTCACTCGCCTTTTTTCTCGTTACTCTTAGGTAAAATTGAATTTTACATCTAAGATGTAAACAGTATGTGATGACAGTGTGGCGTACCATACACACTTTGTCAATGATGTTAAGGTAAATATTGTTTCATAGTTAACAGGAAACGAATTAGTATTCGTCAGTCAATTTAATAATTTGTTTTCATTTTTACATTTGATAAAAAATAATATAGTAGAATATTTCACCCTTTACATTTTTATTATAAAAATAAAATCGGTTGGTTTTAAATATACAAACATTGATTTTTGGTTTTGATTTCATTTTTTATTATATTTTCTAATAATAAAATCAGTTTTTCTTGTTTCCTTTTGCAGTGGAATTATTAAAATGGATTTGAAATTTATTACTAACGATAATTTCAGCAAATAACAATTTTAAAATATTTAAATAAAAATGTTTTATAAAAAAGAGTCTTCAATCTAATAGGTTCCACTTTGTCAACTAAGTTACAACCCCTGCCCCATCGCCACAATGTTGCATCTCTGCGCCTGTTTTACAAATGTTTTAATGGAATTTGCTCTGATGAAGTCGTTGCACTTGTGCCCCCTTGACATACATATCCGCGACAAACCTGCTTAGCAATAAAATCACACATCCCTTCACTGTTGAGGTCGTTAAATGCCAGAAAACTTCTACAAGTTTCTTTCCTCGAACAGCTAGGCTTTGGAATTCCCTTCTTGCTACCTGCTTCCCCGACTATACTGATATGCAGCATGCAATGTAAATCAACATCTTGTAAATCTTTCCAAGGCATGGTCCCAAATAGAGTCCAAGTGGCGATATGCCTTGTAAAGGGTGAACGTGAGTAAAAAAAAAATAAAAAGTAAACAATATTTCTTCCAATTAATATTTTAACTTAAACAAACCAAAAAATAATGATCTTTATAAACAATATTCTTCACGCCAATGGTTTATCAATAAAGTATATTGCGGAAAAAATGTTTTTGTGCAACGATGCAATCAATAACCCTATCTTCAATAAGGATTTCTAATTCTCTTTATGAAATATAGAAAAAAGGATGATGGTCGAATAAAGATACAATTTTAATGCATGTAATGTCTTCTATTAATCATGATACAAAAAAAAAGATAAAAATTGAATGAATTAAATAAAATAAAAATTAATAAGTAAAATTCAAAAAGCATTTTTTTTAATTTAAAACCGGCATTAGATTCTGAAGATATTTTAGGAAATAGCGTTTTATTTTTCTGATTACTTAAATAAAATGTCACAGTTGTTGCCGATTTGTTTGAACGCCACTATTTCAAACTTAAAAATAGTTAAGAGTGATTTGTGTAATGTAAGCTTAAGTGCAAGGTGCTTGCCAATTGGACTAGAGTAAGTTTTATTATTAATAATAATAATAATAATAATAATATCTTTAAAGCCTGAAATTAGGAATAACCCAACTATCACACAAATTTAATTCGTTTTTCTTGGGGTTTACTTTTGTCAGTTATTTTGAAATTTTTTTTGTTGAGTTTAAAGTGTAAGAATTATTACTTAAAACATATTTTAACGTTTTCTTTTTTAATTCTTTGAAATTAAAATATTTCTCTTTTTCAAAGACCTGAGAGATTTTAATGAAAAAGGCAGAAAAATACCTGCAGTGTAAGGACTGCTTCATCAATTGCAATTCATAAAAAAAACACAGTCCACTGTCGATATTTATAATAACTTTATTTAACCTTCTTTGTTGTAGAGAGAAGCATGTTAGTAGCTGGTGTTATATAGCTGTGACACGTGAGATAACATGCAATTCTTTCCTGTATAAAAGGGTAGAAAATGAGGGTAACAGTACCAAATATGTAGGATATGATAGGATTTGTATGGATCAGCAAAGAGGTTTTGGGTAGTTTAAATTTTGGATCCACGGATAAGATATTCATTTTCATTTCATGAAAGGGAATTCATTAAGTGTGTCATATGCGACATGTGAGATAACAAAGAATTATTTCTCTTTGTCAAGATATAGAAAGGTGAGGGCTTTATCGTTTAAGTTTTGAAGTGTAGTTGGTTGCGCTCTTATTAAAATGGCATATAATGTTGGTCTTTTATGACTGTATGATTGAGAATATTGTATGTTATAGATATGTGAGTTGATATTTGACTCCTGGATGTTAGATGTTAACAATTTCCTTCTCATCTCATTTGTAAAATATGTGACGAGGTTGGTGATTCTTGTGCTGTTTGTTGTCAATATACAACAGTTTTTACTTACTGAATCTGAAAATGTGTTGTTGTTTCGGTAGATGAGGCATGTGAATTTGTGTTTGAATCTAACCTTTACAGTATGAACAGCATGTTGGTGGCGTCTATTGTTCTGGTTGTCTCGGTTAGATAACTCTGTTATGCAAAGCTCAGCTTTAGTAATAGTGGCGTTTCTGTTGTAATAAGTAGTGTAAATAACAGAATTATTTCCCTTTGCCAGAGCATAGATAGATGAGGATCTTTATCTCTTGTTTTTTTAAATGTTATCTGATGAAATATTGTCAAAAGTGGGCATAATGTTTATCTCTCTTTGCATCAGTGTAATCTGATAAAAGTTCTATATGTTTGGAAATAATTTCCATTACATAGATGTGTTCAGTCTTAAACTTGTATGTGAAGGCTGAGCAGGTGTTATTCGATAGAATATAAATGAATTTGAAATTAAATTATTTTAAAATAATACTTTAAGATTAAAAACTAACGCCCTTCTTGGAGTTAACGTGATTATTATGAGACACATAGATATCCATTGTTCTTCTTTAAATTTATTGTGAGTGTCTCACCATCATTGATTGTCAATTTCTGAAAGACCCATTCCTCCTTCTCCTTTGACAGATACAACATTTGTAGACATTTGTTTCTGTACATTACTGTTTTGCAGTGCCAACATTTACCTCGATTTAGTGTCTAGGCTTCTAATTTCTTTTGTGACCAGTTCTTAAGGTTATCCCTGATATGTCTAGAAGGTTGTTAGATCTCTGAGTGTGCTATTGTTTCAGTAGATGGGGCATGTGAATGTCTGTTTGAGTTTAACCTTTTCAATATGGGCAACATGCTAGTGGCATTAATTTATTGTTCTGATTGTCTAAGCTCAGTTGTAGTAATTGTGACATTTTTAATGTAATAAATGGTGTAACATATTTCCCTTTGCCAGAAGTTAGGAAGATGGGGTCTTTACCTCTTACGTTTTAAATTTGTGATCGGTTGAAATATTGTCAAAATTGGGTAAAATGCTTTTCTCCTCTTGCATCAGTGTAGTCTGATAGAAGTTCTCGAGATAATTTCTTTACACAGATGTGCATTCAAGTCAAACTTGTATATGAAGGTTGCTGCTAGCAAGTGTTCCTATTTACAATGCCTCCCCACAGGACAGAGGTAGACACCAGGGTTGTTTTTAAATGTGGAGAAAAGGAACAAAAATAAAAATTGTTTCAGTCGTGAAGGATTTCTCCTCCACTGACAGAGAACAAGAAATTGAAGTGCAGCATCTGAAGAACAGATACTACACTTTGATCTTGACCCGAAGGCCAAGGATGAATTTGAAATCAAATCATTTTTTTAAATTTTACTTAAAATCCATTGTTCTTCTTTAAACTTATTGTGACAGTGTCAGTATGAATATTAATAATTTTAGTATATTTTATATTCCTGATGTTGATATACCATCATAAACATTCAGTTCTACAAGATCATCAGATATTGTCTGATGCTCACAATCATTGTCGAATTCTGAAAGACCAATACTTAATGCTCCTCTGGCATATACAAACATGGTAGATATTGGTTTATGTACATTACTATTTTTGCAGAGGCAACATTTACCTCGATTTAGTGTCTAGGCTTTCAATGTCATTTTGTAACCAATTTAGTTAATTAATGGCAGTTACTTTCTTTCTTGTGAGTTGTTTTACAATTTTTTCTTACATGATGTAAATATTCTCAGCTAATTTTTCCTCATATTAGCATTTTTGTTGGACCAGTCTCTATTCCAATATCTTTAGAGAAAGTAGGTACAAACTGCATGTGTCAATTAAATCAGTGTCCAAGCTGGCATACAGCTTAAGGTTATTCATGAAGAGCAGAGTGGTTGATTATTTGGATCTTGTTAGGTGCACAGACACATTTTGTTAGTACTCCGATTTTTATTCAGTATTCATAAATCGTATCGCTTTTTCAATTTTCTAATTCAGACACTCCATTTGAGAAAGCTGTATGAATTGCATATATATTCGCTTATTACTAACCATATCAGCTTTCGTTGAAAGATAGAGCCACACACTTTATAAAAATATGATTTCTCGCTATTTTTTAAATATTATTCCAGTGTAAATTTTCAGAATTCGAAGTTCCCTTGCTGGAGTTAATACATGCTTTTCATGAGACACATAGATATCCAAGTGTTCAATTAATATTCTACTTTAATCTAAAAGCGTTCAGTTAGTAAAAAAATGAAGAACACTAAAGTTCTTCTCACCAATGGAATACTGAATTATGTTATAGTATATTTTTCTTGTGGTCTTCTTGTTTTAAAAGATTTTAGTACAGGAATTCATCTGGTCCGGTGTAGGATCCTCCTAAGTGATGTTACTTGAGGTAACATCACGAAAGTGTACAATATTTTCATGTATTGTTGAGAGCATTTTATTTGGGTTTTTACTTATATATTATTTTGAATATTTGTTCAGGGTTTACTTGTATAGAAAGTATCCTCATGTCAGATTGTCTTAAACTTTTGTACCAAAATACCAAAGACACTTTAATATAGTTTCTAGAAGGTAATTTAGACATGGAAATGTGTTTGTATATGCACTAACATATTTTATTTTTTTGTAAACGAGGAACCACACATTTTACAAGAATATGATTTATCTCTTATTTTAATTGCCTTATTTTGAGATTACAAGCTGGGTTGAAAGCAGCCAAACCAGCTGCCAAGATTCACCCACCTTTTATTGACTTCAACTGAGAGCTCTTTTACTCGTTGTCCCCTTAAGTGCAATTGTCTGGATCTCTCTTGCACTTGGTTCACCAGGAATACTGGTTAGATAGGTCTTAAAGTTTTTCATAAGCTCTGTAGCAGCTATAATCACCGAGATGATTGATATCTCCCTAAGATTCCAGTTTCTCTTCATATACATTGATATTTATTCTGCTTCTCTCTTTCAGCTCTGTTCTGGCATCCAGTATTAGGAACACTGACTTCTACGCAGGTTGCCACTCTTTTATTCCATATTACTATGTCAGGTTTGACAGCAGCATTTTCAAGGTAGGTGACTGTAGGGATTCCATGGTCCTAATGTACGGAGTATTTCTCATTTCCAACAGTTTTATTAAGTTGCTGTTCCCAGGACTTGCTGCTACATTGGATGCTTAGTCTTTTACAGATTGTCCAGCGGAGGTTTTTCTCATGTATGTGCTCGCATATAACACAATAAATGGTGCTTCTGTGTAAATGAGGAAACCACATGTTTCACAAGAATATGGTTTCACTCTTTTTTTGTCTTGTTTTGGGGCTAAGCTGGATATGGGGCAGCCACATTAGCTGCAAACATTCACCCACTTTTTATTTACTCCAGCAGAGTTCTTTTCAGGATCTTCATTGTCCGCTTAAGCGCAATTGTCTAGATCTCTCTTGCACTTAGTTTGCCAGGAATACTGGTTAGATAGGCTTCAAAGTTCTTCACTCTACTTTTTTTTTATTTTACTTCTGTCGAAGTTCTCAGAAATCAAGGGGCCTCTGTATGAGTTCGCATATGTTTTACTATATGATCTTTGCGCATAAATGAAGAGCCACATATTTCACAATAATAGGGCTTTTCTCCAGTGTGAGTTCGTTTGTGAATAACCATATATGCTTTTGTTGTAAAAGAAGAGCCACATATTTCACAAGAATATAATTTCTCTCCTGTGTGAGTTCGCACATGTTGTACCAAATGATTTTTGCGTGAAAAACACGAGCCACACACTTCACAAGAATATGGTTTCTCGCCGAAATGTGTTTGCATATGTTGCAACAAATGATGCTTCAATGTAAATGAAAAATCACACACTTCACAACAATATGGCTTCACTCCTGTATGTGTTCGCATATGTTGTAACATTGAACTTTTCTGAGTAAAAGAAGAACCACATATTTCACAAGAATATGGTTTTTCTCCAGTATGTGTTCGCATGTGTTTAACTATAAAAGATTTCCGTGTAAAAGAACGGCCACACACTTCACAAGAATATGGCTTTTCTCCAGTATGTGTTCGCATATGCTTCAGCATAGAATGTTTCATTGAAAAAGAAGATCTGCATATTTCACAAGAATATGGCTTTTCACCAGTATGTGTTCGCATGTGTATAACCATATGAGATTTACGTCCAAAAGAAGAACTACATATTTCACAAGAATATGGTTTCTCTCCAGTATGTGTTCGCATATGTTCCAGCATATTAGATTTTTTGGAGGATGAATAGCCGCATATTTCACAAGATGGTTTTTCTCTAGTATTAGATTGTAAGTTCATATTTGAAGTAAAAATACTTGAGATTGTGTCTGTACAATTGTTTTTCCTGTATTTTTCCATATTGTTCATTTAGGATGGAAACAGAACTCTACATATGAACAGAAGAATGTACAGGGATTCACAGAATTTGGTTTGACTTAAGATTCTTTAAAAATAATTTAATAAAACTATACTTTTTATAACCAAAAAGATGAACCAATCATGTCAGTTTTCATCATTATAAGAATGTTTGCTTATTTTTTCAATACTATGGATTCTGAAATTTCATCTTTATTAAAAGGTTCACAAATGACAGTGTATAATGCCTTCCACTTGCAATAGATTATACAGTGAGTTTTCTATTGAATATACTAACAGAAAAAGAAATACATATGCGCTTAAAACGGAATTTTAACTTTAGGTAATTTACATCAAGAAATTTATAGCATATTTTCATATTCAAGTCACCAAGGGAATGACGATCCATTCAAATCCAATTATACATGTATTTCTGTTTTTGTTTGATTGTTGAAGATTCTGCAAATATAAACAATTCAAGTAAAGACAAGAGATTTATACATGTTCTTTGTCAAACAAAATTGTTTTTCAATGTCAATCAGTGTTGTGGACGTTGTTAAATGCTGTCTCCAAAATCGAGAAGGACAAAAGCAGTGGACAGACAACAATAAAAGAAACAACACTCAGAAAAATATGAACTTACAAACTGTGTAAATTTAATACATGCGACTGGTATAAGAATTATAAGAAAGGAACAAGAGTAGAGAAACCTCCACACATCCATAACGGATAGCATCCAGGTGAAAAGAAAAAGATAAACAGAGAAAGGAATTGATATTGCCACCTATCAGTTTAAACATAAAACTCTTGAAATAAGGGGCGATAACCATATATGTCTCAAATTTGAGGGTGTTGTGCATTGTGTCTCTGTGTGCACTGCATGCGAGCAAGGCTAGAATATAGTAGTTTGATAACACGTCTCTATACAGAGCTAGAGAGTAATTTGTCTAATATAAACAGTAAAGATAAATTTCAAGATAAAGCTTTATAAATTTTTTCACAACATATGTTATGTTTCTCTCAGGTGAAGACAGTACTTTTAAATTTGCCTAATGAAAGATATTGTTAAATATTGCACTTCCAAGCAATAGCAAGTTACCAAAAGTAAAGCCAAAAGATAACATAGCGATTGTACAATGTTTTAAAATATGAAATACTTCATTAAGAGAAAGAATTTTACAAAATGAATGTAGGAACAATAATAAAGACAAGAATGTAAGTTAAGCATAATAGAATTGTTTCAAATAAATTTTCAAGTCGCAATAAATAAATCTGGAATTTAATTTCATAAACAATGATTTATAATAATGGGATGACCTGGACAATAAAAACTGACCTTGTATTATATATACAGCACGTTTATATAAACAATTATAAAATATATTGATGTGGAAATCAACAGACGTTATTTGTACACACCAGTATACAACATGAATTTCCTGCCATGGTGACCATGGACTTCACATTAATCTGTAACGGACTGTAGTTCATGAACAACTTGGGCTTTATGAAAAAAGAAATGAAATAAAGATAGAAATAAAAAAAATAAAAGCAGAGACGGATTACCAACATACATGCACGAATGAAAAACAGTCTCATTTATAAATAGATACATTGTTAATACAATCCAAAAAAATGAGTTTCTGTGTGCTTATCATGCTCATTTGGAAAACAGAGAAATGCCTATTTTTATATTGTAAACTGCATTCAGGGTGAAAAAGAAGTTTTCTATGCAACAGTTGAAATTGTTGAATCAAATTGTTTAAAAGATAACTGAAACTGTTTAAAATTCGACGCTCAGAGTGAAAGGCGAAGAATTATTTTTAAAAAAACATGCAAATGTCATAAAAAATTTGACAGTTGCTTTTGTTGAGTTTGAGTGAATCGATAATTTTGTGAAAAGGTGTTATAAAAATTAGATGATGTTTGTATTTGTGAATCAGAATATTAAATTTGTTGGAGTAGCATAATTGAATTTTTTGCTCAGGACATACTTCGAATATGGAAATTATGATTTTTCCTGGTTTTGGACTGGATTTTTGACAATTATGATGCTTTGTAATGCTATTAGATTTAACGAACAAATTTTTGTGTAGTCCCAAACAAGAATTATAGAGTTATTTGTTCACACGGGGGGGGGGGGGTAGACCTTGATAGTGTAGATAAGAAGGTACCATATTAAATCATTCTGACGAGTATGCATTTTAAATGACCCTAGTGTTGAACTCTTGGAGTACTCTGATGGGGACATTGGGAAAGTTTTCACACACTGCTGCATTACAATAGTAAGTGTTAAAGTAACACGTTTCTTCTTGCTCAGCCTAAAGGGATGGTTAAAAATAAGGGTTATATTTGGAAAATGACGTTTTCCAAAGATCTGTGCTGGGGTTGCTGAGATTCCAGTCTTGGAAATCTGAGTGAATCAGTACAATAAAACAAGCACCTTGTTTAATTTGAGGTTGATCACTACAGATATTGTATGCAGAAGTTTTCTGTTTTCACCCTCAAACGTAATGAGTATTAATAGACCATTAGTGATCAATGTGCTAGGGCATGCATGAAGGGCTTTAGGGGTATTAATACCCATGAGAGAGATGTCATCGAATTGTGTGGTGAGACAAAAGAAGCCTCTGATTAACTATGGTAAAAGTGTGGCTGAAAGAACAGCTGATATCGTTCATAGAAAGTAGAACCTATAGCCAGAGAAAAAATACCATGAGGCTGGAAAGTCTAATTAAAGCTTAAAAAATGCCATTCAAAGAACTGAAAGGTGTTGGCCTGGAAATAATGTGGATGGGGTTTGTTTCTTTTCTTAGCCAAGGTAAGTGTGAAAAAAAATGTGGGGATTGTTTCTTATAAGAGGAAGGATTAAGAAGAAAATTGTACATACATTTTTTAAAAAGAGGTAAATAAGGTGTGGTAAATATTGGACTCTCAGGCAGCAGCGCATTGCCAAAAGTAAAGCCAAAAGTGAATACAGCTATTTTTAAATGTTTTAAAATATGAAATATTTCATTAAGAGAAAGAATTTTACAAAAGGGATGCAGGAACAATAAGAAAAACGGGAATGAAGTTAAGCATAAAATAATTGTTTCAAATAAATTTTAAAGTTGCAATAAATAGATTTGAATTAAAGTTCATAAACAATGATATATAATTTAGTAACAATAAGATAATCTAGACAATAAGGAATGATCTCGTTGTTTGATGTTTGAATCTATTTATTGCGACTTTAAAATTTATTTGAAACAATTATTTTATGCTTAACTTCATTCCCGTTTTTCTTATTGTTCCTGCATCCCTTTTGTAAAATTCTTTCTCTTAATGAAATATTTCATATTTTAAAACATTTATAAATAGTTGTATTTGCTTTAACGAACAAAGAAATGATTGATTATATATTGAGAGAACACACGACTGAGAGTTATTCAGTTGGAGAGTTAGTTGTCCATTAATCATAGAAGCATTATGATTAAGAGATTAGAGCGATGTAGAAATAACAGGAAAGGGTGTGTCAATTCTGAGAGTCAGAACATCAAGGAAGTAAATGTTATATTGAAAATACTAATTTCGCATATGGCGTTTTCTTTCAGAGGAAATCCTCTTACAGTATTCACAGTACCTAGAAAATGGGAACCAAAGAAACAATTATGCGCCCCTAGAAAAAATATTGTTCATTCCATTAAAAAACTGTCTCTTGTACATTATTGTCTGCCTTTGGCAAACCATTCGTGGAATATCTAAACACTGATACACATGCATACACAGCCACTAAACACGAGAAACACACATAAAATAAACAGCCGCATTATATATAAAATGTTTATATAGGAAATTGTGAACTGTATTGTTTTTAGATATTATACATACACATCAATGGACTCGTTATTTATACACACCAGTATGCAACAATGTTTCAACTATGTAGGTCAACAGCCAAAACAGAAGTCTTTATTTATAATCTTATTAATTTCTCTTTTTTTGTGAAAAGAGAAATATGATGACATTAACTTATATTTTGCAACAAGTGTAATAAATCAGTCTAATCTGTGCCATCGTTCTTTTTTATAATTTTAACTCATCGGTTGGACAAAACTATCTGTATAACCAAATTTGGATTCACATAATTTTATGAGTAACAAGAATTAAGTCATGAACTCAAAAAGAAGCTAAAATGTTTTATGTAGGAGTTGACCAAAGGGAAATAATATATTGTTAGATTTATCTTCTTCATGTTTATTTTTTAATATTAGTTTTATGTGAAGAAATATTCAGTAATTGAATTAGATGTGTTTTCAATCAAATAAATGATGGACTGACATTTTGGTGAAAAATTTAGAACTTTAGTTATACATCTACATAAAATATAGGTAGTCAATTATATCATTGCTTCTAATATCCTTTAGTAATGAATAATGATGAGCTTATAATGAAGTCTTGCCTAAATGAAGAACATTCACATGCATTACGTGCCAGTCAAAAGAGTTACTTACAATATAGCGGACTCATAACTTTGATAAGTGTTCTTGCAAATATTACAAGTTATCTTGTTGTCACTATTTGTTGTGGTGTAAATGTTGAAAGGAATAATAAGATTCAGAAATAGTAAAATGAATAATATATAACCAGAAATACTGACAAGTATGTTAGTTGAGTGGGAACTCTTCTCAATTAAAGGACAAGTAATGTTACAACTCTCTCCGTCTGCGTCTTGAGTCCAGACTGACTGGAAAGCAGAACTTGTTTACCAGAAATTACACCAGAAATAGTCCATCGTCAGAATCTGTAGGGGTTCCACTCCAACACTATGACAGACAACTTTGATTTGAAGCTGATATTATAGTTTAGTGAATCGAACATGAGCTAGTGCATTGTTGAATAAATTAAGGAAGTTGTGGTAGTGTGTTCGCTTTTCTTTTTCAAGACATTGGAATGTCGTGATTGCATGACACTTCTATGTTGTGACCGCACATTTCAAGGCATTGGACAATTCATGCAGTCACAGTCTACTAACAGTGATCAGTTTCTCACTAAAAATGTAGTGTATCAAGAATAGAATTATGACAGGATTAGAATCTGTATAATCAAATTAGGTAAAATACATTCAAGATTATGTAACACCAGAAAAAGAGTTGAGAAGTGTTTTTCTACAAATAATTATATGCCACAGAGCAGATGTATCAGAAGTCTTTGTCTAACGCAAAACAAGAAAACTTTTTGGTTAAAACGTCAAGCAGAGGTTCACTAGTCACAAGTTGAGTCAGGTAGAGTTTGTTGTTCACAATACGAGATACACATCGACGTTCTCTATTTGCATGTTTTAAACACTTCTCCCACTTCTCCCAATAACTCACCTTTTATAATGTTTCGGGCACACCCAATTTGCATATACCACACAAGACTGCACGAGATCTATGTGTGACCAGAGGCTTTAAAAGACAACAGCCACCATCTTGGCCTCTTTTTTTTCTTTTTCTGTCTTTCAGTCTGCTGCCGAGACAGATTCTCGCCCGTTTCTGAGGTAGATTCTCTCTATGTCTATCACAGCAGAAAAGAAACTTTTTAAAATCACATTTACACGTACATCTAAATAAAAGAAAATGACTTTCTGAAAATTTAAAGGATAACACAGGAATTAATGATCAGATCCAAAGTAACCTCACACTTCTAAAAGTATAGCTGCAATAATTTGTCTTGATCCATGCAGATAAAACTGAAAAATAATATGAGGAAAAAGAAACATTTTAATATAACAAAAAGCCGATAACAATGGAAAGAAACAGTTGGAGATTATAAATTATTTCATACATTTTTAGTTTTCCTACAAACAGAGGAAATGCTGATATTAAATAAAGAAAAATTGCAGCAAAATATCTTTAATGCTTCATGAATTATTTTGTTTTGCAACCAGATAAGAAAACTAAGTCCCAATGATGATAATCAATAAAAATATATATGTACGAGGTGCCTTAAGTAAGTTTCCAAACTTTTTTATACAGGCATTTCAAATTGTTGTAGACTCTTGAAATTCAGTATGTTATTGCTATACATATTATGAGATAACTGACTAATTTTTATGATTTCAAGTTCAAATAAACAGTTACAGCAGGAATTGGAATACATCTTACTAAAGCCTGATTGTAATAGCTGGTGAATTTTCAGAAATGCAATCTGGTTGTGAGGGCATGTTCAAAAAACAATATGCAATAAAATTCTGTTTTAAACTTGGAATAAATATCAGAGAAACGTATGAAATGCTTCAGACCACTTTTGGATCACCTTACATGAATTACACATCAGTTTTTGAGTGGCAAAAGAAATTAAAGGAAGGCAGGAAGCCTGTGAGGGATGAGAAGAGGCATGGGAGGAGTAAATCATAATACCAGAGTTGATTAGCCAAATAAAGAATTTCATGGATAAGAACCACCGTGTGTCTAGACAGACAATAAGTGCACAGTTTGATGTCAGTATGGAAACTGAACACACACAATTATTTGCAAGGAACTGAAGATGCAGAAATTTGTGCGAATGCACCAGTCTACGACGTCATCCTTGTCACAGATTATTTGACCAAGATGGGCATCAAGACAGTTCCTCATCCTCCCTTGCTCCCTGTGATTTTTGGTTATTCCCTGAGCTCAAGAACCTTAGAGGCTGTTCTTATGAGACAATTAGGAAGATAAAAGAGGCTGTGACAAGGGTCATCGACATGCTCACACAAAAAGACTTCCATGGGGCTTTCTAGAAGTTATTGGAATGGTAGAACAAGTGCATTGCAGCCAGAGGAGATCATGTCAAAGGTGACTAGAGTTTTATGTGTGTGCAAAGTCTTTTGTGGAATTATAATTACTTGCATACGTTTGTCAATAAATTCATGGCTTAGCTTACATCTATAGAAAGTAATGAAATGGAAAAAATTGACATTCTTCAAATTTAACTTCTTACTTCAGAAATATGCCCAACTAATTAGAAGAAAATAGAATTTTTTTTTGTCAGTTAATATCACTGTATGGTCATCAAATGTTCTTACAGGTGCATACAAAATATAGACAATGATCAATACATCAAACCCCTCAATGGTTATTGAAATATGCTGAAACTGGCTTTATGATGCTGAAGGGCTTCATATAATAAAATCTCATGTCAATTGTGCCAGTTTGCTGAAGTTGGTCTTATGAAAGAAATTATGTATTAAATTAAACGGTTTAAAAAAGTGAATACATGTCATCTTTCAAACATAGTGGTAAATCAAATCATATTGTTTGATGATAGTAAAGGTTTAGCATACAACTATCCTGAGACATAGATAGTGGTTGAGAATGAGCAGTTTTGGGGTTAAGATCTTAATTTGAAGTTACATTAAAATTCAGATGCATCAACCCAAATGTGAACCAATACTCCATACATGGGCGAATGGTGGCCTTGTAGAGGTACAGGATACTTTCAGGCGTAACAGTTAGCATGGTAGAGAGAGCCCTCCTTCACAGCAGCCACAGCAATGCCCTTGATATATCTGTTCGAACTCATATTCCTTGTGAACATTGAGTTAAGGAGTTTGAACAAAGTACTTTCAGGTAATGTATTATTAGCCGTAGCTATTAGTGATTGAGAAGGTTTCATGTAATTATTAAAGGAAATAAGCTTAGTCTTGACAGCATTGAATGTTACCATCCATTTTTGTCCCTATTCCACTACAAATTGGAGGTCTTCATCTAGGGTTTCTGCCATTGCCTTAAATATGTGTTCATTTGTTTTCCCTTCATACCTGTCATAGGGTGCAGTGTCATCAGCAAATATACCCATCTCAAAGACAATTTTATCAGGGAAGAGATTTATAAATATTAGAAATAATAAAGGTCCAAGGAACAATCTCTTAGGTACAACCGCATTTATATAATATTGTTTAGATGACCATCGAAGACAACCTGGGTTCTTCTCTTATTTAAGAAGCATTTGATTAAGCATTCTTCCAGTGATACCATAGGATCTGATTTTTACGAGAAGACCATACCTTGTCAAAAGCCTTAGATATATTTAGGGTTACTGCCCTACCTTCCCCTGCTTTGTATAGTGTATGCTATATATGTTCAGAGATTACAGTAAGGATATCTGCACTAGAACAAGAGTGCCTAAATCCATATTGTCGGTCAGAAAGTTTATCATTTATGAGTTGGTGGACTAGTGCCTGATTTATTAAAGATTCAAATATTTTAACGACAAGAAAGAGGAAGCTAATGGGGCAATAATTTAATGGGTCAGTTCTTTCACCAGAATTCTTGTAAACTGGTATCACAGAAGCAGTTTTCCAGCAGACAGGAAAGTAAGATTCGTTAATGCATTTGTTAAAAAGTTTGGAAAGAACAGGAGTAACCTCAGCAGAGCATTTTTTAATAGTACAACCGGGATGAGATTAGGTCCACATCCTTTTGAGGTGTCTAGGTTTTTTATATCATGCACTTTAGAATTGGTTATTTACAGATCATCTAGTGTGGTGTCTATCCGCAAAGGAAAATCAAGGAAGGAATGGTTTGCTGGGTCCAATGTAGAGTTTGACATAAACCGACTGGCAAGCATGTTAGTCATCTTGGTTGCCATGCAAACAACCTCATGATTGTTGTATAGTGGGGGAATTGTTGATTGCCAATTATTTACTACACTGATTTAGATTTTCCAGATATTACGGGTTCCTAATTTTTGTGCTTCTATGTGTTTTCTGGTGGTTTTGGTATATTCTCTTTTACCTATCACTATTTTTTTCTTACAATTACTTCTAGCTTCTATAAACTTTTGTCTGTTTGTACTGGACTTATGTCAGATAAATCTGTGGTATGTATGCTGCCTTTGACTAATGGCAGCTGCGCAAGTAGAAATAAACAATTGAGTAAAGTGGAGTTTGCTATGGAAACATGTGCTTCAATTGCCCCTTTGAACCATTCAGTGGCCTCATTTACACACTTGTTCTGCAAGAAGAGGAAAGATATTTACCCATGAGGCATCTCAGATGAGATCCCAGATGGCTTCCCAGTCAGCCTTCTTATAGTACCTTATTACTTTGAGCAATGGCACTTCAACTTTGGGTCGAGTGTTTAGGATGATTTCTAACATTATCACAGTGATCAGCATTTCTGAGTGAGTTATGGGCATTCAGAACACAATCATTTAGAACTGTGGTCAGAAATAGATCTAGAAGTGAGGCTTGTTGATCTTGCTGATCTAGGACATTTCGGAAACATGAATGAGATATAGAGAAGCTATGTTTTATGCTACTAGCTGCATCGGTGTAAGTAGAGAAACAAAGCCAATTACTGTAGTGGACATTAAAGTCACCAAATACATGTACTTGTGTGCTCATATCAAGGGACAGCCCCGGGTCGACGGAGAGCAGTAGAAAAAATATAAGTAGCTAACGCTATGTTGCAGGGTAAATTTAAAGCACATAAAGGCCTAGTCATCTGATTCTAGTTTTGATTCTCTAGTCAAGGGGAGGTTGTTTCGAATATAGACTCCAAATCCATGCATATGTCTGTCTGAGTCCTTACAGCAAAGTGGAAGATAGCCAGGCATGTTAAAGTGGTTAGAATAGAGGAGTGTAGGCTTATTTCACTTAGTGCCAATTTATCCGGGATGTTTGTTAGGAGAAATGATTCAACATCATCAAAATTAGTTCTAAGTCCACAGATATTTGTGAATGCAATCCTCAAGAGAGGAGGCAAATTGGTTTTGTTTGAGTTTACACCTGGTTTGATTCTAATTTTTGATTTAACTGCTATTTTATTTTATTTAAAAGTTTGAGTTAAAGGGTGATAAGTGCTGGACAAAGTAGTTGTGTATAATACTAAACATACAACACAACTCTTCACTTATAGAATTGTGCCCCCAGGAAAGCCCATCAGATGTGGGTACAGTCATTTTCATGCATGACATGGCACTACAACCATCCCAATATTATACAACTGAATATAGAGCAGCTGCTCTAAGCACTACCAAAGAGTTAGGTCTCCTGTACTGTCAGTCAGAATACAGCAGTCAGACAAACTATCAAACTGGTACCCTCAACCTGTAAGACAAAAATTATCCCAATCCAATTGCATTGGCATATATGTCACTCAAGCACCCCGAAAATGCTCAGTTTTAGGGGATAGGAATGTGTCAGGAGTGAGGAACGGCGTTCATTGCACTAGTCAGGAAACAAGGTCACTCATTGGGTGTTTCTGTTGAGTCCCTGTGATCGCACCTGTGTTCCTGGTTAATAGACAAAGAAGGAGTATCAAAGCTGAGTGATAGGATATATATATATATATATATTCCTTAAGCAGTTTAGGTTTTCAAACTGGTAATTTGTTTGAGTCACGAACTCTATGAAAGTTGTTGACCAGGACTGAATAGGGCTCCCTTCCTCTTTATTTAGTGCCCAGACGTATAAGATCAGTAGCACAGGTTTACCTTCAGAGTTTTCCTTTTCCTAGATGGATGACCTGAGAAGATCTACAGGTCCATCAGCACTGGGAGGGTTTGCCCCATGTCTGGGTCCTAAACCAGGTATGTCTGCAACCCTGCATGGGTAGCTATGATTAATTGAGTTAGCACTAAAGGTTAAATATCTACTGAAAAGTTACACACCTTAAAATAATTGAATAGAATATTACTATGCTTTCCACTTCATTCTTACTGGAAAATAGGGGGTAAGTAAAAAATTTTGCAGTGGATGCATCTAATTTGTAACTGCTTTAAGAAAGGAGTTAATATATGGTTAAAATATTGTTCATATATTAGTTTATTCGGCAATGGCCAACGCAGGCTTAAGCAACATGATTAAGCCTTTTAATGGTGACGGTGATGTGGTGGTGTGGCTTAAAAAAGTGGACCTTGTAGCAAGGATTCAGAGGCTGGATGATGTGGCCGCAGTAATACCACTGTTTCTAGAAGGGGACGCACTGGCCCTCTATTTGGAGCTCAGCGAGCGGGAACAGGGTGACGCAGATGCCATCAAGGGTCGACTGATCGAAGCTTTTGCAGAGGGGCCTTTCGAGGCCTCTAATAAGTTGAAAGAGAAGAGGTGGACTGGTGAATCTGTTGATGTCTACGCGAAATGAGATTGGTTGAGTTGTCAGGCATCAGGGGACACGCCACGAGTTTCGTAGTCAAGATGACTTTTGTTACCGGGTTCCCGGAAGAGATATCGAAAAGGTTGCAGCAGAGTGGAGATGCTGGATGTGAGTGAGCTGCTTAAAACTGCAAAAATCTTGGTGAGCACCCAGCCCACGGAGCCTGGAGGAACGACAGCAAAGGTAGGGAAGGAATCTGCCAAACCCGGGGATCGCATGCTTCGAATGCGGGGGACTACACATGAGAAGAGACTGCAGGAAGTTCTTGCAACCGACAGTGTGTTACAAATGAAATCGGGGAGGCCATTTAGTGGTAAAATGCACAAGTTCGGGAAACTGGCGAGGGGAGGCCGACGCGCCAGCGGCCGTCCGGATTCGAGAATAGAGGCATACCCGCAGCAGATGCCCAAACAGAAGATTGCGGTGGAAGGACGGGAAGTTATGGCCCTGATTGACACTGGCTGCACCACTACCATGGTGCACACTACACTGGTCGGAAGATGGAAAGGGAAGGGTGAAGTAGTGGCATTCGATGGGTCGCGAGTGAAGTGTCGCGGGAGGAAGACCGTCACTATTGATATTGCTGAACGTCGGATGAGGGTTCATGCAATTGTCACTGATCGCCTGGTGCCTGGCGTCCAAGCCATCATTGGAATGGATGTTATATGCTGTCTTGGAGGTGTTACCATCACATGTGACAACGTGAGGTTCAGACTAGCTGAGTGCGCGGTGACGGAGAAAGCCCCCAGAGGGATCAACAAGGCCGGGGAGGAAAGAAAATTGTCGATCAAAGATCAGGACTTCTGAGCCGAATTTGACGGAGAGCGGTGGACGGTGGAGTTGGAATGGAAACATCAAGCGCCATCGCTGACAAACATTATACTTCATAAGCTATGGAGAATTCTGTATGCATAATCTATAATAAAAATCTAACATGTCTGTTAATGTGTGTGAATGTATGTATGTGTGTATATCTTGCTTATACTTTCGTCAGATGCATAGGACCAGGTCGAAACCAGCAACGTCTGAAAGATCGATCATTTAGACACAAAATATGTGAAAATTAGAAAAAGAAATTAATTCTGTGGTGTTCAACTGGACTATTTCTTGCAAGAAGGGGTCACTTTTTGTGTCAAGATTTTTGCAAGTCACATATGCCTAGCAAACTGAATGTATGTTTAAAAAACTTTATTTTGAAGGGTCATGACGTCATAAGTTGTCATGGTAGCTAGCACATTAGCTTTTTCCCTTCTTTTCCTCTTTCACATTTAAGGTTCAAGCCTGCTTACTGCAACTAATTCTTTTTTTGCAGTCACACGAGCACTCACTTCTTTTTTGATTGAAAGAAAAGTTGTTTTGATGCATTTTTTTTTAGAGGTGTTGCCGAAATTTCTTCTGTTTTCTTCTGGGGGTGCTCAATATCCTTAGTATAGCAGCTCTGTTGAAACCAAATTTCACTTCCACCCAGGCAATGCTGAGTAACAATGCTAGTTAGATATAAATATGGACATATTTACAGTAGATACGACTATAAAGAAATTTTAGATATTAAGTATATTACTTAAATAAATTTTTAAAAAATTTTTAAGTTTTGGTACTTATGTACTTTTGTTACCGTGCTGAAATAATTACATTATTTAGAAAGCCATTCTTAACATGGAGAGGGGGATATTTTTTAACTATTCTGTACTTTAACTTTATAATTTAATATAAAAGATATCATAAAACATGAATTTGACTTGAAAATACTATTTCTAAAATAGCGTGGTAACAAACGTGCACCGTTTTTTCATTGTCACAGGTTGTTTCCTTTTGTTTTGTCTACGTTAATTAATAAGCGTCTCAAATCGCAAAATATGCTTATTTTTGCTACTTTTATACTGGTTATCTCCCCTAGATCAGAGTTTTGGTGCTATAAGTGCTCCTAGGCTAGGAGTACCAGAAGCTGCCATTGAAAACTTGGAATAAACGTCTGATTATATTAGAATGTCTCTGTTTCGAAGCTTATAATCAATATGAAAATTTTATTTCAAACCGTAATTTTTTTTTCAATAAAACGAGGAAAGACCAAATTTTAAAATAATGAAACATTTAATCGAAAAAATACAATATTTTTTTTTCCATCGGTTTTCTAAAAAAAGAGATTTCACTAACCTCAACAATTTTCTAACTGATACCAAAATCTATTAAATATATATCAATGCCAAAAAATCACTTGCCTGTAAAAAAAATCAAGCAATGGGTGCTTCAATTATTTATTTTTAAGAATTGTCCATATTTATATTTTATATTCATTTGTATTTTTTAAATAAAAGGATTTTTTTAAGCAAGGGTAGCAGAAAATCGCATTTTCGTAACCCGGTTTGCACCATTCGGTAAAATCGCTGCTCCTCATTATTTCGAAAAGATAAAATACGAGTTCGTCAAAAGGACATAATTAATGTCTCTTTTTTATTGCTTGCTGTTAATCAAAATTAATATTTTTGGTCCTCTGTAGTTAAAAAAAAAGCACACATTCACTTATAATTTTTTGCCGTTATACAAATAATCCAATAAACCAATTTTTTTTTCAATTCTCTTAATAAAATACACGAGTTTTTGATTATTATATTTTCTTTCTACTTTATCGAGTGATTTTTTTTTAAAACACCTAAAAAAAGAAAACATTGAATGTAATAGAAAAAATTGCCGTCACCGTCCAGTATTTATTTGACGATATAAGCATAACATGAGCTTTCATTAAAAAAAAAAAAAAAAATCAATGTGGTTTAAAAAAAAAAAAAAAAAAAGGTTTTACACTTTGGACCTTACAGGTAAATTTCAAAAAAACACTTTTTTTTTTGTTTTGTTTTAAATTAGAATATTTTATTTATTGATCTTTTATCTTCAATTTGCGATATATTAAACTTTGGTGGGTAAATTAATTATTTAATTTTTAATAGACATTTCAAAATGGGGGGGGGTGAATTTAACAAAAAACGTTTGTCCAAAATATTATATTTGGTTTCTTGGAAAGAGCATAAAATTTCACATTGACCCTGGAAATATCGTAAAAATTTAACCAATAGAAAAATTTTGATTTTTGAAGTTAAAAATTGCAAATTATTTAACTCGTAAAATTCAATCGATTTCATTACGTAAAAAAAAAGAAAAAAAAATGGCCGCATTTTGTACCCAGTTTTTTTTTTTTTTTGTTTTTTTTAATAAAAGATAATATTTCTATTATTTTTTTAATAACTTTAATAGTTTATTTTGGAACGGTGAAAGTGCACTGGGGGGTGGGGGACCACCCGAAGATTTACCTTTAAAAAGTTGATTACGAGGAGGTTGAAAATGAGAAAATGCCTTTCGGAATATACCCCCAACCTCCCCATGTTAAGAACGGCTTTCGGAATAAACACCCTTTGCAGATTGAACAACCCCCAGTGCACTTTCACCTTTTGGAAGTATATTCCATAAAGAAAATAAACAACCCACTTTAAAAGGAGAAATTACGAGTGTTTTTATATTTTATTCGCAGTTTCGGGTTAGGGGTATCAAAAATCCACCCAAATGTCTGATACAGTGTATCAGTGATACACCTACGGGTAGACTTCTACCTTCCGGCACGCATCATGAACCATTTTGAAATATGGTGCAAATAAAAGCAAATCAAGGCAGGACTATGAGGAAGGGGAAAAGAGAAATAAAATTAGCCAAATGGCAAAGAAATCGACTGTAAAAAATAACATTTTCTGAATTCAAAGATAACACAAGATTCCAATTTTTCTAACTTTGTAAATTAGAAAAGATATAATTCCGCTAAAAACTAGAGGTGTCGTATTCTTAAATCATTTTTTTCCTATGAATACTGACAACTTCATTAAAATTTAGTTATTCCTTAGTTTTGTTTTGTAATGGTATAAAATTCAAGATGAAGAATTGTTTATGGTTCAAACGTTTAAACACTTTGACATCAAAACAAAAGAGAAAACTGAATGGTTCAGTCGCGTCCCGTATTAAAAAAAGAACCACCCAAAACAATCAAATTCTAGTAATACTTACTTTTTGTTTCACAATTTGCATTCAAATGGATTATCTGTTTCCAGGGACAAAAAAAAAAAAAAGATTACGTTATGTTCGTGAATTAAAACGTGACGAAGTTGACGAGTGGAAGTCAACGTTTTAAGATGGCGACGAAAAAACCAAGTTCGCAGAAAAAGAAAGAGGAAGAAATTTAAATAAATCATTTTGAAACAACAGTGATGTCTTTGATGAATATTATGGGTAAAATTATTATTTTATTTATTGCAATATTTTAATGGGGAGAAGGAATAAAAGATGAGAGAAACTTTCTCCCGTGAATTAATTTTCGGTTGTGTGTGTGTGTGTGTGTGTGTGTGTGTGTGTGTGTGTGTGTGTGCAGGAAAAAAAATGACAAAATATTACCAGTAATTATGACGCGAAAACTAGTGCTTATTCAGATTGACACTTATGGTGATAAACTGAAGAAAAAAAAAAAATAATAATGGTGGGCCTATTTGTCACGTAATGCGGATGGTATATTTAAAAAATTACAAAAATTGATCCAGTACTTTTTGGGTTTGTTTTTTTTTTTTTTCGAAAATCAAATTTGCTGTTTTTTATCGATAAGTGAAGGAAGGCCGAAGACATTTTAATATTTTTCAAATTTTGCTTTTAACTTATTTAAAATGGCCCGTGTA
The DNA here is from genome assembly GCF_053919585.1 of Euprymna scolopes. Taxonomy (NCBI): domain Eukaryota; kingdom Metazoa; phylum Mollusca; class Cephalopoda; order Sepiida; family Sepiolidae; genus Euprymna; species Euprymna scolopes. The sequence goes on from NC_136493.1 coordinate 396,235, forward strand.
AAAAATGTTTTCATTATTTGAAAATATCATTTTCTTAAAATAAGTAAATAAATAAATATATAAATATAAGTTACGTCGGCGCGGCGCTTTTACACTCAGTGTAAAAGTGCCGCGCCGACGTAACTTATATTTATATATTTATTTATAGTGACTATTGAGACGGAATTTCGGAAATCGTAATACTGGATTTCGCATGAAAACAATGGTATCAACGTATTCCTTTTATTTTTAAGATGATTATATCACAAAATTACGAAAATCTATAAGGTAGAAAATTATTTAAAGAAAATAAGAAATAAAATTTGATGAAAATGATCGTAAGACACAGCAGAGTTAAAAGGGAGCTACTTTTCAGTTTTGATTTAAACAAGATGGCGGCGATTAAAGTTGTTTTGTTTAATAATTCAGTAATATCCAGGTAATTTCGATTACATAATTTGGACGCTACCATTGTAATTTATTAGAATTGACAAAAAATCAGTAGAAAGCATTGTTTTTTTGTATTTTTTTTATCTGAAAACTATTTATTGCCTACAAAATCTCGTCCCAAATCTGTAGAAGCGCTCTGGCTCTGCTGTTATGTTCCTATTTACAATGTCTAAATTTCGTGAAAATAGTGAATAATTCCACTCCATCTTTCCAAGCTTATAACTCTTCGAAAATGCAATTCAAGCCCAATTTTTTTTTTCAATTAAAGGAGCAAGGACCAAGGTTTCATTAAAAAAAAAAAAAAAAAAAAAAAAAAGCAACGTGTTTTTTTTAAAAAAAAGGTTTTAAACTTCGGACGTTACAGGTAAATTTCTAAAAAAAAAACAGTACTTTTTTTTGTTTTAAATTTGAATATATTATTTATTGACCTTTTCTCTTCAATTTGTGAGTAAATTAATTATTTACTTTTCGGTGACTAAATTAATTATTGTTAGACATTTCAAAATGGGAGGCGTGAATTATTCGACCCCCTGTCTTTCCAAGCTTATAACTCCTCGAAAAATGTAATTCAAGCCCTAATTTTTTTTCAATTAAAGGAGCAAGGACCAAGGTTCCATTAAAAAAAAAGAAGAAGAAAAAACAAATAACGTGGTTTAAAAAAAGGTTTTAAACTTCAAACTTTACAGGTAAAATTCTAAAAAAAACACTACGTTTTTTTTTTTTAATTTGAATATATTATTTATTGACCTTTTCTCTTCAATTTGTGAGTAAATTAATTATTTACTTTTCGGTGACTAAATTAATTATTTACTTTTTAATAGACACTTGAAAATAGGGGGGGGTGAATTTAAAAAAAAAACGTTTATCTAAAATATTATATTCGATTTATTGGAAAGAACATAAAATTTCACATTGACCCTGAAAATATCGTAAAAATAGAATCAATAGAAAAATTTTGATAGATTTTTAAAGTTTAAAAATTGAAAAATATTGAGTTCGGAAAATTCATTACTGTTTAAAAAAAAAAAAAGAAAATATTTCTATTATTTTTAAAACAACTTTAATAGTTTATTTTGGAAGTGTAATCACTAAAGAAAATAAACAACCCACTTTTAACAGAGAAATTACGAGATTTTTATATTTTATTCGCAGTTTCGTGTTAGAGGTGTCAAAAATTCCTACAAAAATTCTGATACACCTGCCCACGGGACAGAGTTAGACACCAGCGTCGTTTTTTTAAATGTGGAGAAAAGGAACAAAAATAAAAATTGTCTCAGTCGTTGAGGATTTCTCCTCCACTGACAGAGAACAAGAAATTGAAGTGCAAAGTGCGTACTTGAAATGAAATTAACAAACAAAAAGTAAGTATTACTTGAATTTACTTTCTTTTTGTCGTCTTTTTTTACGACAGGTGCGTGCGTCCAAACTATTTTGTTTCATTTTATTTTTTACATTTATGTCCCAAATTAGTAACCGTTCCAATTTTATATGTAAATAAAGAACTTGCTCTTAACTAGGCACCGCCAAAACTGGGGGTGCAGGTTCAGGTAAGTACTTTTTGACTGACCGTCTTTTTAAAAATCTACCAAAAATCAGGTAATTATCCGATCAATACGAAATTTTCAGCGATTATTAAGAGAAGAATGAACTTTATAACAGTGTACTTAATTTTTATAAACGATATTTATATATATATATATATTTTACTTACAACCACCCCTTGTTTTGAGGTGGTACAAATATGCTTAAAATAATCATCTGAAACCGAATACAACATATTGTGTTGTTGTAAGGGACAAAAATATAAATTAAAAAAAAAAATTGTTTGCATACCTTATTTTGACGTCTGAATATCAGAAATTCGATTGTGTTTAATTATCCCGCTTTGGAGTTTTGAAGTGTGAAATTCGGTGAATATGTTAAGTAAAATAATTAATTTAAGTTAAGCAAAGCAAAAAAAAATTTTTTTAAATATTTATACAAAAAAAGCCATTTTAAAATCTTTGATAAATAAATTAACAATTTTTTTTAGCGAACCGAATAATGCATGACCATTATTAAACAGGGCATGCTTTAAAGAATCGATACAAAAAAAATCGATAAATATTGTGCCCTTTGTGTTAAAAATAGCATCATTTTTTCGATCCCGTTTGAAAACGCTTGCCGCCTTTCGACTACGGGGGACAAAACGCGCTGAAATAATTTTTTTTATTCTGCTTTAAATTGTCCCTCCCCCATTTTGGGGAGCCTGACCCCCACACACATACACATTAAAAACCAAACTCATACAAATATTCACCCATCTGGTACTGGCCAGCCTCAGCGTTAATAATACATTGAAATTTTCGTTACTGAAAAATAAGTTTTGGGGGGCCTTTTTGGTCTTCCATAGTTTGCTTTTTATCGAATACAAACGTAAACAGTGTCGATCTAGACTCTAGATCGACGCGAAGTAACTGGTTGCCTATATGAATAAGTGGAATTATTTGAAATCCAGGTACTTATATTGTAATATTTTTGCATATTCTCATAGAAAATCACCCTAAATCTTAGTTAGACAACAAATAAATAAATTAATTATTTCAAAAACCTTTTTTAAAAAATATTTATGTACGTTTTTTGTGCAAGACAAAAAAATGTCAATTGTTAACTTTTTGGGAAAATTTAACATTTAAAATTTAATTAAAAATAGTAGAAAAAGATTTACATCATTCTGTTTTCTATATGATAAAATTCAGGGTTTTATCTTTCGGAGAAAAAAAGTTACTCAGAAATAATGGATTTTAATAAATGTAATTTCGTTTTAAAAAACAACAACTTGATTTTTCGGCCATTTTTGGCGGTGCCTACTCTTAACAGAGCACACAAATGAAGAAATGATGGGATATCCATGAAATGTTCAATGCTTATAGATTTTTTTTTTACCGCACCAACTAAAAACTTACCTTTAAAATTTTTAGAGGTATTCGGGTCTGTTTTGAACGAATATCACATTTAAAATTGTTGCAAAAAATTTAATGCGCATGAAAACAAATATAGCCACCAGTGACAATAATACGGAATAATAAAGGTCTTAATATCATAAAAACTACTTGGCACGGGCCAAGTCTTTCAGCCATAAAGAAGAATGGTGTGGGCATGGTTCATTCAGATGTAAGCTCAGCTTAGTAATGAAGCTTACAAAAAACTTCATTAACATACACCCTGAATTGCTTAAGTGTGTATTAACTTATTACTTGTTGATACTCGACCTGTTTGAGCGGGTCACTAAAAGAGCATTTCTTTTTCACAACTCCGACAGTTGTCTATTCACTTTTGGGTATTTACTTTTCAATTAATTTTATTAACTTCTTGCAAAATAAAAACATGGACTTTGAGGATAAGAGAAGAACGTATATATTTCAATTAAAAGAAGGAGTTCAGAATTTTTATTCTAATATGTTCGAACAACAAAAAAAATGTAAGATCCGGTTCCCAAGAAGAAACTTCATTGAAGACATACCATTATTCAGAGGTAGATTATTAGATTTATGAAAAGAATGAAGCATGATAATTTTTCATCAGAAGAGTTAGTTGCCTTTAGACGAGAAGTAGCTGAGTTGGAAGCGGCTCCAGGAATATAGAGGAGCAATTGTATGGAGGATGAAGCATCCGTGACGCAATTACTGTAAGTCTCTTTCAAATTCTAATTTTAGATTCGAGTGCAGTTATAGGCGTTGCATAATGATCGTCAGAAAAGAAAACTCTAAGTTTCTCACTGGAAGAAGGGAATCCCAATACTCAAAGTAGAAATAACTGTTACTCTAGTTATTGTGAAAAATAAGATTCTGACCATTTTTAATGATTATATTTTTGCATTTTTTATATGTTGTTTACTGGACAAGAAAATGTAATAAAATTATTTATCTTTTGGAAAGATTGGACCATGTATTTCAAATGTCTACTCTATTTTTTTTTTATTTTTTATATGTAAACTGTTAAGAAATTGATAGGTTAGTCAGAGAAGCAGTTCATCACCAGTTCAAAGGAAGAAACTATTAGAGTAGAAGATTTTCCAGCATCTAATGACCTCAGCAATAAAGAGGTGGGATTTTGCTGTTTGTCGGGTTGGTCAGGTGTATATATGTCAAAGGGGCCACAAGTGCTAAGAGTTCATCAGAGCATATTCCATAAACTATTTATAAAACAGGCCCTGGGGTGCGATATTGCAGTGATGGGACAAATATTGGAGCTTGGCCGAAAGTATGGATGCTATTAGATTTGAGACTACCATAAAAATTATATATCAGTATATGCATCACCATTGCACATGACATTAATTTTAAAAAGAACTTTGTCGTTGAAACATTGAATGAAAACATCCATGTTTGACCTCATTCTTGTACATACTATATTTTTCTAATTTATTAATTTCAATATGTGTTAGATTTGACTGCATGTTGAAAATACAAGCATGGTATTATTAAAAATTTATTCATCTCAGATGCGATACGACCAGGAGTAATAATGATCAAAGTATTTGTCCATGTTTCAGACTACATTCGTGTGATGTTATTTAGATACAAAGATATAAAAAACGAACTTTATTTCTCACAGTTTAGAAGGATCTGCTTATATTAAATATTCATCCAGTAATATACTTTTAAATTTTTTCAATGAAGACCTTCATGTCCGGCATTTCCTAAATTGTTAGATATATAACATGTTACTGCTCTAACTACACCTGTCTTATTGAGTGTATTGAATATGCATTAAAATGGCTGAAAGGTTGAACACAATCAAATGGATTGCCTAAATTCATGCTGTCGTAATACTATCGTGGTTAGAGGATAGAGTGTGTTGTGTCTGCACCAGCATAAATATCTCTGGATGGAATCTTATCCTCAGCACTACGCTATCAAACTCTGGAAACTTCAATCATCAGATTCTCATTGTTGTTTGGGTCCATATCGTTTTAGATCCTCAAAAGAGTGTAGTATGTTGCATGGCTGAAGGATTACTTAATAGTTACATAAAGGTAAGTCTTTAACTTTTAATTATCTTAACTTCAGTAAAGGGATATTGAATATTGTACACCTGGTGAAATAGAGGGTAAAGCATTTATTACAAATCTAATATTTTTCATTGAAAAAACACAAAATTCGTATTTTTGTATGCTGCACAGAACTCATCTTGTCTGTATAAGTGTTTTTCAACATCTGCTTTATTTCTCTCTCATAACAACAATAAATCAAAAAGAAAAGTTCAACAAAAAGGAGAAGAAAAAGAAAAGATCAGCAAAAGGAAAGAGAGAAAGAAACGAGAGTTACTCATCTTATTTCGTTTCGAAAACCACTTACAACCTTTGCTGTTATAATCATGGGCTGTTTGCAGCAGATGATTTGACACTCGACTCTTCAAGAACCTAATGACCTGGGCTAAGAACTACATTTACCACAGTATAGGTGAGAAAAATTCAATTGACAAGGCACCTTTTTCAATAGTGGGTACAGTTCTTTTCCTATTTACTTGCTTTTCCTCGATGGCAAATTAAACACAAGGTTAATTTTTAACGTGGGAAAAATTTAGCTCTCAACAAACAAGTTTCTATGCATTCCTTGTGCCACACTTCGAGTCAGGAAGATATTTAGTATTTGAAAGAATTTGCTTATTGTTAAATTAAATAATGATTCACAAATTTCAGCAAAGAGCAGAAAGTGAATACGGTAATAATTTTTAAGGTTTGTTTTTTTCACCAGAGACCTTGAAAACTTGTACCATATGTTCAAATTGTAGGATATCAAGAAGATGGGAAAAGTGTTCATCAAATTATCGAGTGTGGTTTACATTGTTTTGAGAAATTATGAAGGGAGTAATTTGTGGAGTCCAAAGTGAAGTTTAAAGCAAACTGCTAGCAAGCAACATCTAAATAGTTGGATAGTGGAAGATATTTGATTGTCCATTAGTGAGAAGTAGGAATAAATATTACATTTCACTATGACGATGGTGATTATGATGAGGAGGATAGACGAGTCGTCAATTTAAGTCTTTAATTTCAAAAATAACAATTTTTCATTTCTTTTTACTTAAACATTCGTCAGTGGAATAGAGAACACACGCAGCTGATTATAAAAATATTTGTTGTTTATTCCTGTGCATATAATTTTTTAATGACAGATTGACAAATCTAATACTGTATGATGGAGTTTAGAAGAATAGCGAAAGTATTGTATCAATGTTGTGCTTCCATACCTCAATTGACAAACCTGTCGCCATCTTTGAAACTTAGGGTCTTTTATGTACCATAACCCAAAAGTGTTTATTAATTTTTACTTATATATTCATCAACGAAAATTTAACTTTAAATTATCTATTAAAAGAGTTGAAAACATTCGTTTCCAAGTTGGTCTACTGTTTATATCCATATATACGAAACAATAATATTATATTTAAAATGTTGTCTCATCTATTTTCACTGTTTAAAATTTCAAATTAGAATAATAATGAAAGTCTAATTCTGTTTCAATTTTCCATTTAATCTATGATTAATTAAATTTAATATTGTTTTTATTTTAATAGGTTTTAAAAGGAAATAGATATTTGCTATCAACTAATGCTATTAAAAATAAAATTCTATTTTGCTTTGTGGCATTAGAGTATTTTCACTGGTAGTACTATTCAACATGTGTTCCAAACTTACCTCTTAAGCTCGGACTCAATTGACTCAATAATTGAGTCGGCAGCACAACACTATACTTTCTGCTCGATCTAAAAGCATGAAAATATTGATCTCGTAATACCAGTTAAACATAGTGTTGCAGCTATGAAAAATGCAGCTGCAAGATCTCACTCTCTTATATGATCAAATTGTACATATGAGTCCAGGGCAAATGTGTTGAATAAAACTTCTTTAATGAAAAAATCTCTGCGTACCTCACTTAATTTTGGGTAGATTGTGAACGCACAATCTTTTACATGCATGGATGGTACACGAGCTCAGGTTTTTAAATCATGTCAATAACTGCTTAGTATTGATAATTGATTGTTATGGTATCAGCTTTAAATAAAAGTTATCTCGTCATGAAACTGAGCCAGCTTATATCAAACTTCTGACTCAGCCGAATCGGATGTGAATGTCAAAGAATATGATATTTATATATTTTTGGTTTGGAAATCCAAAACTTACTCTGATAAAATTAAATATTTCTTCATATGAAAACCCCTAAAGGAAGTAATCATTAGATTAGAAATTCAATAAAACAAATTTCATTAAATTACTATATTTCTTCACACGAAACTTTTTTACAAAGTAAATGTTTTGATTTTAATTTAAATACATTTAAAAATGGATTCAAATAAAAATTTGTTGGTTCAGCTTTAGCATGTCAAATGTGCAATCCATAGTGTAAACCCTATTTCTCATGTACTTGATCAGGTATTACACTAAAATAATGAAATAAATAATTATTATAACTGCTTTTTAAGATAATTAATAAAGTATTTCCGTATGTTTTTTAGTATTTTCTACTTTTCATAAACAATAAAAAAATTAGGATTATCAAAAAGGCAAATTATAAAGATATTTTGTTTCTCACTAATAGAAAATTTGTGGACTTATGTTTGGAAAATAGAAATTTGTTCCTTCTAAAAATTAATCAATATATCAACAAAATAGTCTCATTGAAATATCTAAGGAAAATGCTTTTGCTGACATGAATAAGAGTATAAAACTTTAATTTTAGCTATTTGCCTGCAATGATAAAACATATTTTATTTAATCTTTTCAAAAACATCCGTCTTCATCTGATGGACGTTTTAAAAATACTTCCTGTTCTAAACACGTATAAAACTTTAACTTTTTCTTGAAATGTATATTTTTTACATTTGCAGAAGCTCCAGCAAACAAAACAAAAGCACAAACAAATGCATTATTGGATTTGAATGAATCTTCATTTCTTTGGCGACTTGAATATGAAAATCTCTTCAAGAAAATGTTTTAAATATATTGCTGTAAATTGCATAAAGTTTGAAGCTTGCAAGAAGAGAAATACTATTTTTGTGAGATTTATGAATATTCTTTTCATCAACTTTTATATTTTAATAATATATTAAGAAAACATTTTATTGTAAAAATGTAGATGTATTTCTTCCCGCCCCCCCCAATCTTATTCAGGAGAAAAGTAACTGGATAATCCATTACAAATATTACACTAAATTATTTATAAAATCAAAAATTTCAAGCATTTCCAATAGTTAAAAAAACTAAATAAACATTCTGCTAATTGTAAAAACTAAATTATAGTTGAATAAGTCTTCAAAAGGGCCAAGCTAAATGAACTATTTATTAAATTACTTCGAAATTTAGCTTATTTGGACCAAATTCTGATAATCATTTTTGTGGGTTTGTTTTCCTCAATATGGAAAAATACAGAAAAACAAATCGTACTAAGAAATCCTCAAATATTTTGACTTCTAAATCAAAATTTAATTTGGTGACTAGAGAAAAACGATATTCTTGTGAAATATGCGGCCTTTTATTTTCAAAGAAGTACAATATGTCGAGTCATATGCGAATACATACTGGAGAGAGACCATATTCTTGTGAAGTATGTGACACTTCTTTTACACAGAAATTCAATATGGTAAAACACAGGCGAACACATTTTGCAGATAATCCACATTCTTGTGAAATATGCAGCTATTCATCTGCAAGTAAGCCTGATATGGTGAAGCATATGCGATCACATACTGGAGAGAAATTGAATGCCTACTAGACACTATCCTCGAGTGCCTAAGGTCTCTCTGTACAGGGGTTTGTCAGAAATTCTGATATGAGGACACTTCATTGGAAGTAAACCCTGACTAAATATTCAAAGAAATGGTGTGCTATCTTCTCAAGCCATCCAGCACGTTCCTCAGTTTGCAGACGGGGGCACCCCCTTTAGCAATAAAGGGCAGCTTTGAATAAGAAATAAAAAGCCGTGGACAATGGGGAAATCAAAACAACATATGAAAGAAAATAAAAACACATACTGGCAGGTCGGCACCCAGGATAAAAAGGGCCCTTCAACCCGTTCATACGCCAGGCGGGAAGATGCAAACAATGGTGTAAACCTTCCGAACTCTGGAAGTGGCTCTCTAACCATGACAGAGGATAACCAGGGTCAGCCATCAGGCCTTGATAACAGAGGTCCTGGCCTCCAAACATCAAATTCAGCAACAAGAAGAAAGAAAAATACAAGAGGCTTAAAAGCTCAGCCGTGGTCTGTTGCAGAAAAGAAGGTGCTACTGTTTTGCTACCACTACTCGAAGTTCGAAAAGTGGAGCAAAACATCCACTGACATTCTTACCGAGAAAATAAAAGATACTAACCTACCTGAAGAGAAAAAATCTACACCTATTGCCCGCCTGCGATCACTTATTTCGCAGATAGGAAACTATGTATCAGAGGAAGAGCAAAATGAAATTAAGACTGCAGCTCTAAAGGAGGCAGAAAAAGACTACATTCCTATTATGGAAGAGGAGAACATTCGAAGAATGGAGTCAAGATGGACCTGGGAAGAAAAGTGGATACTGGTGTGGGCAATGGAATATGCTCAGGCAAAATATTCCAAACAAAAACAAAGGACAGAGACTTGGAGGGAAATATTCTTCCATTTCTGTCCAGGCAAACGGAATGTCCCATCTCCAAAAATTAGGTCACAAAGATACAATAGCCTAAAGGTGATGAATGAGGAAGAAATAAGACATCTAAAAACAGAAGTCACATCCCTCATTAAAACAAACCAGAACCCACTTCAAAACCCCATAGAAATACCACCCAATAACCTACCCATATCTACGAATGGAAATGAAAGAACCACAAATAGTCCCACACTGGACCTTGATTCTTCGGCACCAATGCTGACAAGTGAAATACCACAAACACCAGCAACACTCCCTCAGGAAATGCCCGAGGTGGATGATGACCAGTTAGTCTTGGAAGAAGAACTATGTAAGACCATTGAGGAGGTCCAACGGATGGGACTTCAAGAAAGACAAATGCTGCCTAAAATAACAACCACGAGAGCAACAAAGGTAGCAATAAAAAGGGTTAATGTTGCTCTCAAGAGACTAGTGCCATATAGCACAACCCTGACTGAGTTAAATCAGGTGTCTTATGCATCAGAACTCTACATTGTAAGGAAAGTAATGCCAACATTCCAAAAACAACGGGAACCAGAGGCAAAAGACAAAATACCACGCTGGAAACAAAAGATCCAAAACCAGCTAAACCTGTGCCGAAGGGAATTGTCCCAGATTAAACAATTCCTAGCCGCCCCTGCTGTACAGGGACGACTGAAGAACATCATCGGCAAACTCAGCAGGAAATATGGTACAAAAGCAGGACAGCTACAAAACGTAGCTAGAGAATTAGAAGGAAAAATCCCAGCACTTTCCAAACGCATTAAGAAAAGAGAAAGCAAGAATAGGGCAAAGCATGAAAACAAAACATTTAAGCAGAATGCTCGGTTATTTTACCGTAACCTAATAAGGGACACTATAACGGTGAATAACCCGCCCAAAATGCAAGAGCTGGAGGATTATTGGAGGCCTCTCTTTGAGAACGAGATCACCCATAACAAAGAGGCTCAATGGATCCATACCATTGAGAGGAGCCTAGAAAATAAGCCAGAGATGCCGGAGCCAAAAATAACAGCTGGCACTATAAAAACGAAGCTAAATGGCGTCTCAAATTACAAAAAGCCTGGCATAGACAATCTTCCCAATTTCTGGCTGAAACAACTAACATCATTACATGGGCATTATAGCAATTGTTTCAACAGAATATTGAGCGGTGAAGAAACCACACCAGAATGGCTATTAAGAGGAGATACAACCCTCATAGCAAAGACAAAAGAAACGCAACGCCCTAATAAATACAGGCCCATTTGCTGTCTCACTACCACCTACAAACTCTTCACTGGCCTTGTTGCGGACAGTATATACCAACACCTCTCCTGCGCCACATATCTTGAAAAAGAACAAGCAGGCTGTAGGAGGGACTGTCTAGGTACCAAAGACCAGCTCCTAACAAATAAAACTATCTTGGAAGACTGTAGGAAGAGACAGCGAAATTTAAGTATTGCTTGGATTGATTATCAGAAGGCTTATGACAGTGTACCACACACGTGGCTTCTACGCTGTCTAGAGCTATATAAGATACACCCGATAATCAAACAGGCCATAGCTACACAAATGAAAATGTGGCAAACAAACATGACATTAAGCCACACAAAAGGAAATATAAGGGTCACGGACGTAAACATCAGGCGAGGAATCTTCCAAGGAGATAGTTTATCCCCTTTACTCTTCTGCTTGGCAATAGATCCGTTAAGCAAACTTTTAAACAACAACAAATGTGCTTACAATCTAAGCCAGGACCGCCGACAAGACCCAAACAAACGAATTAACCACCTGCTCTTCATGGATGACCTCAAGCTGTATGCCAGTTCTGATGCCGACTTAAATGAACTCTTGCAAGTCGTACATAACTTCTCCAGAGATATTGGCATGAAATTTGGACTGGACAAATGTGCCAAGTGCTCCATCAAATCTGGGAAGAAGATCGAAACTGAAAATATACAGCTTGATGAATATACCACCATCAAGGACCTAGAAGGGCAGGAAGGATACAAATACCTTGGCATAGAAGAGAATGATACCACCCAGCATGCCAAGATGAGAAACAAAATTGGAAGTGAGTACATACGCCGAGTCAAGAAGATATGCAAAACAGAACTCACAGCCAGAAACAAAATAACTGCCATTAACCAACTAGCCATGCCAGTGGTAACATACAGTTTTGGTATTGTCGACTGGCCACAAAAAGACATAAATAGACTAGACACTAAGACACGTAAAATGCTGACAATGTATAAAGTAATATACAGAAACCAGTGTCTGTCTAGAATGTATCTGCCCAGATGGAAAGGAGGTATGGGGCTCTCGGAGATTGACCATCAACATCGTGCAAGTATTGTGAGCACCGGACAATATCTGATGAGCTCTAAAAACCCAACTCTCAAGATGGTACACCAACATCAGGAATCAAGAGCCAGTAGAACAACATCCATCACAAAACTGGCCAAACATTTTGAGGAAGACTGTCTTACAAGTGAGACAGAAACAGAAAAGATACCTGCGACTGAAATAGCCAGAAAAAAGTCGCCAGAAATACACTAAAGCTTTCCATGACAAGAAAGTTGAAGAATGGGCCAACCAACAACGGGCCAAGTATTTTCTGGACGAATATAACCAAGACTATATTGATAAGGAAGGGTCTATAAGCTGGCTAAAGGATGGATCGCTCCACTATGACCAGGAGAAGTTTATAATAGCTGCCCAAGATCAAGGCTTGATGACCAATGCGTTTAAAAAAATGAGTGGTCTCAGCAAAGACAACAAATGCAGGTTCTGCCACACAGAAGTAGAGAGTGTGAGCCACCTGATTTCTAGCTGTAAGGTTCTGCTAGGGGACGGCTACTATACAATGCGACACAATGAAGTATGCAAATATCTCCACTGGACGATCTGCAATAAGTTAAATATCGAATGCAGTAAGAAGTCATGGGAACATATACCCGAAAGAACAGTCGGAAACAAGTCATATACCATCCACTATGACTATGCAATCCCTACAGCCACATACCTAGAAAACGGAGCTATAAAACCCGATATTGTAATATGGGACAAGAAGGAGAAGGAAGCAACCTTGGTGGAAGTTAGTGTCCCGAATGATGCTGGGTTAAACAGAGCTGAGAGGGAAAAGATTACTAAATACCAGGGTCTTATGTATGACATGAAAAGAAACTGGAACCTTAAGAAGATCTCTATCATTCCAGTAATTATAGGAGCAACCGGACTTATGAAAAAGAATTTTACAAACTATCTTACAAATATACCAGGTAAACCAAGTGCAAAGGAGATTCAAACAATTGCACTTAAAGGGACGGTTAGAATCTTAAAAAGATCTCTCGGTTGGAGTGTCTAAAATAGCAGGTGTATGTTTGGCATCTGGTAGGATGCCCCATCCCTGGCTTAAACAAAATGATAAGAAAAATGAAAAAATAGAAAGAAACCATATTCTTGTGATGTATGTGGTTGTTCTTTTTCATGCAAAGATTATGTGTTCCAACATATGCGAACACATACAGGTGAGAAAAAATATTCTTGTGAAATATGTGCTTCATCATTTAAACAGAATATATCTTTGTTGCGGCATATGCAAACTCATACCAACATATGAATTACATACTAGACACCATATTCAAGTGATTTCACTATTTGTGTACAAAGATTTTTGAAGACAACTTTATATATTTTTTTACATAGGCATCTCCACTTATCAAGACCAAGAGGCCATTCGAGAATAAGGGTTAAAGAGTGTACAGTATGAAGGTATTTTAATCTCCAAGTAAACTTTAACCACTTATTCAAAATTATGTAGTATTCATTGCAAACAAGACCCTCTCCTCATTGATTATACTGGAAATTGTGCTCATTCTGGTGATGTTTCCTCAGATAAGAGCACTATGTGGGATACTCCATAAGACCACAAGATGATATACTATAACATTTATTGCTCAATTGCAGAGAGGAAGTTAAGTATTCTTCACTTTATTAACTCATAGTTGAACACTCGGATATCTATTACTCATAGAGAAATCAAATATTAGCCCCAGAATGTCAACCTTTTGATGTCTGAGAACTTATACTGAAGTAAAATTAAGAAGGAAAACCATATACTTGTCAAGTATATTATTTGTCTATTGCATGCAGAGGTGATGTATAGCAACATGTGAATGTATACAGAGTGAAACCATATTCTTGTAATGTATATGGCTTTATATCTTAAAAGTTAATGTAATTAGTTACAAGCAAACATATTTTCTAATGATATTGGGGCGAAGTTTGGCTGGGAAAATGGATAAAGTTTTCTTTCAATTCTGAGAAAATCAAAACGAAATGTGCATAGCTTCATGAAGGCACTAATATCAAAAGTCTAGAACAAAAAGAAAAATAAAAGTACCTTTACAAAAAGAAATCGATTCAATTAAACATGCATAGAAAAAAAAAGTTTGGCAGAAAATATGTATGCTATACATAAAAAAAATTGCAAAATACAACTCTCAAACAAAAAATAACTACCATTAATCAACTAGCCATGTCAGTTATAACATACAGCTATTGTAATATTGACTGATCACAAAAGGACTTACCCAGTCTAGACACTAAATGTGGAGACTTAACACTACAGAATAATGTACAGAAACTAGTGTCAACCAAGGCTTATTTGCCCAGAAAAACGAGGTCTACGCGTCTAAGAAATTCACAGTCAGCAATTGTAAGAATCTTCCAATATCTGATGATCTTGTAAGATTAATGTTCAATATCAATAAATAGAACAACTTGCGTCCATAATGGATGCCACAAAAAGGCTGATAAAATTGCCCACAACAAGAAATTGTAGCAAGTCCATGAGATGAATAGATATTATACACCAACCATTTAAAACACAAATAAACCTCAAAGACTGATTCAACACAGTCTTGTGAATATCTGATTCTTAATGCTGCCACACCTCCACAAAAGGATTCACAAAGTTAAACATAAAGAGATTCGCGATAATAGGTTAACACAAACGAGGCCACAACAATCTACAATACATAACACTAATTACAAAAATAAACATTGTACCCTAGCAAACTTCCCCATGAAAACTAGCATATGGCACAACATATACACTGGATATTGAACACAGTACACAACATGTAATAAATTCTACATCGGTAGGATAGTAAGACACATACACATTTCAAAATCAAACAACATCTGTAAACACATCTCTTCCTTCCACAGACACATCCACACATGCAACATCAACAAATCAATCAGGATTTATATCCTGGCCAAAGAAAGAAGCATCAACAGCGTTCAGAAAAGGAATCTAAAATTATCATTAAATTACACCCATAAAGTAATAACCGACTCAAATTAGAATCACTTATACATACAGTTTCACATTGTAATGTGCATAAACATATACTTTAAATATATGAAAAACAAAACAAATTTATACAGATAATATTAACACAAGTTATCACCTTAGTCAGTAACACTAAGAACTCATCCTATCTTAAAAACTAAATAGATAAACTGACACTAATAGGTTAGTGGAGTTTAAGCAAAATTTTAAATAATTTTATTTTAAATCGATTTCAATTTCTATTGAATAACTCTTGCCTTCATATGCACGTTTCAATTTCAAATAAAGTTGAACACATCTATGTAAGAGAAATTATTCTGTATACAAAACTTTCATCATACTATACTGAGGCAAGTAGGATCGTAATATATGAATATATGCAAAAACAAAGAACACAGTTATTGTATTATTAAAACGATGGAATTTACATAACTCTTACCATCTTTGTCATACTTTGCTTCAGTTTGTGTCACTCCATTATACTTCTGCGTTGTACTACCGTCTATTAATAACTTTTCCTTACAAACTAAATTATGCTTCAAGCAAACTACATTAATTCTTTTAACCTAGTCTGAGCTAGACAAAGTTTTCTACAACCAAAATAGTGTTTCAACATTTTAAAAAATGTGCAAGTGTCAGTTGCCAGGTTAATTTCCTAAAATGCTGCCTTTAATAAAACATCATACCATCACTATCAGAAACATTCATCAGCCCACATGTTTCTCCCTACTTGAACCAAAACCTCAGGGAAATTCATATGCATGTTCTACATCAGAATATTTCTCAAGCATTTACTCCACTTATTGCACCAGCAATATTATTTCTACTAATGTTGAGCTTTACATAACAGAGGAATCAAACGTCTACACACAATGACAACAATAGGGCAGTGATATCAGCACATTATCCATAATGAAAAGATGAGACTTAAAAACAAATTGACATAGCTCAGTTACAAAAAATACACTCTCAAACTGAATAAGGATAACCCGTTACATAGTGCCAACAAATATCTCACAATGAGCCACATCATCACAGACTTAATGGATTCATCTTGAACCCGAACTTTTACTACTTAATGAATCAATAATATCACCAAGGTTAACATGAAGACACATTACCATCTGAAGTAACTAGTTACCATCAATCACAACACATGTCAAGAACGCTACTATGTTTCCTGTGTACACATTTGATCATGGACACACTACAAACTAAATACTGTCCATTCGAAGTAGATATAATATTGTATTGGACAAAATGTTAGTTGTGGTGTAAATGAAGAGAAACAAGAACGACCGACCGCGTTTTTGTGTGGCTTACCTCGTGTTCATAATGAAGAAGAAAGAAACAAAAATGGCTGCCCTGTTTCTTTATATGCCTACAGGGTGACCACGAGGTATGCAAATGAGATGCTCCTGATTGGAAATAAAAGAGGAGTGATTTGGGGAAGGGGGGGATTCTGAAGTTTGATTGCGAGCAGAGAAGGTGTATTTGGAGAAGAGAAAAGCTAAAGTTGCAAAAGTGCGTTTTGGAGTGGAGAGAAGACGCGTCAAGCAGGAACGGGAAGGTGAAAGTTCGGACAGCAGTGTCACCCAAGCGACATTAGTTTTTTTTACAAAGGAATAAATCAAGCATAAATTTTAGAAACATAACCGAATTTATGCAACTCATTTTCCGAGCCTGATTTGGAAATCTTAAGAATGTTAGGCTGTAAAATAGTAACATTATTCAACTACAGCTTTCACACGGTCAAGGCCGACCCTCTTTGACCAATCAGAATGAAGAATGTCTCTCACTGGAAAACTTGTTTTCAGCAAAGAGAACTTTGGCACTTCAATTCTATAACAGCATTCACCCCATATACATAGCATATTTTGCAGGTTTCTGTATCTTTTTTTTTTCTATACTAAATAAGCAGTAGATGCTGGAAGTGCTGTGTTTGATCTTTTAATTATAGAGCTTTAAATGCAAGTAAATCACACACTAACCTCAATGTACTAGCTTCACCAAACACAAGATTTGATGAAAAAAAGGTTTGGCTTCCGTTTTCAAAATATCTAGTATCCATGCAAAATTGTTACCAGTAGGGTGAGCGCAGATATGTCAATGTCGTCATTGTATTTGTTCCAGTTCGTATTTTCTGTGAATGTTCAGCCGAGTAGATTCTTTCCATGTGCGTTCCAAATAAAAATACTGACTGGATTTTTTATGCCTAATGGAAATTTCCATCAAATAATTTAATAGAGGGCTTAAGACAAGATGTTGAAGTGAGTACTTTGCTTGAAATGTTAGAATTTTAGTGGTATTGACGAATGAATATTTGAGAAAATATGCAGATATAGGAGGAAAGCAAGAAAGAAAAATATTAACATTAAACGCAATAATACCTGCATATTCAGTTCAGTCTGTAGATAAAATAATAAGAATTTAAACTGGATATTAATGTTTTAAAATATATAATATAAGGGATCTATTTAAAACTAATATAATAAAGAGACTAATTAAACATTAATGAACAAAATGTACCATGCTTTATGTTCATTGTTACATTTTAAATCATTTTTAAAACTGATACACCCGCTCCACTTTAGTAATTTCTTATCATGGATCTTTCACTCTCGTTTAAATCACGCCATATTGCTTTTGACTTTCTTCCATGTACATTCCAAATAAAAACGTAAACTTTGGATTTGTGGTGTTTTATAATAATTGCATTCAAACAATTTCTCATAGTGACACGTGATTTTGATGGAAATATAATATAGGCTAAGAGACTATTAGTCGCCTAGAGTTATGCCCCTTGGCCCGTGACGTATGAATCTCGTCCGCCATTGTTTCCCAGTGCAACGTTTACTACTAGACAATAAAGAACGCATTTTACACCACCTTCGAGTCTGTTTATCAATGCTTCCAAAGTATGTATTATCACGACATGGTGTCTGAAGTGGGATCCTCTAAAGAATCAAAGGAATAGTAACAATATTACCCTAAAAAAAAAAAAAAAAAAAAAAAAAAACGAACATTTTCGGGATCTAAAAAAAAATTAATACAAAACACACGTGGTGTCGGTATTTTTCTCGCAATCGACGATGAATACATATTCGCAACTACCACCTCCAACAATCGATTGGAACACTTCAAATTTGGCCAAATCAATGGACCGATTTATCAGGCAAGTTCATTCATATTTCGACGGCCCAATGAAAGACGTAGATTCAGACACAAAGTTAAATTACTTGCTAATATGGTCTGGTATCGAGAGCCAGGAAATAAGTGACACTTTTCCCTTTCGACAGG
This sequence comes from Euprymna scolopes, assembly GCF_053919585.1. NCBI lineage: Eukaryota > Metazoa > Mollusca > Cephalopoda > Sepiida > Sepiolidae > Euprymna > Euprymna scolopes. The sequence continues at coordinate 414,971 of NC_136493.1, forward strand.
GAGAAGAAAGGACATTGGATAAATATATCCAATTTTTAAAGGAATATGCGAATCCGCGATCGAACTTTCGTGTAGCTAGACACAACCTACTAAAATGTAAACAAAACGCGGATGAATCGGCACACGCATTTCTAAGTCGGCTGCGTCAGACAGCCAAACAGTGTGAATACGGTCGGACGGTGGAAGAGACCATTGTGTTGGACCTATTCATATTCGGTATTTATTTACAGTCTGCACAAAAGTCCCTAATAAGAGAAGGAAGCGATCTCACGATCGAGAAAGCACTCGGAATCGTCGAGACAGAAGAAGCCACGTGTAAACAAATGGAAGCATTACGTACAACAGCAGTAGAAGACAGCTCTACACTCGCAGTTAGAGCCAGACAGCCCAGTGGACCTACCACATGTGGTAATTGTGGCATAAAACACCATAAATATAAATGCCCAGCTAAAGGCAAATACTGCCTAAAATGCAATAAAAAGGGACACTTTGCTAAAGTTTGCCACTCTAAAATGGGAGACGAGGGGCACACACGCAGACAGTCATTCCAGCCACAGAGGAAATATAATAAGAATAAAATCCACATGGCAGCAGCACATATGGGTAGCAACGACGACAGTTCCACAGAGGAGCTGTACTTTCACACAGTAAAGGAATTACCGTTAGCGACCACAGAAGCTTTCACAAAACTGAAGATAGGCAACAGCAAAGCCCAAATAGAGGTTGACGCGAAAATCGACACAGGTGCAATGAGCAACCTGTTACCTAAACAGGTATTCAAGGAACTGAAAGGAGTACCACTGGAAAAATCAGCTATAAGGCTAATTGCGTTTGGAGGCTCAACGATAGACCAAGAAGGGACCTGTCGTTTAGGGGTCAGATCCCGCGACAAGTTCGTTAAAGCGACCTTTCACGTGGTGAAATCAAGAGACCCTATACTAATAGGACTCCAAACATCAAGAGAATTAGGGCTAGTCACCCTTAACTTGGCTATAAAAACGGACACAACTCATGTGACGGACAAAGCATCCCGGCCTACTCCCCCGCACGACATGAAACCGGTCCCCGTGCAGGAACCATGTACGATGGGAAACCTTGGAGAAAGGAGGAAAATCATTGAGGAATTTCCAGACGTATTCGACTCCATTGGTTGTCTGCCAGGTGAACACACCATCCATTTAAACCCCGAAGTACCACCAGTTGTCCACCCACCACGTCGAGTCCCAATATCCCTAAAAGGAAAGTTGAAATTGGAGTTGGACCCCTTAGAGGCCCAGGGAATAATTTCCCCTGTAAAGGACCCGACGCCCTGGGTAAACTCATTCGTCTGTACCACTAAAAGGAACGGATCGGTCAGGCTATGCCTCGACCCCCGAGACTTAAATAAAGCAGTGCACAGACCACACTATGCGACTCCGACATTCGAAGACAACACTGCGGAACTAGACAACGCTAGATGGTTCACAAAAGTCGATATCAAGTCCGGCTACTGGCATTTGAAACTGGACGAAAAGTCGAGACGTCTCACAACATTCATTACCCCACATGGCAGATACATGTACAACAGGTACCCCATGGGAGTCAAATCTGCCCAAGATGAGTTCCAAAGAGCCATGCAGGAAAACTTCGGAGACCTCGAAAATGTCCTATCCATATGCGACGACATAGTAGTGTACGGATTCGAGGAAGACGGCAGTGACCATGACAAGGCACTGAGGCAGCTAATGTTTAGAGCAAGGGAAAGAAACTGCAGGTTTAATTCAGAGAAATTTGTGGTGAAAACCTCCGAAATCCCTTTCTACGGCCACATAATCTCAAGAGACGGTGTCAAGCCAGATCCCCGGAAAATAGAGGCGATCACACAGATGCAACCCCCCGAGGATGCGAAGCAGCTCACCAGCTTCCTAGGCCTGGTGAACTACTTGAACAAATTCTCTCCACGACTCGCGACACTGACAAAACCCCTACGTGAGTTAACATCGAAGAAGAATGACTTCACATGGTCTTCACAGGAGCAACAGGCATTCGAAGAAATCAAAAAAGAGATCGGAAAGCATACGACACTCCGATACTTCGACCCTAAAGAACCAATAGTGCTACAGGTAGATGCGTCTTCAATGGGTATAGGCGCGGCTCTGCTACAAAACGACAGACCAGTAGCATTCGCGAGCAAAGCACTTTCCGGACCAGAAACACGCTACTCAAACATAGAGAGGGAGATGTTGGCTATCGTCTTTGGCCTGGAGAAATTTCACAGTTACGTTTGGGGCCACAAAACGACAATTCATACGGATCACAAGCCATTGGAGTCGATAGCATTGAAAAATCTAGCACAAGCACCCCCAAGACTGGCTAGAATGTTATTGAAGGTCGAGGGATATGATTTTACTGTAAAATATACCCCAGGAAAAACAGTTCCAATTGCAGACTGCTTGTCACGAGTAGCACCCAGACCCAGTGGGCACATTGAAGGGATCGATCTCAACGTCCATAGCATGATCTCATACCTCAACTTTGCGCCGACGAGAGTTGAAGATATAAGAGTGGAAACATCCCAGGATCCACTCCTAAAGCAACTCGTAAGCATGGTATTGACCGGCTGGCCTTCCAACCGGGCTGACTGCCCAGGAATTCTCCTGCCATTCTGGAATTTCAGAGATGAGATTGGGGTCCAGGATGGAATTCTACTCAAGCCAGAGAATCATTATCCCAGCCTCGTTGCAAAGAGGCATACTGGAAGAGCTGCATGCTTCACACCAAGGAGTAGAGAGAACGAGGTTACGAGCGCGTTCAGCGGTGTACTGGATAGGGTTAAATAAGGACATAGAAGATATAGTCCGAGAGTGCCACACATGCCAGAAATACCAAGCCAGTATCCCGCCCGAATCAATACTCCAGCACGAAACCCCTACGTACCCCTGGCAGTACGTCAGCACAGACTTGTTCACATTGGCAGGGAAAGAATATCTGCTTGTGGCAGATCAGTACAGCCGAAACCCCTTCGTACGACGCCTTCCGTCCGCCTCATCAATATCCGTTATTAGAAGTATTAAGACGATATTTGAGGAACAAGGAATGCCGGAAATCTTGTACTCGGACAATGGTCCACAATTTACAAGTAAAGATTTCAAGGATTTCGCCAGGACGTACAGCTTCCAACACAGGACATCGTCCCCACATTACCCCAAGTCTAACGGATTCGCCGAAAGAATGGTGGGAACATGCAAGAAAATTTTGACGAAGGCAGGGGAAACTGGTCAAGACAGCTACCTAGCAATGATGGCTTACAGAGCCACGCCACTGTCATCAGACATTAAGTCCCCGGCAGAGTTACTCAACGGACGAAAAATACGGACACCCCTAGTATCCAAGCAACAACTTGGCGATGAGCAGACTAGGACAGCCATACAGAAACAGAAAGATCAGTCTAAGGTCTGCTATGACAGGAAACATAACAGACACCACTCCCACCTACATGCAGGACAGAATGTCTATGTCCAGCAGGAAAAAGCAAAGATATGGGAGCCTGGAAAAATTCAGCGCTCCAGCGTGACACCCAGATCCTACATAGTTGAATCTGAGAACGGTAACACCTATAGAAGGAACAGGCAGTTCCTCAGACCAGCTGGGAGGAGATCAACAACCGCAAATAGATCCGACCAACCTCGCCCCAGCGACTCTCCACCGGATCCCACCCAGAAGGAAGGCCCCCCCCCTAAACAAATCGAACAGCCGACCACCGAACAACACTCCAGCGGCACGCCTCACACCCGAACTGAGAAACTCACCCCCGAATTAAGAAGATCTCAGAGACGAGTGAATGCTCCTCAGAAACTGAACTTATAGGTTACACTATCCTAAAAAAAAGAGACAATACCATTACCCTAGAACAATGGAGACAAGCTAAATAATATATTAGAGACTATGTTATCCCTTAATCAGATAAAGGCTAAATATCGCCCTTGGACTATATACATATATATGGAAGGGAAGGGATGTCATAATATAGGCTAAGAGACTATTAGTCGCCTAGAGTTATGCCCCTTGGCCCGTGACGTATGAATCTCGTCCGCCATTGTTTCCCAGTGCAACGTTTACTACTAGACAATAAAGAACGCATTTTACACCACCTTCGAGTCTGTTTATCAATGCTTCCAAAGTATGTATTATCACGACAAGTAACTGAACAGGAAAGTACAAATATTTAAGCCTTCAAAAGCACTGTAGCATTCTTGATTGTATAGTATCCTTATCTTCACCGCTGGCTCTAACAAATTGTTTTTATCACCTTTGATCCAGTAAAAGGGTCAACCGTTGAAACAAAACCTGATGTCACTGAGACAAGGAAAAGTGTTGTGATTATCCACCAACCATGAAAGTAAAAGAAGTTAACGCTTTATACTGATATTATACATTTTATTCCATAATACCCATGACAACTACAGAAGAAAATATATTTCAATAGAAAAGTAGATGACACAAAGAGAAAGTGGACGAGTTTTAAAAATGTGTTGTAGCTTTGTTAGTAGGTGAGAGGGCAATTTCTTCTCTTGATACCATTTCCATTTCATGCGATAATCTCAAGGGAAATAAGAGTAGTACAATTTATTTATTTATTTACTTATTTTTCTATTTATTTCTTTTATTTCCCTTGAGATTAACGCATGAAATGCGTTAATCTCAAAAGAAATAAAAGTAGCACAAACATGCTTAAACGATTTCAATGATTTTGTACATGAAAATGCCGTTGAGTAGTTGGGATATTTACCTCAAGAAGCTAGGACCTGTTAAAGAGGCACAGAGATGCAACAGTGTGTCGATAGGATAGGGGCTGGAGCTTGTTTTATAGTGCCAGATCTGCTAGGTTGGAGGCTCTAGAATCATGTCTAAGAGGGGATGAGGAGTGATAGTTTTATCAGCCCAATTAATACTATACACATGAGCGAATGCTGGTTTTGTAGAGCCATAGGATACTGGCAGGTGTGAGTAGTTAAATAGAACGGTAGCACCTCCTTTACAGCAAACATGGCAATGTGCTCAATATAGGTATTGCAATTCATATTCCCTGTGAAGTCGAGCAGATTGAACAATAAGCCATCAACTAAACTGTGATTAGTAGGGACATCCAAGTTTATGTGTACAAGCGCCAAGGTTTTACACAATACCGGCGACGTTATTTCACTAAAATGATTAATGGAAGTAACGATTTTTGTTTTGTTTTTTTGCTATCGGATTTTTATATTTACTTTTATATTAAATTGATTTAGAAAAATTAATTTAAAATATATATCCATTTATTAATCTGCCTGGCTTATATGTTTCCATATGCAATAAATAACTGTATTCTAGCATCTGCAAAATGAAACTTATTTTTTTAATAGTTTCTCTTTTTTAACAATTGCGTTGGAATTGTATTTCAAACGAACAATAAATAAAAGGTTATCAATTATTCTTCTCATTTGCTTGTATTTAAAAAAAAATGCAATCCCCCACTATATGTAACACGATGAAACCAATAACAGAATTTTAATATTATTTATTTTTTCATATAAGTTATTTCTATACAAATATCAAGTCCTTATTCAGAAAGTCTGTTCTAAATTTGTATTTTTTTAAGTAATAAAATGCCATATAGGAATCACATGAATAGCGAAATGTGGTATTTTTCTGGATAGAAACGTTAAAAAAAAAAGAAGTTTTTCATTTTCGATATTCCACCAATGTTTAATTGTGCGTCCGACAATGGATCCTTGGATTATGACATTATTATTTTAGCACGGTAACATAAGTGTATAAGTTCCAAAAAGAGTAATTTCTCATATACTACGAAAAAACTAGTCTGTGTTATTGTAATGATATCAATATAATTGTAAAAAAAAAACAATAAAAATTTTCACGTTAATCGATAAAATTTTATACATTTTATGCAGAAATTTATGAATAAACATTTACAGTAAAAATGAATAAGAATAATATGATTTACCTTTTGTAAAACTAATAGATTTCTTTTTAACGCGCTACACAGACGAGAGTTAATCGTATTAAATAAATTTTAACGTTCTCTGTTGGCAAAAATTATGTAAATAATGGGGCTGTTAATTAAAGGCCTCTGTACATTTTGTTGAAATAGGCGCAAAAATAAATTTGCCATTACTTCAATTAAACATAAAATAAAAAAAATGAAATTTATGTTAGATTTCCTAATTTAACATTGCTAATAATAGTCATATATTCTATTCATTTTTCTACACCATATACAACTGCCAGCATCTCATTCTAAATTTGTGCATATATTTGTTAGGCATCTTATAGGGATTTACTTGGAAATGCAACTGGTTTGTCCACCTGTGTTAGCGCTACTCCTAACCCATACTCACATGTATCATTCTCGAGTCAGTTCCTTGTGGGGGTCGTAGTAAGTAAGGATATTTGAGTTTGTGATCGCTTCTTTTCAGTGTTGAAAGCTGTTTGTTGGGAATCTGGCCATATCCATGGAATTTAACCACTATACCCACGGAAGAGAAGTAGTAGTTTTGACTAACCTCAAGTTCTTCGTCTCAATCAGCAAAAAGACCCTATTAAAAGTACAAAAACAGCTACAGAACGTCCTGCTACTGGCCCAGTAATACAACTACATACGCCAATCTAAGCCAGGAAAGATATTCCATTGGCAGATATGCTGTCACAAGTACCAACAAGCAAGCCACAGTTAGAAGAAATAACGTCAGTGAATAATCTGACAATGCAGCCGATACAAGACCACAGGCTCGCAGAAATTTGCCAAAAGACAGTTGAGGACTCCAACATGAGAGCACTGGCAGAAGTAATCGCTAAAGGGTGGCTGGATAGTAAAGAAAGCCAGCCTAGCGGTCAAACTGTTCTTCATCATACACCGAGTGGTTTCATCCCAGATTTGTTCCACATTGATAAGACGCCTTTATAGGGTTCAACCTCTTGGCAAACCTTTTAGGGAGAGCATTAATAGATGCCCCGTGTGTCAATCTGGCTTACAACTTTTTTTTATTATTCAGAAGCATAAGGCATTTGGCCCTTTTAACTGTTTTGTTTTTGGAGGTTTTATTGATTCGCCCACTTAGTGTATTCTTCATCCTTCTCTAATGATGATGTGTCTAGTTGATGTACTCGCGGTGGAGGTGCAATACGCTTTTTGCTTTCATTCGTTTGTGTGTTGTGTCTCTGTTTTCATGTTGTTTTGTCTTTGTTGGGGCACTTGGACTCGAAATGTCCCTTCTTGTTGCATGCATAGCACAGCTTGCCATGGGCTGTGTTTTGGCGAATGTGTGTAGCCACAAAATAGGCATTCTCTTTTGGAGACTTGTTCCTTCACTCGACTGGTTTCATGTACCCTCATCACCTGGGCTGTATCTAGTCTCATTCCTTGACTGGATTGAGGCCATTTCAGCCGCTCTGCATATGTCTACACTCTTCTGTAGAGTAAGATTCTGTAATTTTAGCAGATCCTGCTTTGTTAACTGGTCATGGACACCTTCTACAATCTTGTTCCACAGAAGTGATAACTGCATCGAGAGCAGAAATTGCACATCTTCGACCATACTCTTAGATCATTGTAGAACTTGTCAAAGGCCTCTCCCCTCCCTGTTTCTCTTGACGGAACGCAAATTTCGTTGAGAATTCTGACAGAATACTCCTCCAGTGCTTGTAGTATGTTCTCACAGTGCGTTCAGTCTCTGAGGTGTCAAACTGCACGCTCTGGTATACTTTCATGGCGTCACTCCCCAGGCAGATCTCAAATATAGCAACCTGAATTTCTCGTGGTTTATGATCCAGACCTATCAATAACGTGTGGTGTTACATAGTGGGGTTCATTTATATATCGTTATTGTCTGTGACGTGTTACTAAATGTCTATTGTGGCATTCTTCACTGTCTGAACTCTTAAGTTATCGTGTTTCAGTCTATTTATATTCCGTGTTGCGTGCGTGTGTGTCAGACATAACATGAACACACATGTATTTCGACATACTTATCAACTTTTCCACTGCGTCGTTGGTCTTGTGGTCCGCCTGGAATTCATCTGTTCTTGGAGGGAAGCTGGAACCTGTTTGAACGAATGCATTTCACTCCAAGACGATGGTTGGTTTTATATAGTTTTTATTTACTGTCCCGGTGTCGATCGCAGAAGAATGGAAAGTGAGTATCTTTGCTTGTAGTTAATTCTAATCTCCAATTTGGCGACACGTCATCTCCCTCCCAAGAGAGGGGAGACAACCGTTAACCTATCTGCTCTTCTTTACGTCCAAATTCCAACTCTATTTTCTCAGCTAACTAGAACACGCGGTAACATACACATACTTCTGGTCAGTTGATCAGATACTCTTCTAGTGCAAATTGTCCATTTTATAGTTTTGATAAGTTTATCAAACATAGTTTCATATCTCATCTCTTGTTTACCTCGCCAGTTAGATAGATGGTTATGTCGAGATAGATAGCAAAATCGGTAGATACACTAGGTGTATTAGAAAACGGCCATTAAAAATGATAAGAACTTTAATAATTCAACTTACTATCTTTCGAAGCTTATAACTACTTGAAAAATATAATTCAACCCCTAATTTTTTTTTCAATTAAAGGAGCAAAGACCACATTTAAAATAAAATAACAAGTTTAATGGCAAATTATGCAATATTTGTTTTTTTTTAATCAGTTTTCTTTAAAAAAGATTTGAACAAAATCAACGTATTTTTACTTGCTTCGATAAATATGTATATATAAATGCCAAAAAAATCATTTACCTATAAAAAATACTATTAAATGGGTAATTCTATTCTTCATTGTGAAGAATTTATCCATATTTATATTTTAAATTCCATGTATTTTTTAAATAAAAGGATTTTTTAAAGTAAGGGTCGTAGAAAATCGCATTTTCATAACGTGTTTTGCGCCATAAGCTTAAAGGCTGCTCCTGCTACTTTGAAATTTACCAAATATGGATTCGCAAAGGGATACAATTAATGTATCTTTTTTATTGCGTGGTGTTAACCTAAAATAGTATTTTTGGTCCTCCGTAGTTGCAAAAAATACACACACACATTCGCATATAAGTTTTTCCCCTAAAACAAAAAATCCAGTTCACCGATTTTTTTTTTTTTACTTCTCTTAATGAAATTCACGAGTTTTTGATTGATATATTTTAATACTTCTTTATTGACTTATATTTTTTTTAATATCTAAAAAAGAAAACATTAGATGAAATAGAAAAAAATTGCCGTCAGTGTCCGGTATTTACTTGACGATATAAGTATGTAGAGGACTAGGATATATAAATCCTAATCCCGTTACAAAAGAAAATAATGAAACGAATGGAATTGAAGGAAACAAAAACTCAATTGATGGATAAGATAAACGTGTTGTTTATTTACAGTTGAAAGAATGAATGTTTTAGATATAACATGTGTTCATGTCCGCGCGGATGTAACCATCGTTTGTTGCGGGACTGGTGGTGTAGAAAGAAAAGGAAATGTGTGTTCATCTCACTATCGTTTGTTCGCGCATGGGAAGAGAAGTGAGTAATATAGTAGAAATGAGAATGATAGTCAAGCGTGTAAACAAAGACGAAGGATAGAGGGTTGACATCAGTTAGCAGTCAGCTACGCTAAGGTATTCTCAGGGACAAGTTGTATATATAGTAAGAGAAAGAGTGAGAATGTCAATCTAGTTCATGGAGACAGAAAGCGTATAAAGTGTACGTACTGTTTGTTCGCCTTTTGCCCCACATAGTAGCAAGTGGCGTGAGGCACGCACCTCCCGAAAGGGAGGCGGCTGGTTTGTCGAACCTCTCAGTCCGAAAAGGGAGAAGCCGCTTATTGCTCTTTCTTTTATAGGTGTTTCGGGTGGTCTTTTGCGCATGTGTAGATTTCCTTTGAAAGGGAAGTGACGTTCTCCGTGTGTGCGCGTATGTGAGTACATGTGTGTACGTTAGCGTGTGTGTGTGTGCATACACGTAAATGTGAGTGTATGTACACGAACGTGAATATATGTACTTGTGTGGACGTGCGCGCGTATGTTTGTGTGCGCGTATGTATATGACAAGTAATATGGCTTGAAATGTGAACGCGTGTTTTTGTGTGAGACTAGAAAAGGCTCACGCAAGTATAACATTCGCTTTCGTTAAAAAAAATAACCTGGTTTAAAAAAACGGGGTTTTTACACTTTGGATTTTACAGGTAAATTTCCAAAAAACACTTTTTTTTGTTTTAAATTAGAATATTTTATTTATTGATCTTTTATCTTCAATTTGTGATACATAAAACTTTGGTACATAAATTAATTATTTCATTTTTAATAGAAATTTCAAAATGGGGGGTAAAAAAATAACGTTTCTCTAAAATATTATATTTGGTTTATAAGAAAGAGCATAAAATTTTACATTGATTCTGAAAATATCGAAAAAATTTAACAAATAGAAACATTTTTATAGATTTCTAAAGTTTAAAAATTGAAAAATATTTTGCTCGTAAAATTCAATTGATTTCATTACGTAAAAATTTGCTGCATGAAGGCGCGCGGCATTTTGCAAACATTTTGTAAGCACTTTTGTTAAAAAATAAAAAAATAATATTTCTATTATTTTTTAAACAACTTTAATTGTTTATTTTGGAAGTGTATTCCATACAGAAAATAAACAACCCACTTTAAAAAGAGAAATTACGAGTTTTTTATATTTTATTCGCAGTTTTCTGTTAGGGGTGTCAAAAATTCCTCCAAATTTCTGATACACCTATAGATACACATAGATAAATCAAGAGACAGACATAGATACACATAAATCGATCTGTTAAAAGAAGGGAGTTTGCATCCTTTAATCATTATTTATATAATCGTTTATTTTACTATTTCATTTACTTCTACTTCGTTTTCTTTTTACTGTTTCTTGTTACTTTTTACTACTTAGGGTACTTTTAAGTGTCTGTGTGTTCTTACATATATGGGGGGTATGTTTATCCTTACACAGTTTCTTGCCTTGGACATTTCCGAGACATGTAGGCGTCATGTATAATGCGTACATACCTGCAACAGACCAGGATATAATAATACCCCAACTCGCAACAAGAAAATGATGAAACGAATGGAATTGAAGGAAACAAAGACTCAAATAATGGATAAGATAAACGTCGTTTATTTACTGTTGAAAGAATGAGTGTTTTAGATATAACATGTGTTCATGTCCGCGCGGGTGTAACCATCGTTCGTTGCGAGATTGGTATTATAGAAGGAAAAAGGAAATATGTTTTCATCTCAAGTTCGGGTCACTATCGTTTGTTCGCGCGTGGGAAGAGAACTGAGTGATGTCGTGGAAATTGGAATGATAGTCCAGCGTGCAGACAAAGAAGAGGATAGAGAGTTGACATCAGTTAAACAGCGCGCCATGTTAGAAGTAAGCTACGCAGTGGTGTTCTCAGGGACAAGTAGTAGATAGAGAGAGAATGAGTGAGATTTTGTGCGTACAGTCTGTTAGCTTTTTGTCCCACAGAGTAGCAAGTGGTGTGAGGTACGCGTGTGCGCACCTGACGAAATGGCGCCGGCTAGCACGCCAACCAACCACCTAGGAGGCTAGTCTCGAAAAAAGAAGAAGCCAGTTGTTGCTCTTTCTTTTATAGGTGTTTCTGCTGAACTTTTGCGCATGTGTGGATTTCCTTTGAAAGGAAGAGACGTTGTCCTTGTGTGCGTATGTGTGCGTGTGTGAGTACATGTGTGTGCGTTAGCATGTGTGTATATACACGTGAATGTGAGTGTATGTACGCGAACGTGAATATATGTACGTGTGTGGACGTGGGCACGTATGTTTGTGTGTGCATATGTATATGACATAGCTTGAAATGTGAACGCATGTTTTTGTGCGAGACTTGAAAAAGGCTCGCGCATACCTGGTTGCCTTGGCCAGTGGATGATATCTTTTGATCGCTGGGCTGCCATCTCGTTGGGAAGTGTCATGCTGTGTTGTGCATGGATGTGTAAGAATAAGATTGGAACACGTGTGCTTGGTTGGTAAGAAGGAACTGAATAATGGCGCCCTGCTTTATTGATTAATTGCTATGCGCATGCGTGAGTGCATACAAAAGTTAGATCACGAAACCAGAATGAAAGAGTCTATATAAAAGTTACTGAAACGAAAGAGCAGCGCTATCATTACATCTCCCTTTCTCTGAAAACAAAGATGACTTAGGTATGTAAAACAAAACAAAGAAAATGGAAAAGCTGGTTCAGTGTAGACTGCCTGAACAGCTGCAGCGAAGCAGGGGATTATTCTGCCCCATGAGATGCTTGCTGGGAGGGTATGAGTGTTTGCTCATCATAAGTTCATTTTTGATGGTGGTTGTACCACCCTACCACTACGGGTACGTTTTTTGAGTGTCATTTGGTATGTTTGGGGATGCACACACAAGTGGATCCACAGACGTCGCTCATTTTTGTGGAGCTGTGTTGGGGAGGTCTTGCGACATTTGTGGGGTAGGCGTCACTGGAATACTTCTTATGTGTTGTCGGTTTCTTCGCAGCACATGTCTATTGACATTCTCCAGGAGATAGGAGCGGTGACCATCTACCTGGGATACTACAGTCGCTGGGTCCCAGCTTCAAGGCACAGGATTCTGTACCCTTACCCGTTGTCCATGGTGTAAGGGTGGTAGATCTTCCTTAAGTGCATGTCGGTCAAAATACCTCTTTTGGTTCTGCTAGCGTTGTTGGAATGTGCTGTATATCTGATTTTGATCATGGTTGTCGTTTCTGATTTTGGTGATCAGTGGAGATTGGATTCGTCTACCCATGAGTAGTTGTGCAGGGCTTGGTATGACACTTGAAATTAGGGTGCAGCGCCAGTGCAGCAATGCGATCTCAAGAGTTGTTCCTGACTGTTTGGCTTTCTTGAGAATATTCTTGATAGTCCTTATTTGATATTCTATGAAGCCATTTCCTTGTGGTCTCCGAGGTGACGTGGTCTCATGATGGAAGCCCCATTCTTTGGCGAATTCGCGGTAGAGATGACTTGAAAAGTGTGGTCCGTTACCGCTGACTATCTTGGATGGTATGCCAAACTCTGAGAAGATTTGGCGTGTGATATTCACTATGACACTGTTTGGTGAATGATCAGGTAGGCGCTTAACTATAGGATACTTTGACTAATAGTCAGCTATGATCAACCATTGACTTCCGTGGAGATCAAACAGGTCTATGCCAACTGCGTCCCATGGCTTTGTTGGGATGTCATGTTGCATTAGCGGCTCTTGCATTTGGGAGGGCTGATGCTGCTGACAGATACTGCATGACTTTGTGAACTGTTCAATGTCTTTGTTTATGCTTACCCAATGAACAGTGTCCTTGGCTAGGAGTTTTGTTTTCTCCTGTCCTAAATGAGCAGCATGTAGTTGTTCTAATATGTATTTTTTAAGTGTCTGGAGGATGACGATTTGTTGTCCTTTGAGGATAAGACCATCATCAATTAAGAGCTGATCTCTTAGGCCCCAGAACACTCTAATGTCAGTGATTGTCTCTGGCCATCCCGTGATGATGGTCTCTCTCAGCTGGTTAAGCAGGGGATCCGCTGTCGTACACTGTCTTAGCTGTTCGATGTAATTAGTGAAAAAACGAACTGTATCAACCCGGACATCAAGTTTGATAGTTTCCGCATTACAAGGTGGTGGTAGGCGCGATAATCCACCAGCCAAGATGTTGTTAAATCCCTTGTTATATGTGAGCCTGAAGTTGTATCTTTGGAGTTTTATTAGCATTCTTTGCAGACGTGCCGAGGCTGAGGTGAGTGGTTTGTTGATGATCATAGTGAGAGGTTTGTGGTCAGTGACGACTTGGAAATGGTAGCCATAGAGGTATGTGTGGAACCTCTGTGTGCCAAATACGATGGCCAGTAGCTCAAGTTCGATACATGCGTATCTCTGTTCTGTCTTTGTGAGGCTCTTGCTAACATATGTGACAGGCGATAGATTGCCCTCCTCATCTGGTTGTAGCAGAGCTGCACGGATTCCATATAAACTCGCATTACAGTGCATGTATATTGGTTTTTAGGGTCAAAGTAGTGGAGCAGGGACGTTTCAGATACTTCACTTTTTATCTTTTTGAAAGTTTCCTGATGGTGTGGTTCTCACTGGAAAGCAGAGTCCTTGAGTAATAGGTCACGCAACACTACTGTCTTGGAACTGACGTCCTTAACAAAACGAGACAGGTATGTCATCATACGCAAGAATTGTTGTAGTTCCGTCTTGTTATGTGGTTCAGGCATTTCTGTAGGTCACGTACCTTCGCCGGGTCTGGTTTTAGTCCGGTGTGTGTGTACAGGTTTCCAAAAAAGAATATTTCACAGCATTTGATCTTGCACTTCTCCGAGTTCAAGGTAAGGCCTTCTTCGGTAGCGACCTCCATGAAACGTCTTAGGCTTTCGTCATGTTCCTGCTCTGTCAACCCATATATGGTGATATCGTCAGCTATACCACAAGCAGCAGTGCATTTCTCAAGTATTCTGTCCATCTCGAGTTGGTAGATGTTCTGACTGACACACAAACCGAATGGCAGTCGTTCAAAACAATACCTTCCAAATGGTGTTTGGAAAGTTGTTAGTGCCTGACTTTCAGGGACGAGCTTTATAGACCAGTAACCAGACTTAACGTCCAACTTTGAGAATTTTGCTCCTGCAAATCGATGGTTGAGATTCTCAACAGTTGGAATTTGGTGGTATCGCCGTGTGAGAGCTTTGTTTAGCGCTCGTGGGCCTAAGCAAACCCTAATTGTGTTGTCACGTTTGGTGACATAAGTGAGAGAGCTTACCCAGTTTGTGGGTTCGTTGATGCGGCGAATGACTCCTTGCAATTCCATCTTGTTGAGTTCCGATTTGATTTTTCCGCGCATAGCTATAGGTGTCCTTCTCGGTGGGTTTATGTGGTATGGTACATCGGGGTTGATAACAAGCTTGTGAGTGTTCCGAAATTCACCAATACGGTCAAATCTCTCAGGGTATGCATTAGGTCAGCTACACTATTGATGGGTTGGTGCTGAGCTGAGATGGAACAGTTCATTGTCACTAACCTAAGAGCTACTGATGTTGGATATAGAATTGGGTATCCAGCCATGGGGAGTTTTTATACTTGCACCTAAAAGTTGTGGTGCCATAACAGTTTATCCTAGTATTGTTGTAGGCTGTTAACAGACATTGTGTTGAGGTGAGTGATCCGGGCATTGGGTTTCCAGCTTCGTCTATACTGCTAGGGTACATGTTGCGGAATATGCGGATAGACAATGTATTTGCTTGTGCCCCTGTATCTACTTTCAGGTTGAAGGTATGAGTGCCTGGTTGGTCCTTTAGCTTGATGCTTAGATATACAAATGCCTCATTTCGAGGATCTTTCATGTTTGTTGACTTTCCGCTGTTAGTTGTGATGGAACTAAAGGTGAGGTTCTCCATTGCCGTGCCTATGTCAGTCATGGCTTGGTCATCGTGTTTGGCGACACTGTTTATTTTCTTGCCAAACTCCCGTTGTTGGTTATGACTGTTATGCCAGGGCCTTCCTTGTTGTCTCTTGGTTTTGTGCTTCCTTGAGATACAAAATGTAGCCCAGTGACCTGTTTTGCCACATGTGTGGCATATATCATTTTTGGCAGGGCAGTGTTCTTTGCCAAAACGGTGACTGCGTCCACAATTTTTGCAGGTTTGTCCGCGTTTTTTGGTCAATCCCTTGCCACTGGTGTGTACCACGGTTTATTGCGGCAATCTGTGGTGATTCCTGTAACTGGTGAAGCTGGTTGACATAAATTACTGAAGCCTCGTTTGAACGGGCTAATCTAACAGCTTCCTCGATTCTGTAACCCTTCGGTTTGTTTAATAGTTCCTTTTGCAGTTCGGTATTGGTGTGATGGTGTGCTGGCAATTAGTAACTCGGCGAGGCGTTCGTTTAATTCGTCGGCACTGAAATCACATTTCTTTGCCAACAGTCGACATCTGTTGATGAAGATGTCTGTTGTTTCATTTGGTCTCTGCTGGTATTTTCTGAGTTCCAGTCTACAAAAGCGGTGATTTGTTGCCGGTTCTAGCTGCTCCAAAAATGCAGCAAATATTATTTGTGGATCCTTAGCAGTATCAGAATTTTTTGTGAAAATAGCGAATAATTCCACCCCATCTTTCCAAGCTTATAACTCCTCGAAAAATGCAATTCAAGCCCTAATTTTTTTTTTCAATTAAAGGAGCAAGGACCAAGATTTCATTAAAAAAAAAAAAAAAAAAAAAAAAAACGTGTTTTTTTTTTAAAAAGGTTTTAAACTTCGGACTTTACAGGTAAAATTCGACGAGAACACGATGTCCGTTTTTTTTTAAATTTGAATATATTATGTATTGACCTTTTCTCTTCAATTTGTGAGTAAATAATTATGTACTTATCCGAGACTAAATTAAGTATTTTCTTTGTAATAGACACTGGGGGGGGGGGGAACCGTGAATAAAAAAAAAAAAACGTTTGTCTAAAATATTATATTCGGTTTATTGGAAAGAACATAAAATTTCACATTGACCCTGAAAATATCGTAAAAATAGAATCAATAGAAAAATTTTGATAGATTTTTAAAATTTTAAAATTTAAAAATATTGAGTTTAAAAATTTAAAAATATTGAGTTCGGAAAATTCATTACTGTTTAAAAAAAAAATAAAAATATTTTTATTACTTTTAAAACAACTGTAATAGTTTATTTTGGAAGTATAATCCATAAAGAAAATAAATAACCCACTTTTAACAGAGAAATTACGAGATTTTTATATTGTATTCGCAGTTTCGTGTTAGGGGTGTCAAAAATTCCTACAAAAATTCTGATACTGCTAGTGGATCCTTGCGATCATCATCCGACATCGACCAACTATTATACCGGCGTAAACCTTCTTCGCCGGTCGCGAGAAGTATTAGAGAGACTTTATCCTCATGTCTCGTCGCTTTGATGGTGAAGTAAAGTTCCATTCGTTGTCGAAATAGTTTGAATGATTCGGCAATCCATGTCAAGCCCCAATCAAACTAGGGACTTGTAAGGAAATTGTGGTCATTACGATAAGAAAGTGTAAAGAAAAAAGGTACAGACAATTTGTGTGGCGTGGGAGGTTAGAAAAAAAATTCGTTCAGCGTACGAGAGATAAAAAAATCGTTTTTTTTTTTGGGGGGGGGGTACTCGCTGTTTTACATTTCTTTTTTTTTTAATTGTCTGTGACGTTATAAGATTGTGTTTTGTATGATAATACCGCTTGCCACCATGTCATGCTGTGTTGTGCATGGATGTGTAAGAATAAGATTGGAACACGTGTGTTTGGTTGGTAAGAAGGGAACTGAATAATGGCGCCCTGCTTTATTGATTAATTGTTATGCACATGCGTGAGTGCATAGAAAATTTAGATCACGAAACCGGAACGAAAGAGTCTATATAAAAGTTACTGGAGCGAAAGAGTAGCGCTATCATTACAAGTTATAGCATGCAATTTGATTGGTTAAAATAAATCCGTGGGAAGTGAAACCGTTCAAGAAAAAGCTTGTTTATTTCTGCAAAATTTCTCACAAAGTTCAAACAAAACATAGATCTGTGGAACCCAAAATTGTCCACGTCAGCAAAATTCTGGGGTGGGTTGAAAATCACCTTTATGCGGTTAAACACTTTAAAAAAATGCATTCATTTCTTGTTTAAAAAATTTGCTGATTTCGTATTTTCTTTATGTAAATCTGGAGGGATATGCGCTATAACAATGCCCCCCTCCTTTCCCATATTTTTTTTTACATGGTAGTCACCACTTATGAAGGCCTGGAAGCTACTCGGGGAGAAGAGTTATTGCGTGTACAGTAATCAATGGGATAGTATTGTAGTAATCGTTAGTAATGGAGATTTGATAAAGTGTCTTACTTATGGGGGCGGTTTATCAGGAATTTGATTATGTTGGACTTGAAGACAGTCAAGTTGTAGTCAGGTGGGAAACAGGCAAATGGAAGAGAGTTCCACAGGCGTGCAGTTCTAAGAAAGAAGCTTTGTTCATGGAATCTACGTTTTGATTTAGGCACAGATAAAGAATGGGGGAAATTATTGACAGTGGTTTCAGCTAGACGGGTGTTTTTCGTGAAAGGTTGGCGAGGGGGAACCAGAGATTGGAGCTCAGACGAGCACTTGCCATAGAAATAACGATAAAACAAAGACAGGCTCGCAACGTCTCTTCTGTGGGAGAAAGGTTGCAGGGAAGAGAAAAGGGCACCCCCCACTAAGCCACGAAGTCTATTTTGTACTCTGTCAAGGCAGGATAGGTTGTTTTTAGCAGTTCCTGTCCAGATGTGGCAGCAGTACTCCATCCTTCGTCGTACTTGGCTTTTATATAGAGAATTGCATCAGCAGTGAGATATCTTCTGGAGTGGTAGAAGGATCCTACCATTTTTCCAGCGACCTTGGCAACAGACTTGATGTACGTGTTCCATTTCAGGTCAGGAGTAAAGGTCAATCCCAGAAGCTTATCAAAACATGGAGTCTCCCCTAGACGAGAGCCATCCATTTCAATTGGTGCCAGATAGGGATCAGAGATTGGTTTTAGATGCATTAAAAGTAACCAGCCATCTCTTCCCCCACTGTACCATGTGCTCAAGATCAGAGGAGAGAGGATCAGAGAGAACTTTGTCATTTAAGACCTTTGATGTGTTGCCATAGATGGTCGTGTCATCAGCATAGATGTCAACGAATGATTTAAGTATATGTTTGGGGAGATCATTGATGTAGATCAGGAAGAGAGTTGGGCCCAGGATGGACGCCTGAGGGACTCCAGCATTAATACTGTGGGCTTCTGATTTCTGCCTATCAACCACTACTCTTATGAGCCTATCAGAGAGAAATGATTTAATAATTGAGAAAACATTTCCAGTCTTTCGATCGTATTTATATAATGAAGTCTCTGAAACGTTTGGAGAGTTGTCCTCTTGTTAATCTTGTAACTGTACCCGGCCGTTGATAAAACAGAAGACAAGGCTTGAGGCTTTCATACTGATGTGATAAGGAATTTTATTTCGCAATTAAACCTCCTTAATTCATCATGAAAACTGTAACAAAAGAGAACAGAAACAAACAAGAGAATCAGACAAAAATCGAAGAAGGGAAGTAACGATACTCGAGCAATACACAAGGAAAATTAAGGGAGAAATCGATTAAATTCTTTCATCGTTCATTGATAATAACTATAAAGGGAGTATTTACCCTATTTCGCCCGCCTGGCCGTGTACAATTTAAACTTCGCGGTCTTCTCCCATTCACCCAGTCGCCGTCGTGTCCACCATTAAAGATTGCACCCTCTCCTCCCAGACTGATCCCGCAGAAAGCAGGTCGGTCACGTGGCCGTTCAATTTAAAACACGGTTTGCTTAACTTATCTCTAACCTATGTTTCAACTAAGAAGCAAAAATAAAATAAGTGATGTTTTTTCAAGGAAGGGAAACCCCACCTTGTTCTTTGAATTACCGTTCACATTTTATTTTTGTGAATGTGGCTCACACCTGAGCAGTAGCTGCCGGCAGTTACAAATCTTGCTGGGATTTTCCTAGGTTGGTCGACTTGTGTGAGCGGAGTTGTATGTGGGATTGTTTGAAAGATGTTGTTCGTCGGCATCGCAAGGTGGGGATGAGAGATTTGTGATAGAAAGGTGAGGTGGGCGTGGACATATAGTTGGATATTGGGACGATGTATCCAGGTTGTGGTGCTGTTTTCGCCTTGAACTTAATATAGAATAGACCATGTTATTTGTCTTGGTGATTGTGAAGTTTCCCACCCGTTGCAGGTGGGATGATTGGGCTGTGGCTGATTGTGGCTGGTGGACTACCACCTTGTCTCCTACTTGGAGCGGGTTCTTATAGGTGAACTGGTTTACGTTGTTCTCCATGTTGTGATCAGCTTCGTCAGCGGTCAAGGCGACAAAGTGGTGAGCTTGTCATAGTCGGGCGTTGACTTGCATGCCGTATGCTCCCAGATTATCACTCCTGACTTCCTTTCTGTGTTTCTGTGCAGATCGATGTTAGGGTGGTGACTGGTTATTGTATAATGTGTGGAAACACAGGTGGCTTTATTGGTTGTGGCGTTCATGGACGAAACGACAGATTCGAGAATGTCTGTCCACTCAAAGTTTCTGTCTTCACATAACATGTAGAAGGCATTCTTCATTGTCCGGTCTTGTCTTCCTATGTTTCCTGAGCTTTGCGGATGCCAGGAGCAATGGAGTTCTTGCATAATGGACATCTGCTCGCAGAACTGTCGGTAGATTCTCCTGTGAAGTGTGGGCCTCAGTCGAAAGACACTATGCGTGGGATCTCTCTGTGTCAAAGGAAGAACTGGTATTATCCACAGGCAGCATCAATAGCATGGTATCTTGCGCATAATATGGCCGTGAAGTATCGGCTGACGCTGTCCAATTGTAGTGAAGCCAAGACTATTACTTCTCCAGTATATTTCTCTTTCTCTCTACTTTTCCCTTTCCCTTCCTTCCTTCTTTTCTCTCTATGTGACCAGAGGTTGTAGCCAATCAGGATGGGGAATAGTTCTGGTGGGAAAGAAGGAGATACAAAAAGTTTTTGGAAGCAAAAAGACGGAGAGACGAGTGGTTCCAGAGTCAGGGGACAAATGAACATCCCAAACTTTCTATGATCTGATACCACTTGTATGCTGAAATGTATATAAAACTGTTTCTTTTTTTTTACATTTTCACCACAAACAAGGCACATTGCCACTTTGATGTAGGGGGATACTATCAGGGGCAACAGCTACTGGGCAGTATGTTGGGGTTTAAGCAGCAAGATGTCGGTTCACGTTACACTTGAACTTCTGCATGTCCGTACAGTTGGGGAAGCAGGGACCTGGAATGGAATTCCAGTCTAGCTATTCTGGGGAAGAAACTACTGGAATAGAAAGATCTTTTACATCTAGGGATCTTTACTGTGTGAGGGTGGGATTTAGCTGTCTGTCGAGTTTGTCGAGGGTGTATACGTCGTGAGGGCACAAGTGTCTGCAGTTCGCCAGAGCATTCACCATTAAAATACTTGTAGAACAGGCAGAGGGATGCAACGTTTCGTCGATGGGACAGAGGCTGAAGCTTAGATGCCAGTTCAGGGCCTATCAGATTGGCGACTCTTTTTTTAACCTTGTCTAGGAGCGAGAGACTAGTAGTAGACGCACCAGCCCAGATGTGACAACAATACTCCATACATGGGCGAATGGTGGCCTTATAGAGATACAGGATACTTTAAGGTGTCAGTAGTTTTCTAGCACGGTAGAGAGAGCCTGAGTGAGAGACTAGTAGCAGATGCACCAGCCCAAATGTGACAGCAATACTCCATACATGGGCGAATGGTGGTCTTATAAAGGTACAGGATACTTTCGGGTGTTAGTAGTTTTCTAGCACGGTACAGAGAGCCTATCTTCTTCGCAGCAGCCCTGGCAATGCTTTCAATGTAATTGTTCCAACTCATGTTTCCTGTTAACGTTAGGCCAAGCAGTTTGAAAGATGCACTCTCAGATAAAGAGTCACTGGCCATTGCTATTGGTGGCAGAAAAGGTTCTTGTAATTACTGAAGGAAATCAGTTTAGTATTGGCAGCATTGAATGTGACCATCCATTTTTGTCTCCATTCCACTACAGATTGGAGGTCATCCTCTAGTGTTTTTGCAATTTCTTTAGTTATGTGTTCATTTGTTTTCCTGTCATGCCTGTTATAGAGTGTGGTGTCATCAACATATATACCCATCTCAGAGGTAATTTTGTCGGGGAGGTCATTAATGAATATTAGGAACAATAGAGGTCCAAGGATAGATCCTTGGGGCACTCCCGCATTTATATCATATTGTTTAGATGTATGATCGTCGAGGACAACCTAGATTTTCTCTTATCTAAGAAGGATTTAATTATGTTAAGTATTCTACCAGTGATACCGTATGATCTAATTTTCCAGAGGAGACCCTCATGCGATACTCTGTCAAAAGCCTTGGATATATCTAGAGCTACCGCTCTGCCCTCCCCCGCTTTGTCCAGTGAATGGTATATACGTTCAGAGATTACAGTGAGGATGTCTGCTGTGGAACGGGCTTGTCTAAATCCATATTGTTTGTCAGTCAGAAGTTTAGAATCTGTAAGGTGACGGACTAGAGCATGGTTAATTATGATCTCTAATATTTTGGCGAAAGGTGGGAGGAGGCTAATTGGGCGATAATTTGATGAGTCACTTCTTTCGCCAGAATTCTTGAATGCTGGTACCACAGAAGCAGTTTTCCAACAGCCCGGAAAGCAAGATTCATTAAGGCATTTGTTGTAGAGTTTGGAGAGAACTGGAGCTACTTCGGCTGAGCACTTTTTTTAATAGCACAGCTGGGATGATATCGGGTCCACCTGCTTTTGAAGTATCAAGGTTTTTTATGATAGCATGCACCTGAGCAGGGGTGATTTTTAGATCGTCTAGCGTGGCGTCTGTCTGCAAAGGAAAGTCAGGGAGGGGTGGTTGGAAGGGTCCAGTGTAGAGTTTGAGGCGAACCGACTGGCAAGCATATTAGCCTTGTCGGTTGCTGAGCAAACAACCTCATGATTGTTGGTTAGTGGGGAATTGTTGATTGCCCATTATTTACTACACTGTTGTAGATTTTCCAGAAGTCACGATTTCCTAATTTTTGTGCTTCGATGTGTTTTTAGTGGTTTCCGTAAATTCTCTCTTAGCTGTCGCTATTTCTTTCTTAACGTTGTTTCTAGCTTCTATATACTTCTGTCTGTTTGAACTGGACTTATGTCGGTTAAATCTGCGGTATGCATGCTGCCTTTAAGCAATGGCAGGTGTGCAAGTCGAAGCAAACCATTGGGGGGACGTAATGAAATGCCTTTGTTTCTGCATTATTATTCCCAGGTCGGTTCTAGACCGTTCCAACACTCCCGTCTTTTTATTAATTTCGATGACTCCCGAAAAGGGGAACCTGCCAAAATGGTGACCTACCCAACAAGATTTACATTATGGTAACCGCCATACAATATCGTAAGTTTGTAGCGTTTTTCCTTTGAGTTGGGTATTGTGGCAAAGTCTATTCCCCAGAACTGCCAGACTTTGGAACTCCCTTCCAGCATTCTGCTTTCCCAACTGTACTGACATGCAGAAGTTCAAGTGTAATATGAACAGATATCTTGCTACTCATCTCCCTTCATAATATCCCTGCAACTTATGTCCCTGATTGTAGCCCCCTACTTCAAAGTGGCAATGTGCCTTGTTTGTGGGGAAAATTGAATATAAAAAAAAGAAAAACAGACAAGTTTGAATGGTCTCTTCCCCGTTTGCAGTGACCCATGGGCCATTGGGTGCATCTACCGTACTCCTCTTTGCATTTTTTGCAAATAATGCAAGAATCGGCATTAGCTTGAATGTCACTGTTTTTGGCTTCTCACCAATAACCAGAAAAGAGTTTCTGCATCTGAGTTATGCCTGAATGGTTGTTGGCGTCACATACTTTGTAGAGATATCTGGCTTGGAGTTTGTATGGTACGACCAGTCTTAGAGAATGTTTGTGGTCTCTTATCATTAAGACGGCGGTTCCTGGCTCAAGAAAAAATTGATGTGATTTTCTCTTGAACTGCTTGGCTTGGTGATCGTCGAGATGAATTTGTGGACCATCTGGATGGCATGATTGAAGTGCATGTACGATCTTAGCTAAGGTTTAATCTTTCTGTTGTTTGATTGCAATATCCAGGAGGTTGCAGATTCTTTTGGCAGGAATGGTGGAGTTGGTGTGGTAAATGAAGAATGTGCTACTGATGCATTTCTGCGTGTGAACGTTCAGTGGGATGTGCGTCTTGGAGACGAGTTGTAGACTGTTAGTGTCACCAATGAATGCACCACGACAGAACGTAAATGTGTAGGTTAGAGCCACTTAGTGTGAATGTTTTCCCTGACGGATTGGGCTCACTCAGCCTCTGCTGAGCATATCAGCCCATACATTGGATTCGCCCTCCACATATTCCAAGAGTAATTTGTAACATAACATCTCTTGCCATCTTTGTATTTTTGCATTGTTGAGCTCTCGTTGGTCCAGATACATCAGCGACCTGTTATCTGTGAAGATGATCAAGGGGCAGTTGTGTCGCTACACGAGGGAGAGAGAGCATCAGAAAAAAATGTATATATATATATATATATTTGTTTTTACAAGTGATGGCACGGTCCTTAAAAATTCGTCCATGCAATTCTAAACACCACTGCCAAATCGACATGCCACACCACGAACAAATACCGTTGAATCGGCGCATACGTTTCTGCCATAAAATTGCACGAACGAGCGATGGCGGAAACTGATAGTATTATGAAAAAATTCTTACATTGATGTTTACACCATCATGAGTACAAGAAAAATATTTTGTGAGAATTGTTATCATTAAAACTACATGACATATTTTTTTAATTGTATTATTTTTGTGAAAATATTGAATGAAAACTGCTTATCGTAATGTTCCTGAAATATTAAAAATATTTTTAATTGTTAACATCTACAATGCTTTAAAAGCAAACAGAAATTCATACATTATTTTTTAGTTCTTAAATTTTAAATTTAGCAAAAGTGTTTTTGTTTACAAAAAAAATCAATACATTTTCACTAAAATTTAAAAAAAAAATAATTTCAGTATATTCTGTGATGGTTAATGAATACTGAAAATTTAATTTCTTGAACTTTGGTGAATTTGGAAATGAAGTAAATAAAGGGTTCCGCTCGAAATTCCGTCCAAATTCCCGAGTTTGACAGAAACATTCTCGAGTTCGACAAGATACACCTGAAGAAGGTCGGAGGATATATTGACCGAAACGTTGTGAAAATCACACTCACGATAAGAATAATACAAATCACACTCACGATGAATAATAATACAAATAACCAATACTCATCTCAAAAATTCAGAAACATCATAAACGTATTCTGTTTGTCACCGTCAATCTGTCCGTTCCGCAGAAAATGGAGCTCAAAAAGAGCAAACCATATTGCCTTTGACCATTATTTCTGTCATCTGTTTTTTTTTTATTTTAAATATTCCACTAAATAAATAATTAACATCTTTACCTTTATAATTCATCACACAGCTCGGGCCTATTCCGAAATAATTTACCTGCTTTCCGCTTTGATTTTCTGCGAACCTATGATTTAGTCGCCATCTTGAAGTTTACACGTGGTGAACCGCCCCAGGTTTCCGTTAAAATATCCGACGATCGTTTATTACGTGAAAGACGGTAAAAGAAAAACAAGATAGAGAACCAATAATGTGAGTATTACTTGGATTTGGTTGCGTTGCTGGTTCTTTGTTAGTACATCGGCGCGTCCAAATCACTGTTTCGTTTTGTGGAAGACATAAATGTCACTAATGAGTAAGGCTTTTTCTTGTTTAATTCTAAGGTATATATCCAATGATATCTTATATGCTTTTTTTATGTAGAGTGATGGGGTTCTCGGTTGATTAATTGTGTCTAACTTTGTCGGATATATACTCGAGAGTCAAAAGAATGACAAGAATATGCTCTTGTCATAGCCCTACCAATGAGCCAATGTTCAATTTTAAACGTAAACAGGAAGCTGATTTTTTAAATATCATATATACTCAAAGAATTATCGGATTATAATGAAATCACCAGAATGAAATGGGCATTTTTTAACAATAGCCAATAACAACAACAAATTGTTTAAAAAGAAAAAGAAATAAACAATAGTCATTTTACAGTATAGACACCAAAAGTAGTCAAAAACAAATATATATAAAAATAAATTTTAAAAAATGGTGCTAGTGCACTTACTGAACCGCGCTATTTTAAATCGTATTTCCAAGTTTAATTAAAAGTTTTATTGGGTTTGTATTACTGTACACATAGATTCGAAAAAGTTGTCAAAAAACAAACATATAACAAATAAATATTATCAAAGGCAAGATAAGTTACTTTCCTACCAAACTGGATATATTTTTTGTGTTTTTATTCAATGTAACATGTTTATTCAGCTTGAAAAACATGCAGTGTTTACGGATGTATTGGAACATTCAAAATGGCGCCCGACTCTCTCTCTCTTTAACACGGTAAGTTTGGGAAAAGGTGATATAAATAATAAACTAGACAAAATACTATTAAAAAAACACCGAATATATGTCAATTTATGTCACGGTAACATATATTGAGCGAATTTCTAACAGTGTTTTGTCTAGTTTATTATTTATATCACCTGTTCCCGAACTTGCCGTGTTAAAGAGAGAGTCGGGCGTCATTTTGAATTTTCGAATACATCGGTAAACACTGTATGCTTTTCGAGCTGAATAAACATGTTACATTGAATAAAAACATGAAAAATATATCCAGTTTGGTAGAAAAGTAACTTACCTTGCTTTTGATAACATTTATTTGTTATATATTTGTTTTTTTTTGTAACTTTTTCGAATCTATGTGTACAGTAATACAAACCCGTTTTATTATATGTTATTTTTATTCAATTGTAAGGTTAAAGTATAGAATAGGTACAAAACACTCTCCCCATGTTAAGAATAGCTTTTTAAATAATAACGTTATTATTTCAGCACGGATTAATAAGTGCACTAGTACCAAAAAAAAACAAAAATAAATGCGCGATTCAGAAACAGAGGTAACGGAATTCCCTCTATATTGAAAAACAAAAATTAAGAAGAATCTGTATGATGTACCGACTTAGTGACGTAACAAAAATATATTCCAAAAACACATAAATTGATGAAGTGTTTTATTTTTATAAACAAAATCATTTTTTAATAGGAATGTATAAGCTTTACTACATTATATATATATATATATATATATATATATATATATATATATATATATATATATATAGTAAGTATGAAGTCTTGTTGAATTATTGTCTCTTTGTTTCTTGAAATTTTTATAAAAATCAAGAGTGAAGCAGTCATTTTTCAGGTAGTCATGAAATTTTATTTTCTTATTTAAAAATAAAACTACCCGATCAATTTACTTAATTTTTCAAATGTATTTTCATGTCGTCATGGGTACATACATCATGCAGATATTTTTAATTTTTTATTTTTAATATAGAGTGAATTCTGGGTAAGAAACAGAAATGCTGTAATTATATCAGTGGATTTGTCCATTCTCAAAGCTAGAATAATTTAAAAATGAATACGATTCAAATCGAATTTTATCAGTATCCAAAAAGCGATTTTGAAAGAAATTTCAAGAAATAAAGGGAGATAACTTAATAATTTATACTTACTAAGTTTATATTTTAATGTCTATGAATTCCCATTAAAAATTATTTTCTTTATAAAAATAAATCTACTTAATTAATTTACATGAGTTTTGGAATATTATATTTGCCTTTCACCACAGGTATATACATCATACAGATTTTTCTTTATTATTTTTTTTTTAATATATAGAGAATTATGGACAAAACCAAACAACCAAATGTTGCGATGTTCTCTCCGTCTTTCAACAACAAAAAAAATCTACTTGCAGTCATCTGCATAAAAATCCTGCCTGCTGAATCCCTCGTCGTTTGTCTTTTTATAGACTTTCTAATTCTACCATATTTGTATATCTCATGCGATCTCTTCTGTGATTGTCATGTATATTTCGATGCTTTATCAGTCGTTTCTTTTATTTGCCTTTCTGTCGATACATCTGCTTTTCTGTTTCACTCTTTTACACGCTCCCCCTGATCTCTTGGGTCACTTGCATTAAGTATATCAACCATCTTTGCAGATGTCATTCCTGTTGGGATCTTTGTTGTAATGTATCTCATTGGGTTCCTATTGCAAATTACCGTCATCCTTCTCTGAATCTACCTGAATCAACCTAATGTCAAGAAAATATCTTGGTACACTATCTATCTTGATATTGTTCTGTGATTGTGTCGCAGGAATTGTACCTTTTGTCCATTTTGCTATGCAGTAGTTCCAGGTGGTTTAACTTACACCTTCTTGACAACTTGATTCTGTTTTTGTTTGGATATTTTCCTCATCAGTTATCATAAAATTAATCCAGCTGTAAACAGTAACTTAATCAGTTCAAATCTCGATTTCTGTCAGATCCCATTTTGATGCAAATGTTGTCAAAGTTTGAGGTGAGTAATATATCGTCAACCCAAAAAATCAAAATCAACAATTTATTACCTACATTTTTGGTATACATGCACGCGTCTACAGGACATTGTTTGAATTCCTGTTCTATTAAATAATTATTGAGTGTTAAATTCCAATTGTGTGCACTTTGTTTTAGTCTATATAATGATTTATTTAATTTCCACACCCAATTTTTATTTTTCATTTTATGCAGATTTTGCAGTCAATCGGAGTATTTAAATAAGCATTTTTTACATCCATTTGATGTATTTTTAAATTGTATTGAGCGGCAAGTTGTAATAAAATTCTAATTGTCGTTAAATTTGTCTTTGGTGAAAATGTTGCAAAATATTCCACTCCAGAAATTTGTGAATAACATTTTGCCACAAATCTTGCTTTAAAAGTTTCACTGCCAGAAGCTGTGATTTTTTTTGAAAAAACCCAGCGTGAAGAAATTATATTTTTATCTGTTGGTTTTGCCACTATTTCGTATGTGTTATTTTCAGATAAAGCTTTCAATTCAGATACCATAGCTTGTTCCCATTCTTGATGATTTTCTGAATTAATTGCCTCATTATAACTTTCTGGTGCGCTGTTCAACGAATAACAGTAATCCATGGCATAATCTTGTATCTTTTCAATTTGTAAGAAGTTTGGCCTTTTTCACTCCCTTATTGGGTATCAGCGTGTCTGGTTAATATTTTCATCAGAAGTTCTACTGTAATTGTTGTCTTTATTAATATTTTCATTGTGATCGATTAAGATGCTAGGTAATATTTCATGTTTTTCATCTACTGGATCGCCATTTTTTAAAGTTAATGTATCATTGAATTTTACACATCTAACCATTTTATGGCATTTTGAGTTGGGAAGTAGATTAAGTATGCCAGGCTATTTTTATTGTAACCTACGAAAGTACATTTTTCGCTTTTAGTATTTAGTTTACTGGTGTTTTCTATAAATGCAAAACAATCAGAACCAAATAGATGCATTTTGTTTATTTTAGGTTTTACACCGCAAAACGCTTCATACAATGTTTTTCCTAGCCTCTTATTGAACGATCTATTTCTGATATATGCTGCTGCCATTATAGCGTATATCCATAAACTATGCGCTAATTTCGATTCGATAAGTAGACATCTTGTCATCTCAAAAAGGGTTCGCCATGCCCTTTCAGCTGTGCCATTTTGGAAAGGGGAGTACGGCGCCGATTTCTCGTGTTTAATACGGTGGTTAATTAATAGAATTCAAAGTCTTTACTAGTAAATTCAGTCCCATTGTCTGAGCGAATACATTTTACTGAACCGTACGGGGCAACATCAGCTAAATATTTCTTAGTGGCGAAGATAGTGTCGGATTTGTTTTTTAGAAAATAAACCATAATTAAACCGGAAAAATCATCAATAAAGTTCAAAACGTACCTTAGATTGTTTCTCCCAATCGGGCTGATCAGACCTGCTAAGTCACAATGCACAAGTGAGAGAATTTTCGTAGCTTTTTTGTCTGGCGTTCGGCTTATATCTTTTGTCATTTTCCCCTGTGCACACACATCACAATTTGGGAGATCGTCTGAAGGTATTATTTTCATGCCTTCGACTACATTTGGTAATTTTTTAATATCAGCTGTATTGCAGTGTCCTAGAATTTTATGCCAGGCTTCCAAATCGTGACAGGCAGTTTTTGAGCGAACCATACTTTTTAAATAATATAGTCGGCCATTTTCTTTAATGTCAAATACAGTTCCATTGGGGTATATCAATTTTGATGTATTTTGGCCTAATTGTATATTCGTGCCTTGTTTAATTGCAGCCTGCACAGAAAATATGTCTTGCTTAAATGTAGGTATGAACAGAGCATTTTTTACAATAGAGTTACAGATTTCACCTTTATTATTTTCTAGGGATATTTTAGCATCGCCTCTTTTCAAGACTATATCATTTATTTGACTACCATCAGTAAGTTCGACAAAATGACTTTGAGGATTAAAGTTTGAATCAAAATTAATAAAATCAGATTCCTTGGTGATAACGTGCGCTGTAGCACCACAGTCTACAAGGAGATTTTTACCGTTTGTGGTATTGTCAAAGTTACATATGAATAGAAATGTATGTTTTTCCTCAAAGTTCTCAACGTTCTCCATTTTTGAGCTTTTATATCGACATTGGAAACTTTTGTGGTTGGGTCGTCCACAATTATAACAGATAATTTTATTCTTTTTCTTGGGAAAATTACTTTTGGAGAATATGTTGCGGTGAGGTGCGTAATTTGATGGTGTCTGCTTTTGAGAAGCATTTTTGAACTTCATAATATTGCTGGAGTTATTATTGTCCACGAGCATACAATTAGTCTCTTCGTAACTGCGCAATGCCACTTTAAATTCACTGAAATTTATGGGTTTGTCTTTCTGACTTATAGCAGTTGTAAATGGTTTAAAATCGGCTGGAAGTCCCTTGAGGGTCATTGATATAAACAAGCTATCGCTTATTATTTCACCTGAGAGTTTTAAGGCATTGGCGGTTGTTTCTGCCCTTATAACGTAGTCAGTAATCATTCTATCCTCGTTACGTTTCAGAGACGTTAATTCTGTATATAGGGATATTTTCGGTTTCCCTTTTGATAAATAATGTTCTCTTAATATGTTCAATGCTTTCCTTCCATCATCCAATGCGTCTCTTATAATCAGAGACAGACTTCTATCATCTAAACATTGAATCAGTTCTGCAAAAACAGTTGCGTTCTTTTCGGGAAATTCGGGGTCATTTGGATTCTCTGTTGGAGATTGTATGACTTTGTGAATTTTTCGAATCCTTAGATATCCCAGAAATTTTACATGCCACAATTCGAATTTAGATTCCGATCCATCAAAGAAAAGACCGTGGCTGGGCGCATAACCTGTTAAGTTTTGAGACATTGTGTTGAACAAAGATGGTGGCGTAGTTCGGATCAGTAACAAAGATGGCGGCCAAGAATCAAATGCAGTCCATGGCATAGTTAACGGCGAACTGATTGAATCCAAAATTTGACAATTTTTATAATAATTTTGAAACGTTTTCATTGGTTGTTTAGCACAGCCGTTGGTTATAAAAATGATTGGCGAATCCATTCGTCTCATATCCCCATTAGGAGTCAAAAACATTTTACATGTCATAAATTTTCTGCTGCTTGGTAACCAACTTCACCTTTGCCGGCCAGGCCGTTAAATCAGCTTCTTCATTGAACATCTTTACCATATTGCTGTTCACCTTCAGTATCCTCTTCATATTACTTCTGTATGCAAAACAGTAATTTGACGAAATGGCTTTAGGTGTTCTCTATATCTCTCAACAACAAGAAAAGTTTCTTTCAGTCATCTGCATAGAAATACTGCCCTCTGAGTTCTTTATTCTTCCTCTTTTTATGCAATTTCTATTTTGCCACATTTGCATATCTCACGTGATCTTTTCCATGGCCATTAAGTATATTTTAATACTCTGTCCAACGCCATGTTTCTTTTTGGGATTCCTGTCGGTAAGTCTGCTTCTCATATCTCTGGCTTTCTTTTCTTTTTCACTCTTTTACAAATATTACCGAAATCAAGATAAGTTACTCTTCTACCTACCGGATACATTTCTATCTTTTAGTTTTAAATTAAAAGCATTTTTATGTCAACTCTGCTAAGTTAGAATGATCAGAAAAACATGGCTAATACTAAATGATCAAGTAAAGTCTTGATAATTGCTCAAAAGTCGAAATTTACACCACAGTACTGTAATAAAAATACACAGTTTGATCGACTATTACAATTTTGCATAATTGAAGGTAGTTATTAGCTGTGATTCTTTTTAACTTTTAATTTTTGATGTGATTGTTTAATGTCAGCCATTTGCAAAGAAATTAAAAGAAAAGGATAAGAGAATAGTTGAAAGTAAAGATCAAGCAAACAAAACAAAAACAATTTATTGCACAGTCGAATTAAATCTGATTAAGATGAACATTAAGTGGTGGCTATTCTGAATTCATAAGAGTACGAAGATATAGACCATTTTTTTGTGCTAAACAGTCATAAAAAAATTGTAAGTTTAATTCAGTTGGTGTAAAACCAATATAAATGATTGCACACTAATAAAAAGTATAAGTAAATAAAAATAACTTCGATTTTTAACTGATGTTTAATTTTCATTGAAAAATAATATCAGAAAATTGTAATAATAAATTTTTTCCCAGAAGATTTTATCTGAGTTTTTTAATTATGACCATTTGATACAACTGTGTGTCGGCATCTTCTAGCAGTTTATGTAAGCAACTAGAAGTTGCTCAAGTGTAGACTGCCAGATGATTTCCTCAAAATATGGCATTCCTCTTTCTGATCTAAAGAATGGCTTTTATTATTTAGAAAGCCATTATTTATATGGATACATTTCAACATGCATATGTCAATATAAAATCTCCCTCTCCCCATGTCAATAATAACCATTGAAATATTTTTCTGGTGTTTGTAAATTAATTTTTTTATTACTTTTGTTCAACCTAAGCAAGACATATTGCCACTGAAGAATAGAGAGTTATTGTGAAAGGGACCAGATTTCTTGAAGGGAAACCTTTGTTTATATTACATTTACATTGGTATAGTTGAGGAAATGGAGGGAATTCCAAAGCTATATAGTCCAATGGAAGAAGCCATTAGAGTAACAAATGTTGCCTATCAACAAGTTCCAGACAGTTGTTTGTTTCAAAACTGTTACTGTTTACAACACACGTTTGAACCAAAGTCAAATATCTGACAAAGAGATCTTTCTCAAAATATTATATAACACGGATATACCACCAGACCGACTTTCCCAAGTGATCACGGTGAAAATATGAATATGATGTGTATAAGAAATATATGAATATGTACACATGTATTTGTAAGTTGTATTAATAAAACTTTCTCACCTGCTTCAGCTTGTGTCTTTCCATTACCTCTGCATTGTACCGCCTTCTACACATTTCATTTAACTACATACTATACAATGCTTCAAACAAACTACATCCACCTCTTTAATTTTCCAGCATTTAGAATAAAGGGGTGTGATTTTACAACTAGTCAGGTGGGTCAAGGTATTATATTGAAAGGGTACAAGTGCATCAAGCTCATTAGAGCACTTTCTGTGGAAATGATTGTAAAGAAAATGTACAGGGATGAAACATTGTGGAGATATATTGTGCTACAGCTGGTGCACCAATCAGTAGCCTCTCTTGGAACAAAAATGAAAAGGTTGGCAATGTCAACTAGCCTTATGTTCTCCAGACTAACCATCACATTACCTTGTTGAGGTATCTCAAAGGAAAAATTTATGTCAAAAGACCTGAAACTCTACCCAAATGAAGTTGTGAATTAGATTATGATTAAATCATCCTAAAATATATTATGAAAAACTTATTTTGGAAAGGGCACAATATTATAAAGTTGAAAATAGAAAGTATTTAAAAGATACTTTTTGCATGAATAAATTCTTTTAATTTTTGTCCTTTTTACAAACACATCGCAAACACATCGACATTGTCTTTGTCATCTATCCAAATTTCATCAAATTACAATCAATAATAAAGAATTTGTTCAAGTTAAAAATGTCCTTGTAATTTCCTGGCCACCTTGTATACATGACTAATACATACTACAAAATATCACTAAACAAGAGTGTTGCTTACCAAGTCACTAAAGCAATTAAATGCTAGAAGCAGGCTAGAAGTGCAATGCTGTATACAAACCTATGCATCTGATTGCATATGTTGCAGACATGACATGATGGACTGTGAAGTGTGCATAATTTAAATAAAAAAGAAATAATAAAAGACATTTTAAAAATAATACAATATGAATGGGTGGGCTTGCTGATGACACCACTCTCTATAGCTGATGACACCACTCTCTATAACAGGCACAAGGGGAAAGCAAATGAACACATATCTAAGGAAATGGCAGAAACACTAGAGGATGACCTCAAATCTGTAGTGGAATGGGGACAAAAATGGATGGTCACATTCAATGCTGCCAAGACTAAGCTTGTTTCCTTCAATAATTACAAGAAACCTTCTCTACCTCTAATAGCAATGGCCAAGAACACACTACCCAAATGTACTTCTTTTAAACTCCTCAGCTTAACGTTCACAGGGAGCATGAGTTGGAACAATTACATTGAGAGCATTTCTAGGACTGCTGCGAAGGTGGGCTCTCTCTACTGTGCTAGAAAACTACTTATGCCTGAAAGTATCCTGTACCTCTATGAGGCCACCATTCGCCCATGTATGGAGTACTGTTGTCACATTTGGGCTGGTGCATCTGCTACTTGTCTCTTACTCCTGCACAGATTTCAAAAGAGAGTCGCCAACCTGATAGGTCCTGAACTGTCATCTAGGCTTCAACCTCTGTCCCATTGACGAAATGTTGCATCCCTCTGCATGTTCTACAAGTACTTTAATGGTGAATGCTCTGACGAACTGCAAGCACTTGTACCTCCTCAACATGAATACCCCCGACAAACCCGACAAGCAGCTAAATCCCACCCTTTCACAGTAGAGATCCCTAGATTACTCAAATAGTTTCTTCCCCAGAACTGCTAGGCTTTGGAGCTCCCTTCCGGGAATTCCATTCCAGGTCCCTGCTTCCCCAACTGTACTGACATGCAGAAGTTCAAGTGTAATGTGAACAGACATCTTGCTACTCACATCCCTTCATAATACCCCTGCAACTTATGTCCCCAATAGTAGCCCCCTACTTCAAAGTGGCACTGTGCCTTGTTTGGGGTGAAAATTTAATAAATAAATAAATGTACTGCTGACAACCAATTACTTAATTATTTAATATTGTATATATTTGTATGCTGGAAAATTTGATCAGAATAAAATTAAAAATTCAATGCTGGTGATCAACACATCAAATTTTGATAAATCAGAAGTTTAAATTTTGACCATGATCAAATTTGGAAGGGGTCAGGTCAAGGTTATATATCCATGACCCTGTTGGCAGTAATATCGATCAATAAATGAACAAACCGAAAGTTATTGCAAAAGGCAGACTTTTCTGTCACTTAGATCTCCCAAAAGTAAACAACTTTTTAGATGACGACCAATATTGATCAAGTTTGGTAATGATTGGTCAATGATATACTAAGCTGTAAACAAATTTAATGATAAACTCAACTGAAAAAATATAGGGTAAAATTGGGTTAAATTATTTTTTCATTTGAATTTTTTAATGCAGATAATACTTTTATTTTAGATTTTTATTCATTGTTTTTCTAAATAAATATAATTAAACTACATATAAATACAGTGTAACCCGAATATAAAAGACCCGAATATAAGATTGCTTTTCTCCAGTCCCCATCCTCCTGATATAAGAGAGTTCATTTGGAGTGACAGTGTGATGTAAATCAGTCAAAGGTGAGTTAGAGAGAGTGACTTAATCTTGACCAGTCTAGAGACACAGTGGGTCCAGTCTGTGTCTGTAGAAGACACCCTCTACCTTATGATTTTGTTTTGTGTGTCTAAGGGTTGCACTGTCCACTTTTTTGCCAACTTTGCTTCTTGTTGCATTTATCTTGACATCACTTTCACTTTACCGACTGTTGTGTTGAGTTAGAAGTTTGTTAATTTTGCCACTGAAAACTATTTGCTTGCAATCATTGCGATTAGTGATGTTGACATCTCAATGAAAAACTCTGAGCATTTCTAAACAGTTGAAGCTCATCAACAATAGTGAAGAAACTCAAACTGACCGCTGTGGCCAAAAAGTACAGAATCGATTATTCAACAGCAGCAAAAACTCTCAAGAAAGATGATCTCAGATCTTGCATGCAAATGAACGGAAACACTAATCACAAACGAAAGTGCTAATCCATGCACAAGGACATTAACGAAGCACTTATACGATGGTTTATACAAGCATGTGCTCATGGAGCAGTCAGATGGAACAAAATTTTTAAAAGACACTCACAATGCTTCAGTTCACGAACATGGACGACAGTGAAAAGCAAGCTGTAGTTGTTGGTAAGTTGGCAAAACCATGTTGCTTTAAAAATCTCAAAACTGCCATTTTCTTACTTTGCAAATCGTAATGCCTGGATGACTAGTCAGCCGTTTACTGACATTATGAAAGTGCTTGATTGAAAAATGATTGCTCAAAATATAAAGATTATTCTGTTTTTGGACAATGCAACTTGTCATAACTTACTGCCAGGTACAAATCTGTCAAACATCAAATTGTTGCCCATGCCACAAACACTACCAGTCTCATTCGACATTTGGATCAAGACATCATTCATTCATTCAAAGCGTATTATCATCATGAACTTGTTTGAATGCAAATCACAGCAATCGATGTTACACTGCCAGTG
Organism: Euprymna scolopes; assembly: GCF_053919585.1. Taxonomy (NCBI): domain Eukaryota; kingdom Metazoa; phylum Mollusca; class Cephalopoda; order Sepiida; family Sepiolidae; genus Euprymna; species Euprymna scolopes. The sequence goes on from NC_136493.1 coordinate 451,458, forward strand.
CCACTATTTGAAGTGGCCAAGCAGATCACTGTTTTGAAGGCCATGCACATGATGAAGCAAGCACTTTTCATGGTCATCCATCAACAATTCAAAATTGTTTTAAAAAGGCCAACTTTGTCATTGAATTGCAAGCTGGAATAGAAGAAATACTCTATGAAAATGCTAAAGTTTCTCCACTATCAGGCATGGGACAAACGGATTTTGACAAATTTATCAGCTTCGACGAGAGTACACAATGTTATGGAGAACTGACTGACATGGACATCACACACGGCATAAAATCAGATGATCAAGATTTTGACAAAGATGATGATGCTGAAAGCGTAAATTTTGAAGTTTCTGAAAGTGACAAGCCAGTGCTAAATTCTCTGGCTGCATTGAATACCCTTGAAACTCTGACAACCTACTTTGAAGCAAAAAGATGTCATCCTGATAGCATATTGAAAATGATTTATGAAATCTATGAAAGTGTTCATGATGTTAATGAAGAAATTTCTGTACTATGAAAAATGATTTTTTTAAGAAAAAGTAATTTTTAGCTGAATTATTTGTGAAAATTGATAGAAAATGTATTTTTGCCTGTGTTTTTTTATGTCAATAACTTAAATAAACTAGTATTCTGTCTGTAAAATGCGTTATATGAAATGTTCCCATACTTACCTAAACAAAATGGGCCAACATGGATATAAGAGACTTTTCTTCACAGTGGCCAACAACTCTCTTATATCCAGGTTACACTGTAAATATAATTAAACTAAGCTTCTAATATTCTGCTGCATAATATATATAAATAATCAAGTTTGCTATATTCCAAAGTCCAAGTTTTATTAATCTTACAAATCATTCTTTCAAAATAAAAGCTTCTATAAATTTTTCATGATCTTTTTCATTCACGTTGAACAGTCAATATTTGTACGTCAATATTGAATATTTTCTTCCAGTAAGTGAATCTCAGAACTGAGAAAGGGACATACACATTCACTGTGATATTGTTAATGAAATTATTTGCTGATAACCTCTTCGCTCTGATTGAGGTTAAGAGCAGGTTGAACAGCAAAGCACTGTGACTTTGAGGATTGTCCCAAAAGGAGAGGAGAAACCTCCCATTCATGGTAGCATGGAAAAGTTGGAAAATAGATGGAGAAGAAAAAGAGAGAACCTTAAAATCCGTTGGCCACCCTTGATCTGATAATGTATTCACCAGAATTGTGAATTGTAGAATATTATTGATTGAGAATTATGAGTTGAATTCTATTGGGTGAGGGGCAATAATCATAAATTAATTCATAAGTAAGCTTCAGAGCTTCTGCTCTGCTCGCCCTCTGGACTGCATGCTATTAAAAGACTGACCATTGGACTTAGGGTTGACATGATTAAACTTGAAAATCACCCAAACTCTTCTCTGACTGCCCTCTGGACTCAATGTCACTGAGAGACTGACCCTCAGACCTAAGTTTTAAATTGCTAAATTCGAAAAATGTGCAGACTTTACTAAAGAATTTTATCCAGGCATGAATATTAAGAATCTAAGTTGAGGCTTGTGGAAGAATTAGGGTGTATAATTTTTAAGTAAATGAATATTATTTAATCCAAATTGAAGTGTCGTTCTTTTTTTAATTGGAACGACCTTTGCTCCCCAGTAATACAGTGCTTGATGATCAGTGCCAGATGATTTGCCTTTTTGATCTTTTTACGATGTGGGGGGAAGTGATAGTTCGTTGGACAAGACCTTTCAATATCCACTCCTTCACTAGTGTGTTTGCCAGATACTGACTGCCCAAGCAGGGCCCTGAATGGCCGAATTTGTTGATGTCACTGAATGTCAGTGTGTGGGTACTTATGTATTGATTGTTTCGCATGAATGAAATAGATTATATTTAACATAGAATTTCTATAAGAGTGAATAAACGAACCAATGTAGAAAATCAATGAAATTACAATAATATATATACTTGATTCTTTCTTTCAATTACATATGTTCTTACTTGAGTTTTATTGATATTTTTATTTACAGATTTCTCTCCTTGAAAAGATTTAATCAACTTCAACTTGTGAATTACAATAAAGGACACAGATTTTTTATATGAAAAAACATCTGATTTTTAAGGAAAATAATAGAGAAAAGTATCACATCATGAATTTAAGTATCTTTAAATGTGAATCGTCAATCTCATGGTAGGATAAAGCAAAGAAATCAAGAGGAATTATTACTGGACATAAATTAAGATGAATTGAAGCATTATTGGATTTTTTTTCAACAAAAGGTTTCAAAATACGGAAGGACAATTCCCATAATAGATGTTACTCTTAATTTCTAATTAAAACACAACAAAACAATGGAAGAACACGGTGAAGAGACGGAATACACTTGCAAAGTTTGTAGCACTTCTTTTTCTCAGAAATCAAGTTTAGATGCTCATAAACGAACACACAGAGAAGAAAAGCCATTTTCTTGTGAAGTGTGCAGCTCTTCGTTTGCTAAACAATCACTTTTAGTCCAGCATATCCGAACCCATACTGGCGAAAAACCCTATTCTTGTGATAAGTGTACGTCTTCATTTGCACAAAAATCAAGTTTAGTCACACATATGCGAACACACACTGGAGCAAAACCATATTCTTGTGAAGTTTGTGGCGATTCTTTCACCAGAAAATCATCTTTAGTGGATCATATGCGAAGACACACAGGAGACACGCCATATTCTTGTGAATCATGTGACTCTTCATTTACAAAGAAATCATCATTAGTTGAGCATATTCGAAAACACACTGGTGAAAAGCCATTTACTTGTGAAGTTTGTGATTCTTCTTTTGCTAGGAAATTAGTTTTAGTTGAACATATGCGAACACATACTGGAGAAAAACCATATTCTTGTAAAGTTTGTACATATTCGTGTTCTCAGAAATCAAGTTTAGTCGTTCATACTCGAATACACACTGGTGAAAAGCCATATTCTTGTGCAGTATGTGGATCTTCATCAATTACAAAATCACTTTTATTGGAGCATATGCGAACACACACTGGTGAAAAGCCGTATTCTTGTAATGTTTGCGGATATTCTTGTACTCATAAACCAAATTTAGTTGTTCATATGAGAATACACACTGGCGAAAAACCATTTTCTTGTGATAAATGTTCATCTTCGTTTGCACAGAAATCAAGTTTAGTTGTACATATGCGACAACACACTGGCCAAAGACCATTTTCATGCAAAATATGTGGGCGTACTTTTGTTCAGAAGTCATCTTTAATCGTACATACACGAAAACACAATGATAGTCCACCACAAAAAAGTATGTAGATATCCTCACTAGAAGATCTGCAGAGAGATGCAACTTAAAAGGTTCTGGGAACATGAATTTTCACCATATAATAAAAAATAGAAAAAGTGACCATTTTCTATGACCCTTTTCGACTTACAGGAAGTCAGATATATCAAAGGATTGCTCTCATCATTGCATTAACTTGCGAACAACTATAGCCTAAATAAAACTAAGCATGGAAAAATGATAACATATCAGGATTTAAAGAATGACTTTAAAACGTTGCAGTTCCTGCTAGTGGTAGTAGGGTAACTGGTTTAATGAAAAAATCTAAAAATATACTTCATCAGAATTACTGAGAAATTAAATTGTAGCAAGTACAAATAACAACAATTCAAAAGAGTATCTATTTTCAAAAGAACTCTTGGATATAAATTTAATACATATCAGAATCAAGTGTTTGCCCTTGACTTGAAGATACTTCCCTTTAAATAAATCTTTAATATAGTATTAGAAACTAAAATCTTCAATATAATATAGGATTCAAAGCTAAAATAAGACCTCAATGGGAAGAGTGTTTATGTGTAAATTTGCAGGTATTTAATGTATGGGTGAAATAGTAATAAAACATGAAAATAAGCGTATTATGTTGGATAGGAGAAACTATCAATGTTAAGAGATTGGGAGCGAAATGAGGTAGGACAGTGATTATAAAGAATGATAGAAAAAAAAATGATGAATTTGCAAGCATAAAGGAAAGAATTATGGATTCAAAGTATCAACGTTTAGAGTAGGGAATTTGTAAATGGCGCTTATGTAGTCAAAGGGGGTGCATATGTTGGCTAAATGATTTCGTATTGACTGTATTTTTCTTGTGCTTACATTGCAAGATGAGCTAATTTTTCAAGTTAATTGCCTTTCTACTCTGAGGGAAAGTTATCTTTACAGTGTTCGAAATGCAAAGTCGACAGTCTGGATCCTGAGAGGTAAGACTGACTTTTTAAGTATAGCCCAATTAATCGAGAAATGAGTGTTATTAGACCAAAGTTTTTTTATCGAAGAAGTTAAAGTTGTCTCTTGGTTATTGTCAGTACTTAGATTATAAAATAAATATATGTAGTTAGAGATTCTTATCTTTGTCAAAGTTGAAGTTGTGGCAATGTATGTGTAGGACTTGCATAGTTCTCACTTTCTGTTGTTGGTTTGGTGATTACTATAAAGGTTTGTGAAGGGGTAAGACGTTAAGTCAGGGTTTTTATGATTAGCAATGGTAGGTACTGTGGGTTTGGGATTAGCAGAATCTATATGGAAAGAAATTATAAATATTACTATAGTGGAAATTATTATGTGAATTGATATTGTTATTACTACTATATATATATATATATATATATATATATATATGACAGAACAACACAAGACCGTCGGTTTCAAATCAAAACAAAGAGGACCAATATCCGGGTGTTTGATGTCTGATTATCTGTAGCCTCTGTTTTTCATAAACCATTGTTTGAATTTGAGGTATCATAATCTGCGGTGACTTTGATCCAAATTAGGCACAATATGCTTACAATCTTTTTAAATAAGGTACAAACAAAATTTCTGCTGGTATTGAATTATAAATGAAGTGGCCAGGAACACGTAGAACAAAGGGCATTTTGTCAAATATTACATGCTTAGTAATAGTTAGCATATATTCTAGGTGGCCAAAGTCATCCCGGCATGGGGTAACTTTGGCCTATCCAACATTAAAACAAGAGTGTACACATTGATTTTAGTATATATTATAAATGACCAGAACACTCCATAACTTTATATTTATTAACAAACCACAAGCTTTATTGAATCTACACCAATTTGACATGTGGCATATGCTGATACGGTACCAGCCATTTTTCACTCACAGTTGTTGAAAATGTTCTCTCTGTCTTTTGGTTTAGTATGCTTAGACAGTGTCCATTCATTTTCACTTGACTCTGTATGACTGGTAGCAGTATCTGTATCAGCAGCTGAAGAGGAAGCAACCATCTCAGAAGTTGAATCGGCTGCTGGAGGACTGAGGGCTGGCATTATTTGGATTTCCTAAGGGCTTGGGGATGGAGACTTGCTGTCATAGGGGACATCTTCAGCAGCATCTCTGCTATTCCCTGGTGTTGCTGCAGGCCTTGTTGAAATGCTCTTTCTCAGAGCAATTTCCAGTTTTTTTTTTGCTTAGCACTTATTGTTCCAAATTCTTCTCCATGTCGAAGTCTTTTGAGCTCCAAAATAAAGACCTCATTGAATGACTCCGATGGATCAGATGGAAAGTTTTGGAAGGTGTTTCGGAACTTGACGCTCATCAAGACGAAATAGTCCACATTTCTTGAAGCCTGCCACACGAAGATCTATTTGGTTTGTTAGTTCTTCTTCCATGAGGGTCTGTAAAAGTTTGGGGAACAAGTTTTTTGACATTATGCTTTGGGATTTTTGGCTTCCTTTGTGATCCTGGAGAGAAGCCGTCTCCATACTGCCTTCATTGGTGCAAAGAAAGCAACATCCAGTAGCTAACACAAGTGTGTTGCATTTGGTGGAAGGCAAATGAACTTAATGTCATTCTTTTCACATTGCCTTAGAATGGCTTCACTGAAGTATGATGACAAGTCATCAATGAGAGCCTTTTTTCGTTTAGTTCCTACAGTATGGAAGTGCCACTGACTCAAACCAATCTTTGAAAGTGATGTGGTCGAACCATTCAGATATGGAATGATTATAGTGAGCCTTCTCTGGCCCACCTTCAGTCCATGTTGACCAGAGATGTTTTGCTTTATACAACACACAATGGCAGTGTTTGTCCTGTTGCAGTTCCTGCTAGCATAAGGCTTTTAGAACTTTTTGTACTGTTCACAATTCTTTCTGGGTACTGAACACCTCACTTGAAGGTAAGCTTTTTTCTACCAGGATCATCAGTTAAAGTTTGTTTCATCATAAATGATGTTAGTTGGTGGAATTCTTTCTAGACTGATCTTTAGATTGTTAAAATAATTTAGCACAGTTTCTTTGCTGATTTCTGTTCTCTTCCTTGAAATATTTTGACAAAGACGATTTTTGATTTGGTCTTTGTGTCTCCTCATGAAACTGTAACACCAGTCTTCAACTGGAATGTTATCTTTGAAACGTCCGACAATCTTGCCCTGCATATCGAGGTACCTTTTCACTGACATTCTAAGATCAATGGTAGCAAAAGGGAACCCTCAATATGTATATTGAGCAATGGAGTTTTCTTCATCGGACCTTAGCACTGACCACCTAGCACTCTAGACAGTCTGTCACCAGATGACACTTTCAGGAAGTTTTGAAGTGATGACCTTGGTATTTCATACTCTTTGCAGATCTTCCTCTGACTTGTGCCATCATGCAAGTCTACAACAGCTTTCTCAAAAATTTCAGGCAAAGTAGAGTTGTATCATCTCCCTCCTTGTACTGGTCGATATGATCTTGGCATTTTACTGGCTAAAACACAGAAATAATCATTGTATAAACACTACTGCCATTTTTAACAAACAAATAAAGATTAAAAGATTAAATATCTTGTCAAAATAAAATATCCAATTTAAAATTTTATGCAAAACTGTGGTGGCCAAAGTCACCCCACACATGTCCGCACACCATAGGGTGACTTTGGCCACCCTCCCAATCTCACTAATAGTGTGTTTTATCATATATTAACTTATTTTCATAGTGTTCATACTTCTTACTGCAACCAAATTTTTACATACAAATGAAAAATATTCCTTTTACTCACAGAAGTTTGAAGATATAAATGTCAGCAGAGAAAATCGTGCAATCAAGCGACCATTTTGAATTGAGGATAACTCCTAGGTAAATATTTGGTGCTGCACCACAATGTGTCTGTAAAATTATGAAATCGTATAGGACCTAGAAATAATGTTAAAAAATGCAGAGTTCATATATAATTTATGCATTATTGTCTTTATTTTTATTTTTGTTAATGGCTCAAAGTCACCCTGGGTGGCCCCAAATTATGATACCTATTTTGTTTTGATCTGTAGCACATATATAAATATATGTTACACTCTTTTTTTATTATCGAGCACTCTGCTGGGATTCTTTCCCACTATATATATATATATATATATGGGGGGGGAGACACCAAATGAAGTGTACAAATATTCAATAAGTATTATGTTAGATTAATGCCATTTTCATTTACATTATGCTTTCACAGTAAAATAAATTTTGTAGTAAACAGATTCATATGACTAATTGAAAGTAGAAAAAAGAGTCAGAACTAACAATAAATAAAATTATTAAGTATGTTATTGGTTCGCTTAATACTAAATAAGGATTAGTGTGTCAGTTGAAGTGTCATTTGCCTGTATCTGGTGTAGCATTCAATTCTATTCTACTTTGCCAAAAATAATCATACTCAATTTGAAATGTAGAAAAGGGGGTAGGAATTTACACAGAAGAGGATACAGTAACCCAGAAGTATCTAAATTGACTTTAAATTGTTGCATTGTTAGTTCATCTATTACTTCACTTGAAAGTCTATTTCAAGATCCAAAATCTAATGATCCTGATTTAGAAAGCGTCTCTCCTATGGTTCAATTAATATTGTTGGTGAAATAGTGTAAACTTCTTTCTTTCTTTGCAAGAGTGAATAATCGGTCTTGAGGCATACTGTACAACCAATGAAGAGATTGTAGGTCAAAATGAGATCACCACATGGTCGTCAGTACTCAAGGGAGAAAAGGTTAAGATTTTTAGTTGGTTTTAATGGAACATATCTGATAGACTTTGCACCATTCTAGTAGCCAATCCTTGAACTCTTCACATATCTCTGGATATCACATATTAGATATGGAGCAGACACCTAGAGATTATAGTCTAAAAGTGGACTAATGAGGGAGACATAAGAAGGAAGAGATATTTCAGGAGTGTCTTTGCAGAAAGAACGTTGTATGAGAAATAGAATGTTCCTTGCTTTGTTCCTGAATGCTATGTTCTGATTAGTAAATGATCAAGTCAACAATAAGGCCAAGATCTTTTGTCTCATTTGCCTCTCTGTGCAAAGCAATGTTATCACTAAAAGTAAAAGCAGGACCAAAGGAATCCACTGCAGTATTAATATTAAGTCTAAGTCCCATGTAATCGGCTATTTCTAGGAACATTGAAGGTTACTACTTTGATAGCATCTGCAAAAACATCTTGAAAAGTTATTCACAAAAGACTGAAATATTTCACAAGGAATCCTGATTGATTTGCTGAGACAGGTTAAGACACCCTTAAAAACATCACATTACTAGCAATTCATCCCGGCTTTGCTCGGACCTTTTGTACTGTTCATAACTTGCTCTATAGGTGAATACATTTTATGTAAAATTTCAAACGTTTAGACCAAAATTTGTCTAATTTCGTAGAGACTGCAGAAGTCATTTTTTTTAAATTTGATCCCAATTTTGACCTGTTTACATTTATTATTTTGGTCTTAAATCGAAATACAAAGTTTCACCCATGTCCAAGCTACCTACATCTAAAATTTCAAGTCTTTAGACACAAAATTGGTGGAGGAATTTGGTAGAATCTGCAAAGGTCAACCCTTTTAGCAGACAAATTTTTGCTCTAAAACTGATTAAAATGCTTGCCGCATGTCTGAATACCTGTTATGTATAAATTTCAAATGCTTAGACCCAAAAGTGGCTGAGTAGTTTGCTAGACACCGCAAAGGTCAAATCTTTTGAATTTTGACCCCTTGGCAGCTCAAATGTTGGACCCAAACTGATTAAAAAGCTTGCCCTATGTCTGAATACACTTTAGGTAGAATTTCAAATGTTTAGACCAGAAAGTGTCTGAGTAATTTGGTAGAGACCGCAGAGGTCAAATTTTTAAAAAGTTTGACTCCAATTTTGACCCCTTAGCATTTATTTTTTGGGGGATCAAATTAAATTATAAAGTTTGATTCATGTCTAAGTAATCTACATTTAAAATTTCAATTGTTTAGACCCTAAATTGGCGAGAAGTTTGGTAGAGTTTCACCGGTCAAATTGTTGAACTTTGACCCCTTGACAGACAAATTTCTGACTGAAAACCAATTAAAAAGATTTTCCCAAATCTCAATACTCCTAATGTCAGATCTCAAGACTAGACCGAAAATTGACAGAGTTATTTGATAGGGAAATGTACACAGACACACACACACACACGCACAGACATTTTCACTTTTATAGATACATAAATATAGATTGGTACTACAGAAAAGCTGAATGTTTTTTCAACAGATATAACTTGCATCACTATTATTCTTAGTATTATGTAATAACACATTGAAAATATATATTCTTGTTTAAGGTACAAATAATTATTAGCGATTGTTTTTTGTTTGTTTTTTTGTTTTGTTTTGTTTTTTGCTAAGAGCAACATGTAATATACGTTTAATGCCACACTCAATATTTTCTGTATTTGATCAATGAAGAAATTTTTATTTTTGTCCTAATTCAGAGTACACATTTTGGGGAGCTAACTTTTCTCTACATCTAACTCTGCCCTCGTTGAGAGGCAATTATAAAAGACAAATATTAGTTTGGTAATAACATGATCTTCATAACTGAGCACCTGTTTCAAATTTATATAAATCAATTTATACTGATTATATTAAATAGAAAAAAACACGGGTTTGTATTACTGTACACATAGATTCGAAAAAGTCGTCAAAAAACAAATATATAACAAATAAATGTTATCAAAGGCAAGATAAGTTACTTTTCTACCTAACTGGATATATTTTTGTGTTTTTATTCAATGTAACATGTCTATTCAGCTCGAAAAACATGCAGTGTTTACCGATGTATTGGAAAATTCAAAATGGCGCCCGAATGTCTCTTTAACACGGTAAGTTTGGGAAAAGATGTTATAAATAATAAACTAGATAAAATACTATTAAAAAACAACCGAATATATGCCAACTTATGTCACGGTAACATATATTGAGTGAATTTCTAACAGTATTTTGTCTAGTTTATTATTTATAATACCTTTTCCCAAACTTACCCTCTCCGAGAGAGAGTCGGCCGCCATTTTGAATTTTCCAAAAAATCGGTAAACACTGCATGTTTTTCGAGCTGAATAAACATGTTACACTGAATAAAAACACAAAAAAAAATATATCCAGTTAGGTAGAAAAGTAACTTATCTTGCCTTTGATAACATTTATTTGTCATATATTTGTTTTTTGACAATTTTTTCGAATCTATGTGTACAGTAATACAAACCCAAAAACACTTTTGAAACACAGAAACATTTGTCTTACATATAATTAAAATAAAAAGTAAAAGAAATATGTTGGATTTAAGTGTAAGGTCATTTGTAATTTTCAAATTATTTTTAAAAATAATCTACAATTTTTTTATGGCATTAATATATTAGGAATAAAAATATCTTCTTAAAGGTAAGATTAAAAAATATTTGTTTTTATTTCAATTTTTTGTTGTCATTGCTATTTAAAATAATTTGTTTGACTTGAAGTTTTTTTTTTGTTGAAATGCAGAAATTCCGTTATTTTGTAATTAATATAAAAAACTGGTGACAAAGATTGTATGAACTAACATGGCATCTACTACTAGAAAAAAACTCTGAATAAAAATAAGTACACACCTGATTTTTGTACATGCAATGTTTGTACAAAGCAAGGAGATAAAGAAAATAATAACCGCCGTGTTTACTTCTAGGCTAGCGATCTCATGAGATAACAAGATTTCAGAGCATTTAATATGCATATGAAAGGCAGACGATTTCAATAAAAAAAAAATCTGTAGATCAAAGAGCATTTATTTGTGGCAGAAGTGAGTTTTGGCAAATGTCTATTGACTTTTGAGACCAGGAATTGTGAGAAGCAGAAGACTTAGCTGTGTATCGAAATTTTGATACTGATAATTCTAAAGAATGAGAAGAATAGAGAGAACTAGTAAGGTTAACTAGTGACATTCTGAGGCCATTCATTGGAGAAGGCAATGTGATTGCGTGATTTAATTAGCTAAAGCTGGTTGCAAAGGTTAAAAAAATTGAAGATGTAGCAGCATTGATTCTAATATATTTCAAAGGGAATTCACTTGCGGTCTACCTGGAAATGGGAGAGACAGACCAGACCATTGTCAAGAGTATGGAGAACAGATTAAAGATCGCATTTTTGGAGAGCATTTTTGAGGCATACAATAATCTGAGAAGATTTACCTGGACTGGAGAATCAGTGGACATATATGTAGTAGTAGAAATGTGCGTCACGAAAGATTAGAGACTGTACTATAGGGTGAGAAAGAGGGTTTGTATGTGTACCATGTTGAAGTCAATGTGTAAAGATAACCATTGTTTGTTTTCACGTTTTGGTCGAACTCCAAGCCCAAAGGCTGTGTATGCTCTTTTGAGTCCCAAGAGAGAATTTGGGGATGGACAGGTCCGTTCCACATAAAGTTGTAGTAAGTCCACAATCTGGGAAGAAAGAGAAAGGGTGTGTCACCGGTTTAACATTTTATAAACACAGTCACGTGACTGAGAGCTGGCTTCTGATTGAACAAACCAGGATAGAAGTAAAATTCAAAATCACCAGCTGAGAGAATTCGCTCCTGCTTATGTTTGTTACAATTTCGTCTTCCATAGGTGATCCCAAAGGATATTCTTTATGGTAAGTGCGCAACCTGTTCTAAACCAGCTGGAAAATATGTCCTATGCTATAAATATGTTTGCAAAAGAGGCACGAGGGCTGGTAGTAACGCTGTGAATCTGTGAATGAAGACTGTGGTAAAAAAAATAAAAAAAGAATATTCTGAAGCATTCATGAAAACACTCGTTTGGCTGTAAACACTATCAATAAATTCCCCCACTCTTTATCTGTGCCTAAACCTAAATGTAGATTCCATGAACAAAGCTTCTTTCTTAGAACTACACACCTGTGGAACGTTTACTTGCTTTCCAGCTGACTACAATATGACCGTCTTCAAGTCAAATGTGAAGAAGTTCTTAATGAGCCGTTCCCCTTAAGTAATCCAATTTTACCAACTTTAGACTTCTAAAGATTACTGTGTTATTGTCCTTTTCCTCCACGATACACTCTTTAACCCTTATCCTCGAATGACCTTTGAGCTTTGATAAGTGGTGATTCCCTTGTTAAAAAAAGCATAAAATATCAGCATGTGAAGTTAATTTGCTCCATTCGTAACTATCCGGATATTTTCCTCAACATCAAAGACAACAACGTATAGGCTAGGCACATGCAAAATAGCCATGGCCTTGTACAAACAATGGTTCTTGATGCTTATCGTAATAATTTTGTTAGGTTATGTTTAATTTAAATTTTGTTTGTGTTTGAAAGATATAACCTAAAATTAATCTCTAAAATGAAAAAATGTATATTCGTGTATTAAAAAAATTACAGTGAAAAATTTTGTCACTGCGATTAAAAGACTTAATTGAAATTTGAATGAATCAAATTTAAAATCTCTGATGAGTATAAATTTGTAGAAACGATTTCTAATATTAGTAAATTAGTCTTAAGATACCAAATTTTAAAAAACGTACACACTTTTTACTAAAATTTACACAATTATCCAAAAATGTGAATTGCATTAACAAAAACCTTTGCATTGAAATGTAAATATAAAATAGCTGCGGATTTTTACAAAAGTATGAAACACGCTTACAGTAATAATTTCGCTTAATCCATTTAACTTTGTTGTAATAAAAGAGAAAATGTTTATCATAGTTCAATATCATGATGGCTTGTTACCAGTTTACTAGGGTATGTTTCTGGTCTTTATATAGTTCCATGAAGTCTATCCTATTTTTCTTTTCCTTCTCACGTTTTGAAAAGGGGTTAATTTATTTCTAATCGCCTTAAATGAGCGTATGGAAGCAAGAAGGACAGATGAAAAAGTTTAAATTAAAACTTTTATTTCGAATGGGTTAGTGAGGTTGGTATTGTCCTTTGTTAATTGCCAGGATGTGCTACTTTCTATCGAGTCGAGAGAGGTAGCCGGTTTTATGTAGATAGCTGTCCTTGTCCCAGGAGCTGTTGGTTGCATTGTTGATTGTTAGCAACGAGGGTGGTGATGGAGGCGTTGCTGCTTGATTGTAGAGGAGATGGTAATGGCGACGGCTGTGTTGCTGATTGTTGAAGGATGATGTCGGTGTTGCTATTTCACATGAAAAGTTGGTGTAGTAACAACGGCTCTGTTGTTGATTGTTGCGGGGATGTTGACGATGATGACCACGTCCCTCAAGGACTGGGCACATACTGCTGTTGCTGTCGGAACCGAGTTGAATTTATCTTTTGCATGCAGACATAGTTTAAGACACGAGAGCCTTGGTCAGTATAATGTTGGCGGCTCCCGTCTGGCGAGAATCAAACAGCATTAAAAAACGACAACACAGACATAGGTGTTAACAATAGATCAGTCGCCAGATAACTGCCGCCCGAGCTTACTTTATTAGAGAGCGCGCATCTAAGGGTGGATAACTCTTAGGGTTATGTCCCTTTACTTGTTAAAATCACATCCCTCCCCATCTTGGTGGGACGACCTGTCTTATTTTATTTTTATTATTTTTTTATTTTATTTATTTTATTTATTTATTTTTTTAACTTACATTATGAAGTCGTTAAGTCTGGCTGGGGGCAGTCTTTTCCGAGATGGATTTCGTCTCGGTAACTGGTCAGTTATTTGTGTTTTGGGCGTTTCCAGGTCTTCTGGGATGTGTGGATTGTACTCACCTTCAGAGTCAGAATCGGAGTCAGGGTTTTCATCCCTAAGTGTTATGCATTTTAGCAAAGAAGAGTTTCTAGTCACTTGGTGATTTCCTCTCTGAACCGTTATCATACTTCCTTTCATTTTTGTAACGGTATATGGTTTAGGATTATATGGTGGTGACAGTTTGTTTTGCCTCTTCTGTCTGATCAAGACCTTATCACCCAGGTTGAGAGCTGTTGTTTGTGTCTTTCTATCGGCGTACCCCTTCATCTTCTTTTCTTTGGAGTCATTTTGTTTTATTTTTTCATGTGAGACAAGCTCAAAGGTGCAGTAAACTGCAAGCTAAATGCACCCAACGGGATAGACACTGAGAGAAGTAGCAGACGACCGAGAAAAGAGGGGGGACGGACGACAGGCATAGAAAAACCAGTTGTAAACAGAAGAGAAAAAATAAAAAGGAGAAAAAATGTAGATAAGGGCCAGATGGTTTGTGTGAAGGATACTTCTTTTGGCCAAGAAAGCTGTAAACGCTAATTGACCATGACAGCCCGATACGTGAGTGAAAGGAAGGAAACCAATGAAATTCCAATTTCCAAAGCGACCATTGTTGACTGCCCCCTGATGGGTAAGTGGCCTTTATTGAAAAGACGCGTGGCCTTTGTGGAATTGGATTTGGTTCATTTTTATGATTCCTCAAAGTTAATTGAACGAGACCATTCTGGTTTTAATGGCCCATCAAATTCTATTAGGCAACGCTGGCTGAGATATTCTACTCGATTGCAAACAGAAGAAGAAGAAACAGCCCTTTTGGGGCATAGGCAGCCTGGTGAAGATTTGAGTGACAGTGGTTCCGGCATCCTGATTGGCTAAAGGGCCGAATGAGAGAAAAAGAAGAAGATATAGCTCTCGCCCCCACAATATAAGCAGCGAGGTTTGAGTGCAAGACACAGAGACCGACAGACACCGAGAGACATTCTGCTCCCCTGGTCTCGAACGAGCGAAAAAGCCGACCTCATCGATTGACCCTGCCGACGTAGCCATTTAGTTTTTATCGTAAACGAAAGAACTTTGCAGTTAACAAACGGCCAGTCCCTAACTTAATAGTGAAATATGAAACGACGATTGTAACCTTTTATGAATAACAAGGAATTTTGAATCACAAAAAAAACAAAAACAAGTGTCGACTTGTCTTTTTTTAATTTGTTTGGCATGCTTGCAGAAACGCTTGACGAGTCTCTTTCAGGTACTGGCCGCTGACATTCTCATCAGAAGACACGAGGACCAACAATCGGGGAACATCCACCACTAGACGACACGCGGGTAACGTAAGTGTCACATTTCTGGTGCCGCGGACACAGGAAAACACGTCAAAAAAAAAAAAAAAAAAAAAGAAGAAGCGACGTGCGACCGAATAACCACGGGCATAATTCTTTCTCCCGTGTCTTCTGAATATGCAAGACCGCCAAAAAAAAGTTAAAACAAACCCAAGGAAAACAACGAACAAAACAAGAAGGGAGAAAAAGAGAGAAAGCCAAAATTGAAAAAAAAAGAAAAAGAGAAAGAAAGTAAATTCGAAACCAAAGCACATCTTTAAAAAAAAAAAAAAAAAACGCCACGGGTGAAGCCAGACGAAGAAACTCTAGTCAACTGATTGTATAATCAGTCTGAATAGCTCGTTAGTCATCCGACAGTTGCAGAAGAACACAGGTGCAACAGACCGGGTAAGTCCATTTTTTTTTTGCTGGTTCCCTCTTTTGTATGCTTTGCTCGGTTTCAACGGCTGTCTGTGTTTTGTGTTGGGTGCTGTTCAACCTTGTAGGGGCGAGGAGTAGTAGGAGTGGTGAAAAAAATATATAATAAGACAATGCATTCTCAGGGGGGATTCGGGGCGGGTCAATCGATGGGGGAGGGGTCAGGGCAGACTGTTGAGCTGCAGATGACCATGGAGCGGCCACAGTGGGAGGGGGGGGGTTAGCATACCCGCATATGGGGGAGACCCTTTCTTTTGACAGAAAGGGAAATGGTTCTGCTAGCCTGCGACGGTGCAACCGGGGTTGCCTCGGAATATATATGCAAATGCTTGGAAAGTAACCCAAGCATAGCCTGGTCTGATTTTCGCGATCAGGTGAAGAGGAAATTCGCCGGCGAAAAGACCACAGTGCAGGTGGTGTGCGAGCTGTCTCGAATAGAGATGGCCGACGGGGAGGGCGTGGATGAACTGGTCGACCGCATGCAAGAACTGGCGGTCCTGGCGTATCCAGTGTCCAAACACCGCGAGATGCCCACAACCCAAGCAATGCTAGTTGACACGATGGTGGATGCATTGCGGGACGAAGCGACCAAGATAGAGGTGTTAAAAAGTGGCCCGCACACGCTAGAGGAAGCATGCAAAATAGCTAAGAACTATAGGGAACAGAATGAGATATGGGGTCGGAGGATTCGCCCGGGGCCAGCCTGGATTTGTGTGCTGGAACTGTGGGGGCGAGGGACATCGGTCAAGTGTGTGTCCCACTGTCTACGAGAAGACACCCCGACAGAATGGGAGAGTCAAAGTGGGCATCGTAAAGACCGAGCTGAACGCGTGTCAGAGAAAAGGCAAAATTGAGCACTTCTCCTACAGCCACCAGTCCCACAGGTGTTGGCAGTGTGGAGACCTGAGACATATTAGGAGGGACTGTCCTGACTGGAGGAAAAACCACTCGAGGGCGAAATCCTCTGGGGAGAAGAAATCAGAGCCAAACCCCACCCCCTCGGCGAACCTGTAGAGAAAGAGAGGTAGGGCAGACAGGTAGGGTTGGAAAGAAACCGCTGTCACAAGTTGCGATGCTCACGGGAGCGAGGCACCAGGAGAGAACCCTGAAACAGGAAAAGAGGAGAGCTCAGGTGTTCCCTCCGCTCACCAAAAAGGGAGAACTCACCTGTAATGTGACGATAGGAGCCACACAGGTGAAGGCTCTGGTTGACACCGGAGCGATAATATCTTTAATAGACATGGGCGTCTATCGGATGGTAGCAGGGAGGAGAAGGTTGTACCCATTGGATGTGGCGCTCAGTCAGGCCGACGGTAGCTGGATGTCAGTGGCAGGGAAGGTATTGCTACCCGTACGAGCGGCCAGAAAGAAAGGGAATTTCCCCCTGTATGTGGTATCCGGGCTATGCAACGAAATGATTCTGGGAGAGGATTGGCTCCGAGCGAGGGGAGTCACTCTGAGTTTTAGTCCAGACACACTAACGGTGAGAGGGGTGAAGATACCACTAGGTGACACAAGGTCTGTCCCTCTTCCTATGGGAGCTGACAGCAACAGGAAGCTTCCCCCAAGAACGGTCGGGTCCTGTATGAGCAAGGTGGATAGCACCAAGGAACAGGGAGGAAAATTGTCCCAAGTCAACCGGGTAGCGAGGTATAAGTTAAATAAGGAGGGAGTAACTCTTACAGATCCAGTGGTCTGAAAATCAGGGACGGTCCCCAAGGCGACGGCCGATAGGACCAGGAAGGTCAAGAAGAAAAAAAAGGCAGCATTTACTAGACAGTTAAGACAGGGTGACCAAGTTTTGATGAAGGAGACGGGTAAAAAGATAAAGAATCCTGGGGGTAGTCAAATGCGAGATGAGGACAGAGTTCCTGACGACTATAGGGACGACACCAAGCGACGGTTTAAGATAAGAGAGACGACCTCTATAGAGTCTAGAAATATAGAGACGGACGGAAGGTTGGAACGGGAAATTGCAGGGTTCTACTCCACCAGCTATAGGAGGTCACGAAGAGCAGCCGTGGCTTGTGAAGAAAAGAGAGTTGAATGGCAGTTGACCGCAGAGTCAGCTGAGGAGTCGAGCGAATGGGATGTAGAGTGTCCAATACCTATCTCCTGGCTCCAGCAAATGGGGAGAAGTGAACCGAGGCTGCCGTTGAGGGGAGCAAGGGACTCCCTGTCCCAGGAGTAGTGTGACGTCCTTCCACCAAGGACCAGTGGCGGTCAGTAGAATAGAGACGGGAGCTTGGAGTGACATCTCCTGGTTGAAATGTGGTGCAATTGTTTTCTCTGTGGATGCATGGAGGGCCCCCATGTGTTCGCACTGTTGACAGATTGTGTCGCGGACTGACCTTGGAGGTAGCTAAGGACTAAAACGGAAAGCTTCAGGGTGGAGGCGCCTTAAATAGCAGAAAGAGCAATAAGTAATTTAGAAATATCTCGCAGTGATTAAATTGGAAAACGGAGAGAGTAATTTAGCACGAGAAAGTCACGTATTGAGCGAGGGTGTCTTGGAGGAATTTAAACTGTCGAAAAAAAAGGGGGCTTGGCCTAAGATTTTCCCAGTTGAAGGAAAACTGCAATAATTAAATCGTGGGGAAGCAGTTTTGGACTGTAGAGAGAACCACGTGATGTCATCGGCACTTACTTTTGAGAGGAGGCTTAAGTAATTGGAACAGTTCGTGAACCTTGACGAAACATTTTAGCTGGATATCAGCTGTATTTTTATGTAGCGATGTTGAACGCTGTTGTGAGAATTAAACTGTGCAGAGGTGTGTTTTGTGTATGCAGCGAGAAAAAAAAAACGGGGATATAAATTTCCGAGTGTTGAATTGATTTTTGGGGAAAAAAATATATTTTTGCACCTCAGTCGGATTCGAAACCGACGGTACTGAGGGTAATTCGAATTTTGACTGCTTGACAGTGAAGTTGCCTGACCTCGAAGCACTCAAAGAATCGCTGTGGAGATGCGACTTGACCACGACATGCTTGGTTCGGGTCCTTGCAGAGTACCACATTTACTCCGTTTTCGTTTCGCTGACTTCGGTCGTTGCAGAGTGGATAGGATTGGATTTCAATAGGGTAATCCATCGAGGAGGGATGTGGCAGCCTGAGCAGGCGGTGGTGATATTGCAGCAGAGCAGAGCTGCATCCACGATTAGGAAGCCAAGTTGGTCCGGTGACAGGTGGTTGGACCGAGCAGGCGAGGAGATAACTAAGGATGAGAAATCTCCTTAGCGGAGAAATTAGAAACGATAGAGAATGATCCGAAAGTGCTGGCACCGCTCGTGAAAAAGCAGTGAGTTTTGAGCGCAAGACACAGAGACTGACAGACACCGAGAGACATTCTGCTCCCCTGGGCTCGAACGAGCGAAAAAGCCGACCTCATTGATTGACCCTGCCGACGTAGCCATTTAGTTTTTATCAAAAACGAAAGAACTTTGCAGTTAACAAACGGCCAGTCCCTAACTTAATAGTGAAATACGAAACGACGATTGTAACCTTTTATGAATAACAAGGAATTTTGAATCACAAAAAAAACAAAAACAAGTTACGACTTGTCTTTTTTTAATTTGTTTGACATGCTTGTAGAAACGCTCGACAAGTCTCTTTCAGGTACTGGCCGCTGACATTCTCATCAGAAGACACGAGGACCAACAATCGGGGAACATCCACCACTAGACGACACGCGGGTGACGTAAGTGTCACAATGTATCGGCCCTGTTACTGGGCTTTTGATACCATTTGGTATGCCGATGTTCATTTATTAGCCCATACAACTTCAAATGGAGATATTTTTGGTGGTATGGGGTGTGACTATATTGCCTTAGGAAATGTGGTAACTGGGTCTTCCAGTTGTGGCCTTCCACCGTGGCTGCAAGAATGTATTTTTTCAGGGTACACATAAAACGCTCTACTTCATCATTTGCCTCAGGACATAGAGGTGTAATGCGTCTATGTTTGAAACCTGCTTGTGCTGCTAAGTCTCTAAAGTCTTGTCCTTGAAATGGCGGACCGTTATTTGATTTTAGAACAGTCGGATATCCTTGTCTAGCAAAGATCATGTTTAGACGGGGAATAACTGTACACGCAGATATTGAGGGTATTACCTCCACTTCAGCTGTAATCGTCGATTATGACTAACACATAGTCACCTGATGGGAACGGACCTTCAAAATCGACTGAGATTTCAGTCCATGGTGCAACTGGTAGTGGTGAGGAATGTATGGGTTCGCGGCTCATGTGCATTGGGTCTGAGGCTTGGCAGAGAATGCATCCGTGTATTGTTTCCTCCACCAGTTTATCGATTCCTGGGAACCACACCTTTTCCCTTATTAGTTGCTTGGTTTTGACCATGCCCTGGTGAGATTAATGGGCTATATCGACTGATCTCTTCCTTAATTTTGAGGGAATTACAAGCCGGTGTCTTCGAAATTGTGTATTGAAATTTCATCCTTGAATGGGGAAAAACTTGACAGCTGGGAGTCATCGTCCATCTTTAACAGCAACCGTGACCTTTTGTAACTGGGGGGTCCTGTTCTGTGGCTTGTTTGACTTCTTCAAGAGTTAAAGATTTTGGTATTGTATTCTGAACTACATACCTTATGTAGGCTTCTGTTACATTGTCTTTAGATGGTATGTGTTGTGGGTGACGACTCAGATAGTCCGCAGGGTTTTGGTCATCTTTCCCGGACGGTATACCAGGTTGTACTGATAGGGCATGAGACAAATGCGCCAGCGTTCAATCCTTGTTGTTGTCGGTTTAAGACATTTTACAATCCCAAGAAGAGGACGATGGTCGGTGGTGATTTTGAATCTCGCTCCATATAAATAGAGATGAAAATGTTCAGCTGCATATACGACGGCTAACATCTCTCTCTCTCTCTCTCTCTCTCTCTCTCTCTCTCTCTCTCTCTCTCTCTCTGTTTGAGAGTATCGCTGTTCTATATTTGTGAGGTTATTTTCAGGGTCAATGTGAAATTTTATGCCCTTTCCAATAGACCAAATATAATATTTTAGACAAAAGTCTTTTGTGAAATCCCCCCATTTTGAAATGTATTTTAAAATTTATATAATTAATTGACTCACCAAAGTTTTATATATCACAAATTGAAGATAAAAGATCAATAAATAAAATATTCAAACTTAAAACAAAGCAAGAAGTTTATTTTTAGAAATTTACCTGTAAAGTTCAAATTTTAAAACTTTGTTTTTTTCAAAAATCACGTTAATTTTCTCTTATTTTATTTATCTTTTTTGTGGAAGCTTATTTTATGTTTACATACTTCACTTAATATTAGCCGCTGACGACATTTTTTTTTCTATTTCATCCAATGTTTTTTTGTTTTTTTTTATTTTTCGATATTAAAAAAAAATTCCAGTCGCTAAAGAAAAATTTAAATATATTAAATCAAGAATTCATGTATTTCTTTAAGAGATTAAAAAAAAATGGAAAAGTTGTTGATCCATGGCGCTGTGAGTGGTCAAAATCCATGAATGAAATGTTTGTATTTTGTATGTACGGCAGTACATACTGGTCAGTTTGAGTGGAAATGAAATATTGCAAAAATAGCTAAAGGGAAATAATGCTGGATAGCATATATACAAAGGGAGACAACCGAAGCTGATTAATGTTCTTTTTGCCCACGCACGTACGCGCAAACGTCTATGCTTGGAATTTCATCATTTGCTTTTCCTCTTGCACTTATTACAAGTTATATATATATATATATATATATATATATATATATATATATATATATATATATATATATATATATATATATATATATATATATATATATATATATATATATATATCAGTATTTTCATTTAATATAATTTTACTCCTGTCACATCGACACAACTATTTCGTTTGTTTATATTTAATCCTTTTGGCACCTTTGGTTGGACTTGTGCTGAAAATGGTGAGTTCATTTTTTTACCACACGTGATTTTTATTTCCTATAACTTACGAGAAAGTTGTACTTTAATTTTATTTTGATATTTGAAACTTTGGTAAATATCCAGATACGCTACTACAGAACACCGACCCCTCTAATTTGTTTTTTTTTTTGCTTTGTTTTTTTTTTTTATAGGTAATTGAGGTCGCTGACAACGAATCTGATAGTCAAACTTGGGGCAAATTTACCGTTTGCATGGTATTTACCCCTGAACCTACGAACTACTTTCCACCATTTTGCAGCTTCCGTTTATGCACGCTGTAGCATAAACGACGGCTTTCACCAAGCAAACTACGTTGGGGGGTGGGGGATTTCCCCCCCCCCCAGGACATAGAATTTTCTAATTTTCAAAAATACATTATAGCACTTTTTTGGGTGGAAAATTTAAAATTAGCTGAAAAAGAAATAAAACAAGAAAAGAAAAGCACTCCAAGTTGGAGTAGGGGGGGGGGGGTAATTTATCTGATTTTTTTTGTTTGTTTGTTTGTTTGTTTGTTTTTTACCTGGAACATAGAATTTTCAAATTTTCCGTAAGTAACGCACCGACATTTACCAATTAGAACACCATTTAACATTTTCCGAAGATTTTACTGTGTACATTGGGGGCACGTGCGGGGGGGGGCGGATGTGATGTTGGGGCGCGCGCTCGTGCCCCCAATGTACACAGTAAAATCTTCGGAAAATGTTAAATGGTGTTCTAATTGGTAAATGTCGGTGCGTTACTTACGGAAAAACGTTTAACTAAACTGCAAAAGCACCTATTAAGCCACATAAGTTCTATAATTGAATCCCCCTCCCGCAAAAAAGAATGAAAAACATAAAGATGTTTGGTGCTTATGTTTTTGTAAACAACATTAAAAACTATGCGAGACAAAAAAAAAGAAAAAAAGTCCTCCAATTTGTTGTACTTTTCTTTAACTGTAAGTCATTAAAAAAATGCCAGTCCGTAATTTTTGGATTGGTACGCCATGTGAGAAGGCAGTTTGCTAGATGAAGCAAGCCGCCGTTCATGCTGCAGTGCATGCGCGTAGCGTAAACGGAAGCTGCAAAATGGTGGAAAGTTATTCGTGGGTTCGGGGATTAATACCATGCAAACGGTAAATTTGCCCCAAGTTTGACTATCAGATTCGTTGTCAGCGACCTCAATTACCTATAAAAAAAAAACAAATTAGAGGAGTCGGTGTTCTGTAGTAGCGTATCTGGATATTTACCAAAACTTTATTTGAGTAAAAAAAAAAAAAAGTATTAATTTTTAAGATAATTCTACACTTTATCGTCGAAACTGGAATAAAATTACGTCTCCAGTTTCGACGATGTGGATTTATATTATTATTGTACACATAAATTCAAAGAAGTTGTCAAAAAACAAATATATAACAAATAAATGTTATCAAAGACAACATAAGTTACTTTTCCACCTAACTGGATAATTTTCTAGTGTTTTTTGGTAACGTAACATGTTCATTCAGCTCGAAAAACTCGATGTAAAATTTAGCTTTTGTATTACTGTACACATAGATTCGAAAAAGTTATCAAAAAATATATAACAAATATCAAAGGCAAGATAAGTTACTTTTCTACCAAACTAGATATATTTTTTCTGTTTTTATTCAATGTAACACGGTTATTCAGCTCGAAAAGCATACAGTGTTTATCGATGTATTGGAAAATTTAAAATGGCGGTCGAATCTCTCTGTTACACGGTAAGTTTGGGAAAGGTGTTATAAATAAAAAAAAAACTAGACAAAATACTATTAAAAACCCACCGATTATATGTCAGCCTTTGTCACGGTAACATATATTGAGCGAGTTTCTAACAGTATTTTGTCTATTTTTTTTTTAACTCCTTTTCCCAAACTTACCGTGTGAAAGAGAGAGTCGGGCGCCATTTTTAATTTTCCAATACATCGTTCTGAATGAACATGTTACATTAATTAAAAACAAAAGAAAATGATCCAGTTAGGTAGAATAGTAATTTATCTTTCCTTTTAACTTTAATTACATTTATTTGGGTTTTTTTTTGACAACTTCTTCGAATCTATGTGTACAGTAAGACAAACCCTAAAATGTAATAATTTGAATCATTTAAATTATTTTCTTGTTTTAAAATTATTATACTTTCATCCAGAATTTAAAATTAGTACAAGAAATTTTTAATTAATTTTTTGTAAAAAAAATACTGTAAACATTTTAAATCTGCCTAAGAAAAATCAGATTTTCTTATTTTGTTTCACAAAAAATTATTAAAACCTTTTATTGCGAATTCAACATGTCTGCTAGAAAAATTTATTTAGTTTATTGTTAAAAAAATTATTGAAAACATTCTGTCATGGTTTATAAATCTGTCCAAGAAAATTTATATTTTCTTATTAAAAAAAAAATTAATCCAAACCTTTTATTCCGAATTCAAAATGTCTGCTGGAAAAATTTATTTATTTTCTTGTTAAAAAAAATATTGAAAACTTTTTATTCTGGAATTTAAATCTGTCCAAGAAAATTTATATTTTCTTATTTTCTTGTTTGAATAAAAAAAAAAATGAATGCAAACCTTTTATTCCAAATTCAGAATATCTGCTGGATAAATTTATTTTCTTGGTAAAAAAAATATTGAAAACTTTTTATTCTGAAATTTAAATCTGTCCAAGAAAATTTATATTTTCTTATTTTCTTGTTTAAATAAAAACATTTATACTTTCATTCTGAATTCAAAATGTACGCTGGAAAATTTTATTTATTTTCTTGTTTTAAAGACATTTTCAAAATTAAATTTTTTTCCTGAATTTAAAATAAAATCAATTTCTTTTTTATTTCAATAAATTTAAATTGCATTTCTTTGTCTTTCTGCTTAATTCCTCACATCTTTGAAAAATTTATAAGAAATTATTTGAGTAAAATCTTACTTAGATTGAAAAATATAAAATATCAACCCTAAAGTTTTCTTATATATATATATATATATAAACATTCAGTTATTTTATACACAATTGAATGAAAAAAACTTATATTAAAAAAAAACGTGTTTTACATTAAATGTTCGTTTATTCATATAGGATAAATATGAAGAATTACTCCACCCTCGAAAATTCCTTCAAAATTTCCACGTTTAAGTTTTTCGGGGGCGCTGAAAACGGAAATAACCTTTAAAATTACGGCAAACGAGTAGTTTCGAAGATATGAAGAAATGTTGTTGGTCAAAAAGTGG
This sequence comes from Euprymna scolopes, assembly GCF_053919585.1. Lineage (NCBI taxonomy): Eukaryota > Metazoa > Mollusca > Cephalopoda > Sepiida > Sepiolidae > Euprymna > Euprymna scolopes. The sequence goes on from NC_136493.1 coordinate 476,371, forward strand.
GAGGTCACCTTTCTATAATAATTTAACGTAAAATGGGCACCCACTTTATGGCCACGTGGGGAGCAACGTACAATGAACACAATTTAACAGAAAATACTATTACTGTTTAACATTCCAGGGAACAAGTAGCTTCCATGAAGACATGCACAGTTAATATCAGCGCGTTAACAGTTAATTAAGCAACGTTTTTGAAACAGTTATTTTTTTCCACTGACATATTTCCATAGATAACAAAGTGAGAATTCCTTTAACATCCGGGTTCTTTAATGGACAAAAGACTATTATCGAAGACATGGTATGCCATGAGTCTTGGTTGAAAAATTCTGTCATTTAAAAAATACATGGATTATAATATATAAATATTGATAAATTCTCATACAGGAAGAATAGAAAAAAGCCAATTTTAGTAAAATGGAACAGGTAAGTGATTTTTTGGCAGTTATATATTTATATTAGAATTCGACTAGCGTTATTGTTTTTGGCTTTTCGTGAAAACTTTTTCGAAGAAAAACGAAAAAAAATAAAATTGTATATTTCTTGATTAAACCTTTTATGATATTAAAATTTGGTCTTTGCTCATTTTATTGAAATAAAAATTAGGGTTTGAAATTACATTTTCATTTTGTTATAAGCTTGTATACATGGAGGAGTCTATTCAAACAGTCGTTTGCTATGGCGGCTTGGCCAAAAATTCTGATACACCTAGTGGATTGATTCCCAAGATGATTCAATAGGAAAGCTAAAGAAGATATTAACCTGGACCTAAGAATGGATGTTGTTCAATTTTACACTCCAAAACTAGCTCAGTTACACCAGCCGACAAATGAGGATCCCACTCTATGCAAACTGAAGGGCATTATTCTAAGAGGTTGACCCGACATGCTCAAGGTAGTGAACAAAAATATGCGACTATATTAGACTTATCAAGACGAACTATCCGTTTAAAATGGATTTTTTTATTGAAATCAAACAATAAATGCAATACGAGGTATTACAAAAATACATTATGGACATCAACGGATGGAAAAATGTAAGCTCTGAGCAAAGAGTTGTCTTTTGACATAACATAAATAAAGACATAGACAACATAGTTTCACAATGTGCCTTAAAGAAACTCTGCTACCTCATGAGATTCAAGTGAAATCCTGGCAGAAAATAGCCACTGACCTATTTCACATCGACGTTTTTGACTTCACGTTTATTGTGGACTAATTATGAGCTCTCCAGTCATAAAGTGATCAAACTAAAAAAGCAAATATCTAGAGAACAAGCGATTCTGGATAACGGTCCATACTTCAGGTCAGTCCAATTCAAACGATTCACAAAAGAATGGGATTTCGAACATCACACACAGGCAAATGACTTAGTAGAACATTGTGTCTAGGCAGTAAAATCTGCATTCAAGAAAGGTGCCTCAAATGATGTTATGCAGATAATACCCCTAGATCATATCATTCCATCACTAGGTTAATATCTGTAGCAAAGGAAACTAGCTGGGAATATCCCAGTAAAATGCATCAACTAAAACATCAGCAAAGAGAATAAAATAACTTTCCGCACAATTGAGCAGAGGATCAAGGTCGTACATAGTACATACCACTTCTGGACAAACTCCCCATCAATACCGACAGCACCATAAGGTAGAGCCATCTGGAACTGTTGTAGCATTAACCCTATCCGGCCTCCTCGCATCTCATATTCCCAGATTCCAGTTTTGGGCTCACCATAAAGTAGTTCCAGTTTAGAAACTGTAACAATAAAATCTGTTTCATTCTAATCTCATTGCATTTTCGTCTTATCCCTAACCATCCACTATCAAAAAATTACAATCTGGCAAGTAGAACATGAAACTGGATGAGAAATCAAGAGAGATAACTACATTTATCACCCTGGAGGGACGTTATATCTTTAAGTGCTTCTGAATGAGAATCAAGAGTGCCCAAGTCGAATTTCATTGAGCTATGTTTGAGACCTTTGGAGACATCAAGAATATTAATAATAATTAATATCTGTCAGTTTTATTGCTGGATTTAAGGATGATAGCAGCGATCATGGCAATGCACTCAAGGTATTCCTAGAAATAGATTGGTCTAAAAACTGCAAGTTCAACCCAGACAAATTAGTGGTCTGCACACAAGAAATCTCTTTTTATTTTTGGTCATATATCAAGAGATGGAGTGAAACCAGACCTAAAGAAGAGAAAGGCAATTGTTCAGATGAAGCCACCAAAGGACAAAAAAAAACTAGCAAGCGTCTTGGGGTTAGCAAATTACTTAAACAAATTTTTGCCACAACTGGCAATGCTGACTAAGCCAGCCCGAGACCTTCTGTCGACAAAAACGTAGTTCACTTTAATAGAACAGGAACAGATGGCATTCAACAGTGTAAAAAAGGAAATAGGAAAATAAGTGTGCTTAAATATTTCGACAAATCAATATATAAGTAGATGCATCATCAGCTAGACTAGGCACAGCCATCATTCAAAATGGAATGCCAGTCGCTCTAGCAAGCAAAACTAGGACCAGAAACAAGATATTCCAATATAGAAAACGAAATGCTAGCAGTGGTTTTTGGATTGGAAAAATTCTATCATTATATATAGGGCCAAGCAATGGCAATACAAACAGATCACAAACCGCTAGAATAGCTTCAAAGAATCTTGCTAAGACATCACTAAGGTTCACAAGAATGTTACTTAAAATCCAAGGCTATGACTTCACAGTCAAATATAATCCAAGAAAGTCCATTCCCATAGCCGATTGTATGTCAAGGGTGTCACTAAACCCAGGGGAGCCAATCAGTGATGTAGATATCAACACGCATCTACTTAACGCACACCTCAATACATCCCAACTCGCTTACACAATATCAAGGCAGAAACATTCAAAGACACAATACTGAAAAAGCCTACCAACACCATTACGTCTGGATGGCCAGCCAACTTATCCAATTGTACTCCTTATGTGCAAGTTTCTCGGAACTACAGAGAAGAAATTGGACTCCATGGCAAAAAATCATTATACCCCTTTCACTGCAACTGAACATACTACAACTACATTCATTCATCCATGGAATAGAGAAAACACGTTTATTGGCTTTAATAGCAGTTTTCTAGATCGGTATCAACAAGGACATTGAGAAATAAATTGGAAACTGTTCCACGTGCCAGAAGTACCAACCTTGCATTTTTCATAAAAGTTTAAACACTTTTTTGTTTGAAAAAACTTTGTCTCAGACTAAGTTTTTAAAAATTAATATAGTTTGCTTGAAGCATTATTTTGTATAAGGAAAGGTTATTTATAGAAGAGAATATGATTCAGAGTTGTAATTGACTCACATAAATTTGCCTCAGTTTGTATCACTCTATTGCACATCATCTGAATCATATAAAGGTGGTATGAATTATGCAGATTTCATCGTTTTATTAATACAATATCTGTTAGTTTTTTTTTGTTTTTGTATATATTATATTATAATTTTACTTGCCTTAATTTAGAATGATGAAACTTTGTATAGACAAAATAATTTCTCTTACACAGATGTGTTTTTAACCTTAATTCAATCGCGCATATGAATGTTGTTAGCAAGAGTTATTTGATAGAAATATAAATGGATTTAAAACCAAATTATTTTAGAATTTTGCTTCAAATCGATCGCCTTTTTCAAACTTATTAGTGTAAGCTTATTTAGTTATTTATTTATTAAGATTAGATGTTGCTAACTGAAGTTAAAATTGTGTTAATATTATGTATATAAATTCTATTTTTCATATATTTAAAGTGTATATATGTGCACATTGCAATGTGAAACTATGTATGAGACTAAAAACGATTATTCTGATTTGAGTCGGTTATTAATATATGGATGTAATTTTGCTATAATTTTCAATTCCTTTATCTGAATGTTGTTGATGCTTATTTCTATGACCAAGATATCAATCTTGATTGATTTGTTGATGTTTATAGAAGGCAATATAATAAAGAGGTGTAATGGAGTCACACAAACCGAATCCAATTAAGACCTATCGATGGAATGGGTTATGCTGATTCCACTGTTATAAATTGTGTAAATATTATATGTATGAATTTATTTCATATTTAAAGTGGCCATAATAGCAATCTTGACTGACTGGTTAATGACGTTGCATATGTGGATGTGTTTGTTCATAGAAAAGATGTGTATTTGCAGGTGTTCTTTGATTCTTACATGTGTGTGCATCTCACTATCTTACCGATGTAGAATTTATTACATGTTGTGTATTGTTTTCAATATATTATGTATATGCGGTGGCATATGTTTATTTTAATAGGGAAGTTTGCCATGTTACAAGGTTTATTTTAGTAATTAGTGTTATGTACCGTTCATTGTTGTCGCAGTGATGGCCTGGTGTGTGTTAACTGATTAGCAAGATTTTTTTTATGTTTATATTTGTGAATCTTTATGTTAAAGTGAAGCAACTTCAAGAATCAGATGTTCAAAAGAGTGTGTTGTGCTACTTTTCGGGGTTTACTTGTGTTTTCATCAGTCAGTGTGTAATATCTATTAGTTTCAAGTACTTGCTGGAATTTCTTGTTGCAAGAAGTTTTGTCAGCCTTTTTTTTTTGGCATTCACTGTGGATGCAAGTTTTGTGATACAAGTTGTTCTATTTCTTTGATATTGACGCAACATCATAAATGTTGAGTTCTACAAGATCATCAGATATTGGTCGATGCTCACAATAATTGACTGTGAATTTCTTAGAGACGCACATCTGTTTCTCTGGTCAAATAAGTCTTGGTAGACACTGGTTTCTGTACATTTCTCGATATAGTATCAATATTTTCCTAGTTTGTGTCTAGATTGGGTAAGTCCTTTTGTGGTCAGCCAATACACTGGCGTGGCAGTTATTTTGGCAGTTAATGGCTGTTATTTTGTTTTGTTTGAGAATTGTGTTATGCAAATTTTTTTCACATAGTTTCTGCCACTTTTTCTCTTAGCATGTTGAAGTAAATCGCTTTCTTTTTGATAAGGTATTGTTATTGTCCCTGCATTTCTTGCTCTTTTGTGGCAGTGTCTTCATCAAGCCGTGGTCTTTTCTTTTGGTCTTTACAGTGATGAAAGAACACTTGCACTTTTGTCCAAGTCAAAATTCATCAGGGAAAGTATGTACAACTTTCATCATGTAGACTTATGTCATTGTTAGAGCTGGCCTACAACTTGAGGCTATACATAAAAAGTGTTCGACTCTTGTTTGGGGTTGGTGGCAGTACTAGATTAGATTTTATGCATTTTTCCATTTATTCAGTAGTTTGCTTTGCAAATCTCTCCTATGTGTTCGCTTGTGACTAACTTTATCAACTTTACTTGTAAAAGTAAGCCTGCACACTTCACAAGAATATGGTTTCTCTCTGTATGTTTTCACGTTTCCACACATTAATTGTGAAATAGACGAATAGCATACTTTACAAGAATATGTTTTTATTTTAATTGGAATTCATTATTGAGATGAGTAATATTTATATTTATTTATTGCGGACTATTATTCTCATCTTTATTAGTTATTGCTTCATGACGTTTCGGCCAACTGTTTCTCTGGTCTTCGTCAGGTGGTAACCGCGATGGATAGGACCTTTGAATCTCCTAACTGCATTCTTCGAAATCACTGCCATCCGTAGTTGTTGTCGTCTCACCACGTTTTTTGGCCAAATAAACCTCTGGATTGAGTTTTCAACTAATTTTTTGCCTCTCAAATAAAGTGAAGAACATTAAACTTCCTTTCAACCACTGAGCAGTAAATGTGTTATATCGTCTTGTGTTCTGATGGAGTGCTTTTATTTGAGATAACGTCACTAGAATGTGAACCATTTCCTGTATGAGCCGATGTATACTTGTGTAAAAGGGATTTTATTTGGGCTTCAAATACTATCTAATTTTAATACATGGTAAGAGATTACTTTAAGGGTTATATACCTTTATATAAGGTCATCTTGAAACCCTCGAGCAAGGACACTAAATACACTCGAATATAGTGCCCTATAAATAATTCATACCTTCAAATGTGTTTGCATATGTCGCAACAAAGATTTACTCAGTGTAAATAATGAATTGTTGTAATACGAGATCTTTGCGTGAAAAAGAAGAACCACATATTTCACAAGAATATGGTTTCTCTCCAGTATGTGTTCGCATGTGGTTCAACAAATGGTGACTCTGTGTAAAAGAAGTACCACATACTTCACAAGAATATGGTTTCTCCCCTGTATGTGTTCGCATATGTTTGAACATATGATCTTTGCGGGAAAAAGAACACCCACATATTTCGCAAGAATATGGTTTCTCTCTAGAATGTGTTTTTATATGTCGCAACAAATGGAACTTTTGTCTAAACGAGGAACTACAAAGATCACAAGAATATGGTTTCTCTCCTGTATGTGTACGTATATGTTGCAACATTGTCTGTTTCAATGTAAAAGAGGAACCACATATTTCACAAGAATATGGTTTTTCTCCGGTATGTATTCGCATATGCTTTAGCATACTGGAGTTTTCTGAAAAGGCTAAACCACATATTTCACAAGAATATGGTTTCTCTCCAGTATGTGTTCGTGCATGCTTCACCATAGCAGATTTACTTGAAGATGAACAGCCACATAGTTCACAAGTATATGGATTATTTACAAAATGCGTTCGTCTATGTCTAACCATATTGGCTTTGTTTGTAAAAGAGGAGCTACATACTCCACTAGAATGTTGTTTGTCTCCAGAATGAGTTCGCATATGCTTCAACATATTGGATTTTATAGAAAATAAAGAGCCACATGTTTCACAAAAATATCCAGAATCCTGTTTTAATTTCGTTTTGGAAGTTGAAATATTTGAGGAGTTTTTAGTATAATTTCTGTTTCCATATTTTTCCATATTTAGATAATATGCAGAATGAATTCTCAGAATTTGGTCCAAATATAGCTTATTTAAAAGTATTTTAACAGATTATTAATCGAAACTGAGCTGTTTACGACCTTATTAAACTATAATTCTAGCTTTTCCTATTAGCAAAATATTTGTTTCATTTTTTCAACTGTTGTGGATGTTTGAAACTTTTCATTTCTATAAATAACTTAGTATAATGTGTCCTGCTTGCAATATATTATCCAGTTTTCTCCTGAATAAGACCAGGGGAAAGAAATACATGAACACTTTACAATAAAATGTTTTCTCAATATATTATCACAATATAAAAGTTGATGAAAAGAATATTCATACATTTTGCTAAAATAGTATTTCTCTCCTTGCAAGTACAATAAAAAATCCAAAGAAATGAAGATCCATTCAAATCCAATAATGCATTTGCTTTTGTTTTGATTGCTGGAGATTCTGCAAATATAAAAAATACATTTTTTAAAGATACATTTCAAGAAAAGGTAATGATACTACTACTACTACTACTACTAATAATAATAATAATAATAATAATAATAATAAAGTTGTATACATGTTCTCTGCACGGAATGAATCGTTTTATCTTAATATTATGGGGACATTTTTTTGATATACAGATGAATCAATTAATAAAACTAATTTTTTCACATAATAATAATCCACAAACCTTTCATTAGTGAACAACATCCTTTTATATTTAAGAAAGAAAAATATATAATATCAAATAACACAAATACTTTATCACTAATCTTAAAACGCAGTTAAAATTTCATTATTTTATCGTATTGCCTGATCAAGTGCATTAAAACTATGAATAGTATATTTGATTTGCTAGAATTGAATCAATAAATGTTAATTTAAATGCATTTTAAATGTATTTTAAGTGAAAAAAATCACTTTGTATAAATGTTCCATGAGAAAAAAATATGATAATATAATGAAATCCGCTTTTTTGGAATTTCATGTGAAGAAAAGAATTTTCTAAAATTTTACCTCATAGCTTGGAATAATGTAGCATTCCTCCAGTTAATGAGCTTTCCCCTTTAACATGCTTCTGAAGCACTCCAGAGATTGTTGTCAAAGTAAGAACATTCGATGACTGAATGCCATGACTGTACTTGATCGTTGCAGTTCTACATATGAAGTATTTTGCTTCATCTCCGAATTGTTGAAAGACTTTCTCCCAACTTGGCCAGTAAAGGCTAACTGTTAAATCCTAGTGAATCCAGTCGACATATCCAAACCTGTGGTAGAAACTCTATTTGAACTGTTACAATTATTATGCCTTTTGGTTAGCAAAATGCAGCTGGTGCTTTTCAATGCTTCATGGATGAAGTAATATCACATTTTCATAGTGTCTATAACTGCATAGATGACATTCCTGTGGCATGTGCCTCACCTGAGAAATATCTCAATCATTTCTGCCTACTGTTCAAGCCATTTAAGCTATGGCAGGTTAGGATTAGCTTTGGTAAATTCATTGTCAATGCTTCATCACTTGTTTTCATATGCCACGTTATCAACCCTGAAAGAATATCTACTTCACCTAGAAAATTGAAAGAAAACTAAACTTTCATTGTTCTAATTAGAAATTTAAAATTGGGTTAACTTAATAGTTGATACAGTTTTAAGATAATTTCATTATTTCGTATATATACAATGGTAAATCAACTTGAGAAAGAATGTTTAAAACTGTTTTAATAAATAATTCAAGGTTACGTTTTCATTGATGACTACAAACTTATACATCATCAGTAAAAAAAATAAACACTTTCGTATATTCTATTTGTTTTTAATAAATTTATGTAATTAAATCCGTTAAAATAATTGTGACCTAATAAGGAAATTCGATTGCTCGTTTTAAAGGTTAAAGTCACTTTAAATATTATTTGGATTGATAAAAATTGTTCTCATCTTAAATGTTATCTGCACAACATATCGATGTAACCTCCGATCTTCTTCAGGTGTATAAGTCGCCATGTTTGGCAAAGGAGAATAGGTGGTTAACTCAACACTTATGAGGTTTCATATTTTTGGTTCTAGTTAAATTTATAGAAGATTATAAAGTTAATAACATTATCAAGCAAAACACTAGAGAGTATTATTTCTAAATTATTTATTAGTAAAATTTTTATTAGATCCATTAGCCAATTGTTAAGTTCTGAGAAACCTAAATATACAAAACTGTCCTGGATATGACCTTAAACTATATCCGATGGTGAGGCCCCAGCTTGCGGGCTTTGGGGAGTGTGGAGCCACCCTTTAATTGCCATTGCCCCCAGGTCCACTCTGGCCCGGACTGGTAGTACCTGTTAGGGTCCTAACTATGGGTTAAATAGAAACCGACTTTAAAAAAAACAAAAACAAATATACTCTATTAAAAAATTCTTCTTCAAAACCACTGGATTCGGTATGAAATAGCCTGAAAAGGGTTGATATGACATAACACAAAATCTACCGACTAACATAAATATACAAAACAAGAAGATTGCTGGTGAGATATAATGTTTAACCATGTGTCTCGTGTTATCTGCATTTTAATTTTTAACATGACGTAGTTTTTAGATTTTAATAAACATATTTGTAATATATTATTATTTTGCAAATGATATGAGATAAAAAAGGAAAATGAAATAAAAATCAAAAAGAAAGGAAGAATGGAAAAGGGGAGATGGATCTATTAGTTTAATTCGAAGTTTATTAAAGTTAACATGTGAAAACAAGACACTGTTCAGAGAATGCAGCTCTATATAGGTCATCTGGAATTATCTCCCTTGAGTATTAATGATATTGACTAAAATGGGAGACTGAGAAAACTTCTAAGTATGAAACAATTGCTTAGAAGATTATCATTAACTATTTCTTTGAATCTTCTTTCAATCAATCTATCTCTGCCTTTAATTTTCACTTGGTTCCATAAGGGGAGATGAATTCCTTTTTCTCTCTATATATGATCAGCCGTACCTGATTTTTCAATTTCTCCACATAAGGACGTTCACAGAAAAGTAGTCCTAGAGGTGCCCAAACACCTGCCCCTTTTATTCCTGTTTTAAAAGTGCCCTTTTCAAAGTAATGTATTATAGGCCTGTGCCCCACCATTACTATATATATCTCGTTTTTTCACTTGACCATCTGCCATAAAATGTTCTCTGCGCGTCACTGCTATGTATTATTACTTTTCAATGTTCTTCTATCCTTACTTTGAGTGGCCAAAAGTCTCACATTTGTACAGTTTTCTACATTTACACAAAACCTCATACACACAGTTTTGTCATGATTCCTTTGGTTATAGCTTTTACTTGCACCAGGTGTTTTGGGGAGTTGAATCGCTCCATAATACTGTTCTGATGTTATATGAACTACATATATTTTTAATTATTTCAGACAGGTATTTTATATACAAACATACCTCATATCAAAAAGTCAGAAATGTAAAGTCATTTTAAGTAAAAAAATATTTGATACACAATTTCATTCTAATTTAAATAAAAAGCGTAGAAAAATCTCTAAAATATTTATTCCTTAATGGTAATTTATAAGTAAATCTGTCAAAAATTTTGGATCTGAACAAAGATGAAATAATATAGTCAACAACAATATCCATTTCATGTTTACTTCATGTGTTGGCATCTGTTGAACAGTTTTTATAACATTTACTTTCAACTTGATATATCACTGGCCAGAACTTTATTTATTCCTACTACGCACTAATGGTTAATCAAAAGGTATCCATTGGTTAACCACTTGGATGTTGCTGGCGAGCCATTTGTCTCCACAAAATACACCCTTCGTTATTTCTAACACTTTACATAAGTCACAGTCGATAAATTGATCAAACATTTTCTTATCCTCTGGATATCCTAAAAATTGACTCTAGGGTAAACGTTTTCAGGATCTCTGATGAAAAAGCCAATCCGAAAAATTATTACCTTATTCATTTTTGCTCTTCGCTTAAATATTTGAATCACTATTCAATCTAACGATGACTAAATTCTTGTAAATGATAAGTGTCTTTCTAACATAAGATGTAGCAAAAGGAATGCATAAAAGCTCTTTTGGGAGCTATATTTTTCCCCACATTAAAAATTAACCTTATGTTTAACTTGCCCCAAAGGGAAAGCAAGTAAAGAAAAACACTCTAGCCACCACTGAAAAAGGTATCTTTTCGATTAAATTCTTCTTCACCCATGCCATGGGAAATGTAGTTAATAACCCAGGCTATTAAGTATTTGAAGGGTCGAGTGTCAAATCATCTTTTCTGATTCTTTATTATATTTTTCCTTTTGGTTAAAATGTTATTTGTCTCTTTGTTGCCATGAGTGAGAAACAGAGCAGTTGTTTAAAAACACTCATACAAACAAGACGTTCTCTGCTGTAGGGAAAATCATAACTTACTTGGCTCGTATGTGTGCGTGCTTCAAAGGGTTGTTCGTGTAACAAAAAAGAAAGAAAAGCTAAAATGGCGACACCCAGTTAGTGTTATGGTTGACAGTCATGTGAGCGACACAGACTGTAGCTGTTTCTATGCAAATGAGATAGGTAAATAAAAACGGTCGTGAAGCAAATAGTGGGGCGAGTTGGAAGAAGGTGTGCTACGTACGTACTTGTGTGCACGTCAACTAGAAAGAGTGTCGAGTCTTTAAGTTGGAGGTTTTGATAACAGTGTCGAGTTGTGGAGTTGGGAGCTTTGACAACAGAATGTAAAGTTTGGGAGTTGGAAGTTTCGACAGCAGTGCGTCAAATGTACCTGAGAAAATTTTAGTTTAACCATATCTGCAGCAAATGCAATTCACATTTTGTTTTTGAAATTAAATATATTAGATTTGTAATAAATAATTTTCCTCCTATTTTATCATTCAGCTGCAGTAGTCCTTTTTATGAAGTCAAATAATTCTAAGAATTAAAGATTCATCTTAATGTGGCTGTTAGTTAATCCTGTTAAGACCATAGTGTTGTGAGGATCTAATACAACACAGACAAAAACAACAATGTTCAATCACTGCTCAACGTGGGGATGTAATTATTGTGGCCTCCAAAGTTTAATGGTTAAGTACAAAGGATAAGATTCCACACAGAGACATTTACATTGGCACAGTCACAACAAAATCAAGAAAATTACAAAGTATTGTATTATTATTATTTATTATAAAGAGATCCTTCTAAGCTATGAGGGATCCAAGTCGTTCTCATTATCTTTATATCAAAAGGACATCAAATTAATGCAGTGTGTAACAGGAATCAATACTTTAATCTTTATTAATCCTGATATTTTACAAATAACCTCCCTGATAGTATCCTATCTGAGATGGATATATTTTTGATAATATTATGTTCAGTTTTCAACAGTTTTTAGAACAGATGCATATCCAAATTAATAAATTATTAGAAAAATATAGTATCTAGAAGAATGAGGTCAAACATGGGTGTTTTCATTCAATGCTTCCAAGACAAAATTCTCTTTACGAATTATAAGAAATGCTTCACATAATTGATTGCAATTGTGATCGTATCCTTACTGTAGTTTGATATGCATTGATTTGCATATCAATGAGGCTTCGTCCTCAAAAAGACGTTATAAAAACTCGTCGAAAGGCCAGGTGAGATGTTAATAGAGCCAAACTGAAAAGATCAGATTGTAGAAAGTTGTACAAAAGCTAGTTCCGTGTGAAATATAAAGTGGATGCGATCTAGACGAAAGTTAAACTTGTGAAAATTGAAAGCGTAAAAAAATGAAATAATACACATCAAACTTTGTGAAAATTGAAAGTGTCAGGAAACGGAAATATTGAAAGCATAAAGAAATGAAAAGATTATAATTATTTTCATCAAACTTTGAAAATTGAAAGCGTTGAGAAATGGAAAACTTGACATGTGATTCATGTCAGACATTTTGTTCTAATCGTCATCGTATAATGGTGAATTATGATTCGACTGCACCCTAGTAATCACTTCTCTTCCCCATTGCGTCATACATCACGAATTCGGGAGTTTCATCAAAACGTCTTCCCCTGTTTGGATTCTGGAGGGTCCTTGCTCATCATTTTCTGGGGATGTATCCCTTGGATGTTTGCATTCGTAACTAAAAATTGATCTCTATAGCACAGTGTCCTCTTTCTGTCGGATCTTGGGGGCCATTTTGTACTCGAATGTGGACTCTTCAGGTGATATCCTTTCTCTCTTAGCTATTGCTTTCCCCATCCAATGATGTCACTCTGCAATTTCCTCCGAGCATATAGGCTGCCCTGTAATAGCTTCTTACCTTCCATTTTTTTAGCATCATCTGGAGAACTGAGCGAAAAACAGTTCCATTATCCATTATCATCTCCTCAACTGAACCTCATTCAAGCATCACCTTTCCCAATTCATCTGCAACCGAATATGCCAATTCCACACGTAACTCCCTCCATATTACCTGTTTTCCAGAACCACAATCAATCATTGATAAGTATGCTCCTCCATGATAGTGTGTTATGTCTATCGCTAATCTTGTCAAATTCTTCATAGTCCCAATCTCCCCAGGATCATGTACATTCGAAGCAGGATCAATCACTTTTTTAACTTCTTCCAGTTTTATATGTGGATCAACTTTTTGCATCAACTATAACATTCTCTCCACTCCCATGTGTTTTAGAGGCTAGTAAAATCTTGCGGTGTTTGAGAGGCTAGTAAAGTCTCATGGTGTTTGAGACGTTAGATTAATCTAGTGGTGTTTGAGAGACAAAACCAGTCAGTCGAGCCCAGAGTTGAAGTCGAATCAGCATGCTGTAATCACCGACTCTGTCAGATTTCTTTTTTATCAACGTTAAACAATTACCTTCGCACACATCATTCCTCAAACTTCTCCACGTGAAAGCTCCAACAGCGAGAATTAACTTTTACCTTTCTTATTTCATTATGTTTCCTATTAGCGCCCGACTTTTCTCTCCTAAGAAGTTACAAACATTAACTTTACACCAAAAATCTTTTTCCTGAACATTCTCACATCCTTACGAACTTTGCACAATTTTAGTTTATTTTTGCTTTCGTTAAGTTTTTTTTTAATAAACGATTGAGAAATCAATCATTTAAAATTTAAACTTATATTGTTTGTCTGGATCCTTCTCGCCACCATACGCTTATTCATAATATAACAATTTCATCGTTTTCGTTTTATTTTTCATTTCATGGTTTTGTTTTGGTAATAATTTATACAGAGTAAGGACAATGAAATTCAATTTTTAAAATTCAATCTTTTTTATTAGAATGTTATGTGAAACTACAGTCCAGTTGAATAAAAAAAATTAGTTTTTTTTATTACATTTTCACCCCAAACAAGGCAAATTGCCACTTTGGTGTAGGGGGCTACTATCAGGCGCAACAACTACTGGGGTACTATGTAGGGATTTGGGCAGTAAGATGTCGGTTCACGTTACACTTGAACTTCTGCATGTCAATATAGTTGGGGAAGCGGGGACCTGGAATGGAATTCCAGAGTCTAGCGGTTCTGGGGAAGAAACTACTGGAGTAGAAAGATCTTTTACATCTAGGGATCTCTACTGTGTGGGGTGGGATTTAGCTGCCTGTCGGGTTTGTTGAGGGTGTCTACATCGTGAGGGCACAAGTGTCTGCAGTTCGCCAGAGTATTCACCATTAAAACACTTGTAGAACAGGCAGAGGGATGCAACATTTCGTCGATGGAACAGAGGCTGAAGCTTAGATGCCAGTTCAGGGCCTATCAGATTGGCGACTCTCTTTTGAACCGTGTCTAGGAGCAAGAGACTAGTAGCAGATGCACCAGCCCAAATGTGACAGCAATATGCCATACTGAATGCATACACGAATGGTGGCCTTACAGGATACTTTCGGGTGTTAGTAGTTTTCTAGCACAGTACAGAGAGCCTACCTTCTTCGCAGCGGCCCTGGCAATGCTTTCAATGTAATTGTTCCAACTTCATTTCATTATTAAAATATTCGTAACAAGTACAGATTAGTTAACAATTAAAACACGCTTATTATTAGTTGTTGTTATCTGCAATTGTGTAATTTATTTCTTGCTATGCTGTACAGTCGACTTGCTAATTTCGTTTCTCTAAGGTTTGTGTTCCATTCCATTTTTTACATCCGTTCCTAGTCGCCATTTTCCATACGACTTTTGTTAACATTGTCACAAACACACATTATATATATATATATATATATATATATATATATATATATATATATATATATATATATATATATATATATATATGGCAAACTTGAGAAGTTGAGAAGAGTCGTCGGGAAGATAGCAGCCATGAACGGATGTTAAAAATGGAACGGAACACAATTTTAGCGAAACAAAATTAATGAGTTGACTGTATAGCCTAGTAACAAAAAACAACTCGATTGCTGATAACGCAAGAGTGTTTTAATGTTTAACTACTCTGTACTTGTTATATGTTAATAATTAAATGAAATAATAATAATTATATATATATATATATATATATATATATATATATATATATATATATATATATATAATCAATACAAAAACTATATAAATGATTATATCTTTTCTGTATTTATGTCTTATTTGTTGACATGTAGGAATACAAAAAGTCATTTGGAAAAAAGCAAAAACGTTTTTCCAAAAGCACAAAATTTTCGGCCAATCCTTTGGTCTTCTTTGGTGCAGGAGAAGAACTGATATAGCCAATAAAGTTAATATATATATATATATATATATATATATATAACCATCCCAATATTCTTGACTTGGAATAAAATGTTCTAGTTTAAGTTAACATTGTTGTAACTTTAAAAACGAATGTCAAATACTGTCGAGTTTCCTAGGTGCACAGTAGCGCCAGGTTTTCTGAAAAAGCTGGATTTCATTTATTTTCAGAATCGAAACCTGGATAATCATGAAACGACTGAACCGTCCAAGCCGCTATCACCAACGTCAAGCTAAAAATGCAAAAGAGGCAGCGCTAAACGACATTAAGGGATCTTTGTTGAAGTGGATACAAAAACCAGAAATTGTCAAAAGCTCTGATTCTATTGAAGCTGAAAGTAGAGCACATGAAAAAGTTCAAAAGCCATTTTTCAAGTGATAGCGAGCAATCAAGAGACAGCGACACAGAACAAACTTATATTGAAAATCATTATGATGCAGCAATTGCGACTCAATCAGTAGAAGAATTTGAAGGCCCAGCCGCCAGCACTGCCAGTAATTTGTCAACATTCAACGATGCGTCATCGTGGCAAATTCCTGTGCCTGATAGTGTAAGAATTGATATCATCAAAAAGGGAGCGAGCCATTCTAGAATAAACAGGGACCTTTCATGTTGGTTAAAAGGCCAGGTTCAAAGGTTAAAGATGAATTTCGGCAACTTTCTACAATCTAGTTTTATTCCTTATTGTCAAATAGCGACAGGGTGCTATGATCGTCGATGGCTTACTCGCTGTGTGACGGAAAGTTGTACTGCTTTTGCTGTCGATTGTTTGCCAAAGATGACAAGGCTTCTGGAACATTTCGTCACTGGTTTTGAAGCCTGGTGGAAACTAAATTCCAAAATTATTGAGCATGAACAGTCAAAGGACCATCTGTTGTGCTGGGAGAATTGGAAAACGCTGGCTTCACGACTCTAGCTGCAAAAAACTATCAATGCATTGCAGCGCACATTTCCCTTATGAAAAAGAGAAAAGGAAACTCAGAGACATTCTGCACAGAGTTTTAGATCTGATACTTTTTCTTGCACGACAGAACCTGGCATTTAGAGGACATCGCAAGAATACATCCTCATTAAACAAAGGTAACTTCTTGGAACTTGTCGAATTGTTAGCTCACTATGATGTAGTGTTTAAGGAGCATCTGTTCAGCCTCCAGCAAAGCACAGACAGTCAGGCAATATGTTCATACATGTCGCCTGAAATACGGAACAAGTTTATTTCTCTTTTGGCAAAACATATGTTGGAAAACTCGTTGCTGACATCAAGAATGCAAAGTACTCTGGTGTACTTTTTGATAGCACACCAGACATTTCGCATGCAGATCAAATGTCAACAGTAATTAGATATGTACATATCAGCGATGTTGCAGTTGAAGTGCGGGAGTCATTCCTGGGATTTTTACATTGGAAAGATAAAACAGATACTGCATTGACTTACTAGATCCTCGAGAAATTAGAAAACGAAGGACTAGATATTAAGTCCTGTTAAGTCAAGGGTACGCTAATGCTGCAAGTGTGGCCAGAATCCATGATAGTGTGCAAAAGAAGATCAATGACATTAATCCAAGGGTCGTTTTTGTACTGTGGAGACTAAGAAAGCAATGTTAGTGCCTGGCCCGTTTCCATATCGAGTTGAATACCAGAGTACAGGCAATGAATGACATTTTGTTGACCTTTTCTGCCGTTTTGCCAGATAATATTATTTGAAATTTGATTTGAATGTGTATGATGAGCTATTGATAGAAGATGTTTGTGTGGAAATTCCACGATTAAGGCAACACCTACAAGAAGCTGAAATAAACTTGGAGGAATCCAAGCACTGGACTGTACCGCAATTCCTACAGTTTATCATAAAGTTGAACTTTGTTGAATCGTTACCATATCTTACGCTGGATCTAAAATTTCTTCTGACATGTGACATCGTGAGAAGTTTCTCCAAAATTAAACTTATAAAAAATTACCTCCAGTCAACCATGAGCCAGTCGAGATTGTCAGATCTGGCTGTCCTGTCTATTGAAAATGAACTTACAAAACAAATAGATTTTGACAAAGTCATTGACGAGTTTGCCACAAAGAAAACAAGAAAACATTAATTCTAGGACTATAATATTCAAGGTATATTCTTTTGTGAATTTAAATGTTTGGAAAGTGAACACTTGTTCTAAAGATCAAAGTACAATGGGGTGTAGCATTTTATGTAATGTTACGATATTTAATAAAAAAAATATTTATTGGGATTTGTTTTGTCCCTGCTTTGTAACACTCTGTTCTATTTTTTTTTGTTTTATATAAATACAACTACAAAACAGAATGAAAATGGAAGAAACGAACATTTTTTTTTACATATGTCTATTTCAAATTTGATATGATGAAACAAAACTGTAAAATAGCTTAAGAGTTTTTATGTTACATATAAAGTTTTGTTAATACGATTTTTCCGAACTTTTAAGCACTTCTGAGCAGATATCGGGAAGAATCGGTATATGATGATGCAGCACATGAAAACCAAAAACTAAAATAACGTAAAATAGTTGCTAATATATGTTAAGGATAAAATAAGTAAAACACCATTGGTCATGTTAAACTTTTATTTTAACAAGAAAACGAAAATGAAGTAAAAGAATGTAAAGAAGATATGAATTTTTTTGTAGATGGTTTTATGAAATCTATTAATTAAAATTTGTATTTATTGTTGTTTGGGGGCCAATGTTTTTTCGAGGAAGGACATTGTTATGAGTTTTTTCTTGTTAGTTATTAATTTTTTGCTGATTGTTAGTGGTCATGTTTATGCTTTGTTTTTTTTTGGTTAGTTTTTATTTTCTTAATGTAAATGGTAGGTTGGTTGGCAAATTTTCTGTTGCTGCAAGAGCAGACGATAACCACAGAAATAGAAAAGAGGGTGTAGAGAAAGTGGAAGAAAGCCAAGGGTTATATTGAGCTACCTGGTTCATTATGCAAGTGAAAAGATCTTTGAATTTCTGTCTCCACATGAATTCTGTCAGGTAGCTTTCTGATAGTTCCCCGTTGGTCCCACATTCGATTTCGTTTCCTTGCTTTGCTTTCCTCAACATTCTCTCAACGTGGTTCATTATCGCGAGTGTAGTAGGGTCAACAAAGTTTATAGATTCATTATCTTAATTATCTGGAAACTTTGGCAAAAAAGAACTTTATATATAAAATATAATTGAATAAAAAAATTAATTTAAATTTTTTAGCGTCTGCTAACTTAAATTTGATTAGTTAAGCATCTCAGTATATCCCAGTTCTTCTCGATATCTGCCTGTAAACGCTCGTAAAGGTTCAGAAAAATCACAGTAACAAAACTGCATATTTTTCTTTCTAGTGTAGATTTCAATATAAAATAAAAAGATCTTTTTGTCTATTTTTTATAAGCGTCTTATTTCTTTTCTTACTGATTTTTCCTTTTTTTCTTTTTCGGCCTTTCTATTTGACTGCGTCCTTAAGGTCCCTTTTTTTGCTTCATAACAACAATTAATTTATTTTTTCATGCATTTACTAAGTGATTCGTCGTAGTATACACTTATGTTGCTCTTCCTAAAAAGGTTTTCATACTAGTAAATAAGTTTATTATTATTGTGATATTATGAACAGTTGATTTGAACTGTGGGGTGACATTTGAGTGGACCACACTGGGTGACATTTAGTCTAGCTATGCCAGTGGTTTTTATATATTACCAATTGTTGGCTGCATAAGTGACAAGTATAATACATATCTAGTTTTTGGTGGAAGATTACAACTAGCATTGTCAGATGTCGCCATTAAAAGTGAGTGATAAAAATTTCAATAATTAGACTCACTATCTTTCCAAGCTTATAACTACTTGAAAAATGTAATTTAAACCCTAATTTTTTTTCACTAAAATGTTATATTAGTAGAGAAGCTAGTTGATATCGGTTGATAAATTGGGAAATAATCATAACGGAATAAGAAATATTTATTTTATTTCTTAGGGAACGCCTATGGCGAACAGTGAATTTAAATTCAATAAAAAATAAAATAAATGAATAAATAATAATAACAAACAAATGAACGCACTAGCATTCGAGGCGTACACACACACCCCTCTCTCCCTCTGAAAATGCAATGCATGAGAGAGCCCACCATCAGCGAAGCTGATGAAAGGAGAGAAAGAAAAAGTGAAAGTTGACACGGATGAGTAAAGAAAGCAGTTTTGAACTGAGCATTCTTTTTAACGGTGATAAAGGATAGCGTTTGTATAAAAATATTGAGAGGCAAGAAAACAAAAATAGGAAAAGAAAAAGAGACTGTGGAGAGCAGTGAACGTTGTCAAATGGACCAGTTGTTTTGTTTACGTTTGAGCGAATAATGTATCAAAAAAAAAAAATAAAAATTTGCTATGAGCCGGTGATGCTTAGGAATGCCCAAAGTGCAATGTAAACAGATTTCCCTAAAATAAACAAGGGTTGAATTCTTTCGGCCGAGAATGGACATCATGAAAAGTTCACGGCAAAGAGATTAAAGATGAATAAAAAGCGGGTTGCAACGAGCAAAAATATCATCATGTCGACGGACATCCCCATCCAAGAAGTAACCAAACAGGAAAAATTTTGCGAATGATGAACTTTGCGGAGACATTATGAAACACAAAAGTCCAATTCGATAAAGTTAAGTGACTATTATGATTTCCCCATCCCGATATCCCCGCTCCTTGTCCTTGGCCGAACTGTCATACCATAATGGAAATGGTATATATACATTTTCTCTTATATTATTTTTTTTTGTTTGTCACCTTGTTTTCTTTTCCTTCTTTTATGATGTTTCCTTTCTATCATCCGACCTCACCCCAACCTATTGCGGTGTGATATTAAATTTAAGGATGCTGAATAAAATTTGTGTTTTAAAATTTTAGCGTTGTGTCATTCTTGCTTTGAGTTTGAATTGTTTGGAACAAAATGTGCTAATAAGAACCTTAGACGTGTCAAATAGGTCACAAATCGTGGACAACACTTTACTTGTCATTATTTTATTTTTATTTTTACATTGTGTTACGGACAACGTATGGTGAAGCGCTGACCTAGAGTCATAAGATTCTTACCAGGGAACATCCACCCCGACTCTCAGCTTCATACCAGTCTGTAACATAAATTGAGGGCTCGCCGTTGAATTTTTCATTAGCTCATAAAAAAAATCCCTGAATGATTCACAAGGCAAGATGGCGAGCATAGAAAGTTTTCTAAAAGACCCATCCCCGGATATCCTTGGTGAACTCAAGAAAGACGAGTTAATAAAAGTAGGGAAAAGGTTAGATTTAGAAGTAAAGGGAGCGATGAGAAAAACTACACTAGTTAGAATTATCACGGAACATATGGTAGATAATGGGGTGTTTGAGCAGGAAACGCTGGAGGAATTGCCAGCAGAAATGACAACTATGACTCCAGACGAAGTAGAATTAGAGAAGGCAAAAATATTAGCTAAGATGAAGATAGAGAAAGCCAGGATTGAACAAGAAACGCGGATGAGTGAGCTAACCATAAGGCACCAAACAAACGAGAATAGACTGAATAACTTCGACGTGACGAAACACGTAAGGCTGGTTCCTAAATTCGTCGAAACTGAAGTGGACGAGTACTTCGCCCACTTTGAAAGGACAACTCTTAATATGGGATGACCGAAGGAATGCTGGACCATGCTACTACAAGAACGCTGTATGGGAAAGCACAAAGGTCATACGCGGTACTCCCAGTAGAGGACTGCGCAGATTATGAAACCGTCAAGGCGGCGATTTTAAAGGCGTACGAACTAGTCCCAAGAGCATACCAACAAAAATTCAGGGGGTTAAGGGTGAGTGAAGGCCAGACCTATATAGAGTTTGCAAATCGAAAAGAAGCACTCATCAACCGTTGGTGTAGCTCTAAAGGTGTGGAGGGAGATTTTAAAAAATTGAAACAGCTCCTATTAATAGAAGAATTTCTAAACTGCATCCCCGAAGACATGAGGCTACACCTCGCCGAGAAAGAGGTAGCGACAGTACTCGACATGGCTAAGTTAGCGGACGAGTACGTCATCACCCACAAGGGTAGACCGGGATCGCATAAGCCTACATATCCACGTAGTAGAGAGGCCTATCCACTCCATGAAAAACGAAGCAGTCCGCAAGCGCTTAGGGGGAGTCCGGCATTCTCAGCCAAACAACCGCCATTCAAACAGGAAGCCAGACCTATCACATGCTTCAACTGTAAGAAGCAGGGTCACATAGCTGCAAACTGTTGGGCGAGGCGAGGCTCGGAACAAATTCGAAATCCCCCAGCTAAACCACAGTTGATGGTACACACAAATGTAGAAGCAGCGTATAAACCCTTCACATTGAGAGGATACATTTCCCGAAACAAAAAGAGCCAGAGAAGGCCCATCAATATCCTAAGAGACACGGATGCATCCCAATCCTTAGTGCTAAGAAACCACGTTCCCCCAGGAACAAAAACAACCTCCAATAGGACAGTCACTATTAGAGGCATAGAAGATAAGCCTATGAAAATTCCTCTAGTTAAAATTTACCTAGAATCAGATTGGATATCAGGCGAGATCATCGTGGGAGTCATTAGTAGCTTACCTATGACCGGTGTGGTGATGATAGTAGGTAAACCCTTGAGCCAAATGAAGCCTGAATCCATGGGGGAACTCAAGGCATCAGAAGATAGGGCATCGGCAATTGTAACGACAAGGGGGAAGATTAAAGAGAGGGAGAAGTCTACTACTAGGTCACCAGAAAGGAAGGGCCAAACAAGAGAAGACATAGGGCTGCGATCCAATCTATTAATACCGCGACAGGAACTAATCAAGGAACAACAAAACGATGTTGTTTTGAAGCCCCTGGTTGGGCGGATCAGAAATGAGGAATCCGATGGCAGGCAGGGCAGGACAATACTTCCTCAGTACCGGCGTATTAATGAGAAGGTGGAATCCTCCCAGTGTGATGGGGGGGGGGATAGACTGGAGCGTGCGCGAGCAAGTGATGGTGCATAAAGTGTACTGTGAGGGAGTGCTAAAAGTTGCACACGAGATACCATTGGCAGGTCACCTAGGTGTCACTAAGACGCATGAAAAGCTCACGAGACACTTCTATTGGCCAGGAATCATGGGGGACATGATAATGTTCTGTCAAACATGCGAGATATGCCATGTGACAGGAAAACCCAACCAGAAGATTCCTCTGGCGCCACTCCAACCGATACTAGCAGTGGAGGAACCTTCGGTCGAGTGATTGTCGACTGTGTGGGACCGTTGCCTAAAACTAAAGCCGGCCATAAATATATAATGACTATAATGTGTGTGTCCACCAGATTCCCTGAAGCGATCCCATTGCAGAATATATCGGCGAAAAAGATAGTAGACACCCTGATAACTTTCTTTACAAAGGTGGGATTACCAAAAACAATCCAGACTGACCAAGGGTCTAATTTCATGTCAAAGATCTTCAGGCAGACGGCGGCACAATTGGGAGTCACGCACGTCAGATCCAGCGCATATCACCCGCAGTCCCAAGGAGCGCTGGAACGCTTTCACGCCACACTCAAAACTATGCTAAAAGCATATTGTGTGGAACATGATGACGAGTGGGACAGAGGTATTCCCTTCGTGTTGTTTGTGGTGCGTGAAGCAGTACAGGAATCACTAGGGTTCAGTCCATTCGAGCTAGTTTTTGGCCACCCAGTACGGGGGCCACTAAAACTAATAAAAGAACGATGGGTAAACGATGAGCCCATGCCGAACAATATGTCGGAATATGTGGCTAAAATCAATACCGAGTGATGCTCTTTGGCATGAGGAACTCGCAGGCCACGTTTGTAAGATTAATGAATGTGTGTCTCGCTGGGATAGCAAATGTAGATGCCTACATAGACGACATAGTGATCTATAATGACACGTGAGCAGAGCATGTCGAAACAATAAGGAAAGTATTCCAAAGGCTGCGATCAGCCAAGCTAACCATAAATCTAGCGAAAAGTGAATTCTGTTAGGCCAAGGTAAAATACCTAGGACACGTGGTAGGACACGGGAGAATTACCCGACTAAAGGCCAAAACCCAAGAGATCAAAACATACCCAGCACCAAAAAATGTTCAGAGCCTAAGGCGATTCTTAGGTATGGCCAGATACTATAGGAAGTTTTGTAGAGATTTTGTGAGCATCGCCGCGCCTCTGACAGGACTATTGAAAAAGTACAGTAAATTCAGATGGTCAGTGGAATGCCAGGAAGCATTTGAAACCATAAAACGAGCATTGAGTACAGAACCAATACTGAAAGCTCCTTCATTCAGTCAACACTTTAGCTTAGCCGTAGATGCCAGTGACAAAGGCATCAGGGCAGTGCTATTGCAACCGGGCAAAGACGAGCAGCTTCATCCAGTTAGTTTCTATTCAAAAAAGTTTAATGGATTCCAGAAATCCTATTCAACGATAGAGAAGGAAGCATTAGCGCTAATATCAAGCCTTCTTCACTTTGAGATATACGTGACCTCAGCGCCTATTCCAATCTCAGTATTTGCTGACCATAATCCGTTGGTCTACGTGAATAGGATCAAGAACAAGAATAGAAGATTAATGTCTTGGAGCTTTATGCTGCAGGAATTTAATTTAGATATCATGCACATTAGCGGCAAGAACAATGTGATAGCTGATGCCCTATCGAGAAAACATGATTAAGAAATAATTAAATAAATAAACAAATAAATAAATAAACAAAAGCATGAATCAGATTTAAAAAAAAAAAGAGAGAATAAGAAAAAAAAATTTTTTTTTCTGTTATGCTTGGAGGTGTTATATTGGTAGAGAAGCTAGTTGATAACGCAGATAAATTGGGAAATAATCATAACGAAATAAGAAATATTTTTTTATCTCTTAGGAAATGCCTACAGCGCACGGTGAATTTAAATTCAATAAAAAATAAATAAATAAATGAATAAATAATAATAACAAACAAACGAATGCACTAGCATTTGAGGCGTACACACCCCTCCCTCCCTCTGAAAATGCAATGTGTGAGAGAGGCCACTATCAGCGAAGCTGATGAAAGGGAGAGAAAGAAAAAGTGAAAGTTAACGCGGACGAGTAAAGAAAGCAGTTTTGAACTGAGCATTCTTTTTAACGGTGATAAAGGATAGCGTTTGTATAAAAATATTGAGAGGCAAGAAAATAAAAATAGGAAAAGAAAAAGAGACTGTGGAGAGCAGTGAACGTTGTCAAATGGACTAGTTGTTTTGTTTACGTTTGAGCGAATAATGAATCAAAAAAAAAAAATAACAAAAATTCGCTATGAGCCGGTGATGGTTAGCAATGCCCAAAACACAACGTAAACAGATTTCCCTAAAATAAACAAGGGTTGAATTCTTTCGGCCGTGAATGGACATTATGAAAAGTTCACGGCAAAGAGATTAAAGATGAATAAAAAGAGGGTTGCAACGAGCAAAAATATTGTCATGTTGACGGACGTCCCCATCCAAGAAGTAACCAAACAGGAAAAATTTTGCGAATGATAAACTTTGCGGAGACATTATGAAACACGAAAGTCCAATTCGATAAAGTTAAGTGACTATTATGATTTCCCCATCCTGATATCCCCGCTCCTTGTCCTTGGCCGAACTGTCATACCATAATGGAAATGGTATATACATTTTCTCTTATATCATTTTTTTTGTTTGTCACCTTGTTTTCTTTTCTTTCTTTTATGATGTTTCCTTTTTCTATCATCTGACCTCACCCCAACCTATTGCGGTGTGATATTAAATTTAAGGATGCTGAATAAAATTTGTGTTTTAAGATTTTAGTGTTGCCATTCTTGCTTTGAGTTTGAATCGTTTGGAACAAAATGTGCTAATGAGAACCTCAGACAACGTGTCAAATAGGTCACAAATCGTGGACGACACTTGTCATTATTTTATTTTTATTTTTACATTCTGTTACTGACAACGTAGGATGAAGCGCTGACCTAGTGTCATAAGATTCTTACCAGGGGACATTCACCCCAACTCAGCTTCATACCGGTCCATAACATAAAGGAGCAAAGACCAAATTTTAAAATAATAAAAGGTTTGATAGAAAAATATGCAATATTTTTTAAAATCGGTTTTCTTTAAAAAAGATTTCAAGAAATTCAACAAATTTTTACTTACTCCAATTATAATATATATAAATTCCAAAAAATCACTTACCTATAAAAAATACTAATCAATGGGTGCTTCCATTCTTCATCCATAAGAATTTGTCAATATTTATATTTTATGTACTTTTTAAATAAAAGAATATTTAAGCAAGCATTTGAAAAGATAGCGATTTTCAAATCTAATAACATGTGGTCACAGAGCGGAGTTGCCTCCTTTTCTTCCAGTTGACAAATACGGCGCCTGAGAAGCGTCATAATTAATTATTTCAAAAACGTAAAAACAACACATTAGAATAAATATATTTCCCGGTAGTAACTATATAAAGAAACAAACACTTGAAGTGCTGATATTTTTCTTATCTCCCCTTTGAATTTCTGACATGTGGTTACTGTCAACAATAAAATTATGGATCACATTTCATTCAGAAAAGTTTACTTTTTTTTAAAAAAAAAAACACTGACAATTTTTCAATTTTTTTATTGTCTTAAAGAATTACACAAGTTTTTGATTTAAAATATTTTATTTCTTCTTTATGCAATGAATTTTTTTTTTCAAAAATCTAAAAAAAACAACATTGAATAAAATAGAAAAAATTAATGTAGGTGTCCAATTTTTACAGGACAATATTTTCAAAATGTGAGGTTTGACTTAAAAAAAAGTCAATGTGTTTTTTTTTTAAAAAGCTTTTAAACTTTTGACTTTACAGATAAATTTGCACATAACTATTCTTTTGTTTTTGTTTTAAATTAGATTATTTTATTTATTGATCTTTTATCTTTAATTTGTGATATATAAACCTTAGGTGAGTGTTATGGCTTGCAATAAGCCACAAAGAAAACAGAATAACGGAATAGAGTTTAAACAATGTATTACTGGAACAACAACGTAAAAAGGTTATAACTGAAAAGAGTAGTAAACATCACCGAGCAGGCGAGGGTCACTCTGGTGTTTAATCCACAACTGGGATCAAAAGGTCTATGGTTTATACAATGGATAGAACAGTCCATTTGGAGGGTGATTCCCTCACAAAACCCCCTCCCAAGCTGATTTCCGCGGTTATGAAAATCAGTATTTCTTCCTTTTGGGGCAGGCCACCAAGGGATCTGTGCGCTTCCTCTTTCTGCCAGAGCATCTCGGTTCAGACATCCCTTTTGGAGGGTCTATGTCAAAACAATCATACACAGTTTCAATCGCCTCACTGCCGTCCTGCAGTGGTTCTTCTTGATCCTTGTAGAAGCGTTTCCTGATTGTGTTCAGGTGCCTCTTATGTTGGAACTTTGGGCCCTGAATGATGTATGTAACATGGCCGATTCTGCGTAAGATCGTGCCCTGTTCCAAAAAAGAAACGTTATTTCTAAAATGTCTAAAATACATGTTATCTCCGGTGTTAAACCATTCCGTTGGCATTGTAGAGGTTCTGTTGTGTACTATGTGTTTGGGTAGCAGTTTATCAAATACAGATTTTATTTTCCATCCAAACATGATTTCTGCTCGGGATCCCGCATTTGGTTTGTTCGGATTTCTCGTGATTCTGTAAATCTGCAGAAATTGCTGAAGGGCCTTTTGTGTCGGTGTACCGGATGCTCTTTTAAGCATATCGATGAAGCGTTCGGCCTGGCCGTTGCTTCTGGCGTGGTACTCGAGTGTCATAATATGCTTGACTTGATACGTCTTGCAGAATTCTCTGAACTCTATCGAGGTAAACTATGTAGTGTTGTTGCTAACCAGACAGTCTACAACCCCAAACCGAGCAAATAATTCCAATAAAATATTTGTTGTTGTTGCCATGGTCGGTTTTTTGCATCTTAATACCTCTGGCCATTTAGAGTAAGAGTCAACTACTATCAGGTAGTAAAAATCCTCCACAGGTCCCGCATAATTGATGTGGATCCTCGACCATGGTTGTTCAGCCTTAGGCCAAGGTTTATATGTTATCGATGGTGCTTTTGCAGCAAAAGCACAGCCTTTGCATCTGTTCACCATGTCGGTAATATCTTGGTCCATAGCTGGCCAATAAACAAAACTTCTCATTAGGCTTTTCATTCTGTTTATTCCTGGATACCCCATGTGAAAATCCCTGAGAATTCTTTTCTGAGGGGTTTGGGGGATGACAACCCTTTCACTGTATAACAGTATTTCGTCGCAACCAGAAAAAATGTCTGAACTGGTGTCGCCCAGTGCTAATTTCTGCTTCATGGTTTGAATGAAATTGTCATTTAGGGATTCTAACTTAATTTCCTGAAGTGTGACCATCAGTTTGCAGATAATATTGTTTATCATGGTTTTTACATCGCTATTAATATGTAGTGCTTTGATTACTGAATCTTCAAGAGGTTCTATTTTGGCAGGAATCAGTCTCAATAGATCGTCTGCATGGACTAGTTGTTTTGAGGGGAGAAATTGAATTGTATTCTGAGAAAATGATAAATTGTTTTCCACGTTCACATTCTTAACAATTTCTGTAAGTAACTCCTCTGTTCATAATTGACGTTCGGCTAACTGTTTTTGAACTTCCTTTTGCTGTTCCTTGGTTCGTATTTGACATTGCGCTAACAGTTTTTGCAATTCCTTTTGCTGTTCCTCGAATCGTCACTGACGCTTTGCAGCATCGATATGCAACTTAGTCAAATGTTCCAACGCTACTTTCAATTCGTCCATTTTGCTTTGTCAACATTAGCAATTTCAAAACGTTTGCTGAATTTTACAAAACCGTTTTATTCTTACTTATTTCTTCTTCCAGACAATAAAGCGAACAGAAAAAAACATAAATATATAAAAAGTTCATTGTCTAAAGAAAAAAAAAAGCATGGGTATATTTTTCTCCAGAGAAAAAAAAAAATAACGCCCAATTTTAGTAGTGAAAACAAGTGACGAATGAATTCTTTTTACAAAAGTATAAAAATTTACCTTTCTAATTCGTGACAAACCTTTTTCTTTTTGCAAAAGTACAGCGCTATCTTTGAAAATCGTGACAAACTTTTTTCTTTTCAACTCTTTTTTTTCCGTAATGATCTGCGTTTTTTTTTGTTTTGTTTTTTACCGTGAACCTTTCAGTTGCAAGTGTTAAGTTAGACACTTCCTTAGGCTTGATAACATTTGAGTCTGACATCGTTAGTATTTTTAGAATACTATTTCAATGCAAGTATTTTTTTCAATGTCGTTACTGGTTTCGATTTTAGTATACTCCTTGAATCCAATGTCGTCAGTGTTTAGTTTTTTAGAATACTGTTTTTAAGCATGAGTATGTTCTCCAAATCCAATGTTGCCAGTGTTATAGCTTGCAATAAGCCACAAAGAAAACAGAACAGAATAGAGTTTAAACAATGTATTACTGGAACAACAACATAAAAAGGTTACAACTGAAAAGAGTAGTAAACGTCACCGAGCAGGCGAGGGTCACTCTGGTGTTTAATCCACACCTGGGATCAAAAGGTTTATGGTTTATATAATGGATAGAACAGTCCATTTGGAGGGTGATTCCTCCACAACAGTGAGAAAATTAATTATTTACTTTTTAATAGACATTTCAAAATGGGGGGGGTGAAAAAACGTTTGTCTCGAATATTATATTTGGTTTACTGGAAAGAGCATAAAATTTCACATTAAACCTGAAAATATTTTAAAAACTGAACCCATAGAAAAATTTTGATAGATTTTTAAATCGAAAAAATTGAAAACAATTTAACTCGTAAAATTCAATTCATTTCACTAAGTAGAAAACAATGGCTGCATGAGCACGCAAGCACTTTGTAAACACTTTTTTTAAATAAAAAATAATATTTCTATTATCTTTTAAAAAACATTAGTAGTTTATTTTGGAAATATATTCCATAAAGAAATTAAACAACCCACTTAAAAAAAAAAAGAAATTACGAGTTTTGTATATTTTATTCGCAGTTTTGTGTTAAAGGTGTCAAAAATTCCCCAAAACTTCTGACACACCTAGATTACCATCCACTTTCTTACTGTGTAGCGATTTAACATGGAACCATTTACATTAAATCTTAAATGTAAAAATGTTCTTGATTTTTTTTTTGTTTTGTTTTGTTTTGTTTGTTTTTGTTAAGAATGGAAGTATTGCCACTCGTATTTATGTTTATAAGTAGAGTTATGAAAGCGTTTTATGGAGTAGAACAGTTGTGAACTAGAGTTAGCGTTAGAGGTAGGATTAAAGGATAGCCAATTTGCAAGATAGAGGACTGTTGTCACCATGAAATAGGGTTAGTTGTAAGAAATGCATTATTTTTTTTTAAATCTTCTCTGAAAGCATAACATATAATCTTTTGTGACAAAAAGTCGTAGAAAATTTATCTCCCTTAACAAAAAAAAATCTTAAAACGCAATATCGTTGGATACTAGCCTGGAAATTTATGACCTAAAGTTTTTCCATTTTGATAAAACACATTATTAGATCCAAAAACTTTAATAAAAGGATAAAAGCTTAATTTTTATAATTTTATATTAAACTTAATGGATAGCAGTAAAACCTTACGTGCAATAGTGGCGATTTTTTAAAAAATTTGAACTAATTTAAAAATAAAAATAAATAAATAAATAAGACAATGTTACAGTAGGTGTATCAGAATTTTTGTAGGAATTTTTGACACCCCTAACACGAAACTGCGAATAAAATATAAACAACTCGTAATTTCTCTTTTAAAAGTGGGTTGTTTATTTTCTTTATGGATTATACTTCCAAAATAAACTATTAAAGTTGTTTTAAAAGTAATAGAAATATTTTTTTTTATTTTTTAAAAAACAGTAATGAATTTTCCGAACTCAATATTTTTCAATTTTTAAACTTTAAAAATCTATCAAAATTTTTCTATTGATTCTATTTTTACGATATTTTCAGGGTCAGTGTGAAATTTTATGCTCTTTCTAATAAACCGAATATAATATTTTAGACAAACGTTTTTTTTTTAATTCACGCCCCCCCCCCCCATTTTGAAATATCTATTAAAAAGTAAATAATTTATTTTCTCGCTGTTGTGGAGGAATCACCCTCCAAATGGACTGTTCTATCTAATTTAAAACAAAAAAAGTAGTGTTTTTTAGAAATTTACCTGTAAAGTCCGAAGTTTAAAACCCTTTTTTTAAAACCACGTTTTTGTTTTTTCTTTTATTTGTTGTTTTTTTATGAAACCTTGGTCCTTGCTCCTTTAATTGAATAAAAAATTAGAGCTTGAATTACATTTTTCGAGTAGTTATAAGCTTGGAAAGACAGGGGTGTCGAATAATTCACACCTCCCATTTCGAAATGTCTATTAAAAAGTAAATAATTAATTTACTCACCAAAGTGTTATATATCAGAAATTGAAGAGAAAAGGCCAATAAATAATATATTCAAATTTAAAACAAAAAAAGTAGTGTTTTTTAGAAATTTACCTGTAAAGCCCGAAGTTAAAACCTTAAAAAAAAAAACAAATAAAAAAAAACACGTTGTTTGTTTTTTTTTATTTGTTTTTTTAATAAAACCTTGGTCCTTGCTCCTTTAATTGAAAAAAAATTAGGACTTGAATTACATTTTTCGAGGAGTTATAAGCTTGGAAAGACGGGTTGGAATTATTCACTATTTTTCACGAAATTTCTACACACCTAATGTTACAGTAACATTTATTGGGTGGGTTTCGTATTTTTTTATTTTTATTTTTAAGTCATGATCAAAACTTCAAATATTTAGGCGTCAATTTATTTTTACCTCACTTACCGCCCGACATTATTTGTTTTTCAAATCGAATAAATGTTTTAAAGCTAGTAGAACCACCAAAACCTTTTCCATATAGATAGAAGAGTAACTTATCTTACCTATTTATCTGTTATAATTGTTTTTTAACACATTTTCGCATCAATGTGTAATGTAAAACAAATCAGTTTTTTGTTTGTTTGCATATAAAATTAGACGTACGTTCGCTAATTTGGGACATAGATATCTAAAATAAAAAGAAACAAAATAGTTTGGACATGTCTCCATTGTCTCTGTTGTAAAAAAAAAAAGAACAGAAAAAAAAAGTAAATTCAAGTAATACTTACTTTTTGTTTGTCAATTTGTTTTCATGGAAGAAACGATTATAAGATGTGTCAACTAAAATGTGACGAAGTTGACGGGTGGAAGGTTTTTATTCAAGATGGTGACTGAAGAGCAGGTTCGCAGAAAATGAAGTAGAGGATGTTAACAGAGTAAACCTAAGCATCCTGAGTTATGTCCCTTTAGTTTGAGAACTCTCCCTTTAAGGAGTCGTGTTTCTTTCTTACCGGTGTTAACCTTTTCAAATGAAGACGTTGATAACCGTTTCCGAGTTGCGGCCCTTCCTTTTACTAATATCGATCGCCACGTACATTTGACATGTCTCATTAACAGAGGAAAATTAAATAAACCATTTTGAAACAGGACCAATCTCTTTACTGAATAATACGGATAAAATTATTTTTATTTATTGCCATATTTTTATGGAGAAAACAAAAGATGACAATCAGTATCTTCCTTGAAAACTGGGGGGGGGGCAGCTAAGTACTTTTTGACGGACCGTCTTTTTAAAAATCTACTTAAAGTCAGGTAATTATCCAATCAATACAAAATTTTCAGCGATTAATAAGAGAAGAATGAACTTTATAAGAGTGTACTTATTTTTCATAAACTTGCTTACAAAACTCCCCCATCGTTTTGAGGGGGTTCCAAATATGCTTAAAATAATCATCTGAAATTGAGCAAAACATATTGTGTTGTTGTAAGGGAGGGGATTATAGATTTAAAAAAAAAAAAACTAATTTGCATACCTTATTTTGATGTCTGAATATCAGAACTTCGATTGTGTTTAATTATCCCGCTTTTGAGTTTTGAAGTGTGAAATTCGGTGAATATGTTAAGTAAAATAATTAATTTAAGTTAAGCAAAACAAAAAAAAAATTTTTATTTTATACGAAAAAAGCAAAACAAAAAAATATTTATATGAAAAAAGCCATTTTAAAATCTTTGATAAATAAATTAACAATTTCTTTTTAGCAAGCCGAATAATGCATGACCATTATTAAACAGGGCATGCTTTGAAGAATCGATACAAAAAAAAACTTGATAAATATTGTGCCCTTTGTGTTAAAAATATCATGATTTTTTCGATCCAGTTTGGAAACGTTTGCCGTCTTTCAACTACGGTGGACCAAACGCGCTGAAATATTTTTTTTATTCTGCTTTAAATTGCCCCCCCTCCCCATTTTGGAGAGCCTGGCCCCCACACACATACACATTAAAAACCAAACTCATACAAATGGTCACCCATCTGGTACTGGTCGGCCTCAGCGTTAATAATACGTCACTGAAAAATAAGTTTTTCTTTGGCTTTTTGGTCTTCCGTAGTTGGCTTTTTATCAAGTACAAATGTAAATAGAGTAATCAAATTGACTCGAAGTAACTGGTTGCCTATATGAATAAGGTGAATTATTTGAAATCCAGGTACTTATATTATAATATTTTTGCATATCCTCATAGAAAATCACCCTAAATCTTTCAAAAACCTTTTTAAAAAAAAAAAAAAAAAAAAAAAAACTATTTACATACGTTTTTTGTGCAAAACAAAAAGCGCCAATTGTTAACTTTTTGGGAAAATTTAACATTTCAAATTTAATTAAAAATAGTAGAAAAAGTTTTACATTATTCTGCTTTCTATATGATAAAATTCAGGGTTTTATCTTTCTGGAAAAAAAAGTTACTCAGAAATAAGGGATTTTAATAAATGTAATTTAGTTTTAAAAACAACAACAACTTGATTTTTCGGCCATTTTTGGTGGTGCCTAAATTTGTACCATTGTATTTTCACCTCTCCTTCAGGAGGTTAGTGGTGTTAAATGGGCTGGTAAACAGCAAAAAAACAAAAAACAAATACAATACGCAAAAGTCCAGCTAGAATTCGTCACTGACAACTTTCTCTCTCAACTTCCAGTACGTCTCTCCCACTGCCTCTGCCAACAGATATTTTATCAGAAAACTGAACCCATTCCATTTGCATACGTGTGCAGTGGTAGGTGTGTCAGAAACTTTGTGAAAAATATTAAATAATTCGACCCCCCCCCCTGTGTTTCCAAGCTTATAACTACTCAAAAAAGGTAATTCAAACCCTAATTTTTTTTCAATTAAAGGAGCAAGGACCAAGGTTTCATTTAAAAAAAAACGAAAACAACAAAAAAAACAAAAAAAACAACAACACCGTGATTTAAAAAAAAGGTTTTAAACTTCGGACTTTACAGGTAAATTTCTAAAAACACTACTTTTTTGTTTTAATTTGAATATATCATTTATTGATCTTTTATCTTCAATTTGTGATATATTAAACTTTGGTGAGTAAATTAATTATTTAGTTTTTAATAGATATTTCAAAATGGGGGGCGTGAATTAAAAAAAAAACGTTTGTCTAAAATATTATATTCGGTTTATTGGAAAAAGCATAAAATTTCACATTGACCCTGAAAATATCGTAAAAATAAAACCAATAGAAAAATTTTGATAGATTTTTAAAGTTTAAAAATTGAAAAATACTGAACTCGTAAAATTCGATTAATTTCATTACTGTTTTTTTTTAAATAATAATATTTCTATTACTTTTAAAACAACTTTAATAGGTTATTTTGGAAATACAATCCCTAAAGAAAATAAATAACCCACTTTTAAAAGAGAACTTACGAGTTTTTTATATTTTATTCGTAGTTTTGTGTTAGGGGTCTCAAAATTTCCTACAAAATTCTGATACACCTAGTGCAGTGAAAGACGAGATCTCGCGAGATTCCACGAGACTACACCGTATAAATCCATGGCTGCTATCTTTAATTTATTTTTTTCTCAGATCCCATCTGAAGGTACCAGTGGCGTATCTAGGGTATGGCAGGCATGGCCCGTGCCATGGGCGCCACTCTGACATGGGCGCAAAAATTGCTTGACAAAAATTAAAATTTGAACATATGCCTAATTACCTGAGCGAGTTTTTCTGCATAATTCCGATATATTCAAACCGGAATAAACGGAAGGCCACCACCCTTTTTTATGCATTCCATGTAAAATCATCAAGGGATTGACACCCATACCCTCAGATTTGGCTGTAATTTGCAGTGCAGGTAGACAATATAGAAACTAGGAAATCCTGAAAATTTGAGCATCTAATTCCAAGCGGTTTCCGATTTAGAGCATTTTTTGTTTTCGTTTTTGCTGCATAATGTGGCGCCCGGGATAAATTTGATCCTGTGATGCGAGAGCACCTCGCTCTTATTGAAAGTCATCCTTACGCATTATCTTACATTTCCCCAGGTGTTCAGAATGAATTTATTCATATTATGGCATCTACCGTTCGCAAGAATTTACTAGACAGCATTAAAAAAGCTAAGTATTATGGTCTTCTATTCGACTCAACACCGGACCAGGCACATCGTGAGCAGATTTCAGAAGTTGTAAGGTTTGTGGATATTGATTTTGAAAGGAAAACAGTTTGTGTTAGAGAGTCCTTTCTGGGTTTTCTCCATATACGTCAGAAGGATGCTGCAAGCTTCGTTGAAGTTATCATGCAACAACTGGAGAAAGACCAGATGAAGATAGAAGATTGTCGGTCACAATGTTATGACAATGCTGCTATGATGGCGGGACACAGAAGTGGTGTGCAGCAAAGAATAAATGAAAAAAACAAGCTGGCAGTGTTTGTAAATTGTGATAACCATTCACTTTACCTTGTAGGCGTTCAGGCAGCCAGGCAAGACACAGAAATGGTCTCGTTCTTTGGAGTTATTGACTCATTGTATAGCTTCTTTTCCCGTTCCACACAGCGGTGGGAGAAATTAAAAGATGCTGTCCACTGGTTTTAAAGGCTGAAGCAGAAAGCCGTTGGAGTTCTAGAACAGAAGCAGTGAAGCCTGTACAAATGTATCTGGACAAAATCGTTGATGTACTAGACAGCACGATAGAAGATGTCAGCCAAACAATTGATACCCAGAGTGACGCTAAACAACTAGTAAATCGCATACTAACATACGAGTTTCTAACATGGGTTTTTGGCACAAAATACTTACGCCAATAGATAGAGTGCAAAAACGATTGCAAGACAAGACAATGAATTTTCACAATGCTGCCCTAGACATAAAAGGTCTAAGAGATCATTCCAATGATGCAAGAGAAAATTTAGTTGATGAATGCTTGGAAGATGGCAAGAACCTTTGTGAAAAATGGGACGTTGAAATCAAAAGAAGGACAAGGGGGAAAACAAGAATGGCTGGTGAAAATGCACGAGATGCCGGGTGTCAGTTTGCGTGACACTGCTGTCCGAACTTTCACTTTCTGGTCACCAATTGACGCGTCTTCTCTCCACTCCAAAACGAACTTCGTTTTGGAGTGGAGAGAAGACGCGTCAATTGGTGACCAGAAAGTGAAAGTTCGGACAGCAGTGTCACGCAAACTGGCAAACTGGCTTTTCTCTCCCCGAATCCGACTTTTCTCTTCTACAAATACAACTTCTCTGCTCGCAATCTAACTTCAGAATCCCTTCCTTCCCCAAATCACTCCTCTTTTATCTCCAATCAGGAGCATCTCATTTGCATACCTCGTGGTCACCCTGTAGGCATATAAGGAAACAGGGCGGCAGCCATTCTTGTTTCTTTCTTCTTCATTATGAACACGAGGTAAGCCACACAAAAACGCGGTCGGTCGTTCTTGTTTCTTATTTCTTCATTTACACCACACGCCCCCCTGATCTTCGAGATCAATAGGATACTTCGTAATCCTCCATCCAAGCAGGCCGCCTCCTCTCACGTCGAGACCTCTGGGGGACAACTTCTCGGGGGTTAACGTTTTCAGGTTCACTACAACGCGGGCCTAAGTCAGGTCGAGCAGCATCATTTGCTTCTCGGTGGCCCTCGATTTCCTCTTCTTCACTGCCCTCACTGCATACCGGCAATGTCACGCGACACAGGTCTAAGATATGCCGGGGAACGCCATTCACCATCACATTGTTCTTCGACTGCAATCCTGTTACGACCCCTCTTTTCTAACGAGTGGTACACTGTGCATTGGGGGGTTTCACCCACACCTCTTCACCTACTTTGATAGTGGCTTCTTCACTCTCAATTCCCGCTGTTTTGTTGCACGGATGCCGCCACTTATATGTGAAAACGGCCCTATGAGGCACAGTTGTCTCATCTTGTTTGGTCTTCGGCGAGATGTTATACCAAAACACCGCCTCTATGGGTGATACGTTGCTTTTTTCCGCAGCGGCTTTAATGGTGCGATGATTCCTCTCCACTATTCCATTGCCACTCGGCCGATACGCTGCTCTGAAAAATTGCCTTACTCCCCACTTATCGCACACCCCTTTTAAAGGCTTCTGATCGGAAAGCGGGGCCATTGTCCATTAAGAGTTCCTCAACCGGCCCTCTCTCCAAAAATATCTCCTCGATGACCCCTCCGATCACCCATGCAGCTTCTGCCCTGATCTCTCTCCATATGGCAAACCTTCCCGGTCCACAGTCGACCATCGACAGATACAATTTGTGGCGATAGTGTGTCACATCAATGGCCAATCGCTTCCAGTCCTCCGCAACGTGTAGCTCTCCTGCTTCGTGTCTGGACGGTCCAGGGTCAATTAATTGGCACTCTCGACAGTTCTCCACCACCTCCCTAACCTCCTCCTCAGTGGTCTCTGGGTAAACCTCTCTGGCTAGGAATAATGTTCGTTCTCGACCAAAGTGGTGCATTTCGTGTGACTCTTTGACTTCTTCCCCTGCACAGCATACCGAGGAGACCTCCTTTCCGTCCTGCAGCCAGGCCTTCTTCACGCGCGTCATCGAATCCGCCTTGTTTTTTTTTTTTGACGGGACCAACACAACAAATACTCTCAACTGGAATTCCGCTATTAGGTCGGTGAGCGCTCCGAGTCTGCGCTTGATCAGCATTTCCGCAGCACCCCTGGTCTTAACTCTCTTATCGCCAGTTACTGCCGACCGAATCCACGACGCTACCGTTGCCGAATCGGTTTTGACTTCAATTATTTTCAATCCCCATTTCAGGGCCAGATTGATTCCTTTTATATGAGAGAAGTCGTTGTTTTTTCTTAGCCACGCCGCATCCTCCACAGTTACACCTCCTATCTCTAGTACGACGCCCAACGCCAGGTTACTGGCATCACACCAAACCACACCCGCGTCTTCGCCACTGACATACCATTTCCCTTTCACTGGGTCCTCATTCCTCACTCTCGCAATGACTTCTTGCAGCATGTTCATGACCTCCTTCGTCACACTGCCCTCCCAGCCATCAGTGCCTGTTTGTCGTTTAATGAAGCTGCATGCTATCCTGAGCCAGCCAGCGATAGGACCAGCCCGACCAGCCTTCCGCAGACTGAAAAGAGTTCTCGCCTCGTCAGCTCAGATCCGACTTCGGGTATTGCATTCCCTCCTTCGAAGACAAGGCTTTCTTTTCCATCTCGTCTTAGTTTCAACCCCAGCACCGCTCCTCCATCTAGGGCCTCCGCCGGTTTTGCAGTTAACCCATACTTCTCGATATGGCTTCTTACTTTCTCTGCTGTCACCTCCGCCTCCTCCACCAGGATGTCGTCAATGTACGAACTAGTGGCCTCCTCCACTGTACAGTCTTTGCTCAGCACTGTCTTCAGCACGGCAGTCATAATTTGGGGGGCTGAACTCAGCCCAAAGCCTAACCTCGTCAGACAATACACCCGCCCCTTGAACCGGACCAGTTGGTACTGCCAGAGTTTTTCATCTACATGGATCTGCAGATATGCCGATTTCAGATCGACAATCTTAGTGGCCCGCCCCATTCTTCTCCATTTCCTCATGACCTCCTCACATACGTCGATCCCCGTTCCAGTGTGGCAGGCTACGTGTCTGTTCAATTCCCTAAAATCCAGCACGGGCCTAATCTTGTTTTTGGTAGGCTGAACAACCGCCAGTAGTGTCAACACTCCTTTTTCTTCCCCTGTCCACGGTTTCAGAATTCCTTCTTTTATCCACCTCTCCACTTCTTCCTCGAATCCTTTTCTTATTTCTCCTCGCAGGGTGTTTTCGTAGCAGCCCACCTTATTCTGTAGTTTTGGGGGCCCGGAGATCCATTTCCATTCCACCGTCCACCTCACGCCATCAAACTTCGCCAGGAAATCTTTGTCCTCAATGCAGCAAACCTCCGGTTTTGGGGTTCTGACGGTTCTATCACCTTCCACTCCTGCCATCCCCACTGCGCCGAGACGTCCAAACGTCACTTGGCCCCCTCTTAACGTAGCGCCCCCCAGTCGGTTAATTGCACTCATACCTATAATCACGTCGACACCACCGACCAGATGATTCAACACTAGGGCTTGCAGTCCAATGGGCACCCCTTGCACCATTACTTCCGCTGTCGTCTCTCCTAGGCATTTCACATCCCTGCCATCCACGGTCCTAATAATCCTGGTTCCGCTCCATGACCTCGCGACATTCCTCGCTAACAACGTTGTAGTGCAGCCTGTGTCGACAAGGGATATGGCTCTCTTCCCATTGACTACCACCGGTAACCGAGGCAATGTTCCATCATGCGCCATTTCCACACAGAAGGGGTAACCACTGGCGCAATAGTTCCCCTTCACTCGTTTCCCTGGTCCCGTGCAGCAACACAATAGCGGCTAATATGCCCCACTTGTCCACATCGGTAGCACGTGATCCCCGGTCTCGGCTCTTTGCAGTCCTTGATCAAATGAGGACCCTGGCACCGGAAACACTTGATGGCAGGTCTCCCCTCCTGTCGCCTCGCCGGCTGCCTCTCATTCAAGTGAGGCCTCATGCACATATTTCCACTCACAGCTGCAGCCACGATTGGGCTTTTAACATTTTTCACTAGGACTCTGGCGTGGACCAAGAGATCGTCCACTTCCATAGAATGGATCCCCGTGATTCTCTGCATGTTCGCAGAGATGTCCTCTGGGAAGCCGTTCACTAGGTACAGCTTTACCGTCATCTCCAGGCTCCTCCCCACGTAACCAGCCAACCCTGCCAGTCTCCTGATCTCTGCCGCAAAGACGTCAACGGACTCGCCAGTCCACCTCAAACTTGACAGCTTGCCAAGTGCTTTAAATGGGCCCTCAGCGAAGGCCAATTTCAGCCATTGCTCCACTAAGGCCAGGTCTTCCTTGTCTTCATCTCACATCTGCTGGTAAATCGTGAGGGCTTCCCCCTCTAAGTATAGCGGCAGCAGGGTGACCACATCTTCTATCTTTTGCAGCTTCGCCACCATTTTAATTCCTCCAGCCACTTAATCAGGTCACCCTCCCCAGTAAAGAGTCTCAACATCTGAGTGCTCAGTCTCCACTCAGCCATGTTAATTTGCTTGATGCGCCGAAATAGCTTGTCGCTTGCGTGACACTGCTGTCCGAACTTTCACTTTCTGGTCACCACTTGACGCGTCTTCTCTCCACTCCAAAACGAACTTCTGCAACTTTAGCTTTTCTCTCCCCGAATCCGACTTTTCTCTTCTACAAATACAACTTCTCTGCTCGCAATCTAACTTCAGAATCCCTTCCTTCCTCAAATCACTCCTCTTTTATCTCCAATCAGGAGCATCTCATTTGCATACCTCGTGGTCACCCTGTAGGCATATAAGGAAACAGGGCAGCCATTCTTGTTTCTTTCTTCTTCATTATGAACACGAGGTAAGCCACACGAAAACGCGGTCGGTCGTTCTTGTTTCTTTTTTCTTCATTTACACAACACCGAGTTATCAAGAACAGATGAAATGAAACGAGTCATGGAGAGAGCTCTAGACCGCCTGCACAAAGAGATGGATGATCGATTCTCCCGGTTATTTGACATCGATTCCAAATTTGGCTTTCTGTTGGATGTCCAAGGCCTTTGTTACGGTCCTGACTCATCTGACTGTGAACAATTAGAGTCTATGTGTGAAAATTTAGGAGCTGTGTACAGTTCAGACATAGATGGCAAGCAATTATATGAGGAGATTATTGATTGCAAAATGTTGATATCAA
This sequence comes from Euprymna scolopes, assembly GCF_053919585.1. Taxonomy (NCBI): domain Eukaryota; kingdom Metazoa; phylum Mollusca; class Cephalopoda; order Sepiida; family Sepiolidae; genus Euprymna; species Euprymna scolopes. Next base: position 517,124 of record NC_136493.1, read on the forward strand.
GTCGTGCCAACTTAAAGTTATCGCGTCCTGAAGACCTTCTAACATTCATAGTTGAATATGGTGATGAGAGCGTATTTCCCAATGTTCGAATTGCTTTGCAAATAATGTTGACAATGGCAGTATCTATTGCAAGCTGCGAGCGAAGTTTTAGTAAACTGAAACTAATTCTTTCATGTCTCCGAGCCTCAATGAGTCAGGACAGATTGTGTGATCTAGCTTTGATGAGTATAGAAAGGGAAGAATTAGAGAAAACTAACTTTGATAAAATCATAGATGAATTTGCTTCCATAAAGGCACGAAAAGTGTTATTTTAGAATGTTATTATTGAAATAAAAAAGGCCGGATTTATTGAGGTTTGTTGTGGTATGTTTGTTATCCTTCAATTTCTTCATAATAAAAATAAATGAAGTATGTTGTTGTCCTTTCTTTTTTTGGATAATTTAGAATTTTATTTCTTAAAGCAAGATTAACCATATAATTACTTTATTAAAATATTCATTTCATGGTTTATCTTTCGTTAAAATTGTGCCTGTATTATAATATTATGTAGGTTAGGTATATCTAAGGTATAAATTATTAAGAAGGGGCGCACATTCAAACTTTGCTATGGGCGCCATTTTACATAGGTAAGCCACTGGAAGGTACTTGTATGACCGCACGACACACACACACGGGGGTGCTTTCCTCGTTGACTATTACATTCAACTCTACACTCCCCCCTGGTCTCCAGACCACAAATTTGGCATGGTGGACATGATCGTTTGTTGCGAGCATCCCTATGAAGAGGGATTGGTTTGACTACTTCATCTTCATTGGAGCTCTCAGAAGATGTGTCGGAACAATTAGCATCAGCGTTAGGGCGTACAGTCCTACTATCAGGCCGGACTCCCTCATCTTCATCAGAGCTCTCAGAAGGGATGCTGGAACTATCGCCACCAGCGTTGGGGTTCATAGTTGTACCATCGCGGGGAATAGGATGGATCTACAGGTCATCATTGGATAATTCACCATTACTGCTACTCGCCAACTGGTTTGTATTCAGGGCAGGCCGGATATCCTTCACATGGCGTGGAGAACCATTGACTAGCACGCCTTGCTCACTGATGATGCCAGTGATTCGCCCTCTTTGAAAGCTGTTGGTGCATCGATTATTGGGAGGCTTCACCCAAACAGTGTCCCCTATCTCATACGGCCCTTGGGTTTCCTGCCGATCAGGCAGATGGGCGTCAATGTCCTTGATGTGCACTCGATAGCAATGGATCGCATTGGTGGGTGTGCTTAAAGCAGTCATGCCATTCTTTGGAGTTGCATTATATCTATAGACCGCCTCTGCGATCGGGCATTGTTTTCTTGCTGCGATCCTCTTCACGCTTCGATGGCACCGTTCTTCTATTCCGTTACCACTTGGTACATATGCACAGCTGTTTCTGAGCTGAATCGTCTACGAAACCTCTGAACCCCCCACTGCAGAAGCTCATGTCATTTTCTGTGAGGATCTCTTCAGGCGGCTCCCTTTCATAAAATATGGACTCCAATTCACGGATTACACTGGATGAATCCTGTCTTATTAACGGGCGCCAGATTGCAACCCTTGTCAGTCCACAATCGATCAGGGTGAGGAAGTGCTGGTTGCTGTATTGGGTTATGTCCATACCCAGACGGCTCCATGTTGTGCTTACTCCCAGCTGACCTATCCGCCATCTGGCCGAGGCGGGGTCAATTGACTGGCATGTTTGACATTCCTTGACTACCACTTTCACTGCACTTTTGGACATCGACGGATTCGACAACTGCACAAAATAACACGTCCATCTCACTCTTGGGTGCCCACTGAGGTGGTGTATATTCCTGATTTCATCCGCCACCTCAATAGAGGCGTCACATAATGGTACTGGCTCGGCTTTCTTCTTCATGGTGTCATATCATCTCTGTGGCACCCGAGTGAGCCTATCAGCAAGGTTGTAATTTGAAGTGACCAGTACCGCATCCAAAGACAGGTTGTACTCTGTTACCAGCTTTTATACGGTCTCCAACCACCGTCTGATCAACATATCACTGGCTGCCTTAGTGCGCATCTTAGTCTTGCCTGTTAGTGTGTCTGATATCCAGTGGTACACGCATAGTTAATCTGTGTGTATGCATAACTTCTTGACTTTTCCCTGGAGTGCCAGGTTGATATCTTTTATCACCGCATCAAGCTCTGCCAGGTTGATATGAGCAGCGTCATTCGCTGGTCACAACCAGTAAACATCCTCAATCGCAGCACCATTCTTCTCCAACAGCACACCAATTGCAAGAGAGCTCGCATCCACCCGCACATTCAGTTTGTCTCCTTGCACGCACCAGTTTCCTTTAGCGGGATCATCCTGCTTTACCCTTGCGATGGTCTCCTTCACCATGCAAACCAACAGATCGTCGGCTGTTTCATCATCCCAGCCTTTGGTGACTGTGCTTGCCCTCCTTTTTGATGATGCCTGTTGCCACACGAGTCCATCCACACACTGGTAGGTGCCCTACAAGTTTTTCACACAGAGAATACTGCTTGCCTCGTGAAGACATCGGGCACTTCAGGGACTGCAGTTCCGCGCCTCCATTTCAAAGTCTCTCGCTCTTGTCGAACGTTCAGGCCCAAGACACGAACGCCATTCACCAAACATTCTGAATCCTTGCACGTCAAACCAAACTCAGTCATTTTGGCCCTCACACATGATGATGACCCAATGTCTTTGTTCACATATATATCATCAAGGTATGCCGATATCCCATCTTTTATTGTCTCTTCCTGTGACAACAGTGTTAATAATGGTCTTCGTTATTTGGGGTGCCACGTTCAGCCCAAAGCCTAGTCTGGTAAGGCAGTATCTCCTGCCAGCAAACACTACCGTCTGAAATGGCCAAATTGTTTCACTGATTCGGACCTACAGGTATGTTTTTCTTAGATCCAGCAGGGACACATTGGAACCCTGTTGGCGCCACTCTCGTAACTTGCTGGCACAAACGTCAGCATCTGCTGCGAACGCATCAACATGCGCGTTCAGTTCATAGTTCATCATTGCCCTCACCTTTGCTTTGTTGTGCTAAGCGACCGCCATCAATGGAATCAGGCCTTTGGGAGGTCCAAGTTTCTCATAGGGGTAGGAAATCAACCAGTCATCCTTGATCCAATCACGAAGTTCCTCTTCATATGCAGGCTTTATTTGGTTGGGCACATGGTACTCTGTTACCTCATTTTGCAGTTTGGCTGGTTCCTGGTTTTCCGACCACTTCCATGCGGTTGTCCAAGCCTTCTGCTGCTGGTCAAACTCAACAATAAAGTCTGGCTGATAAATCTTCAAAGCAGCACACACTGGAACCTTCTCCTAAAACTGTATCGCCCTTGTCTGCATTATGTGAGCACCACATATGGCTCTGATGGCATCATAGCCTAGGAGCAGGTCAAAGCTGAGTGGTTTCTCGAGTACTACCAGCGCTTCGATGTTAGCTGAATTTCCAGTTTTAGTGTGAATGGTCACAGTGCCCACCCCGCAACATGTCTGTGTCACTCCACTGAGGGTGGTTAATCTAGTAGCCTTCTTCCAAGTGTGGCAGAGGCTTGCACTCACTACGGTGCAAGAGCACCCAGAGTCGAAGAGTGCTGAGCACAATGTCTCATTGACATAGACCTGAATGATCGGAAGCGCCTCATCTAATTCCTGTTTGGGGAAGAGGTCGACGCTGGCATCTTGTCCCCGACCCCATTTCCCACACAATCCCGGGCCATATGACCAGTCTTATTACATCAGTAGCAGCGAATAGCTGTCAGTCGCCGCCAGCAGTTCCTCGCAATGTGGCCCTGGTCATTGCAACTATAACACATGACTTTATCGCACAGGACGAATTCCTGGGACAGTCTATCCTCATTTAATGTGCACTCCACTGCGCAGCAGCGACTACTGATTCTCTTATCTCTTAAGTATTCTTCCGCACGGTCCTCCTGGCCTGGTCTATCAAGTCGTTAAGGGATAATGAAGTTATGCTTGAGCTAGCCTGCAGGAGTTGCTTTGCTCCTGTTGGAAGCCCTGTCATAAATGTGCATGCCAAGGCCCGCGCTCAGACAGCCCACAAACCAACACCGTCAATTTCGTCAACTCGGCCAAATAAACGTTGACAGTTTCACCGGGATGCAAGGTTCTTGCCTCAAATTGCTCCCAAGCAGTGACAGGGTCGATAGCAAACGCCTTGTATAATGCCGCCTTGATCCTTTCATAATCCTGTTTTTCCTCAGGACTAAGCTGTTTATATACTGCGAAAGCCCTGCCGGACAGACGCAGAGGAACCACATGTTCAATGTTCTCCACACTAGACAACAGGCAATGTTGTTCCACCTTCTCCACCCAGTCAAGTACCGGGGTCGAGTTGTCAAATTCTGGTATTAATTAAAGGTCGAATTTGTCCCCCATTATGCAGAAATAGCTCGACGTAAAATGGGCTGGTAAACAGCAAAACAAAATAAACCAAATACAATACGCAAAAGTCACTGACAACTTTCTCTCTCAACTTCCAGCACGTTTCTCCCCACTGCCTCTGCCAACAGACATTTTATCAGAAAACTGACCCCATTCCATTTGCATACGTGTGCAGTGGAAGATGAGATCTCGTGAGATTCCATGAGACTACACCTTATAAATCCATGGCTTTAATTTCTCTTTCTCTCAGATCCCATCCAAAGGTAAGTTGTATGACCGCACCGCACCACACACACACACACACACACACACACACACACACACACACACACACACACACACACACACACACACGGGGGTGCTTTCCTCGTTGACTATTACATTCAACTCTACAGTTAGACACAAGAAAGGTTTTAGTTAGATGAAAGTGTTTCTTTAGAAGAAATGCTGTTTGTGACGGGCACGGAAGCACTCAAAACTTGTGGCAGCGTTTTAGTCGGGTTTGTCGCGGTGGGTGTCAGATCATCGCTCCCATTTAAAAAGAAACAAAAATGGTTACGATTGTCAGCAGAAACAGACACACATGACTGTCAATCCTCGAAGTCGCCGTGCGCATGCATGCTTAACGACTTTCATTTTGTTTTATCACACATAAAATTTGACTTTTTACAAATAAACAAAGACAAGAGACTTTTGATTTCAAGCCGAAATTAATATAAACAAAGCCTAAAACTCTTTTTAATTTGAGACTAGTTCGGTTGGGAATTAATTTCAGTTGTTTGTTTATCTGAATCCTTCCTGTAACTTCAGCACTCTTTCAGAGAACACTTCCTCGATAAGAATTTCTTTAACTCGGCTAGGAAGTAAGAAGCCTCCCTAAATGTGACTTTGACACTCTCAGTCCAGTCATCCAAGCCCAGCAGCTGAAGGTCTCAGCAGCAATAGCAGCAGTAGTCAAACAGCCCTTTTTCAGTGCTTATTACAACTTACTATTTGCGAATCAAACAACCCTTTTCAGGGCTAACTACTGTCATATTATGAGTTATGTCCCCTTCAGTCAACTCTTTAATATAAAACAATACAAGAGTTGCGTCCCTTGTGGTTAGTAAAAATAAATACATGGACTTGTTCCATGGCTTATCACGCTTAAATGTATCTTGTCTTCTAGTGTCTTTTTTAATAAGGTTCATCCCGTATCATATAATGAAACAAACATAATCGGACAACTACTACAAACTACCTAAATGCAAACTCCTGCATCCCCAGGGCGTTCTACAGCTTTCAATGTTTCTCGCAGCCTCCAGCATTTTCTGCAGTTTCCACCTTCCTGTTGTTACCCATTTCAGATCCCACTTATATCCAGCTACCTGTTCCAGTGCCCACTGGTGTTCAACAACTTGTTCCAGTGTCTGCTGACGTCCAGCTGCCAGTTTCAGTGCCCACTGGTGTTGAGCTACCTATTCTAGTGGCCACTGACACCCAGTTCCTAGTTTCCAGAGCCCACGAATGTCGGAATACCTATCCCAATGCCCACTGGTGTCCAGTTTCCAGTGCCCGCTGATGTACAGTTACCATTTTCCAGAGCCCACTGGTGTCAAGTTACCTATTCCAGTGCCCGTTGACGTCCAACTACCAGTTTTCAGAGCCCATTTGTATCCAGCTATCTGTTCTAGTGCCCGCTGACGTCCAGTTACCATTTTCCAGAGCCTGTTGGTGTCCGACTACCTGTTTTAGAGCCTACTAACCTCCGGCTACTAGTTTCCAGAGCCCACTGACGTCTGACTACATGTTCAGTAGCCACTAGTATACAGTTACCAGTTATTTATTTCTGTGAAGTCATTGCTCTGTTAGAATAGTGATGTTGCCTTATCCCATCTTATCCCCTGGGCTGGTAGATTAAAAGTAGTCCTTCTCAGTAGTCTCAATATATCTTGTAAGTGTCTTTCGTTGCATCTCCCCCCCCCCCTTTTTTTCACCCCAAACTAGGCACAGTGCCATTTTGATGTAAGGGGCTACTTTCAGAGACATAATTTGCAGGAAAAATATGTAGGAAATCGAGCAGCAAGATGTTTGCTTACATCACACATGGACTTCTGCATGTCAGTACAGTCAGAGAAGCAGGGACCCGGAAGGGAATTCCAACGTTAAACTGTCTGAGGGAAGAAAATATCAAAGTAGAAGGCTTATCTGGCATTTAGGGATTTCTACTGTGTAGAGGTGGAATTTAGCTGGGAGTATTTACGCCGAGGTGGTACAGGGCCATGAACTTCAGAGCTCCTACCATTAAAATACTTGTAAAACAGGCAGAGGAATGCAACATTTCGTTGAGGAACAGAGGTTGAAGCATAGCTTACAGTGCAGGGCCTATTAGGTTGGCGACTCTCTTTTGAACCCTGTCTAAGAGTGAGAGATGAGTAGAAGATACACCAGCCCAAATGTGGCAATAATACTCCATATATGGGCGAATGACAGCCTTGTAGAAGTACAGGATACACTCAGGTGAAAATATTTTTCTAGCACGGTAGAGAGTGACCATCTTCTTTGCAGCAAACTTGGCAATGCACTTAATGTATCTGTTTCAATTCATGTTCCCTGTAAAGGTTAACCTGAGGAGTTTGAGCTAAAGACTTTCAAGTAATGTATCATTAGCCATGGTTATTGGTGGTTGAGAAGGTTTCTTGTAATTATTAAGCTTAGTCTTGGCAGCATTGAATGTTACCATCCATTTTTATCCCTATTCCACTATATATTGGAGGTCTTTCTCTATGGTTTCTACCATTGCTTTAGATATGTGTTCATTCGTTTTCCTCTTGTATCTGTGTAATGGCGAGATGAGCAATTCACCGCCGGAACTTTTTATCGAAAGAACATTATCACCGGTCACCGGTTGTGAGAGCCTTCCCTGGGCGGGAACACTTAAAAACGTAACATGCTGTCTCTGTAAATATTCTCAATAAACTTCTCTATTTCTTTATTACTTCAGAACCTCTTTACCCATTTATTTTCCTTGTGGAATACCTTTCTTGAATATCCTTTTATTACGGCCACCCACCACAGGATATATCAATCTTTTATACGGTGTGGTGTCGTCAGCAAATATACCCATCTTGGAAACAATTTCATCAAGGAGATCATTTGTAAATATCAGAAATAATAAAAGTTCAAGAATTGATACCTGAAGCATACCCACATTTATATCATGTAGTTTGAATTACGGCCACCGAGAACAACCTGGATTCTTCTCTTATTTAAGACTAGCAGGGCTACCCGGCGTTGCTCGGGACCGTATAAACAATGAAAAAACAAAAGCAAATATTGAACATATGTTTTATTCTTAGGGGAGAGGAATCTTTCATCTCAAGTTTTAGCGTTACAAACAAACATTTGTCTTTTATATATATAGATAATGACAGGTTTTTTTGGGGCCCCCCCTCGAAGATAACTGATCAGTTGACCAACTTCTAGTGGTCCGTTTGACGTGAAATTTCGATATTTGTCATCCGGGTGATGGGGCTTCGATATGATACCAAATTTGTCAAGTTTGGTTCCGTCTTTCAAAAGTTTTAGCGTTACAAACAAACATACATACACACAGACGTTTGGCTTTTATATATATAGAAGACTAGCAGGGCTACCCGGCGTTGCTCGGGACCGTATAAACAATGAAAAAACAAAAGCAGATATTGAACATATGTTTTATTCTTAGGGGAGAGGAATCTTTCATCTCAAGTTTTAGCGTTACAAACAAACATTTGTCTTTTATATATATAGATAATGACAGATTTTTTTTGGGCCCCCCCTCGAAGATAACTGATCAGTTGACCAACTTCTAGTGGTCCGTTTGACGTGAAATTTCGATATTTGTCATCCGGGTGATGGGGCTTCGATATGATACCAAATTTGTCAAGTTTGGTTCCGTCTTTCAAAAGTTTTAGCGTTACAAACAAACATACATACATACACACAGACGTTTGGCTTTTATATATATAGATGAATTTTTAATTATGCTAATTATTCGTCCAGTAATACGATTTGATTTTCATGAGAAGACCACCGTGTAAGGTTTTGAAGGGTTTAGTATAAGAACAGAACAAAAAGAGAAATATGAAATAAGACCGGATTTATTGACTCACTCTTACAGCCCGCGTGGGGCTCGATTGCATTACATTTCTTTGTCTCTCGTTCCAAAAGAGTTCAATACGAGGAAAGAGGGTTAACAGTCTCAGGGAGGTAATTCCGATTATTCCACATCCCCCTTTCAAGTCCCAAATTCATACTGAAAGTTTCTCTGGTGGTTGAACTTTTCTACCACTCTTTGTATATTTTACTTTGGGACCTTCTGAGTTAAAGGATTTGATATCCTCGTGTACAGTTGACTGCACATCTGTATGGTTAGTTTGTCCCATTAAATTATTGTAGCTGCACACAGGAATGCCTCTGCATGCATTTGGTAAGGCAGACAATTCTATCGGTGCAGCTATTTGAGGAAAATCGATGTGCTCATTTCTTTTTCGAAGATGGTTTCTGTTTCTATGAAACAATCCTGAGTCCGTTTCAACCAGTACTGATCTTGAAGTAACAGTATCTACCACTTTGGCTGGGCTCGTTTTGGGTGTTTTCATCCAAACTGCCTGACCTTGGGTAACAGGGGTTTGTTCTCCAGTTCTATGACGTTTATCAAAATACAACTTCTGTTTCATTTTGACCCGAGCGTCTGCTTCTTTGAATTTTTCGACACTTTGTTGATAATTTTCCTTTTGGCGAGGAAGTGCTGGAATGCGAGTCCTGAGTTTCCTATTCATCAACAATTCTGCAGATCTTTGGCCATGCTGTAGTGGAGTAGTACGGTAATTAAGTAAAGCAATGTAAGGATCCTTTGACTTTTTAAAAAGATTTTTGACTGTCTGAACAGCACGTTCTGCTTCGCCATTGCCTTGAGGATGGTGTGGGCTGCTGGTAAGGTGAATAAAACCATAGATTTTTCCAAACCCCAGGAAATCTTTAGATATAAATTGAGGGGCATTGTCACTTATTATCATTTCAGGTATACCGTAATTAGCAAATATTGATTTGCAGTGGCTTACGATACAACTTGCATTGGTATTTTCAAGATGTGATATTTCTATCCATCTTGAATAATCGTCTATAACTATGAGGTATTTGTGGCCATTCAATGGAAATAAATCCATCGTAACTTTTTGCCAAGGGTAGTCTAGCAACTTGGTTGGTTGTAGGGGTTCTGGCGGATATCTTTTTTCTCTTTCACAAATACTACATTTTTCTATTTTCTCCCCTATTTGCTTTGAAAGTCCTGGCCACCAAACATTACTCCGTGCCAACGCTCTACATTTACCTATACCTTGGTGTCCCTCATGAAGACGATCCAAGATGTCTTTTTGAATATCCACAGGGATGATTAGTCGGTTCTGATACAGTAAAAGTCCTTGGCAGACTGTAAGGTCCTGCCTTATAAACCAATAGGGTCTTAGCTGAGGGTCTTGTGAAGCGGTTTCAAGCCAATGGTCCATTTTATAATAGTTCATGACTTGACTGCAGATTTTGTCAGAGTGTTGTTTCACCCTTATTTCTTCCAATCTCCTGTCGGTAACTGAGATGTTTTGTATAATTGAACGGATGAACATGTCTATCTCTGTCTCCTGCTCAAATTCATGTTTGGTTGGTAGGCTGTTTGGAGCTCTAGATAGAGTGTCTGCTGTAATGAGATTTTTCCCAGCGGTATGCATGATTTCATAGGTGAATCTCATTAAGCGCATACGGAAACGCTGTATTCTTGGGGTTAGTTCATCAAGCTGTTTTGTTTTTAATAATGGCAATAATGGCTTGTGATCCGTTTCAATTATGAACTTATGCAGCCCAATCAAAAAGTCGGCACATTTTTCGCAACACCAAGTGACTGCAAGGGCTTCTTTCTAAAACTGAGCATATCTCTGTTCCGTTTCAGTAAGTGCTCTAGATGCATAAAATACAGGTCTCCAGTCATTCCCTTGTTTCTGGAGCAGTACTCCTCCCAAGCCATAGGAAGATGCATCAGCCGAAATTTTTGTTGGCTTATCAACACTATAATGGAGCAGTACCGGTGCAGAACTCGGATTTTTTTTAGTGTTTTAAATGCAGTTTCCTGAGGCTTATCCCAAATCCATGCATTGTCTTTCCTCAGGAGATCTCTGAGTGGTTTTGTGGTCTCTGCTAAATTTTCAGCAAATTTACCAACATGATTTGCCATCCCTAGCAGTCGTCGCAGTTCAGACACGTTTTGTGGTCTAGTCATGTTCATGATTGCGTTAATCTTCTCTGGGTCTATTTGGATACCTTCTTCTGAAATGAGTTGCCCAATAAATTTAATTTTACTGACAGAGAATACACGTTTATCATTTAATGTTATTCCTGCTGCCTCCATTCTCTCTAGCACTATTTTTAAACGCCGGTCATGTTCCTGTTGGCTTCTCCCACTGACAAGAACATCATCTATGTCACAGATGACTCCTGGTATTCCTGACAAAATGTGTGTCATTTCGCGGTGAAAAATTTCAGGGCCTGAACTTATTCCAAATGGTAGGCGCTTATAGCAATATCTTCCAAATGGCGTAATAAAAGTGGTAAGCTTCTTAGAATCTTCATGCAACATAATTTGATGGAATCCACTGTTGCAACCCAGTTTACTAAATATCTTGACTCCATCAAGTTGAGCTAATAACTGGTCTGAAGAAGGTAGTGGGAAATGTTCACTCTTCACACTTTCATTAAGTTTAGTGAAGTCAACACAAAGTCTGATTTTGCCATCCTTCTTTGAAACTGCTACAATAGGAGCACACCAATCAGAAGGCATTTCGATTGGGCGGATGATATCTTCACTTTCTAATCTTTTAAGCTCATCCTGGACTTTTTGTTTCATAGGAAGTGCTAGTCGTCTGGGAGTTGTAATTGAAAAAGGTTGAGCATTCTTATCCAAATGTATTTTATAAACATGCTTCATTTTTCCTAGTCCCGTAAATACTTTTGAAAATGTTTTTGTATTGGTGATCTCTGCCTTCTATAGAGTTAATTTTGCTCAACAGGTTCAAAGCTTAAATTGCTGGTCCACCCAACAATGGTTCCATCAAGTCCTTAATGATGTACAACTCTTGCAGTGAATTTTTTTTTTTTTTGTCTATAACAAAGTGTAGCATCTACTTTTCCAATCACCTTTATCTTGTTCTGACCTGGTCCATATAGTCTTTTATCCGTCTGCTTTATTATAGGATAATTTTTCCTAAAGAACCGGTCCGGCACTACAGTAACATCAGCGCCTGTGTCCAACCTGAAGTTGACTATTCTGCTGTTCTTCGCGGTGGTTACCTTTATATTGGTGACCTACCCCGAATTACCTCCCCTGTTTCTCTCTCCTTCTGGGAGACAGTAGTAGCAGCGATCGGCCATCTTTCTTTCTCCCTTGTTTTTTGCCGGCGCTCTTTTTAGCTGAATAAAGCTTTATACAAGCTATATAAATCTTCAGTCTCATTACGTCATACATCTGCACAACAATTTATTCAGCTAAAAAGTAAAAGATGGAAAAATATCTGAAACCAGACCGACTAGATGTGGACGCCAGTAAATCGGACGCGGCAGACACATGGCGTCACTGGAAAAAATCTTTTCACATCTTTCTTGGCGCGGTCGGCGAAACGCAACAGACTCCTCTAACAGACAGACAAAAACTACGTTTACTAATTAACCTTGTCTCTACAACTATATTCAAATATATATCGGACATGGACGATTACAACACTGCTATGGATACTCTCGAAGCTGTGTTCGTGCAGCCTAAAAATACTATATTCTGCAGACATTTACTGGCTACTCGTCGTCAACAAACGGACGAAAGTGTAGACCAATATTTGCAGGCCCTTAATAAACTCGCCAAGGTCTGCTAGTTCCAAGCTGTCACAGCTACTCAGGCGAGGGATAACTACGTCAAAGACGCCTTCATCAATGGAATTTATTCCAATCATATACGACAGAGACTCCTGGAGAACAAGAAGCTGGATTTAAGCACGGCGTATGACCAGGCTTTAACCCTCGAAATGGCGCAAAAGCAATTAGCCTCTTACTCCCTACAGAACTCTCTGAATGCATCTGCCTCCACTGTCTGGACCGAAGTTACAGAGAGTGATGACCAGTCGATAGATTTTGGTGCCCTGCCCGAAGCTCCGTTTGCAAGAATTGCAACAAGAATGGACATTTTGCTCATGTCTGCCGATCCCCTGCAGCAGCCGCTATAAATCACGATGAGTCAATTCTTGCTTCTATTCCATCTTACAATTTTACAGGGAGTCTATCTCACTCATCGTTGTGTGGTAAAATTAAGGGCAAGTCTGTTAATATACTCATTGATACGGGAAGCTCGGAAAACTTCATTCATCCTGATAAGGTAAAAAGGCTGGGACCGTCGACCATGGCAAGTTCGAGAAAAAATTTTATGGCTAGCAGTTCACATTCGTCCTCTACTCTCGGGCATTGCATAGTATCCCTCAATATGGGCGGAAGAAAATATGATGATGTCAAACTAGCTGTTATGGCCGACTTATGCTACGACGTCATCCTCGGACATAATTTCCTACGCCAACACTCTTCTGTGAAAATACCTTTTGGAGGACCGCTCCCCCCTCTTACGGTTTGTGGATTGACAGCAATTAATAATATCCCTTATTCTTCTCTGTTTACGAACCTAACCCCCGACTGTCGTCCAATAGCAGTAAAATCAAGGAGGCACAGCCTACCAGATGCTAAATTCATCAAATCTGAAATATCACGCATGCTTAAGGAAGGGATTATCGAACCCTCTCAGTCTCCATGGCGAGCTCAAATGCTTGTGATATCCCCTGATAACCACAAGAAGAGACTCGTAGTAGATTATTCCCAGACAATAAACAGATTTACTCTTCTGGACGCTTATCCCCTACCTCGGATAGAGGACATGGTAAACGAGATTGCTGGTTATAAAGTATTTAGCACTCTGGGTTTAACCAGTACGTATCACCAGGTTGCCATCAGACCAGAAGAAAGAAAATATACTTCATTTGAAGTTGCAGGGAGCCTCTACCAATTTTGTCGGATACCTTTTGGAGTGACCAATGGGGTAGCTAGCTTCCAGCGAGTTATGGATGACATAATCAAGCAAGAAGACCTCAAAGGAACTTATGCCTACATTGACAATGTCACTATCTGTGGCCAAAACCAGGCAGAACATGATAACCATCTGAAGCAGTTCATGAATAGCGTGGATAAATACGGTTTGACACTGAATAAAAGCAAATGCTATTATTTGCTTAGCTCTGTGAATCTGCTCGGATATACAATAAGCAGTTGTTCAGTAAGACCCGACCCCGACAGACTTAAGGGATTGGTGGACCTCCCTCTACCTCTAGATCATACTTCTCTTCGGCGAGCTATGGGGATGTTTTCCCACTACTCCAGGTGGATCTCAAACTTTTCAGAAAAACTACATCCTTTAACTAGGGTCACCCACTTTCTCCTCAACGAGGAACAAACGGATGCCTTCAAGCATCTAAAGAAAGAAATTGCAAAAGCATCCCTGGTAGCCATAGACTCAACTCTACCATTTGAGGTCGAAACAGATGCTTCAGAACATGCCATCTTCAGTTGAAAAAGAGGCCTACGCTATCGTAGAAGCCATTCGAAAATGGCGACACCTACTACTTGGAACGCGTTTTAAACTTGTCACATATCAAAAATATGTTCCTTTTATGTTCAAACCCAAAAGCAAGAGCAAAATAAAAAATGAGAAGATCACAAGATTGAAGCTAGAACTCGCCTGCTTCACCTATGACATAACTTATCGTCCAGGAAAACAAAATGCAGTTGCGGATGCTCTATCTCGAATTTGCTCAGCCACAATTTCTATCGAGAAACTATACGCTCTGCACAGGGATTTGTGTCACCCTGGAGTAACCCGAATGGTGCACTTTGTTAGAAGCAAGAATATACCATACTCCATAGATGATGTAAGAGCGGTAACCAGATCGTGCCAGATCTGTTCTGAGATAAAGCCTAGATTTGTTAAAACTCCGCCTCAAACGTTCGTTAAGGCAAGTCAACCCTTTGAGAGGTTAAGTATAGATTTTAAGGGACCTTTGCCAACAAATTCTCGAAATCGATTTTTGCTAACTGTAATAGACGAATACTCCCGTTTCCCTTTTGCTTACTCTTGTGCAGATGTCTCGGCAGCAACTGTCAAGAAACACCTTACTAGTCAATTTTCTATTTTCGGAAATCCTTCATACATACATTCGGATCGAGGTACTGCTTTCATGTCCGACGAACTCAAGGAATTCCTTCTCTCTCGGCGCATTGATACCAGTCAAACAACTGCATTTAATCCACAAGGCAACGGCCAAGTGGAGAGATATAACGGAATCATCTGGCAAACAGTTAGCCTCGCTCTACGATCGAACAATCTCCCCATAACTAGCTGGGAAAAGGTGCTAGATGTAGCACTACACTGCATACGCTCATTGCTCTCTACCGCCTCCAACTGCACCCCTCATGAACGTCTGTTTAATTTCAAAAGGAAATCTGCGTCTGGCAATTCTATACCAACTTGGTTAGCCAAATCAAAATCTGCGCTCCTGAGACGCCATGTACGCGGAAGTAAATATGAACCCTTAGTTGAGACAGTGGAAATTCTGAATGTCAATCCGAACTATGCGTATGTGCGACTTAATAATGGGCGAGAAACAACAGTGTGACTACGCCATATTGCACCACTTGGTGACGGAAACAACTATTCACAGCCTGAACTTGCTGTTACGGAGGACCCTATCAAGTCTAGCCTTGATCATCCTCCTCCACCAAGCGCCACTAAAGACTCTGCTATGATAACTCTGGCAGACATCGAAAATTATGCCCCCGAAACTGGCACTCCTTCATCTCCTCGCCGCTCACATTTAGATGATTTGCAAAGAACTTCCCTTGAAGATGCTGATGCATTAAATCCTAGACGCTCGTCTCGAGTTCGTCGCAAACCTCCATATTTAGCTGAAAATTACCAGCTTTGAATTTGTTCCTTTTCTCTGTTTTCAGTTTGAGCAGAAGCTGTCCGAAAATATGTTCTGGAAGAACCTTGTGATACTGGACTTTCTTAGGCGGCGGAGAATGACCTGAAAATAAAAGAACTTTTCTTTTTTCTTCCCTACCCCGAATTACCTCCCCTGTTTCTCTCTCCTTCTGGGAGACAGTAGTAGCAGCGATCGGCCATCTTTCTTTCTCCCTTGTTTTTTGCCGGCGCTCTTTTAGCTGAATAAAGCTTTATACAAGCTTTATAAATCTTCAGTCTCATTACGTCATACATCTGCACAACAATTGGCTTGCCAGTCAATTTTTCCTTCCTCTTCACCGTTTTTAATGTTTCCCAATGAGATCGACCCTAGAAAGTCATTTTCTTCTTTTGCAACTCCCCTTACCGATTTTGTTCTACATTCCGATGCATAATGTCCTAGTTTTTTACATTTATTGCATGTTGCATGTATCGCTGGGCAGTCATCTCTGCCGTGTGAGGTAAAATATCCACATCGTATGCACTTTGTTTTAGTCATTTTATTATTGTACTGCAAATTCTTTTTTCTAAATACACGGTTTATTTGTGTATCTGATTCTGCTGAGGATATAGCTTGCGACTGTTGCTTTGAGGTTTCATGTGCTCTACCCATTTGCAGGCATTTGTCTAGAGTTAAGGTTTTATCGGCTAAAAATTTTTGCCTTAAAATATCATCCTTCACCCCAACAACAACTTGATCCCTAATTAATCTGTTCGTTAATTGTCCAAAATTGCAACTTTTTGCAAGCTGGCGTAGAACCGCTATATATGTTTCTATATTTTCTTCCGGTTCCTGCTTTGAAGGTGAAATTTGTATGGCTCGTACGCTTCATGCGTTTCTCCAACAAAGAAGTCCTCAAATTTTTGCAAGACTTTTTGAAGATTATTTCGATCCTCCTCTGAATTAAAATGAAACCCTTCAAAAATATCGAAACATTCCTCGCCGATTATATAGAAAGGAAAACAGAAGTCTGATATATTGAATCAACCTCGTTTGGCAATCGACTGGCCACAGAATAATTAAAAAAAATTCGTTTAAATTTCCTCCAATTGTTCGCAATATTTCCTGACAGAGACATTTTTGCCGGGGGCGGTATATTGGCGTTGAAATTTCTTTGAGCCATAATTTTATTTTATTTTTTCATTTTTATTTTTTTTTGTAAAAATAAAACATACTATTTTTCTGACGAAACTCTTCTTTTTTTCTTTTTTTTTTGTAACTTACTTCGGTTATCCGGGTTTGTTTGCTGTTTTGATGTTTTTCTTTTTTTCTTTTATATATAAAATTCTTTTCTTTTTTTTTTTCGATCTCACTTCTGACTCCATGGAAGGCATTGAAGAGTTTAGTATAAGAACAGAACAAAAAGAGAAATATGAAATAAGACCGGATTTATTGACTCACTCTTACAGCCCGCGTGGAGCTCGATTGCATTACATTTCTTTGTCTCTCGTTCCAAAAGAGTTCAATAAGAGGAAAGAGGGTTAACAGTCCCAGGGAGGTAATTCCACCCTATCAAAAGCCTTAGATATATCTAAGGCTACTGCTCTAGCCACCCCTTCCTTATCTAGTGCATGGTATATACTTTCAGTGATTACAGTTGGGATATCTGCAATAGAACATGCTTGTCTAAATCAATTCTGTTGGTTGAACTGAGGTTTAGTAGCAGTGAAATGGTGGCCTAGTGCTTGATTGAATAAGTTTTTGGCGAAAAGAGGAAGGAGGCTAATGGGGCGATAATTTAATGGGTCAAGTTTTCCGCTGCTGTGCATTTTGACGATGCCGCTGGGAGGTTCAGTGCATTTATCTACCACCGCCGCTGGTTGTCACGTGTCATTTTCCTGAAGAACTAACACTTTGCTACCTATCATCAATTTGGGAAAATATTTTGCATTTCTTTTTAAGTATTGTAGTTGCTTCTTAATTTTAATGTTCATCCGTTCATCGATTTGGTTATTTTTTTATCATATTTATATCTAAGATTGGAATCAGAATGAAACTAAGATTTAAAAATATACTAAATGTTCGTCCAAACTCCTTCATGCTAATTCCTGACTTCAACTGTAATCTTCAGCGACTGTTATCTCTGTCTCAGTTGTCCCCCAAAAAGACTCTTCTGTGCTTTCCCATTATTTATTTTCACATCCCTCATTGTCCTTGTATGCAAATGAATGCCACATGTATATTAATAAACTTCCTATAGAAGAATTTTTTTTCTTTTTCCTCCCTTGATTCCTTCATCCCACAGGATAGACGAAGTCACTATCACTTATGTAAGTCATGTTGTGCATTATCCCCTCCCCCGATGTGATTATCACAAATAGTGCAGCTGAGTGCAGGCCTCTTTTTTGTGTGCTCCTGCGAAATCAGGATAAAGCAATTTCCTCCATGGCCTATTGTGAACAGGTCCTTATCACAGGTCACCAAATGTGACCTTTCCAGGTCACTGGTAACAGGTGTGAACCCTCACACATGCGTTGTGATCGTCTTTCACAGGGAATTCTCTGCAAGTCCTATCGGCACAGTGGGATCTCGTTGGTCGGCTAGTCAGTGTCGATTTAACTATCAGGTTGATATCCAATAAAACAAAAAGAGGAGAGAAAAAAAAAAAAAGAAACAATCAAAGTCGCTTTCAATGCATCCGCATCTCATTTTCTGGAGGGGTTTCGACACGCGTGCAGCCTTCCCTTGATTGCTCGTCAGGAACTTGGTTTTCTTCAGGTTCTTTTATGTTGGTAAGTTGTAATTTAGAAAATTCGAAGTAGTGAGGATTTAGTAATATGTCCGTCTATGACAGTCATAAAGTCCATTTTTTGTGTGTCAACACGAGGTTTGATGCTTGTGACCGTGTTCAAATTTGTTTCGTAAAATTGCATAAAATTTCTTTAAATTTGAATTATTTCCATGGAAATTGAAGTTGTTAAGTTGATCGTTGCTAAACGTCAGTGGCGAATTGTTTTGTTGACGAGTTTGCTTCGGTGAGGGTTGTGAAAAAATAAATGTTTCGAGTGTGTTCTTCTGTGAAGAGTGTTTTGGATGGCTAGTCGCCAGTAACGCGTTTTTGTTGGACTCTGTTACATATGGAGTAAACACGAGTTATCTCCCTTTGACTTAGTAACTGCCACCGTCACACTTGACTGCAACCTCCCACTACCGTTGAGTGGCACTCTTTTTAGTAGTAAACTGCTGTTTCTATTCAGTGTAAATAAATTCATCGTTACGATACCACGTGCGTTTCGTCTCTTCAATGAATGTTTCACTAACAAATTACTAACATGATTCTAACTAATATTCACCTGTATCAACCCATAATATAAAATGGTGCCAGAATAAAACATCGAATCATCAACACTCACAGCCGTATATCAATATCTTCTAAAAAAAAAAAAATGGAAATTTTACCACATCCAAAAGAATTAAATTTTTTCTTCGCATAATCTTGGACAGGAATGGGAAACTTGGAAAAACCAATTTCAATTGTTCTTGCAAGCTACAGAGTCGGACAAGAAACCGGAGAAGATGAAAACTTCAATATTGCTGACCTGCATAGGAAACGAGGGAAGGGAAATATATTATACGTTCAACTTTTAAAATGACGACGAGAAGCTAAACTTGAAAAAAGTAATAGAAAAATTTGACGCGCACTGCTAACCAAGACAAAACCTGACGTTTCTCACATATCAATTTCTCACGTGCAAACAGAAAGAAACACAGAGATTTGATGAGTACGTCATGGAATTACAACAAAAGGTAAACAAATGTGAATTCGGTGACCTCACTGAAAGATTAATAAAAGACATTCTAATTTGTGGATTTACAGAAGGCGATACAAGGCCTGAGTGCTGAAGAAACGAAGAGGCACTCCAAGATAATGGCTACATACGAAACAGAAAATATTTCAACAATTCGCAATCCAAAGAAAAACAAGCTGTCTTCCAACGTCATGTTCAAACGTAAAGACGAAAGGCCCGCCAAAACACAACAATGGATTGAAACATGTACCTACTGCGCTGGGTCACATCAGAAAGCAAATTGTCCAGCATACAATAAAAACTGCACAAATTGTGGTAAAAAAGGACATTTCGCTCGAATGTGTCGAACGAAAAAGAACAAAACTATACAATGTCGGACATTCATACAATTCAGACCACGTGGAGCAAAACCATTTTAAAATGGACGCCATATTGAAAAAAGATGTAGACGCACTACAAACTGACAAATTGGAAAGTAAACATTTGAGGCAATGAAACACCCAACAACTTCAAAATCGATACAGGTGCTGAAGTAAATGTATTACCAGCAAAAAATATATAAAACTATTGAACCAAAGCCAGAATTAAAGAAAACGTCTACAAAATTAACCGCCTACAATTGTACGCAAATTCCCACGATAGGGAGCTGCGTTATACAATTACAAAATAAAAATATAAAAATAAGTTCGCATTTCATTGTGGCGAATATAAATGCAAACGCAGTAATTGGCGCAGAAACAGCGGAAGAGCGTATGAAATAAAAAAAGACGGACATAGAAACATTAAAAGAAAAATATAAAGAATGCTTTGGTGACATCGGAAAATAACCAGTCACACATCATATAACCATAAATCCGGACATAAAACCTGTCCATAAATCCTCCAAGGAACATACCGTTTGGGATGAAACCAAAATTAAAAAAGGAGTTAGAAAAAATGACAAAAATGGGAATAATAAAACCCGTTAAAGAACCGACAGATTGGGTAAATTCTCTTGTAATAGTGGAGAAACCGAACGGAAAATTAAGACTATGTTTGGGCCCTAGAGACCTAAACAAAGCCATAAAAAGAGAACACTGCAAATTACCAACCGCCGAAGAAATATTTGCAGAAATGGAAAATCCAAAATATTTCACGAAATTAGACGCATCAGATGGATATTGGCAAGTACCCGTTGATGAAGAAAGCTCTAAGCTATTAACATTTAATTCACCATTTGGTCGTTATTCGTTCACATATCTGCCATATGGAATACATAGTACCTCTGAAATTTTTCAAGCACAAGTTGCAAAAATAATAGAAGGCATACCTGGAACGAAGAACTCACAGGACGACATAATAATATGGTCAGAAACATTAGAGGACCATATAAAAGCATTAGATAAAGTATTTAGTCAACTACGTAAAGCTGGATTAAAATTAAACAAAAATAAATGTGAATTTGCAACAAAGCAACTAACATATTTAGGTCATTTGATCACTGATGAAGGAATAAAACTAGACCCTCCCAAAATAAAGGCGCTAATACACATGCCTCTACCCGAAAATAAAAAAAGATATCCAACGATTTTTGGGAATGACCAACTACCTGTGAAAGTTCATACCAGAAAATAAGGACGTAACACCCACAATAGCACCATATATGCCAGTCTGCGATGACATATCGGTCGTGAAAGAAATAGTATTGAAAGGTACACGAATAGTTGTCCCAACCTCCTTAAGGAAGGAAACCCTACAAAAAATACATACTGGACATTTAGGCATAGAAAAGTGCATTGCAAGAGCGAAATAGGTCGTATATTGGCCTAACATAAACAATCAAATAAAAGAAATGGTTAGCACATGCACACATTGTCTAGATACACCATGAAATACCTGTAACACCATGGACCAAAGTTGTGACAGACGTATTTTACTTATATAGTAAAGCATATGTAGTGATAATAGAGTACACGACAATATATTTCGATATCCACAAACTTGATGACTGCAAATCAAGTACGGTGATCAATAAAATAAAGAACACCTTCGCAAACTTTGGCATTCCACAAATAGTGATTAATGACAATGGACCCGAGTACTGATCATCAGAATTTAGACAATTTGCTAAAGATTGGGATTTCAGACATATCACGACAAGTCCAAACTACCCACAGTCCAATGGCTTAGCAGAAAGAAACATTCAAACAATTAAAAGAACATTAAAGAAATGGTTTGAAAGTAGGCAAGACCCATACCTAGCAATATTAGCGTTACGGACTTCACCATTAAAAGATAAAACCCCGTCACCAGCCCAACAGTTGATGAAAAGAACGCTAAGGACAAATCTTCCAAATATCATGCATAACAAAACAATGAAAAGGTATCAAATAAATAAAAAGTTCAAAGAACTACAAAAACTAAAGAAAGACGATACTGTCCGTATTCTTTCACAAGAAAAATTGAACCTAAAAGGTAAGATTGTGAAAAAATTAAAAGAGCCTCGTTCATATCTAATAAAAACAGAACAAGGAAAATATGTACGGCGTAACAGAATCATATTTTAAAAACAAAAGAAAATCAAACGTTTAAAGTCAGACATGACTATGAAAACATATTTAACCATCTCCCTTTGACTTAGTAACTGCCACCGTCACTCTTGGCTGCAACCTCCCACTACCGTTGAGTGACACTCTTTTTAGTAGTAAACTGCTTTGTTTCTATTCAGTGTAAATAAATTCCTCGATACAATACCACGTGCGTTTTGCCTCTTCAATGAATGTTTCCCTAACAAATTACTAACATGATTCTAACTAATATTCACCTGTATCAACCCATCATATAAAAGACTCGACTTTTCAGTAAACAGTCATTTATTTTTTCTGTGGAAAAAAAATTGTTGCTTTTCTATGAAAAGAATTTTTTGTGATAATTTTGTGAGGGGAATATTTCTCGTAGCAGAGAATATTTACGCCACGTGTGTAAATGGAGTCGAGTTGACCCATGTTTTTGTTGTTGTTTTAATATCCATGGTGTGCATATAAGGCAGGGAGTTGGTAATAGAAAAAGGTAGCACGAAAACAAATAAAAGTCAAGTGTTAAGAGTGTTTTCATACACAAAGAAAATATTTACTCTTTTTTTTGTATGTAGCCGTTGTAAAAGTAAAGATTCTTTTCTTGGTTTTGTTCGTTTTGAGAAAATGTATGAGGTCGAAACGTTTTATCATTTTCTGTGAAAATGCGGGAAGTATTTCTAATGAAATGTGTTTCCGCTAAAATGTTTTAGCTTTGTTTATGAGACACGTGTCTTTGAAAATATTTCAGCTTTTTTAGTTTTAAGTGTCCAGCGTTGATATTTTGTTTTTGTTTTCAGCAAAGAGAATACCCGGTGGTAGAAGAGTGTTCTAGAGAACTCTCATAGATGAGTAAGCGACATTTGAAGAATGTTTTTGCTTTTCTGTGAAAAGTGCATATTTTTATATGCTCTTTTTTTGTGACGAGTATGCAGTCAAACCGAATTTTTGAAAGGAAAAGAATATTCTTCGACAACGAGCTTCCTCGAACATGTGTTGCACTTGCAAACTTGGAGAGAAGCTGCTTTGATTTGGGCAGGTGAATGCCTTTATAGTGCCCATCTGCTGTTTCAGGACTGACCACTATATTTAAATAGAAGGAAGCGTAAACATAGTTCCTTTGCTTTTATGTGTGCATGTAGTCGCATCACAATGTCATGTTCCTATGCATAGCAGTGATTCAAAGCAGTGATCGCTGTAGAAATGTTCCTGCTTGTCATTTATTCCGGCTGGATGTGGCGGGTTTTTACAACAGTATATACTATAAGATACAGTGGTTATACACCCATGCATTTTCTGTGGTAATCTAGGCTGTCGTTAATGCTTGCGTTGTTAAACTCGATTCTTGATAGAAAATGCGATACTAAAGGCATTTCTGCTCCCAAGTGTTAGGGCGTGGGAGAAAAGGACAAAGTTAACAAAAGAAAAGTACGTCATCAGGTAACAAAAAACATAGAATTTATCAGTAGGCAACAGACAATAATGTAGACTAAAGAAAGTTTATATGGGACTGTTGATTAAGGCGTAATACATGACAATCAAAGTGATTGAACAATGAACCTGTAGATATATTTAGGTTTGATCTGTGGGCAATTTGGAGAGTGGTTATGAGTTAACGAAAATAGAAGCGATTGACAGACAACAAAGTTGGAATTAACAATTTAATTTAACAGTCGGAATTTGGACACAGTTGAAGATGGGGAGATGAACTGAAGTAATTGACTAACATGGCTTCAAGAAAACGTGTATGTGGACTAGCATGTAGAGGTCGATGATTACAAAAACATCCAGAGTCCAAACGATATATGTGTAAAGCCTCAGCGTTTGTGATTTTTCTTTTATTTTTCTGTTGACCGTTATTTTTTTTTTACTTTTGAGCCCGTTCGCTCCTCTCGACGATCGCCAATATGTAAAAGATGATTACACGTTCAGAAGCAGAATGAGAGAAAAGTAAAAGAGAAATCCACAGCACACAACGTAAAGCTCTGCAACTTGTCGGTGGTGCCACGTGGCGTCACATTAGCACCAATTTATAAGTTGAACATTCACAACATTGAATTGTAACTGATTTGAAATTAACGTTGATCAATGTAATTATCCAATAATTTAACATAATTTACTAAACATTTTCTGAGTTATAGTGTTATTATCTATGAGTTAAACAACCGAAGAGATGAAAATACAACCCCATCTTAAATAAAAAAAAAACTACATACCTCTCATGAGCGCCTTATCTCCTCCCTACAATGTTAAAAATAAATGCTCCACTGAGCTAGCTCCATTTCTCTCTAAACTCAACATAAAATGGCTTGCCAGATCTTGCTTTCATGATAGCTGGAAAATTGCGTCTATGGGTGAAGTATTACAGAATTCTGACCCGTTAAATTATTGTTTCATCAGTCTCGCCATTTCCTTCGCTAAAATATTTAAGTCATTCACCAATCCCCTAAAAATACTAAAATTTAGTATGACCAACAGTATGGATTTAGGCAAGCTTGTTCTACTGTGGATACCATGACGGTAATGTTTTAACCCATATAACATGCACTGCATAAAGTGTGAAAAATCTGGCATTAAAACCGTATAAAAATGTAATCATAAGATACTATGGAACCAATCTATCTCTATCTCTCTCTCTATATATATATATAAGTGAACTTGTCTGTGTGTGTACATTTACGTACGCAATAACTCTGTCAATTTTAAGTCTACCGACTAGAAATTTGATATAAAGGGTACTGAGATTTTGGAAAATTTTTGTGATCGGTTTTCGGCCAGAAATTTGGCTGTTAAGGGGTCAAAGTTCAACGATTTGACCTTTGAGAACTACCAAACACCTCCGACAATTTTGGGTCTAAACACTTGAAATTTTAGATGTAGGTTCCTTGGACATGGATCTAATGTAACTTGATTTGAGCTCAAAACAATAAATGTTAAAGGGTCATAATAGAGGTCAAATTAAAAATAAATTGACCTCTGCAGTCTCTACCAAATTACTCAAACAATTTCTGGTCTAAACATTTGAAATTTTATATAAAGGGCATTCAAAGATAAGGCAGGCTTTTTAATCGTTTTGGGTCGAAAATTTGAGTTATCAATATATAAATTTATGTATGTTTGCATGTCTGCCTAAAACTTTCGACAGAGGCGACGGATTTTCACAAGATCAGCACAGTTTTGAAGCTCGACCCTTCAGATGACAAATACCGAAAAATTGGCTAAAAACATTAATTTCTTCAGCTTCAACTGGGCACTTTTCAACAGGGAGGGGTCGCCTTTTTCGCTGATATTTTTGAAAGTCATACCCTCTCTTCGATTGACTAGCCTTAATCAAAACTTACGTCACTACTTGTTTGGCGGTGGTCGTAACAGCCAAGACGTCATGTTTTTCCCCGTTCTTTTCCTCCTTTGCGGTACGAGTTCGAGCCTGCCTTCCTACTACCACTTTTTCTTTTGATCAACACACATCCAAATACCCGGGCAATGCCAGCCTGAAATGCTAGTATGTCTATAAAAGTGAAAGTGTCTGTCTGTCTATCTTTCTGTGTACATTCCCCTACACAATAACTATGTCAATTTTCAATCTACAGACTCGACATTTAATATACAGGGTAGTGAGATTTGGGAAAATCTTTGTAAGCCATTTTCGGGAAGAAATTTTGCTATTAAGGGGTCAACGTTTAACGATTAGACTTTGGAGAACTCTACCAAACTCCTCCGCCAATTTTGGGTTTAAACACTTGAAATTTTAGACATAGATTCCTTGGACATGATTTAATTGAGCCTAAAACAATAAATGTTAAATGGTCATATAAGGGTGTTACATAAGGGCTGTCCCCCTTTTCATGTAAGTATAAAAATAGAGAATTTAGTTTAAAATGAAAATAAAATAGCAATAGACAAATTCGAACCTCGTAATTTAGTTTTAGAAATAGATTACGTGTGAGAATTTAAAAATGTAAAACAAACATTTGTTTAGAATATAGATAAATATTTCAAAGAAAGAATGTGAACTCTCAAGTTTGTTATGAAATTTTAAATTGAAAGAATGCAGCTTATAAGATAATGTTTTTAACATATTGGAAAAATAGGTTACTGAGAAATAGGAAAAGTTTTGGACACGTATGTCCAGAACACGTGAAAGAAGGCACATGTTTTAACATGTGTATGACGTCATGGAAAATAGAAAGTTCTAGGAATAGAGAAAAAACTTTAGAGAGAGACAGTCAGTGAGAAAACTCAGAGACAGTCAGGCGTCTAGGAAGCGAGACGTCACTTTGAAACTAAAATGTGAGACTTTGAATTCTTGATGATGGAAACGGCCGGCCGTGACGAAATAAACCATCATGTGTTCTGTAAAGCTCGTCTTGTCTTATGATTCTTACAAAAAGGTAAAATGAAATTGTAGTATTATATATTTGTGTTAAAATGTCTTTACATACACGTCTCAACATCATGTCTACACAATGTCCGAACTGTCTGAACACTATCCCTTCACTCCAAGAGTTTCTTCTTCTACACATCTAAGGAATGAACATTTAATAT
Source organism: Euprymna scolopes (assembly GCF_053919585.1). Taxonomy (NCBI): domain Eukaryota; kingdom Metazoa; phylum Mollusca; class Cephalopoda; order Sepiida; family Sepiolidae; genus Euprymna; species Euprymna scolopes. Next base: position 543,529 of record NC_136493.1, read on the forward strand.
ATAAGAATCTCTCCTAACATGAACAATCTCTCTAAGTCTCTTACAATAAAATCAACATACAACTTCTCTCTCTCTCTCTTTCTCTACATAAACATCCCTCTTAATAAAAGCATCTCTCTCTAAGACGCTCTTTTAATAAGACCCCCTATATAACAAGGGGTCAAAGTTTTAAAACTTCGACAGAGGCGGCAAATTTTCACAAGATCAGTATCGTTTTGAAGCTCGACCCTTCAGATGACAAATACTGAAAAATTGGCTAAAAACATTGATTTCTTCACACTCAACTAGGCACTTTTCAACAGGGGGTCACTTTTTTCGCCGATATTTAAGTGTAATGTGAGGAAATTTTCGCTACTTAACCCCTTATATAATGTCCCCGTAGACATAGTCACATATAGTAACCCCATATGTCAAAGTGATACGATGTTTGTTTGGGTGAATACGATTTTTTAAAATGTATACATTTTTATTGTTAATTTCATATAAATAGTTTATTGAAATAGTTTTGATAACTAATTTTATTTTTATTCGTTTATGTTGTCCTTATTTTCTATGAGTCTTGTTATTCACGGAGAAAATAAAAATATGTAATCTAATTCTTCCTTTGTGGTTTTCGCAGTCGAGAAAAAAATCTCTACCTTCCTGCTCAGTATCTTAATTTCCACCTAAATTATCATTGGGCACTAAAAATTCAAAGTCAGCATTTTTATTTTGAACGTAAAATTGTAAATTGTTGAGCGATTCAACTTTTACATGTGCCGTCAACAACCAACGGATGTTATTGCACATTTAAAAAAATTACGAAGTTTTGTGAGTTTGGAAATACGATAGAAGATATGTTGAGAGATTTACTCGTTGGATTAGTGGATGACCGAATTCGTCGGCGACTGCTTTCCAAGAGGAAACTAACATTTCCTTACGCACGACATGGAAAGTGCAGATGTTAGTGACATGGCAGCCTGTTCAACGTCCAGTTTTATACCACAGACGAAATTCAACCAGGTTGAACAACTTACTCAACTACGGAGACAAAAACAAAGACCATGTTTCCGATGTAACGGAAAACATTACCCCGACTCCTGTCGTTTTAAAGAGGCAACATGTAATTTTTGTCACAAAACCGGTCACATTTTACCAGCCTGTTTGACCGGAAGTACAAAGACAGAGCTGGAAATCGGAAAACCCACAAGGTCACCAGTGAAGAACCAGTAGAAGAAGATACTAGTAGCGACTGTGCCTCGTTGCATGGGCTGTTTAACCTGACAGCAAATAGCAAAACCGAGCCCCTGATGGTGTTGGTGAGCATAAATGGCCGCAATGTTGAGATGGAGATTGACACCAGAGCTGCTGCTTTACTGATAAGCCACAATGCATTTGAAAACCTATGGTGCGAATCTGATAAGCCGGTACTTAAGCCTATGTCACAGAAACTAGCAATCTACATGGGAGAAAGTATCATGCCATGTGGTGCATGTCAAGTGTCGGTGGACTATGATGGCCGACAGTTTAGTCTACCATTAGTGATTGTTCCTGGTTCTGGCCCTGCATCTTGGTAGAAACTGGCTATGAGTAGTGCAACTCAAAAACTGGAAAGGCATCCATAAGCTAAAAGCAGTAAATGCAACACCTGCAATTTAAGGCATTATTGCAGAATACCCCAATGTTTTAAAGGATGAGTTGGGCACACTGAAGGGTTTCACAGCAAAACTTAGTGTTGACCCGAGAACAAAGCCCATATTCTGCAAGGCTCGACATGTGCCTTTTGCATTGCATGAAAAGGTTGACAAGGAGCTGGATCGACTGGAGTCTCTGTGTATTATCGAACCAGTACAATACTCAAAATGGGCTGCCCCAATAGTAGCAGTTGTCAAAACTGACCAAACAATACGGTTGCGTGGAGATTATAAAACTACAATAAACAAATGTTCAAATCTCGACCAGTATCCCATCCCCAGGATTGATGATTTGTATGCAAAGTTGGCACAGGGAAAAAATTCACCAAGCTTAACTACCTCAAGCCTGCTACCTCAAGTGTTGTATATAACAACCAAGAAAGTAAAAAGTTTTACCATGACAAATCTGCCCAGATGCATTCATTTGATGAAGATCAAGCAGTATTTGCACAGAACTTTGGTTCCGGACCCATGTGGTTGGCTGGTCATATTCTGGAAAGAGTATCTCCCTTATCTTTTCTAATCAGATTGCAGGATGGCTGGTGAGTTCGCCGTCACCAGGATCACATCAGGTCTCTCCATTTCACCACTGAGCCAGCACCTCAATCCCCAAGTGAAAATAATTCAGAACGCATTTTCATGGAACTAAACATGCCTCCAGATATGGCTATTGAAAATAACACACATCCACAGCTTCATTGACACATGGGAATTCGCCTGATTATGAGCAGCCAAATATACAAGTGAGTGAACATACCCCACCAGCCCAGCCACTACGATCGGGCCGTACAATAAGACCACCGAATCGTTTTAGTTCAGATTGACTAAAGATTGAACAATTACCTTTTACTTTTTCTTAACCTTCAGAAAAAAAAGTATTTGGGGGGGGGGAGATGTGATGTACGTATGTACACAGGGGACTATAATAGCCAGACACCAGCAAGACAGCAGGGAATTCTGGCTCGGGCTAAAATAGAATGTAAATACTTACAGCAGAGTCTCAGCTGAATAAAATCTCAAACCCAGCATTTGCATTCTCGGTGAGAAACACTACACAAACCTTTGTTTCAAATCTTGTATTTAGTGAAACAAGTATGTTCACATCAGTGTGTGATAAGCTTCCAAGCTGGTGAGTTCTTACATACTTGTATTTCAGGTCTTATAAATGAAATAGCAGACATAGCACTACCGATATCTGATGCTGCTTTTACTAGAAAAACGGCAAAGGTTACATAAACCTGCTTAAAGATATGCCATGTATATGGAATGAATGTTGTTCTAGTATGGACGTGTCAAGAATTGTTTGCTCTTGTTTTCCGAAAACACTCTTTGCCCTGGCTGGTCAAAAATGATTGATTGTGATCGAATGAAAGCTGTAGTTGAACAACTTTGTTGTTTTATATCTTAACATTCTCAAGATTTCCAAATCAGGCATGGAAAATGAATTGCATACTCGGATATGTTTCTAACCTCCATGTTTGATTTATTCCTTCCTAAAACTGAACTAACACTTTGGGCAATATAATATTACACCTACCTCGAATGAACATTATTTTGTTTGTGTGATCACTTCCAGTAATAGCAGTCAATTATCCCATATCCCATTTAAAATAACTTTTCTTCATAGAACACCAAAAAAAAAACTTACAAGTTTTTTTTAATTTTCTCTTTCTAATTAGTTCTCCATAAATTTCTTACATTTTAAAATCACTTTATTTTATATACATATTTATTTTAGCTTAATATTATTCAGCTATATCTTAGTGCAAAAGAAAATTGATTATAATTACGTCTATAAGATTATCAAATCGAATCTCCACAAAATTAAATCAAATAAATGGCAATAATATTTTTGTGTTTTGTTCTTTAAAATTTTGTAATTATTAAAATATACTTCCACCGACTGTATCGTAACAATTATTACTGGAAAGATATAGTTTAACGTTTCTCTTTATTTTATGAAAACAATAGAGTTGTGTTTACTTGTTATAAACCTGAATTTACTTTTAATATAAAAGAAATAACGAAACTGTTTAATGTAGTTGAAAAACTGCTGTATGCACTATGGTAAAAAGGACAGAGTCCATTTCTAATATTCATAACAAGTTTTTTTATTTGGCCATCTTCGTTAACTTTTAAATATGATGTGTAAAAAGAGAAGCAACTTAGTAGCAGGGAATATAATGCAGAGGTCTAGGATAAAGTTTCCAGAACCCTTTTTAAAATAGGACAGCATTTGTATGGATCAGTAAGATCATGGTCCAAGATTATGAAATAGAATCCATCAAATCTGTGAAAAGTGTATTTATCATATGTAACACTTGAAGTAACACAATTCTTTCCATTTTTCAAAAGATGATGTTTTTATCTCTCAGTTTTTTAAGTGTTGTTTGTTGTGATCTGGTCAAAATTGGGTAACATGTTTGTTTCTCTCATCTGTATCATAGAGAATCTGTTCTGCTTTAGATGTTTGAATTTCAGGTCGTATTTGTGGATACTTGGTGGCAGATGTAGTGGGTAATCAAGTTTGTATAGAGGAAACCTGTCAGTTTAGTGGTCATGTGTTATGTGATTATTGGTAGCTGGTTATTTGAGGTGGTAAGATGTTCTGCACAACCGTCTTCATGTTTACCTTGATGATGTTATTGAATCTTCGAGTAGGGAAAATTTGAGTTCAAGATAAATCCATTAAGTCTGTGTTGAGATGGGTTATTGTGGGCTGTTTGTTGCTGCTATGTGGTGGGTTATCCTTATTGAGTTTGTGGGCGTCTTTAATTATTTCAGTAAATAAGTCATCATAAATATTAAGCTCTAGATCATAAGATATTGACTAATGCTTATAATCACTTACTGTGAATTTCTTAGAGATGCATACCTCTTATTCCTCCTGCCAAATAAGCCTTTGTAGACACCAGTTTCTATGCATTACTCTGTACAGTGTCAACATTTTCCTCGTTTCTGTCTAGATTAGGTAGGTCATTTTGTAGTCAGTCAATAATACAATAGCTGTATTATCATGGACATGGCTAGTTGAGTAATGGCAGTTATTTTTTGTTTGGGAATTGTATTTTGCAATTTTTTTACATGGCATAGTCTCTGACACTTTTTTCTCTCGTCTTAGTATGTTGAATTGTATCGTTTCCTTTATGATAAGGTATTTTTATTGTTCCTGCATTTCTTGAACTTTAATGTTAGTGACTTCATCAAGCTGTGTGCTTTTTGTTTTGATCTTCGCAGCAATGAAAGAAATGCTTGCACATTTGTCCAAGTCAAAGTTCATTCCAATATCTTTAAAGAAAGTATGCACAACTTTCATCACGTGGACGTATGTCATCATTGGGGGCTGGTCTACAGCTTTAAGTCATTCATGATCAGTGGATGTTCGACTCTTGTTTGGGTTTTGTTGGCGGTCCTGGATCAGGTTTTAAGCATTTTTGCATTTATTCAGTACTTTACTTTGCAGATCTCTCCCATATGGATCTGCTTGTGACTAACTTCAACTTTATTTGTAAAATTAAACCGATATATTTTATAAGAATATGATTTCTCTCTGCATGTTTTCGCATTTTTCCATGCATTTTCTGAAAAAATAGGCGAGCAAGATTCTTCAGAAGAATTTTGTTGTTTTTTTCTTATTTTTATTTCAGTGTAAGTTCTTAGGTATCAAATGGTTGATATTCTGAAGATAACACTTGATTTCTATATGAGTAATAGATGACTAGAAAGTGCAACATTTTCTGTATGAACCGATGTATAGTTGTGTAGAGAGTGTCTTGTTTGGGCTTTGAATATTTAATTAGAATTTACTTGAAGGGTGATATACTTTCATATAAGGTCGTCTTGAAAAGTCCTTGAGCAAGGACAATAGAATATAGTGTTCTGTAATTCATACTTTCAAATATGTTCGCATATGCTGAAACAAAGATACATTCAATGTAAATGATAAACATATTTCGCAAGAATAATTTTTCTATCCTGTATGTGTTTGCATATGTTGCAATGTATCATCTTTGCATATAAAAGAACCACATACCTTGTGTGTGTGTGCAGTCAGCACCAACCCTATTCAGGGTTTAACCGGCTTCCTCCAAGGGAGGAAGTTTCATGGGAGTATGAAATTCACAAGCGGTCCCCAATAATATGCGGTCCTTTGCAATAATATGGTTTCCTTTCAGTACGTATTCGCATATGGTACAACAGATGGTGCTTCCCTAGAAACGAAGAGGCACATATTTTACAATATGGCTTCTCTCACTGGAGAGAACTTGAATGCTTCTCTTCTGTATGTGTCTGCATATGAGTGAACATATGATCTTTGCGTGAAAAATAACACCCACATATTCCACAAGAATATGGTTTTTCCTTAGAATGTGTTTTTATATGTCGCAACAAATGGTGTTGTTGTCTAAATGAGGAACTACAAAAATCACAAGAATATGGTTTCTCTCCTGTATGTGTTTGCATATGTTGCAACATCGTCTGTTTCAATGTAAAAGAGGCATTACATACTTTACAATTATATGGTTTTTCTCCAGTATGTATTCGCATATGCTTCAGCATATTAGATTTTTCTGAAAATGCTGAACTGCATATTTCACAACTAAAAGGTTTCTCTCCACTATGAGTTCGCATATGCCTCACCATATCAGATTTTCTTGAAGACAAACAGTTGCATATTTCACAAGAATATTGATTATCTACAAAATGTGTTCGCATGTGTCTAACCATATTAGATTTCTGTGTGAAAGAAGAGCCACATACTTCACAAGAATACCGTCTCTCTCCAGAATCGGCTTTTAATTTCAGTTTAGAAGTCAAAGTACTTGAGGATTTTTTACTCTTTGTTTTTCTGTATTTTTCCATATTCAGGAAACAAACACAGAGAACAACTTCTCAAAATTTGGTTCAAATGTAGGCTATTTAAAAGTATCTTAATCGATTATTCATCAAAACAGAGCTTTGCAAAGCCATATTAAAATATAATTTCAGTTTTCATTAATAGCAGAAAACTTGTTTGGATTTTTAAACTATTGTGGATGTCTGAAATTTTTTATTACTTTTCTCCTCAATTTTCAGTTATTTTTCTCCTGAATAAGACTGGGGGAACGAAATACATGAACAATTTACAATAAAATGTTTTCTCAATATATTATCACAATATGAAAGTTGATGAAAAGAATATTCATACATTTCACAAAAAAGTATTTCTCTTCTTGCAAGCTTCAAACTTTATGCGATTTACATCAATACATTTTTTAAATTTGTTTCTGAAAATATTTTCATATTCAAGTTGTCAAAGAAGATCTATTCAAATTCAATAATGCATTTGTTTATGCTTTTGTTTTGATTGGTGGAGATTCTGCAAATATAAAAAATAATGATACATTTCATAAAATGTTTTATAAATGTTCCTAGTACAAAAATATATTTTTCAATATCCATCTGATGTTGAAAGTTATTTTTGAAGAGATTAAATGAGATCTGCTGTAATGTTGTAGGTAAACATAAAAAAATTCAACACTTTATTTATACTATTTTTAATATCCTCCAAATCGTTTTTCCTGAATATTGGAATATTAGGACATTTGATATACAGAACAATTACTACAATGAATTTTCTTTTTCAAAAGATAGTAGGCTACAAATCACCAAACATTTCATTAGTGAGAAACAAAATACCATAATGATTTTAGTGTTTTATAATTTCCATCTTTTTATAATTTAAGAAAGAAAAAATTAGATAATATTAAATACCACACAAATACTTTATCAATTATCCTAAAAAAGTTAAAATCATCTTTCATTATTTTAGCCTAGTCACGTGCATTAAAACGTGGTTTACATAATTGATTGTATATTTAACTTGGTAGAATCAACACATTTTAATTTGAATGCATTTTAAATTGTATTAAACTCGGTTAAAAAAAAAAAAAAATACTAATTTATTTAGAGGATATGAAAACTTTATTTCAAAATCATTTCCACCGTGTTAGAAATCTAGACTTATTGCATGTCCAATTATTGCATATATTTAAAAAAAAAAAATGTATATAAATAATTAGATTTATTGAGTTAAACCTGAAACTCTACCATTCGTTAATTTATTGATGGTTTTTCTTCACGGCGGTTTAACTTATTTCAACAAATCCTTACGGTGAATATGATTTAAATTCTTTTCGAAAGCTGTAGTAACTGCACATTTCCTTTTCAGTTTTTCCGCTTTTCACCTTGTACGTTATATATGCTATTATTTTACGTTATATATGCTATTATTTTATTTCCATCATATTTGTTTGGAACGCGTATTTCAATTGTTAACATTAATATCTCTGAAAACGATACACAAGCGAGGAAGCATCGTCGCGCCGCCAATTGGAAAACTTTTCACCAAGTGACCCCCCCTCCCCCTAAAGTAGCCTACCCAGTCCTCTACTGAATTAGATAGCATCTTGGTACCACAAATGCCATTTGACCTTTCGGGGCCAAGAGAAACGACCACCCTGGTCTTTAGTCTCGAGTGTCCAAGAAAAGAAAACCAAAGATAAGTAAAATCTTTAACTGTTTAGCATGAAATTTAAAGCAAATATTCTTTACATTTCCAGGCATATTGTAACCGATAATTTTCTCCATTTAAATAGACCATTTCGCAGTTTACAAAACCCATCTCACTTAAATAATAAGTCAATGCTATAGTAAAGATAAACTCGGTTAAAAAAAAAAAATGCTAATTTATTTAGAGGATATGAAAACTTTATTTAAGTACGTTACTTAATATAAATCAGCCATCGCAAGGCGATTTTTTTTTTTTAATTTACTCAATTAAAATAACGCTAATAAGATATCAGTGACCCCCCCCTTACTTGTACACTGCCATTTCCTTTCCGGACACCTATGCTCTTGATCCATCATTTCATCAAAATACGAAAAATTAGATAAGCTGTTTTACATTTCCTCTTTTGACAAAATTGCCAATCGAAATGCAGACGGGGTTTCCTTTACAATAGAGGATAGAACTGAAGCAGTATACTTATATGTACAATACGTGCGTACTAACTAAACCACCTTTGTTAACTATATATAATCGCCTGTACTGAATCCTCATCAGCTCACAACCTCCTGTATCCTCAGACTCTTAATGTATCAGACCTTATATCACCAAGACATCCTTCTGAATAGATACAAGAATTCTTCTGAGCAGCATAACATCCAGTGATCATATATCTGATCCTCATGAAATTGCTTATATCACTCTGAATATTACCTTAAATTTCCTTTCTATCCCTAAGCTAAGTAGAACACCTCATAATACTCTATTCAACTACTTTTAAAATTAGATACACCCAGTTGCAATATTAGAAGTGCTTCGTCCCTGACCTAGACTACGGACTTGTACAAGAAACCATGAAACTATTGCACCTAAAATTCCTCTCAAAACTGAAAAATACTGCTAGTTGTATACTAAGTACCCCCTATAGATACTTTACCTCCAAGATGACTGCATCGTCTGTTTTGCATGACAAACCTTTTTATTTTTTACTTAAATTCTCTTTCTCCTGATCACTAACAAATCAAACTGCTCTATTTCTCAAGTTGCCACTAAACCTAATCCGTTTCACGTAACTTAGAGAGGTCCTTGCTCTCCGCCCTTGACCCTAACAGACTCGAAAATCGATACCCATTAACAACCAAAATTTCCTAGGTATGCCCCTGATTAAAACTCCTAACCCATAACCAAGCTTCTAAGTAAATACTTACTAGCCATAGTCCTATACATTGACTTAAAGTAATCTATAATGAACAGCAACCATTAATATCTCTTTATTAAGAGATAGTATTGCAATAATCATTACACAAACTAAACCGGTACTCATTGAAATAAAAACTTCCGGATATTAAGAGAAAGGCGAAGTCATTCTCCTCCGTTGTAGTCTAAAGGCAACTTACTCAAAGTGTCCAAAATTCCATGCATTCGTATACATTACTACTTATCCATCCATCTATATTTAACTATATTTACAACATATGCAATAACCTATATCTATCAGGTATAACTGTACTCCATATCAAATGTTCTCTTGTACCTATACTGAGCATATCTTATATTTCAGTCTTACTAAATATTCGGTTTGGGCACCAAATCAGAATTTCTAATAAGTAAATCATACCTTAACACTTTATCCCTCTCCTAAACCTACTAAACCATATCTAATCATCCATCCCTAAACTTACAAAACTATATCTAACCATACATTAACTCGTCTCTCTCAATCCAATACTGTAGCAAATTTAGCTGCTTTCACAGCACGAATTTTTACCTATACCCTCTCCCAGTAACAATGGAAATGGAAGCATAGTAATGCCTTTTTTAACCAGGTTACCTACTAAAACCAGCCCATATATCTATTTACCAAATTACACATGACTCAAAACTTACTGTTTTTACCCGTACTATATTTGCACTCGCATCTCATGCCCTGCTATCATCTAAAATATAGCTTGGGCACAACTCGTAGTTCAATTCTTAACACCTACTCACACTCTAATATTATACTAGACCCAAGCTCACATGAATAAAAAAAAAATAAATAAATAAATAAATAAAAATAAAAGGAAAAAATAAAATATATATATATATATACAAAAGAGAAAGCCTCAAACCACATTATCTCCTCCTAACAAGCCTCCTTACAATCATAGTTGCTTACACTGCATGAGCTCTACTCAACCTCTTTATCCAGTAACAATGAAATAACAATGTCCCTAATCCACTTTGAGGAGTGTAACTATTTTAGCAGATATAACCTCTACAAACTAACCCAATAACATTAACTAACCACGCGGGGTCGCAGAAATACCTGGATTAGAACCCAGGCGCGGAGCAAACCCTCTCAGTGGTGACGGACCCAGTAGATCTTTCCAGATCATCCGTCTAAGAGAAGGAAAACTCTGAAACCAAACCAAAGAGGAGGGAGGCCTCTTCAGTCTTGGATGACAACCTTCCTAGAGCTGGTGACTCAATCAAATTACCGGTTTGCAAACCTAAAATGCTTAAGGAGTAGATAGGTTCTGCCTATCGCCCGGCTTCCATACTCCTTCTTTGCCTATTAGTCAGGCGCAGAGATACTATCACAGTGATTCGACAGAAACACCCAGTGGTAGATCTTGTTTCTTGTCTAGGGCAATGAACGCCGTTTCCCCACTCCCGACACACCCCACCCCTAAAGCTGGGAACTTGAGAATGCTTGAGTACCACATATGCCTGAGCAATTAGATTGGGTTGACCTTCCTCCGAAGGGTTGAGGGTACCGGATTGACAGTTACTGGCTGCTGTTTCCGACTGGTAGTACAGGAGCCCTAACTCTTTGGTAGCGCTTAGAGCGGCTGCTCCATCAACAGTTGAATAATATCGGGATGTTTGCAGTGCCATGGCACGCATGGAAAGGGACCCTGCACTCATCCCCGGTGGGCTTTCCTGAGGCCACAGTCCTAGTTGATGGAGGGTCAGCTGATGGTCTACTTGTGATGCATGTGTGATATTCTGCATAACCTCCTGTTCGGCTTCCCCTAACCCAACTGAAACTCGTTAAAAAAACATGATGACAGTACAATCTAAAAATAAGCTTAAACCAGGCTTAGGGTCAAACAAATCCAACTTGCCTCCTCCCTTGAGGCTTGCATTCACAAATATCCGTGGGCTTAGAACTAATTTAGCTGATGTTGAAGCATTTCTCCTAACAAATACCCCGGATATCTTAGCACTAAGTGAGACTAACCTACACTCCTCCATCCCCTCTAACTACTTTAACATGCCTGGATATCTCCCACTCTGCCGTAAGGACTCTGACAGACATATGCACGGACTTGGAGTTTACATTTGTAATACCCTTCCCTTGACTAGAGAAACAAACCTAGAAACGGATGATCAAGCCTTTATGTGCTTTAGACTAATCATGCAACACAACATTAGCTACTTTTACTTTCTCTACCGCTCTCCCTCGACCCAAGACTGCACCATAATAAACAAAGTATCTGACAGCATAGACACAGCACTCTCCTTCGACACTAGCGCCCAAGTACATGTATTTGGCGACTTTAATGTCCATCACAAAAACTGGCTTGGATTCTCTACTTACACAGATGCAGCAGGCAGCGCAACTCATAGCTTCTCTGTATCTCACTCCCTATCGCAAATTGTTACTTTTCCAACCCGCTTCCCTGATCAGGAAGAACAACACGCATCACTATTAGATCTGTTTTTGACCACAGTTCCTGATGATTGTGTAACGAAAGCCGACAGCCCACTTGGGAACGCCGATAATGCGGTGATAATGGTTGAAATCGCCCTAAACTCTAGAGCCAAAACTGAAGAGCCAGTGCTCAAAACAACGACATATTATAAAAAGGCTGACTGGGAAGCTATCAGAGATCTTATCAGAGACGCCCCATGGGGAAATATTTTTTCTCTTCCTGCTGAACAGTGTGCAACCGAGACCACTGAATGGTTCAAAACTGCAATCGAAGCGCATGTTCCCATGCGGAAATTCTATAGCAAGCCCCACTCTCCCCAATGGTTTACTTCGACTTGCGCAACTGCCATTGCTCAAAGGCAGCATGCATTCCGCAGGTTTAATCGACATAAGTCCAGTTCAAACAGACAGAAGTACATAGAAGCTAGAAGTAACGTTAAGAAAGAAATAGCGACAGCTAAGAGGGAATTTACGGAAACCACGAAAAAACGCATCGAAGCACAAAAACTAGGAACTCGTGACTTCTGGAAAATCTACAACAGTGTAGTAAATAATGGGCAATCAACAATTCCCCCATTAACCAACAATCACGAGGTTCTTTGCTCAGCAACCGAGAAGGCTAACATGCTTGCCAGTCGGTTTGCCTCAAACTCCACACTGGACCCTCTAAACCAACCCCTACCTCAATTTCCTATGCGGACAGACGCCACGCTAGACGACCTGAAAATCACCCCTGCTCAGGTGCATGCTATCATAAAAAACCTTGACACTTCAAAAGCATGTGGACCCGACCTCATCCCAGCTGTGCTATTAAAAAAGTGCTCAGCCGAAGTAGCTCCAGTTCTCTCCAAACTCTACAACAAATGCCTTAATGAATCTTGCTTTCCGAGCTGTTGGAAAACTGCTTCTGTAGTACCAGTATTCAAGAATTCTGGCGAAAGAACTGACCCATTAAATTATCGCCCTATTAGCCTCCTCCCACTTTTTGCCAAAATATTTGAGACCTTAATTAACCATGCTCTTCTTCTGACTGACCGTCAATATGGATTTAGACAAGCCCGTTCCACGGCAGACATCCTCACTGTAATCTCTGAACGCATATACCATTCACTGGACAAAGCGGGAGAGGGACGAGCGGTAGCTCTAGATATATCTAAGGCTTTTGACAGGGTATGGCATGAGGGTCTCCTCAGGAAGATTAGATCTTACAGTATCACTGGTAGAATACTTAACGTAATTAAATCCTTCTTAGATAAGAGAAAAATCCAGGTTGTCCTCGACGGTCGTACATCTAAACAATATGATATAAATGCGGGAGTGCCCCAAGGATCTATCCTGGGACCTCTGCTGTTCCTGATATTCATAAACGACCTCCCCGACAAGATTGCCTCTGAGATGGGGATATATGCTGATGACACCACACTCTATAGCAGGCACGACAGGAAAACAAACGAACATATATCTAAAGTAATGGCAGAAACACTAGAGGATGACCTCCAATCAGTAGTGGAATGGGGACAAAAATGGATGGTAACGTTCAATGCCACCAAGACAAAACTGGTTTCATTCAATAATTACAAGAAACCTTCTCTACCACCTATAGCAATGGCCAACGACTCTTTATCTGAGAGTACGTCTCTCAAGCTCCTTGGCCTAACGTTCACTGGAAACATGAGTTGGAACAGTTACATCGAGGGCATTGCCAGGGCCGCTGCAAGGAAGGTGGGCTCTCTCTACCGTGCTAGAAAACTTTTAACACCCGAAAGTATCCTGTACCTCTATAAGGCCACTATTCGCCCATGTATGGAGTATTGCTGTCATATTTGGGCCGGTGCCTCAGCTACTTGTCTCTCGCTCCTTGACAGGGTTCAAAAGAGAGTCGCAAATCTGATAGGCCCTAAACTGGCATCAAAACTTCAGCCTCTGTCCCATCGTCGAAACGTTGCATCCCTCTGCCTGTTCTACAAGTATTATAATGGTGAATGCTCTGAAGAACTGCAAGCACTTGTGCCCCCACGACGTGAACACCCTCGACAGACCCGACAAGCTGCAAAATCCCACCCCCACACTGTAGAGATCCCTAGATGTAAAAGATCCTTCTACTCCAGTAGTTTCTTCCCCAGAACTGCTAGACTTTGGAATTCCATTCCGGGTCACTGCTTCCCCAACTGTACTGACATGCATAAGTTCAAGTGCAACGTGAACCAACATCTCGCTGCCCTAATCCCTACATAGTACCCCAGTAGATGTTTCCCCTGATAGTAGCCCCCTACACCAAAGTGGCAATGTGCCTTGTTTGGGGTGAAAATGTAATTAAAAAAAAAATTTAAAAAAAAAAAAATTTTAAGTCAAAACAATTACTTTGTAAAAGATTTTCATGTAAAGAAGTATGATAATATAATGAAATTCATTTTTTTTTAATTTCCAATCCAATAATTTCTTTCTTTAGGTATTTTCGTTTGAAGAAATATTTAGTTTTACAAGACTACGTTTTGAATTCCTAAAGTCACAAAGTTCAACCATACACTGCAGATGGAATAATATAACATTCGTCCAGTTAATGACCATTTAACATGGTCTTGAAACACTCCAGAAATTGCTATCGAATTGAGAACTCTCGATGACTGAATGCAATGACTATACTTGATCGTTACACAGTTTTACATATAAAGCATTTTGCTTTATGTCTGCCTTGTTGGAAGACTTTTTCCCAACTCGACACAGTTAAGGGTTACTGTTAAATCCTAGTGAATCCAGTTGATATACCCAAAACTGTGATAAAACCTCCATATCAACTTTCAATTGCTTACAAGTCTTCCGGTTTATAAAATTCAGCTTCATGGATGAAGTAATGCTAAATTTTCATAATGTCAATAACTGTATAGATGACAATCTTGTGGCATGTGCCTCACCTGAAAAATATTTCAGTCATCTCTGCCCAACACCTTTCAGCAATAGCAGGTTAGAATTAGCTTTGGTAAATTCATTGTCAGTGCTTCACTTGTTTTCCTAGGCCATGTTATTAGCCCTGAAAAATATCTACTTTACCTGAAAAATTGAAATCAAATGAGATGTTCATTGTTCTAATTAGAAATTTAAAATTGAGATAACTTTAATAGTTGAGATCACATTTTTAAGATAATTTTATTGTTTCGTATATATGCAATTGCAACTGGGAAAAGAATGTTTATAATTGTTTTAATAGATAATTTCAGGTTAAGTTTTCATTAATGAATACAATACATCAGTAAAACAGTATAAACGGTTTTATACATCCAATTTGTTAATAAATTTGCGTAATTAACATACATGTTAAAATAAGCTTGGCCTTATAATAAAACGTGATTACTTGTTTTAAAAGTTAAAGTCACTTGAAGTATTATTTAGATTAATTAGACAATTGTTATCATCTTGAATGTTATGTGCACAATGGTTTAACTGATGTAATCTCCACCATTCTTGAGGTGTATAAGTCGCCATGTTAACTCTACACTTACAAGGTTTCATATTTTTGGTTCTAGTATAAAAGAAATTTACAAAAAAGATTATAAAGTCAATAAAGTTATCAAGCAAAACACCAGAGGGTATTATTTCCAATTTATTTATGACTAAAATTTTAATTAGATCCATTAACTAATTGTAAGTTTTTAAAAATCTAAATTTACAAAAGATTGCCAGTGAGACATAATGTTAAATCATGTGTTATCTATGTTTTAATTTGTAACAAGATGCAGTTTTTAAATTTTCATATAGATATTTTTGGATATATTATCTAGTGACTGATATGAGATAAGAGGAAAGTAGAAACAAAAAACTAGAAAAAATAAAAAATAAATAAAAAGGAAGAGGGATCTATGGATTAAATTAAAAGTTTATTTAAGTTAACATGCGAAAACAAGACACAGTTAAGGGGACATAACTCTTTACAGGTTATCTGGAATTATCTCCCTTGAGTATTAATGTATATTCACTAAAAAGAAGATTGAGAAAATTTCTAAGTATGAAAAAATTTCTGTGTTACTGTTCTTAAATTCAACCAAATTACAAATGTATATGTATTCACAGCAAATTATAATAAAGGTCCGCCCATGGTGTAAATTTTATACATTAAGTAATATTTCCCTTATTCTTATATCAGTTAAGTATGATTAGCGTGAGGTATTTATTTGAGGAAGGGATAATAGAGAGTCATCATCTACCGATTTACCTTACTTCAAATGTAGATTACTTTTTTAAAAAGTAAATCTGCACATCGGGTTCATAAATTATCTGACCTTATTTTTTACATTTACAGTTAAAGAGTGGGGGGAAATTATTGATAGTGTTTTCTGCTAGACGTGGGTTACTTGTGAAAGTTTGATGAGGAGAGACCATAGATTGGGGCTCAGTCGAGCACTTGCCATGAAAATAACAATAAAACAGAGATAAGCTCGCAACATCTCTTCTGTGAAAAAGAAGTTGCAGGGAAGAGGAAAGGACATCCTCTACGAAGCTACAAAGTCTATTTTGAACTCTATCAAAGCAGGATAAGTCCTTTCTAGAAGCTCTTGCCCAGATGTGGCAACAGTACTCCATTCTTGGACGTACCTGGCTCTTATATAGATAGAGAATTGCATCAGCAGTGAGATATCTACTGGATCGATTGAAGGATCTCACCATTTTTCCAGCGGTCTTGGCAACGGATTTAATGTATGTGTTCCATTTCAGATCAGGAGTAAAGGTCAAGCTCAGAAACTTGTCAAAACATGACGAGAGCCATTCATGTCAATTGATGACAGATGGGGATCAGAGCGTTGATGATGTAAAGATAAAAAAATGATTTTAGATGCATTAAAAGTAACAAGCCACCTCTTTTCCCATTGTACCACATGTTCAAGATCCATAGATAGTACTGTTATCAGCATAAATGTCTACAAATGATGTAAGGATGTGATTTGGAAGATCGTTAATGTAGATCAAGAAGAGAGTTAGGCTCAGAATGGACCCCTGATGGACCTGCATAAAACTATCAAAAGCTTCTTTTCTTTCTTTTTGATAAAACACATTAGTTCAAAGACATAAATAAAGGGGATGAAAAGCGCCATTTTTATTAAAAAAAAGTTTTATGAAACTCAATGGACAACAGTAAAACATGCAATGGTGGCGGTTTTTTGGGGTTTTTTTCTAATTAAAAAAAAATATCACAGTAACATTCATTGGGTGGATTTCTATCAGTATTTGTTTTATGTTTAAGTCATTATCTAAACTTCAAATATTTAGATGTTGTTTTTGTTTTGTTTTGTTTTTCAGCTAACGCCCGGTCGCCCGACACCGACACTATTTGTTTTTCAAATCGAATAAACGTTGTAAAGCGAATAAAACCACTTAAAACTTTTTCAGATAGGTAGAAGAGTAACTTATCTTATCTTTGATAACATTTATTTGTTATATTTTTTTTTTTTTTTACCATTTTGTACAATGTGTATTGTAAAACAAATCAGTTTTTTGTTTGCATGTAAAATTGGAACGTTCGCTAATTTGGGACACAAATATCTAAAATAAAAGGTGCGCCTCTGTTATAAAAAGAGAACGGCAAAAAGAAAGTAAATTCAATTAATACTTACTTTTTGTTTGTCAATTTGTTTTCAGAAAGAAACGATTATAAGATTAGAAAATATGACTAAGTTGATGGGTGGAAAGTTTTCATTCAAGATGGCGACCGAAAAGCTGGTTCGCAGAAAATGAAAATTAAATAAACCATTTTGAAACAGGACCAATCTCTGAATAATACGGGTAAAAAAAAATATATATATTATTTATTGCAATATTGTAATCTTTTAATCGAGAAAACAAGAGACGACAGGCAACACCTTCCTTGATTTAATACCGGTGTGTTTATTCACCTCCTCTTCAGGAGATTATGCACAATATCAGGTTTTAGCGGAATGAAAGTGTTTCTGCGGAAGTAATGCTGTCGATAGGAAAACAAATAGGTATCGGAGAAGAAACTGTGCTACACAAGTTACTTCACGCTCTACCAGCAACACTTTTCCTAGTTATTGCTTCACAAAAGGTGTTAAATTCTACAGAACTTGTAAAAGTAGCGGATAAACATGTCTTTGCTGCATAAACCATTAATGAAACATCATTCATCACTTAACAGAATACGAAAAAATATATTTATGAATAAAAGCATCATGTTTGTTTCGTTGGGACTAAGACCATATTTTCAGGAACAGAAAACTATTTCCCCCCCTGTGTAGAGAGCATATCTTTACTTTGCTGCACAGGCAAGGACGTACAAACCGTGGTGCAAATGGCCTAAGAAACAGATAAATGTTAACCAGCTCACGGTCACCTATCCTTACTCGGAAAACTAGCCTCGCAAACCATGAGTGTTCCCATAAGTTCTCCACTACTACAAATAGCTGATGATTAGGAAATTTGGTAAATGTTTATTTTAACTACAACGGAACACCGACTAATAAATTTTGTTTTTTGAGAGGTTTTCGGGGTCGCTGACAATGAATCTGATATTCAAACCCGCCGAAAATTTACCGTTTGCATGGTATTAACCTCTGGACCATCGCACTATTTTGCGCCACATCACCGTATTCGTTAACGTTACACATGAGCAGTTCTTATTGAAATGTATGTGCACATGCTTAGTCACGTAACCTTTCACAAGGCGCATGAATACATAAATGACAGGAAATATTTTTCATAAAATAAAAAAAAATAGTTTTCATCTCATTTATGTGAAAACAGTACTCCATACATGGGCGAATGGTGGCCTTATAGAGGCGAAGGATACTTTCAGACATAAGTAGCTTTCTAGCACAGTAGAGAGAGCCCACCTTCTTCATAGCAGCCTTGGCAATGCTCTCAATGTATCTATTCCAGTTCATGTTCCCTGTAAGCGTTAGGTCGAGGAGTTTAAAGGAAGTACTTTAAGGTAATATGAAAAACGGTAAATTAAACTGCAGAAGCACCTGTTATAGAACTTGTATAATTTTTAATTGAATACCCCTCCCCCGCCAAAGAAAAAAAAAAAAGAATGAAAAACATAAAAATGTTTTGCTTAGATTTTTGTGTAGTTCTGGTCTGAGTAGGTCCTCTCTGGTTGGAAGAAGTGTCTTTGTTCTTCTTAACATTAGCTTCTGCGCAGGTGATAAGTGACCCTTGGCTGGCGTATTCCTGTGATCCAGCATCGCTAGGTATGGATCAGCCTTATCTTCTATTGATTTCCGGAAAAGGTTCTTTGCCATCTTTACAGCAGATTCTACTTTTCCATTTGTCTTGCTATTGTAAGGACTGAGAGGTGTATGTGCAAAACTGCCACTTTCTTGCAAAGGTGGAGAATTCATAACTACTAAACTGTGGTCTATTATTAGTGACCACCTGATCTGGTATCCCATGTCGTGCAAAATGGTGCGCACTGGAAATAAAGGCCTCCATATTTTATATTTAAAACTAACAACACGCGTCTTTTCGTTTCGCTCTATTAACCAACCACACAACACGAGCAAACACAGCGTGACATGGTGACAGCGGCGAGATAAAGGGAAAAATAAAATAAAACAACGATAAAAGTAAGACGTTATATTTTTTTTTCTCTTTTCTTTTCGAATCAAAACTTCGTAAAACACACACACACATGCTCGTTGAAGCTCGCAACAACACTGCTACTACTATGGCTAATATATCGATACCAGTCCCATTCTCGACTGGGACTCGCCTAACACTGCAGAGTCATTCAAGATATTCCGACAACGTTTGGAACTTTATTTTACAGCGAAGGGAACTAAAGAAGAAGAGAAAGTGCCTATCATTGTACTCGCAACTGGCGAGGAAGGAATTCGTAGATACAACAGTTGGTCTATGTCAAACGAAGACCGGAGAGACGCCAACAAAATTTTCAACACATTTTTGGAGCAGCTGGAACCGGCAACCAACCACCGTATATGTAAGCTCGAACTCAGTAGATACCAACAAAAACCTACCGAGACGACAGACATATTTCTAAACAGGTGTCGCTTACAGGCGAAGAAATGCGATTTCACAGCCCATGAAATGAACGAACGTTTAGTAGAAATACTGATAGCCAACACACCCATACCGGACTTACAAAAAGAACTGTTGAACAAGCCGAAGGGCTACACAATAGAAGAGGCTGTGAAATTAGCACGCACATATGAGGCTTCAGCCGTGTATATAAACAAAATACACCAACTACATGGCCTGTCACAGATAGACACCATAAATCGCGGTGGTCGCGAACGCCAGGAAGGCAACAGAAATACCAGCAACTTGTGTAAAAATTGTGGACGGGACCACCGTTTTGGCAAGGAGCATTGCCTTGCCAAGAACGACATATGCAGCTCCTGCGAGAAAATGGGCCATTGGGCCAAATTGTGCTTCTCAGCGAGACTCAGACCCAGGAAACAAGAAAAACCCTGGCACAAAAGCCGCAGCCAGCCAAGGCACAGACAACGTGGAACAGGCTGAAAAGTCGACAGCGTTGCTGAACATGACGACCGAGCCACAACAAAACTACATGCGGCGATGGAGCACCTCACATTCAGCACTATTAACAGTGAACATCCACTGCACAAACAAAAAACAACACAAAATGAAGCGTTTGTCAATATCAACGTTATATTGACAGACCACCCAGGTACGCACAGCCTCAAACTGAAGGTAGATGACACGGGTGCACAGGCAAACACACTACCTTTACGCATATTCTGCAGTATGTGCCTCTCCGCCATAAACGAAGATGGAAACCCAATACCTGGATCACTAAACCCAACGAAATGCGTACTGACAGCATACAACAACACTGAAATAAAATGCTATGGCACCACAAACATCAGGTGCAAATACAAGGACTCTTCATGGCTCAACACGCAATTTTATGTGGTCAACACTCCAGGACCAGCTATACTGGGCCTGCCAACATCTGTAGCCCTCAACGTTGTGACAATGAACTGTGCCATATCCGTTCAGTAACCACCTATCAACAGCATAGATGATCTGATGCGTTTATACCCCGACAGATTCGACCGCATTGGTGAGTTCAAGAAAACGCAACCACTACATGAAGAGAAACTTGAAGTGCGGAGACAAGAAGAAGAACGACAACGGCTTGAAGAAGAACGGATCCGGGCTGAAGAAATTCAGAAACAAGAAGAATTACATCGGCAGGAAGAGTTAAGGCGTCAAGAAGAATTACGCCGCCAGGAAGAATTACGACAACAGGAAGAATTACGAAGACAAGAAGAATTACGGAAACAGCAAGAACAGCAGCGGAAACAGCAGCAGGAGCAAGAAGCCCGTCAGCAGCAGCAACAACAACTTCTTTTGCAGCAGCAACAGCAACAACAACAGCAACAGCAACAACAACAAGCAACCAATTCATCTGCACAGCAGGCGAAGATATGGGCCAACAATAAAGTAACTGTGTCGAAATAAGCTGCAAAATCGTTGCTTGAAATCCAACAGGAACAGGCAAAACAATTGGAAGAGGAGAAGAAAAAGAAAAAAAATAACAACGCCCAATCTCAACAACCAACACCGAAAGTCTCTATGCCATTGTCGGCTGCCGCATGGGGTCGTACTTCTCCTGTGTTATCAACCTCTCCTACCTCCGGCTGGAGCTGTAAGTCATCTCCCTGGCAAGTGCAGGCAAGCAGCAAATCAAATGCCAGTTCAACATGGGAAGTTCAAAAGAATAATAAAAAGCAGTCAGTCTCATCTCCTACCAAAAATAGCAACGCAACGATTGATACAAACAGTGTTCCCAGTCTGACTGCAACAACGTCTCAAAACACAAAAACAAAATCATCCAAAAACAAACATAAAACGGATGGTGTGCTAAAATTGTTTCAGTCATCCAATTCAAATGATGATTTTATCCATTGGTCCGAATCTCTGCTTAAGAACCTCAAAGTTAACCTTGATGTTCCAACCTTTGTGGCCTTTCTTCAAGAAGTCGATTCCCAGAAAGAGGTTATTGACTACGTACATTCTTACCTGGGAGAGAGCAAAGTTGTTGCTGAATTCACCCGCCAATTTTTAGAAAAACGAACTACACTAAAGAAAAGTGGTCAACAAACGAAACCAACCAGCAACAAGAAAACAACCACCAAGATCAGGATCAAATATATGATGCTTTTAAACAAAGGCAACACAAGCAAAAGAAATATTTTGACCAGCATACGCTCAAGGAAGACCTACCACCTTTATATCCTGGCCAGAGGGTAAGAGCACAAACCCCTACACACGGAAACTGGGACTTAGCAACCGTAGCTTCTCAAGCAGATGGTCCCCGATCATATCTCCTACAAACTGCAAACGGATATATGATACGGAGAAACCGGCAGCATATTAGGAGGGTCAACACCACCACAAACGCCAAAGCATGTAACATTTGCAGAACCACCTGCATGTACAACTCAGTCTCCACAAAGAGACTCCCAACAATACACTCGCAGTGGCAGGATGGTACGACCACCATCAAAAATGAACTTGTGAACATTTTCTAGAGAAGTATAGCAAGCAATTCATGGGACAGAATAATCCCCTGCTTCGCTGTAGCTATTCAGGCAGTCTACCCTGAATTAGCCCTTACCTTTTATCATATATTGAATATGCTCAGTATCATAATCTTCATATTGGTAAAGGGGGGATGTAACGATGTTATCGTTTCGTTTCGTTACAATCCTAGTTTTGTAACAACATTATCATTTCGTTTCATGACAATCCTTGTTTTGTAACAACCACGCATGCGCACTGGAAATAAAGGCCTCCATGTTTTATATTTAAAACTAACAACACGCGTCTTTTCGTTTCTCTCTATTAACCAACCACACAACACGAGCAAACACAGCGTGACAGCCATCCTTCCATAATTACTTGCTGTAACATCTGCATACATCTATCTTTTGTGGCTGAGCGCAATTCGAGCAACCTTTCCTCTGTCACTGGAATATATTCTGTTTCCTGGACATCATCATCATCATCGATATATTCATTGCTCACTCCATGAATGTATGCCCTTGATAATGTGTCTGCTAGGAACATCTTCTTACCAGGATGGTATAGAACAATCACATTGTAAACTTGCAACCGCATTAACATATTTTGCAGTCGCTTTGGGCATTTCCCCAATTCCTTTTTCATTATTGCTTCTAATGGTTTATGATCAGTCAGTACTGTAACCTGTTGACCAAATGTGTATTTGTGAAACCGTTTACAGGCATAAACCACTACCAATAGTTCTTTCTCCATCTGTGCATATCGGGTTTTTGTGTCTGTAAGTGCTCGGCTAATATATGCTTAGGGTTGTTCTTCTTGCTAATATATGCTAAGTGTTGTTTTTCTTGTAGCAATGCAGCCCCATTCCTTTCTCATTTGCATCACATTGAACGACCAATGATTTGTTGAGGTCATAGTATCTCAATACTGGCGCTTCACTCACCAACCTTTTGATTTTCTCAAAAGCTTCTTCATGGATCTGAGACCATGTCCATGGCACATCCGCCTTTGTTAAGTTGCAAATTGGAGCCATCACGTCAGAGATGTGGGGCAGAAACTTTGCCAAATAATTCACGAATCCTCCCAATCGTTGCACTCCCTTAATGCCTGTTGACCGTGGCATATCTTTTATGACTTTTATTTTCTCAGGATCTGGAAGTAAACACTCACTGGTTATCCTGTGACCCAGGAATGATACAGATGTTTGCCATAAATTCATTTTCTCAGCATTCAATCACATCCCACGATCACGACATCTTTGCAACAGCCTTCTGAGTTTTCTATCATGGTCCTCTGTTGCTTCTTCCACCGTTTTAATAATCACGACCACCAGAAGATCGTCTGCTTTGTTGATGATTCTTTTCAAATCGGCTACATTATTACATTGTTCTCTTTGAAATATTTCCGGGGCTGGAGCAATTCCAAAATGGTAAACCCTTCCATCGAAACTGACCTTATGGAGTGGCAAAAGTGGTCAAGCGACTGCTGGCTTCATCTAACTTCAGGTGCAAACATCCATCCGTTAGATCAAGAGTTGAGAAAACTTTGCTATCAGCAAGTTCTGGGAGGAGATCGTCCAGTACCCGTAACTGGAAATGCACTCGTTTAAGAGCCTTATTTAATTGTCTGAGGTCAATACATATCCGTAACTTCCCATTTTTTTATTACCAGTGATAAGGCACTTACCCATGGTGTTAGTTCGTACACTGGTTCAATTACCTTCTTTTTGACCAGTCTTTCTAATTCGGCTTTCACTTTTACCTTGATAGCCACTGGTATTCTTCGAGCCGCTGCAACATGTGGTGTTACGTTGGAGTTCACCTCCAGATGAACCTCTCCAAGTAACGTACCCAATTCTTCCTGGAATACATCCTGAAATTCGGATACGATGATCTCCGAGTGCTGGTTGCTGTCTTTTTGAGATATGTTTGCAACCCTCTTAAATTTGTCCTTGTTCACACTAATGAGTGCCATTTGCTGGATGGGATTCGCTCTAAGTATTGGATGGAAGTCTTCCTTTACAATGACAAACTTCACTGCATACTTGAGTCCGGTTTTTGGGTTTATCATTTTTACCCGACGTCCTCCTAACGGTTTCATTTGTGACCCATTCCACATGACAAGGGTCTTATTGGACTGCTCAAGTGTTTTTCCCGCCATATGTTTCTCGTTCAGGATGTTCACCGAGACTCCACTATCTAAGACAGTAAACGACCAAGTTCTCTCCAATTCTCTCTCCTCTGATCTTGAGCACGTAGTACAATGGGGAAAGGAGTGGCTGGTTACTTTTAATCCATCTAAAACCAAGCTTCTCTCTTTACATCATCAACATTCTAATCCACATTTGTCATCAATTGAAATGAATGGCTCTCGTCTTCAGGAGGCCTCAAGTTTTGACAAGCTTCTGGGCTTGACCATTACTCCTGATCTTAAATGGAACACGTATATCAAATCTGTTGCCAAGGCCGCTGGAAAAATGGTGGGATCTTTCTATCGATCCAGTAGATATCTCACTGCTGATGCTATTCTCTATCTATATAAGAGCCAGGTACGTCCAAGGATGGAATACTGTTGCCACATCTGGGCAGGATCTGCTAGAAAGGACTTGTCCTGCCTTGATAGAGTTCAAAATAGACTTCGTAGCCTCGTAGGAGATGTCCTTTTCTCCTCCTTGCAACCTCTATCTCACAGAAGAGATGTTGCGAGTTTGTCTCTGATGTATCGTTATTTTCATGGAAAGTGTTCAACTGAGCTTCAATCTATGGTCCCCCCTCGCCAAACTTTCACAAGAAACACTCGTCTAGCTGTAAACACTATCAATAATTTCCCCCACTCTTTATCTGTGCCTAAACCTAAACGTAGATTCCATGAACAAAGCTTCTTTCTTAGAACTGCACGCCTGTGGAATTGTCTTCCGTTTTTCTGCTTTCCGGCTGACTACAATATGGTTGTGTTCAAGTCTAAAGTAAATAAGTTCTTGATGAGCCGTTCCATATAAGTTATTAAATTTACCAAATTTTCATTACTAATGATTACTATATTGACCAATTTCTACTGTACACTCTTTAACCCTTATCCTTGAGTGGCCTCTGGGCCTTGATAATGTGGTGATGCCTTTGTAAATAAAAAAAAAAGCTGAAAAACAACCGGCTTTCCTTTGACCATCATTCCTGCCTTTATCACTTCAGGTTTGATGGAATTGATTACTTCTTTCATGGTCACACTGTCCATGTGTCCATAGTCTGAACCATCACTACTGCTATCGTTATCATCTTGTTTTCCAACAAACCGAATATTCTTTTTTCTTGATTTGCATCTTTTTGCAAAGTGGTGCTTTCCATTGCATTTGAAACACGTCTTCCCAAAAGCTGGACAAAATTCTTTTCCGGGTTCATATCGCAATGCACACGTCCTAACCCTCTGTTACTTTCTGTGGTTGTTAGCCTTCCCTTAGGTTTCAAGTCCACTCTGTTAATTGCTCCGGGTCTCAGAATTCTAGACTGCAGCATTGCCATTTCCGATAGTTTTCATATGTCTATGCATCTCTGTAAGTCCAACTGTCTCATTTTAAGCAGTTCTGCTTGGGTATGGGGGTTGTGTACTCCAAGAATTATCTGGTCTCGTAGTATGGAAGAGATGCAATTCTCACAGAAATTGTATGTCTTTATCAACGTACGGAGTGCCGTGATAAATGCTTCCACTGTTTCACCTTCTCCGTTTTCTTGTGCGGAAGATATATCGTTCGTATGTCTCATTAATTTCTCCAATGGCATACTTATCGAATGCTTGGAGAATTTCATTGGGTGTTTTCTCTTCTTCCGGAGTCAGAAATTGAAACCCATAATATACTTTTAACGCTTCGTCTCCAGGTGTATGCAGCAACATCACCGTTTGGTATGGTACTGGCTGTCTTGCTAGATACGTGATGATAGCCTAGTTATTCCATCTTAATTTAAACAGCTTCCAGTTTGCTGACAGATTATTTTCCATACACATGTTATGATGTTATGATTTAGATCTCGTTTTGACTTGGGGACGCCGTCATACTGTCTGCCACGTGTCACCGTGACGACCACCACTCAAGTTTCATGATTCCTGACCGCTTTGAGGAGAAACTGACTACGTAGGGATTCACGCTACGATCGCTACCATGGCACCAAAGTCGAGGCACATGATCATGGTTACCTCCACAAAATTACGGGCAAAACGCTTAGATGCCTTACACACCATAGCGAAAACAACAACCCAAAAGAAACACAGTTTTCTCGACATGGAGGCAATTTCTTCATCACTAACCGTTTGTCTACAACTACGTCCGCGTGCTTGCTATATTTAGCGAAGCCAAGGAAAAGACAGCAGAAGGACCACCAGCCTCGCCATCACCACAACGCTACGGCTGTCGCGACCAATGCTACTACTACTACAACGAAGGCTTCGGCGCGCCTTCTAACAACAACAACTATCGCTATTGACACACGATTATAACCAGCACTACCATTACCAACGAAGGCTTCGTCGCGCCTTCTAACAACAACAACTATCGCTATTGACACACGATTATAACCAGCACTGCTGCTACTACCATTACCAACGAAGGCTTCGTCGCGCCTTCTAACAACAACAACTATCGCTATTGACACACGATGATACCACAACACTGCGCAACACCAAACCCACTGGCACTCGCGGCCATTTTCAGATGCGCAGGGATGATGAACACAATCAGGATGCTGAGATCTGCCAAAACTACATGAAAGGCTATGCATGCTTCCATGGACGCAACTGTCGGTACCGGCACCCACCTCGTGCCCAGGCATATATCGCAACAGACGACAAGGATATGCCACCGGAAGATACTCTCCCCACTACCATGGCCGAGGATTTTCAATACGGACCAGGCGAGATGTGATGGCTCACCCCGTGGTCCAACAGACTCACCATCACATATTTAACTTTCATCAACACTCGGCGCAGAAGTCACCTTTCGTCAACACACATTTCATGATCGAGGGAGCTACGTTCTCGGACATATCTATGTTGGACTCAGGCTGCTCCACTTGCATTATGCCAGTGTCTCGAATACCTGAAGAGGTCAGACGTCGAATAACGCCATCCAACGTGCATGTGAGAGGCATAAACGGCAGCATCCATATCCTTGGCGAACTTAATTGTGGCATCGCCATCGGCAACCACGATTCACCCAGGTTCGACGGGATCAACATGCTGATAACATCCGCTATATCTCCAATCCTGATCGGCCAAAGCATCCTTGGTCACAGCACACTAGACTCCTACACAATCGACCACCAAAAATCAACGATCGAATTCAGACGCACGCTCGCGTCCACTCCGATAACTCACACGGCAGCAATACTACCAGCTCTTACACAGAAGATACCAGCTGATGATACCACATTTGGAGCCCACACCATCGATCATTCCACTAGACTCACACAGCCCAGCCCCAAGACACTAAATGAAAAACTACACTGGCTACAGAGTAATGTGGGTGTGGCATTGCCCAACCATCCAAACCGCGACGAACTGGAGGCCACAGCAGACTTAATCATCCGCTTCGCCGACATCATGGGTACCGAAAAGGGAGAAAAGGGTACCTTCATCAGACCAGTTCGAATACCAACCAATGGCCAATCCCGCTGTCAGAAGCAACACCCAATCGCCCAGGCTCTCGAGGCTGACGTCGATGCTGAAATCATGCACATGGCCGCCAGAGAGATCATCAAACCATGCAAGGACCCCAAGGGTTTTAATAGCCCTGTATTTGCCGTTCGCAAGAAGAACGGGGCAATCCGGGTAGTTGCCAACTTCAAAGCAACACTCAACAAGGTCCTAGTCGATCTCGACCCCTACCCCATACCTACGATTGACCACCTGTTCCACAGAATCGGCGAAGGAAATAAATATTTTGCATCCCTTGATCTTCACAGTGGCTATTGGCAGATCGCTATCGACGAGCGTGATCGACACAAAACTGCATTCACATGGAAGGGCAAATGCTACCAATACACACGACTCGCCTTTGGTCTCACATCTGCCGGACAAATCTTCTCCCGCTGCATAGCTGAAGCCTTGGCCACTGTTACATCTCGCACCAACATATCCTCGTACATTGACGACAACCTAGTCCACGCCAAAACATTTGAAGGATACATACTGGCACTGGAGCAACTATTCACCGCCCTACGTAAATTTGGACTAAAATTGAATCCGGATAAATGTACCTTCCTCGCGAACGAAGCAAAATTCCTCGGTCGCATCGTAAATAGCAAGGGTTTCAAGGCCGACCCCGAATACGTCCGCGCCATCATGGAAATGAAGCCTCCAACAACAAAAAAGGAACTGCAAGGCCTCATAGGTCGTTTAGTGTGGATACGGCAATTCCTGGAGACACGGGTACAGGAACAAATCAGGTCGGACACATTTTCCAGCATCATGACCCCCATCCATGAACTGAATAGGGCTGGCAAACCATTTGCATCGACTGAGCAGGCGGACAAGGCCTTTAATAAGATAAAGAAACGACTGTCCTCACCTCCTGTCATTTCATTCCCTGATTTTGATCAACTCTTCACGCTCACCACTGATGCGAGTGACACCGCATGTGGGGCCATCCTAATGCAAGAAGATGACAGGGGAAAGAAGAAGATCATAGCAGTCGCTTCACACATATTTAACACCACGGAACAAAACTGGTCCACAACTGAACGCGAGGCATACGCAATAAAGTGGGCCATAGCAAAATTCGACTACTTCCTACACAGCCGCCCCTTCGTCATCTTCACCGACCACAGATCACTAACCTATCTGGATCAGCGGGTATTCAACAATGCCAAAATCCGCAGATGGCAGGAAGAGATCGCATGTTATAAATTCGTCCTGGAATTTGTGGAGGGCGAATCCAATGTCTGGGCCGACATGCTCAGCAGAAGTCATGGCCAAAGAAAAAATAATACACCAGCTGACGCCAACCCTGCAGGCAAAACATTCCGAATCCAGGGTTCGGACCTACGTATTTACATCCCATCCTGGTGTATGGACGAAATTGATGGATCAATGCTCATCCCCGAAGCACACACACCTCAGAACACCCGCCACCACAAGAATATTGTGGATGCGTTCTTTGCCTATCACTCTTCATCGACCATCCCCACAAAATACAATTGTGACCATATCAATATCGCTGCTGAGCAATGCACAGACAACACACTGTCGAGAATCATCAAAACCCTCCAGACGAATAACTCCAGCAAAAACTGTAACATCGACCCCGATGACCATCGGGCCCCCATACTCAACAAATACATCCACCAGTTCTACCTGGAGCCCGGCACATCTGTCTTGATGATTAGGGACAACAATCATTCCCCAAAACTGGTCGTACCATACAAACTCCGTCCCAAGTACCTGCATCAGGCCCATGACTGCATCAATCATTCAGGTATCGCCCGCATGCGCGAACATCTATCCGGCTACTGGTGGGAATGCAAGGACCATGACATCAGGACGTATGTCAACTCCTGCGAAACATGTGCCAAGCGGAAGGGTAACTATGGCAAACGTAAGGTCTGGCCCACCGGGCACTGCAAACGTGGAGAAAGACCGTTCGAAATCATCTACATTGATTTCGTCACGATGCCAATTTCAAAGGGGAAACGCTACATCCTAACCATGCTGGACAGTTTCAGTAGACACCTTACGGCTGTGCCGTGTTCCAGAGATCGTGCGATCGATGCTGCCCGTGGAATTTACAGTTTCTTCCTTCGACACCGGGAAATACCACGCATTGTTTCATCCGATCGCGGAACCCACTTCACGGGGGAGGTATACAGGATCTTTTGCCAACTCACATCAATCACGCAGGAATTACATTGTGCCTGGCGACCACAAAGCTCAGGTAACATTGAACGACAGCATCGCACGATGAAAAACGCCATATACATGCTGTGCGAAGATAGAGACTGTGAGTGGACCGACGTCCTCGAATCCGTCATCTCATCAATGAATGCTACCATCAACAGTGCCACTGGAGCGTCACCACACTATATAATCACTGGTCGGCAGCCCAACATTGGTTTGCCAAGATTACCCGACAACAGTATCACAAACCCCAGCCCCACGGCTTACGGCATGCAGGTCAATGCCCTGTTAAGACAAGTTCATCGACACGTCGCGCTGGCCAACAATGAAGCTGACCACGCCCAAGACCCAAATTTAGACAAGGACATGAATAAGGAACCAATACAAGTCGGTGACAAGGTACTAATCCACCGGCCTCAATCAGCTATTGCTCACGCATCTCACCTACCCTGGATCGGTACCTTCGAAGTGGCCAAGACCAACAGCATGGTGATCCAGATAAAAAATGATGATGGCCAGAGTGAATGGGTTCACCGGGCACATGTCCGCCGATTAATACCACGTCCAAAACATTTGTCCCCCAATCTACCTCCTCTACCCTACCCAACTCGTCAATCTACCGAAGAGACAACGCTTCCACCCAAGGCAGGGGCACACAGAGCGTTGCAGGACCCCAGATACGTAGAAACCCCTCGACTACCGTCCGGATACAGATCGGACCTGATTCGGAATCGGTCAACACGAGGCCAGCTTCCTAAACGGTTTAAGGATTTCATCATGGGTTGATTCCATTCACACATGCAACTATGACCGCACTGGACAATTCAAGCCAAAATGAGATCTGGGGGAGCTGTTATGATGTTATGATTTAGATCTCGTTTTGACTTGGGGACGCCGTCATACTGTCTGCCACGTGTCACCGTGACGACCACCACTCAAGTTTCATGATTCCTGACCGCTTTGAGGAGAAACTGACTACGTAGGGATTCACGCTACGATCGCTACAATGGCACCAAAGTCGAGGCACATGATCATGGTTACCTCCACAAAATTACGGGCAAAACGCTTAGATGTCTTACACACCGTAGCGAAAACAACAACCCAAAAGAAACACAGTTTTCTCGACATGGAGGCAATTTCTTCATCACTAACCGTTTGTCTACAACTACGTCCGCGTGCTTGCTATATTTAGCGAAGCCAAGGAAAAGACAGCAGAAGGACCACCAGCCTCGCCATCACCACAACGCTACGGCTGTCGCGACCAATGCTACTACTACTACAACGAAGGCTTCGGCGCGCCTTCTAACAACAACAACTATCGCTATTGACACACGATTATAACCAGCACTACCATTACCAACGAAGGCTTCGTCGCGCCTTCTAACAACAACAACTATCGCTATTGACACACGATTATAACCAGCACTGCTGCTACTACCATTACCAACGAAGGCTACGTCGCGCCTTCTATCAACAACAACTATCGCTATTGACACACGATTATAACCAGCACTGCTGCTACTACCATTACCAACGAAGGCTTCGTCGCGCCTTCTAACAACAACAACTATCGCTATTGACACACGATTATAACCAGACCAGCACTGCTGCTACTACTATTACAAACGAAGGTTTCGTCGTGCCTTATAACCACAATAACAACAACTAACAACAATCTGCCATCTTCACCCCAAGGACAGCTCGTTATTATTCTGTGTTATTTATTAGAAAATAAATTGTTGAGTTCGTTCAAATCTTAATCCTGTGTTGTCTATTCTTTTTGCTTGTCACCATACGCTTCATAACATAACACACAGGGGTTATGGGGTTCGTATCCCCGCCACTGGTCTATTTATCTCTTCCATGTTAAGTTCGGACACTTTTTTCTCAATACAATCTTGTGTTTTACGGCCGATTAAATTGGTTTAAACTTCTTTTTTCAGATTAATTAAACGCAAATAGATCACAATAACCTGATAAAGTAAAACAAACTTTTGTGTGTGTGTGTGTGTGTGTGTGTGTGTGTGTGTGTGTGTGTGTGTGTGTGTGCAACATTACTTATCTTCGTTTATTTTTCTTACAATACATTTTCCATTTTGTATTCTTCCTTGGAACTCTGTTCATCCGACCGACCGCTGCCAACATGTTTCATTATTTTTGCATGCGGATTCCCATTAATGAAAACAACACAAAACGCGTACACTTGGTTTACTGGCATCTTATTTTATTCTCGTGCCATTATCTACAATACAAGTCTGTCACCGCCAAGGGACGTTACTTTAGCGGTGTAACCTGAGATTAGTTCCTCATGCAACAAATGTCACACTCAGTGTCTCTTTTTACTGCTTATGGAGAGAAAACAAAATGCTATGTACAAGCAAGCCTAGAAATTGGAATACCAAGTTTAAGAAGATCCTTTTTTATGTTTTTTTTTTAACGTTCGTGATCGCTGATATCACCAATCCACTTCTTGGATTTGATTTAAAAAAAAATAAATTTGGCTAAACAATTGATTGCAGTTATACAACCAGTTATGGCCTCTTAATTGTTCCTAAAAAGAATTTTAAATTAACTAGAGTATCTCTAGTTAATGTGGTCATCAACAAACTGTAACTACTTTTATTTATTCGATCCAGTCTGGATAAACATCCGGAAATTATTTATTCACACATTAACACCAATAAAGATTACCACAAAATCAACATAGGAAGCTACTCGTTAATTTTAGCAAAGTTCAACTATCTGCTGAAAAACTAAAAGCGACCATAGCAGAATTTAAAAATCTCCAAAACAAAAGATTACCGGGTATTACATAGCATAATAAAAAGCGATAGATATACCATCCCCAACATACATTCGCTTACCACAAAACTCGCAAATAAGCAACAGTTTACTAAAATAGCTTTAATTTCAGCATACCAACAAATCAAAATGCACCCAGATGATATTCCGAAAACAACCATTATTTCTCCACCTTTTCTTGGTGAATTTATGCCGTTTGGATTTTAGAATTAATCTGCAACATTTCAAAGTTATGAGGACAAAATTTTTAGAGATATAGACTGTTTTTATATACATAGATGATATAATTTTCAGTAAAGACAAAGTTTCTGACAAGAAAGATACATGGTGGAACAATCAAATTGTCACGCTAGAAAAGACGACATGATTCCATTTTCGTTTGATGAAAACCGGTTTTCTTTTTTGTTGCAGACCATCTACTAGTTGGCCAGCTGTGTACAAAACCCAAGAGCGATAGGAGCCTTCTATTATGCTTGAAAGTGACACAATGTTCAACAAGCAAGATCAGAGATGCGCCGCTGTACAGCTTATGCTCTCTACCAATTCAAGTTATTACAATAGGTACATTGCCAGCATCCTTAAAATGCATTGCCGGATTGCCACAAATAACAGAGAGTTGCCCAGGGTGATGAAAACAAAGTTTTCCAGTCACCGTTATGGTCTTTGGTGTGGTTTCAAGTGAGGGCTACATTATGCCACCTCACATCTTTGAAGTCGGCTTGAAAGTCAACATCAAAGTCTACCTGGATATGCTAAAAAGTGTGGTGATCCCCTGGTGGAATCAGGTGGCCACTAGCAAACCCTTGGTGTGGCATCAGGATTTGGCGCTGACCCACAAGTCCAAAGAGACCCAAGCTTTTCATCAGGAGTGTTACGACTTTGTACTCTTCTCTTACTGGGTCCTCTCTTCCCCCGATCTGAACCCACTGAACTACTTCATTTGGTCACGTCGAAAACATCACCAACATGACTTCCCACAACACCAAAGCCAGCCAGATTGCTGCCATCTGCCAAGTATTCGCCAAGTTCTTGTCAGCACTTGTGGAAGAAGCATGCTCCAGTTCCAGGCCCGTATCGAGGCAGTAATTTAGGCTGAAAGCGGCTACATTGAATAGATTTCAGCTCTACTACATAATCAAGTCACCTGAATGTCGTGATAATACATACTTTGGAAGCATTGATAAACAGACTCGAAGGTGGTGTAAAATGCGTTCTTTATTGTCTAGTAGTAAACGTTGCACTGAGAAACAATGACGGACGAGATTCATACGTCACGGGCCAAGGGGCATAACTCTAAGCGACTAATAGTCTCTTAGCCTATATTATGACATCCCTTCCCTTCCATATATATGTATATAGTCCAAGGGCGATATTTAGCCTTTATCTGATTAAGGGATAACATAGTCTCTAATATATTATTTAGCTTGTCTCCATTGTTCTGGGGTAATGGTATTGTCTCTTTTTTTTAGGATAGTGTAACCTATAAGTTCAGTTTCTGAGGAGCATTCACTCGTCTCCGAGATCTTCTTAATTCGGGGGTGAGTTTCTCAGTTCGGGTGTGAGGCGTGCCGCTGGAGTGTTGTTCGGTGGTCGGCTGTTCGATTTGTTTAGGGGGGGACCTTCCTTCTGGGTGGGATCCGGTGGAGAGTCGCTGGGGCGAGGTTGGTCGGATCTATTTGCGGTTGTTGGTCTCCTCCCAGCTGGTCTGAGGAACTGCCTGTTCCTTCTATAGGTGTTACCGTTCTCAGATTCAACTATGTAGGATCTGGGTGTCACGCTGGAGCGCTGAATTTTTCCAGGCTCCCATATCTTTGCTTTTTCCTGCTGGACATAGACATTCTGTCCTGCATGTAGGTGGGAGTGGTGTCTGTTATGTTTCCTGTCATAGCAGACCTTAGAATGATCTTTCTGTTTCTGTATGGCTGTCCTAGTCTGCTCATCGCCAAGTTGTTGCTTGGATACTAGGGGTGTCCGTATTTTTCGTCCGTTGAGTAACTCTGCCGGGGACTTAATGTCTGATGACAGTGGGGTGGCTCTGTAAGCCATCATTGCTAGGTAGCTGTCTTGACCAGTTTCCCCTGCCTTCGTCAAAATTTTCTTGCATGTTCCCACCATTCTTTCGGCGAATCCGTTAGACTTGGGGTAATGTGGGGACGATGTCCTGTGTTGGAAGCTGTACGTCCTGGCGAAATCCTTGAAATCTTTACTTGTAAATTGTGGACCATTGTCCGAGTACAAGATTTCCGGCACTCCTTGTTCCTCAAATATCGTCTTAATACTTCTAATAACGGATATTGATGAGGCGGACGGAAGGCGTCGTACGAAGGGGTTTCGGCTGTACTGATCTGCCACAAGCAGATATTCTTTCCCTGCCAATGTGAACAAGTCTGTGCTGACGTACTGCCAGGGGTACGTAGGGGTTTCGTGCTGGAGTATTGATTCGGGCGGGATACTGGCTTGGTATTTCTGGCATGTGTGGCACTCTCGGACTATATCTTCTATGTCCTTATTTAACCCTATCCAGTACACCGCTGAACGCGCTCGTAACCTCGTTCTCTCTACTCCTTGGTGTGAAGCATGCAGCTCTTCCAGTATGCCTCTTTGCAACGAGGCTGGGATAATGATTCTCTGGCTCTTGAGTAGAATTCCATCCTGGACCCCAATCTCATCTCTGAAATTCCAGAATGGCAGGAGAATTCCTGGGCAGTCAGCCCGGTTGGAAGGCCAGCCGGTCAATACCATGCTTACAAGTTGCTTTAGGAGTGGATCCTGGGATGTTTCCACTCTTATATCTTCAACTCTCGTCGGCGCAAAGTTGAGGTATGAGATCATGCTATGGACGTTGAGATCGATCCCTTCAATGTGCCCACTGGGTCTGGGTGCTACTCGTGACAAGCAGTCTGCAATTGGAACTGTTTTTCCTGGGGTATATTTTACAGTAAAATCATATCCCTCGACCTTCAATAACATTCTAGCCAGTCTTGGGGGTGCTTGTGCTAGATTTTTCAATGCTATCGACTCCAATGGCTTGTGATCCGTATGAATTGTCGTTTTGTGGCCCCAAACGTAACTGTGAAATTTCTCCAGGCCAAAGACGATAGCCAACATCTCCCTCTCTATGTTTGAGTAGCGTGTTTCTGGTCCGGAAAGTGCTTTGCTCGCGATGCTACTGGTCTGTCGTTTTGTAGCAGAGCCGCGCCTATACCTATTGAAGACGCATCTACTTGTAGAACTATTGGTTCTTTAGGGTCGAAGTATCGGAGTGTCGTATGATTTCCGATCTCTTTTTTGATTTCTTCGAATGCCTGTTGCTCCTGTGAAGACCATGTGAAGTCATTCTTCTTCGATGTTAACTCACGTAGGGGTTTTGTCAGTGTCGCGAGTCGTGGAGAGAATTTGTTCAAGTAGTTCACCAGGCCTAGGAAGCTGGTGAGCTGTTTTGCATCCTCGGGGGGTTGCATCTGTGTGATCGCCTCTATTTTCCGGGGATCTGGCTTGACACCGTCTCTTGAGATTATGTGGCCGTAGAAAGGGATTTCGGAGGTTTTCACCACAAATTTCTCTGAATTAAACCTGCAGTTTCTTTCCCTTGCTCTAAACATTAGCTGCCTCAGTGCCTTGTCATGGTCACTGCCGTCTTCCTCGAATCCGTACACTACTATGTCGTCGCATATGGATAGGGCATTTTCGAGGTCTCCGAAGTTTTCCTGCATGGCTCTTTGGAACTCATCTTGGGCAGATTTGACTCCCATGGGGTACCTGTTGTACATGTATCTGCCATGTGGGGTAATGAATGTTGTGAGACGTCTCGACTTTTCGTCCAGTTTCAAATGCCAGTAGCCGGACTTGATATCGACTTTTGTGAACCATCTAGCGTTGTCTAGTTCCGCAGTGATGTCTTCGAATGTCGGAGTCGCATAGTGTGGTCTGTGCACTGCTTTATTTAAGTCTCAGGGGTCGAGGCATAGCCTGACCGATCCGTTCCTTTTAGTGGTACAGACGAATGAGTTTACCCAGGGCGTTGGGTCCTTTACAGGGGAAATTATTCCCTGGGCCTCTAAGGAGTCCAACTCCAATTTCAACTTTCCTTTTAGGGATATTGGGACTCGACGTGGTGGGTGGACAACTGGTGGTACTTAGGGGTTTAAATGGATGGTGTGTTCACCTGGCAGACAACCAATGGAGTCGAATACGTCTGGAAATTCCTCAATGATTTTCCTCCTTTCTCCAAGGTTTCCCATCGTACATGGTTCCTGCACGGGGACCGGTTTCATGTCGTGCGGGGGAGTAGGCCGGGATGCTTTGTCCGTCACATGAGTTGTGTCCGTTTTTATAGCCAAGTTAAGGGTGACTAGCCCTAATTCTCTTGATGTTTGGAGTCCTATTAGTATAGGGTCTCTTGATTTCACCACGTGAAAGGTCGCTTTAACGAACTTGTCGCGGGATCTGACCCCTAAACGACAGGTCCCTTCTTGGTCTATCGTTGAGCCTCCAAACGCAATTAGCCTTATAGCTGATTTTTCCAGTGGTACTCCTTTCAGTTCCTTGAATACCTGTTTAGGTAACAGGTTGCTCATTGCACCTGTGTCGATTTTCGCGTCAACCTCTATTTGGGCTTTGCTGTTGCCTATCTTCAGTTTTGTGAAAGCTTCTGTGGTCGCTAACGGTAATTCCTTTACTGTGTGAAAGTACAGCTCCTCTGTGGAACTGTCGTCGTTGCTACCCATATGTGCTGCTGCCATGTGGATTTTATTCTTATTATATTTCCTCTGTGGCTGGAATGACTGTCTGCGTGTGTGCCCCTCGTCTCCCATTTTAGAGTGGCAAACTTTAGCAAAGTGTCCCTTTTTATTGCATTTTAGGCAGTATTTGCCTTTAGCTGGGCATTTATATTGATGGTGTTTTGTGCCACAATTACCACATGTGGTAGGTCCACTGGGCTGTCTGGCTCTAACTGCGAGTGTAGAGCTGTCTTCTACTGCTGTTGTACGTAATGCTTCCATTTGTTTACACGTGGCTTCTTCTGTCTCGACGATTCCGAGTGCTTTCTCGATCGTGAGATCGCTTCCTTCTCTTATTAGGGACTTTTGTGCAGACTGTAAATAAATACCGAATATGAATAGGTCCAACACAATGGTCTCTTCCACCGTCCGACCGTATTCACACTGTTTGGCTGTCCGACGCAGCCGACTTAGAAATGCGTGTGCCGATTCATCCGCGTTTTGTTTACATTTTAGTAGGTTGTGTCTAGCTACACGAAAGTTCGATCGCGGATTCGCATATTCCTTAAAAAATTGGATATATTTATCCAATGTCCTTTCTTCTCCCTGTCGAAAGGGAAAAGTGTCACTTATTTCCTGGCCCTCGATACCAGACCATATTAGCAAGTAATTTAACTTTGTGTCTGAATCTACGTCTTTCATTGGGCCGTCGAAATATAAATGAACTTGCCTGATAAATCGGTCCATTGATTTGGCCAAATTTGAAGTGTTCCAATCGATTGTTGGAGGTGGTAGTTGCGAATATGTATTCATCGTCGATTGCAAGAAAAATACCGACACCACGTGTGTTTTTGTATTATTTTTTTTTAGATCCCGAAAATGTTCGTTTTTTTTTTGTTTTTGTTTTTTTTTAGGGTAATATTGTTACTATTCCTTTAATTCTTTAGAGGATCCCACTTCAGACACCATGTCGTGATAATACATACTTTGGAAGCATTGATAAACAGACTCGAAGGTGGTGTAAAATGCGTTCTTTATTGTCTAGTAGTAAACGTTGCACTGAGAAACAATGGCGGACGAGATTCATACGTCACGGGCCAAGGGGCATAACTCTAAGCGACTAATAGTCTCTTAGCCTATATTATGACACTGAATTGATTTTTTTTTTAAATAAAGCCGTAGTGTTGTTTTCATTAGGACGACACTTTTATTATTTCATTCTGTACACAGTCTTTTCAAATTTTCACCAGATGTATTTTAATAATAGACAAGTTTTTCTTTTCTTCCTGATTCTGTCATCTGACAAGATAGACAAAGGCGCTGTGGCTTGTGTAAATCATGTTTTGCATTACTTTCGCCATATTCACCTCTAATGTCATCATCAAAAATAGTGAAGTGTGATGCAGGCCTCTTTGTTCGGGCGCTCCTGCAGAGTGAAGTGGAGACAGCAGTTTCCTCTATGGGAAAATGATGCTCAAGACTGTTTGAGTGGCCTATCATTATTGTCATCGTTGTAAGGTAGTGTATCATCGTCATCATCAGAAGTTTCCAAGCTACTAGTGTTAGAAACATTGTCTATCGATAGTGACATTGGCCTATTCAGTTTTTCACTTTCTTCTAATGATCCACTAGTGGTATCAAATGGTATGCAAGCTTCTGGACAAAGACACAAATACTATATATGATAAGAGATTCCATCAACTATGACCGAGTGTGTAGTGTTGATTCCAGTCAACCGGCCTATCCTAGACACTCCAACTTGATACTCGCCATAGGAATATTGTGGTCATGTTGAAATTTTGTGGTCATGGAGTCAACATCTTGTATGTAGACATCGTAGGTATATATGGCGTTGGATGGCGCTGCAGATATTGGAACACTGTCTTTTGGTGTGACGTTATACCAGTAAACTGCTTCTGGTATGCAATATTGTTTCTTAGCTGCAACCGTTTCCACACTTCTGTGGCTTCTGTCAATCACACCATTTCCTCCTGGTTTGTAGGCACATTGTAATTGGAAAGGGACACCCCAATCTCGCAGGAACTGCTGAAAGTGCTTGCTGGTAAATGCGGTGCCATTATCCATTAATATTGCGATTGGTGGGCATCGCTCGTAAAATATGGATTCTAACTAGTATACAATGCTTGGTAACTCTTGCCAACGTAGAGACCTCCATATTGCAAAGACCACAACCAATGAGTGTAAGATAATGGCCGCTGCTATAATGAGTGATCGTCCCCAACATCAAGCCTCCCTTTGCACTAGTGTACAGGATCGATAGACTGACACACCTCACATGTTTTAACCATTCGCACATCAACTTTCGACACAGTTGGGTCTTTTCGTTTGGCAAAGTAAAATGCGTTTTATGCTGGAGTGTCCACTCTGATGATGATGATGATGATGATGATGATGATGATGATGATGTGGTGTGCAATTTGTTTAATGTTCAACTGCTGTGGTACTTTTTACTTGTTGATCAGCTTTATTGTCGCCTGACTTGACTAATGTTATATCTACTGTTAGCGCGTGCTGAGCCATCTTTGTAGCAGCTGTAGAAATGAGATGTAGACAAACGGTGCATGTTTGCCATCATGTCGGGAGTCGCCAAAATGTAAAAATGGAAAGACATTAAATCTCTTTCTAACATTTAAAAGCAACTTTTTTGGCCATATTCTTTAGTAAGAATAAGTAAACGAGTTAGTCGTGGAAAGAGTTTCTGTGTAGAGACGTTGATGATTATACAGGCCTGTCAAAAGAGAGGAATTCATATATGCTTGTGTATGAAGTAGTGGAAACGTGCGTCACGAAAGATTAGAGGCAGTACTGTAGGAAGATAAAGAAAGTTTGTATGTGTACTACATGTGGAGATAGCGATGTTGGCTTGTTTGTATTCATGGTTTCCCAGGGCCAAGGGGTCCGAGTGAAGTCGCGTTCCAACAGAGGGGTGCACAGTCAACCAGTGCTTGGAAAAGAGAGAGTGTGTTGCTGGTGAAACAGTTTTATAAACCTGGTCAAGTGACTGAGGGCTGGCTTCTGATTGGACAAACCAGAAATATTCTCCTCGCAAAATTATCACAAAAAATTCTTTTCATAGAAAAGCAACAATTTTTGTTTCGTCTGCCATTAGTGATTGTTCCTGGTTCTGGCCCTGCACTTCTTGTTAGAAACTGGTTACGAGTAGTGCAAGTCAGCTGGAAACGCATCCATCAGCTGAAAGCAGTAAATGCTACACCTGCAATTGAAGACATTATTGCAAAATACTCCGATGTTTTCAAGGATGAATTGGGCGCACTGAAGGGTTTCACAGCAAAACTTAATGTTGACCCGAAAACAAAGCCTATATTCTGCAAGGCTCGACACGTGCCCTTTGCATTGCGTGAAAAGGTTGACAAGGAGCTGGATCGACTAGAGTCTCTGGGTATTATCGAACCAGTACAATACTCAGAATGGGCTGCTCCTATAGTAGCAGTTGTCAAAACTGACCAAACAATACGGTTGTGTGGAGATTATAAGACTACAATAAACAAATGTTCGAATCTCGACCAGTACCCTATCCCCAGGATTGATGATTTGTATGCAAAATTGGTGCAGGGAAAGAAATTCACCAAGCTTGACTTGAGATCAGTGTTCCTGCAGGTTCCATTAGAGGAAAACTCAAAGCAGTACCTTACAATCAATACACCACGAGGTCTCTACAGGTTCAACTGCCTCAGTTTTGG
Source organism: Euprymna scolopes (assembly GCF_053919585.1). Taxonomy (NCBI): domain Eukaryota; kingdom Metazoa; phylum Mollusca; class Cephalopoda; order Sepiida; family Sepiolidae; genus Euprymna; species Euprymna scolopes. Next base: position 585,090 of record NC_136493.1, read on the forward strand.
AGTAAACTTAGCTCCTGGTATCTATCAACGCTGTATGGACAATTTGTTGGCAAATGAATCACATGTTGTATGCTATCAGGACGACATACTAATTACAGGATCATCAGACGCAGAACACTTGAGCACCCTTGACCGAGTGTTAGGGAAACTCTCAAAATCTGGTCTCCGCGTTCGTCTGGACAAGTGCAAGTTCATGGCACCCTCCGTAACCTACTTCGGTCATTGGATTGACTCCGAAGGCCTTCACTCTACAGCAGAAAAGATCCGTGCCATCCGGGATGCACCAGCCCCACGCAATGTGACCGAACTTAAGGCTTTCTTGGGCTTATTCCAGTTCTACGCTAGGTACGTCCCCAACGTCGCATCTACTGCAGAAAGGTGTCTCTTGGATGTGGGGCACCTCCCAATTAACAGCTTTTCAGCGAGCCAAAGATGCATTGCAGACCACAAATGTCCTGGTTCACTATGACCCGAAGTAGGAGGTGGTACTGACCTGTGACGCCAGTCAATATGGTGTCGGAGCTGTTTTGTCGCACATCTTTGCCAACAGTTCAGAGAAACCTGTTGCTTTTGCTTCGAGAACAATGTCACCAGCTGAGAAAAATTATAGTCAGTTGGATAAGGAGGGACTGAGTATTATCTTTGGGGTTAAAAAGTTTAATCACTACTTATTTGGACGTGCGTTCCGTATCATTACGGATCATAAGCCACTTATCAGCCTCTTTAGCCCAACAAAGCCAACATTGGACACCCTGCCACCAAGAATAATACGTTGGTCACTGTTGATGAGTGCTTACGATTACACGATAGAATATAGGCCTGGTTCACACATCGTCACTGCCGACGCAATGAGTCGTCTTCCCCTGCAGGGAGCGTTAGATGTCCCAACACCAGGCTGCATTATACATCTCATGGATCACCTGGACAATTCCACCGTTGACTCAGCTGACATTTGTGCTCATACACGCAAAGACCCCATCCTCTCTAAGGTTGTTCAAGCCACACAACATGGAGGGTGCAATCTCCCACATGATGCTCCGTATTTACCATTTCACACTCGTAAAAACGAACTAAGTGTTGAAAGGGGGTGCCTGCTGTGGGGTTCACGAGTGGTAATTCCCCACCATCTCAGGCAGAGAGTGTTGGACGAGCTTCCCCAATGCCACCCTGGCATAGTCAAGATGAAGGCCCTCGCCCGGACCTATGTATGGTGGCCTGGGATAGATGCTGACATCGAAAAAAAGGTGAACAACTGTTACCCTTGTCAGTGCTCCAGAAGCCTACCTGTTAAGGCACCACTACACCCCTGGGAATGACCAGCTGAACCTTGGCAGCGGGTTCACGTTGATTATGCTAATTACAATGGCCAATACCTGCTTGTCATTACGGATGCACACTTAAAATGGGTTGATGTCTATACCACCAGTGCAGCTACTTCAGCCACTACAATTGAAAGGTTGAGGCGCTGTTTTGCTACTCATGATCTCCCACACATTGTTGTCAGTGATAATGGCCCATGCTTCACCAGTTCAGAATTTGCAGAGTTCATGAAACGGAATGGTATCAGACACAAATTTGTCAGTCCACATCATCAGGCATCAAATGGTCTAGCCGAACGCTCAGTTGGGCTGGTTAAAAACGGTATTAAAAAATGTCGGGAGTAACTCTGGAAACAAAGATATCCCGTTTTCTGCTGACATACCGGACAACGCTTCACACAACAACAGGATCTACCCCGGAAGAGTTGTTGATGAAGCGAAGATTGCACACCAATCTGGATCGTATGAAGCCTGCCACCTCAAGTGTTGTATGTAACAACCAAGAATGTCAAAAGTTTCACCATGACAAATCTGCCCAGATGCGTTCATTTGATGAAGACCAAGCAGTATTTGCACAGAACTTTGGTTCCGGATCCATGTGGTTGGCTGGTCACATTCTGGAAAGAGTATCTCCTTTATCCTTTCTAATCAGATTGCAGGATGGCCGGTGAGTTCGCCGTCATCAGGATCACATCAGGTCTCGCCGTTGTATCACCGAGCCAGCACCTCAATCCCCAAGTGAAAACAATCCAGAACACATTTTCACGGAACTAAACATGCCTCCAGATATGGCAACAGAAATTATGAGCAGCCAGATAGAGAAGTGAGTAAGCATACCCCACTAGCCCTGCCACGACAATCGGGCCGTACAATAAGGCCACCGAATCGTTTTAGTCCGGATTGACTAAAGATTGAGCAATTACCTTTTACTTTTTCTTAACTTAAAAAAAAGGGGGGCAATGGTCACATACTGAGGCAGAATAATCCTCGACCACAAAAGGGTCACAAGGGCAGTCTACCCTGACATTTTTCCATGATAAATGGACCTTTCTTTTTTTGGAGGAGATGTAATGTACGTAGGTACACAGGGGATGATAACAGGGGGAACACCGGCAAACGAGCGGTGCAGAAGGAGACAGCATGTAGATACTTGCCGTGGGCTCTCGGCTGAATAAAGTCTTAAAACAAACTCGGCGTTTGCGCTCTCAGTGAGAAACACCACAATGCCCTCTCAACATAAATATCTAAACAAACCTGACAAGCAACAAAATCCTAACCTTGCTCTTAAGAGGTCCCTAGATGCTATAGAAAGCCTTCTACTTTTAAGAGCTCTTCCCTTGCTCTGCTACATTTTTGTGCAAAAGGTCATAGAAACAAGCGTCCAAGGGTGGCATGTACACCTTGTAAAAAGTCACCAACGCTCAAACTCGTAACCTGACCGATAAGAAACGAAAAGGTGACATATGTAAATTAAGACGCAGTCCAATTCGAGCACATAAAATAATGAATATGAGGCAACAGACGTTTTTGTTGACTCAGTGTCGCTTGGGTGTTGTGTTCGGTTAATTTGTGTGTCAGTGTGAAGAAAGAAAGAAAGATTTTCTTTTAACGTCGAAAAGGAAAAGAAAAAGGATTGTCATTTTTTGTGTGTGTGTGTGTGTGTGTGCCGAGAACATTCCAAGCTGAAGAAAAACTCACTTTTTGGCACGAAAATTTAGCAGCATTCGGTAGTACAAAGAAAAACTTTAATTTCAACCCTAGAATTTTGAAATTCTATATCTTACATGCAGAAATTTAAATGTAATGTGAGGACAAATTTTACTACCCTTACTGCAAACATGGTCTCAAATAGTAGTAAAAGTAGCAATATGCTTTGTTTGGGGTAAATACAATTTTTTAAAATATACATTTTTATCGTTAATTTCACATAGATAGTTATTGAAATAGTTGCGATAACTAATCCCTTTTCATCCGTTTCTGCTACCCATCTTGAGATTCACACAGGGATGAGAATCGGATCAAGGCACAAATAGCTTTCTCGTCTACTGTCAGCAAACATACAACATGTTTTAGAACGTTCACTTTCTCGTTGGGTCTACTTTTCTAAAGAAATATATTCTCTTGTGTTATTTTTAAGAAATCTACTTCTTCCTTTGTATTTTTCAATGTGACTTGTTAATAAAATTAATAACATCAGTATAAAGAACACTTTACTTTCACTCTTGGCTGACAGTTGTTAATTTCTCATATCTGTGTGATATTAAACCACAGGTTTTTGTATCAACGGTAAACTCTTTTACTGGTCCGACAGTGATAAAAACAGTTTGTAAGAGCCAGCAATGAAAACGAATGATACTATGCCGCCAAGAAGGCTACAGCCACCACTATTGAATGATTGGCTTGCGATGGTGGTGCTACAGCTTAACTTGACGACTTGTAAATTTCTACTTTCCTTCTCAGTTGTTCGGTTTCCATAAAAATATATGCATATTTAAGGTGTGTATTTAATTAAACAGCAACAAGTACTTTAGCAACTACAGTATGAAAAAATGCTATTCTTAAATGGTTCACAATAACACACATGAAAATAGCGAGGAATGGAAAAAATATGAAAGTTGTGGGAGTTGAATACTCTCAGCCTAACTCGATTATCGCCCTTTAACCCAGAAGAGCGACCTAGCTACGTCACTTCCTGTTCCTCAATATTCACCCTCTTTTCCGCTGAACGCTCGACCAGTCAAGATGTGACGAACCACCGCTCCGGTGGCAATGGTCCACCACAATTCTCCTGGCTACCGCCAGCCTCTCGCAAGTAATGTTACTCTTAATGACCTCTTATTCTTCCTATCATTTCTATCACCCTTTTCTGTATATTTATGCAAATAAATTGCATTTGTTTCGTTGATATATAACGGTATATTTTCGTCTTCATTATGCGACCTTTCGTCTTTTCAATTTCTCTACCACCAAATACAACCATTTCACCATTATATACATGGGGACGGGATCGTCTAAAACACGGCAGACCGTCCTGTCCCCAACAGATTGGTAGACTCCCGACGTGATCTTTTTCAAAATGGTGACCTAACGAACGCCGAACAATCTTCGTTCCCAAAAACTTTTAAAACGTCCTCACCTGAAAGGTCAAATTTTCCTGTTGCCTTCATTCATAATCAGTTTGTTCAACAAACTATTTTCCGAGGACCAGTTCTTGTTTACCTCAGCCGAGAAACACTTTGCACGAAGAGATATGATTACACACATGTAACGAGCACATGTAACGAATGAACATCACACTATAGCACAGACGTAACTCCAGTGACATGCATCCACTGCTACAACGAACGAAAATTACTTCCAACAACTTTAATAGCAATTTCAACGTGTTTTCAACGTATTTTCAACGCCAGCTTTTATATATGAATTCTGCTGTGGACGACGAAGTCTCAAAACATTCCGTCACACACGCGTTTTACCTACTTTAAACCTTCTTCACTTTACCGAAATATTTTTCTTGCCATGTGCTAAATAAAAAAAAATATTTCAGCTTTCAATTTCATCATGGAGAACATGTGGCAACAAGCCCACTGCAAAACTCAAATAGCAACTCTCACGCTATTTCAACTTCAGTTTTCCACAATTATGGAAAGGAAAAGCGACAACAAGTCTCTCCAGCGTCATGTTACGCACATCAAGCCTCTCCATGGCATATCAACCCTTTCCAGCAACACCTCACAGGATATCAACCTTTTTTAGCAACAAACGCGACAACCAACACAAAGATGTTCACCAAACACTGTACACTCCTGGATTTCACAACGATTCACCTCACCTCACTGAAGTTCTCTAGCTAACATGAGTAAGCTGCAACATGCACACTGATACACTCATCCTGGACGTTCAGACCGTACCGACTCACTGAGTACGCCCGAGCACCTGAACAACGTTGACACCGCTCTCTACGGACGGACAAATTTCCTCGCAGACTCACTTGTGACCATAAGCGTGTAGTCGACGCATTCGCGAGCAACGCGAACCAACTTCAACCCATCGTGCTGACCCTTGCGCACGCTTCATAGACTCCACGGCAATACAGTCTATGACTGCAACACTTGCACTCAAACTCATAACGTCATTCTTTGGACCATCCGACAGTTGTACAAGTTTGAACATTTTTTCCTGATATTCTTTAACGTCGCAACTCTATCCTTACACCCTGCTACTTAATAAATAAATAAAAAATCTCTCTCATTCTCTATACAGTGGACACACACGCAAACATATATATGCATGCCTTTTCTCCAATTTTCTTTTCTCTAGCTTCCAGCTAACTAGGAAGGGAGTATTATGGGAGTTGAATACTCTCAGCCTAACTCGATTATCGCCCTTTAACTCAGAAGAGCGACCTAGCTACGTCACTTCCTGTTCCTCAATATTCACCCTCTTTTCCGCTGAACGCTCGACCAGTCAAGATGTGACGAACCACCGCTCCGGTGGCAATGGTCCACCACAATGCTCCTGGCTACCGCCAGCCTCTCGCAAGTAATGTTACTCTTAATGAACTCTTATTCTTCCTATCATTTCTATCACCCTTTTCTGTATATTTATGCAAATAAATTGCATTTATTTCGTTGATATATAACGGTATATTTTCATCTTCATTATGCGACCTTTCGCCTTTTCAATTTCTCTACCACCAAATATATTCATTTCACCATCATACACATGGGGACGGGATCGTCTAAAACACGGCAGACCGTTCTGTCCCCAACAAAGTTAATATCAAAACCTTAAGTTTTCAAAAATCACGTGTTACAATATAAATAAGTGAATGCAATTATTGGGCACCAAAAATCAAAGGTTGACATTTTTATTTGAAACACAAATTGTAGAAAGTCAAAAGCAAAAGAGAAAGTGGGGCGGACATATTAGTTTTTTTTAAGTGTTTCAATGTTTATTGAAGTTAAAATATGCTTAATTTTGTTCCATTAATATTGAATTCATATCTTGATTCTATTAATTTTCGATAAATTCCCTATATTATAATAGCTTTAAACCATTAACACCCATTTTACCTTCTTATTTAACTAAAGATCGAACTGATTATGTGCGTGTTATCGAGTTTTATATTAATGTTTTCCTTCTTTGTTTTACCTTCTGTTTCTGTACATTCTATCAAATCTTCATTCGTTAATGCGACTAAAATTGTAAGATTCCAAGCGAACTATTCACTTCAATATCTTGTCTTAAGTATTATATTTAATTATTTGGTGACAATTATCATTGTGCACCAAAAATCTAAATTCGACATTTATATTTGGAACGCAAATGGAAGAAAGTTGCTCAACTAAACATTCACAGGAAATATGAACTGGAATAAGAAGATTGAACACATTGGTATGTCTGCTGTAAAAAATGTGTGCTCTCCCTACTAGTCTAATTTTGCATAGATACTGGATATTTTGAAAAGATAAGCGAAATCTGTATATATGACATTAAAAATTATAATTCCAATTTAAGTCAATTATTAATTTACAGATTGATTTGTAAATGTTGTTGCATGTGTAGATGTGTTTGTTCAAGGAGGAAATGCATGTTTGTAGGTGTTCTTTGATTCTGAAATGTGTGGGCTTTACCATGCTAGCGATATAGAATCAGTTTCGTGTTGTGTACTGTATTTTTTTCATGGGTAAGTTTGTTAGTGTTGTAATTAGAGTTACATGTTGTTGATTGTTCTGAACCTCTTTATGTTTCGATTTGCGAATCTATTTGTTGAAGTGTGGCAGCTTCAACAATCGTGTATTTGAAACAACGTGTTCTGTCGGTCGCTGGGTTTTCAATGATTGGTGTGTAATGCTAAAATTCATTTCAATATCTTTAGAGAAGATAGATAAAACCTGCATCATATAGACTTATGTCATCATCTTAACTGGCCTACAGCTTAAGGTGATTCAAGAGTAGGTGTTGGGCTCTTTTTTTTGTCTTGTTAGTAGCACTGGTGTATGTTTTAGGCACTTTGGCATTTATTCAGTAGTTTATTTTGCAGATTGTCTCTCCTGTATGTGTTTGCTTGTAACTAACTATATCGACTTTATTTTTAAAAGTAAACCCACATATTTCATAAGTATATGGGTTCTCTATATAAAGTATTTCATGTTTTCAGAAGCAATATATTTCACATGGTTTCTCTATTTTAGTTTATAGTTTACTTGAGTTTAAATTCTCAGGCATCAAGGGGTTCCATTCTCAGACTAGTTCTCCTTAACCTCTCAAAACCTGAGTTGATAAAATAAAAAATACTAAACTGCTGCTATGGAGTTTACCTGAAATGTTAAGTACTTTCATATAAGGTTGTCTTAAAAAACTTTTGTATAGAACCACTAAAGAATATTGTGTCTCTTGAGCAATTCATACATTCAAATGTGTTCGCATATGCTGTAATAAAGTCTTATTCTGTTTAAATGAAGAACCACATAATTCACAAGAATATTTTTTCTCTCCTGTATGTTTTTGCATATGTTGCAAGATATGATCTTTGCGTGTAAAAGAAAGGCCACATATTTCACAGGAATGTGGTTTCTCTCCAGTATGTGTTCGCACATGACGCAACAAATGATGCTTCTGCGCAAAAGAAGAAGCACAAACCTCACATGAATATGGTTTTTCTCCTGTATGTGTTTTCATATGTCGCAACATTGCCTGTTTCAATGAAAAAGAGGAACCACATACTTCACAAGAATATGGTTTTTGCCCAGTATGTATTTGCATATGTTTTATCATATTGGATTTTATTGAAAATGAAGAGTTACATATTTCACAAGAATATGGTTTCTCTCCAGTATGAGTTCGCATATGCTTCACCATATTTGATTTACTTGAACACGAACAGCCACATATTTTACAAGAATATGGATTATCTACAAAGTGCGTTCGCTTGTGTCCAACCAGACTGGATTTCTGTGTAAAAGAAGAGCCACATAGTTCACAAGAATATGGTTTTTCTCCTGTATGTGTTCGCATATGTCTGAACATATGTTCCTTGCATGTAAAAGAGGAGCCACAGATTTCACAAGAATATGTTTTTTTTCTAGAGTGTATTCTCATATGCCACAACATATGGTTCTGTTGTTTAAATGAGGAACCACAAACTTTACAAGAATATGGTTTCTCTCCTGTATGTGTTTGCAAATGGCACAACATATTTGATTTCTCTGAAAATGAAGAACCACAATTATGTTTCTCTCCAGCATCAGATTTTAATTTCGTTTGCAAAGTCCAAATATTTGTGGATTTTTTAGTACATATTTTTCTAGATTTTTCCATATTTAGAAAACAAACATTCAGAATGGATTTTCAGTATTTGGTTTAAATGTAGATTATTGGAAAATATTTTAACAGAGCTTTTTGAAGCCATATTAAAATATAATTTCAGTTTTCACTATTTCCTATTGAACTACCATTTCAATAGCAGAATGTTTTAGTTTTTTCAACTGAATTTTTATATTCCATGCATGACTTAGTATAATGTACCCTACTTGCAATAGATTATTGAGTTACTTTTCTCTTGAATAAGACTGAGGAAAAAGAAATACATGTAAACTTTACAATAACAATTTTTCTCAATATATTATCACAATATGAAAGTTGATTAAAAATATTTGATACATTTCACAAAAATCGTTTAAGCAGTTTAGATCAATATATTTTTAAAACATTTTTTGAAGAGATTTTCATATTCAAGTTGCCAAAAGAATGACGATCCATTCAAATCCAACAATGCATTTGTTTGTGTTTTTGTTTTGATTGCTGGAGATTCTGCAAATATACAAAAAGATACATTTCATAAAAAGATAATAAAGTTTAGTGGTCGAAAATGTTAGCAAGAGCAGGGAAAATTACTCTCCTGTGATAAAACGCCCTGAAAATTAGTACAAGCCTGTTTTTGTGTAGCCTATAAGGTCCCATGCAGATGAAAATGAAAAAAAATGGTTGCTGATTCTTTTTATATGTGCGATCTTGACACCTCATATGCAAATGAGATGCTTCCAGTTTAAATAAAAAGCCTGATTTTTTCGGAGATTTAGATAACTTAGATTTAAATGTGAGAGTAGCAAGTTTTGAGAGAAGTGTGTCGAGTTTCAGAGTCGAGAGTTTAAGATAGCAGAGCATCGAGTGTAGGAGTAGTGAATTTTGGCAACAAGGAATCGATTTTTGAAATAGCAAGTTTTGACAGTGGAGTGTCGAGTTTTGGAGTAGCGCATTTTGGAAATAATGTACTGAATTTAACTACAAGCAATTTCGGCATGAAGAAATCATGAATAATTATTGAAATTGGGAAAAAATGTGATACCACCTTTTAGTGGAGGTGATGTGGTTGTATAGATCAAAGACATACAATTAGTAACTCAGCCACAAAAAGTGCTAAACCCTCTTTTCTATATGGAGATGTGCTGCCTCTCTACCTTGAGATGAGCAAGGAAGACCAATTAGATGCAGAACAAATAGAACTGAGACTAGTGACGGCATTCACCAAAGGACCTTCTGACACATATGAAAAGCTTAAACAATTCAAGTGAACAGGAAATGTTGGAAATATTTTATTTGCACACTTAAGAGCGACCAAAAAAAGTCGGTCTCAGTCTTTATAAAAAGAACTTTCAAAAACATATTGGTGTTAATTGCTTAAACAATAAAAAGGAAGGATAACTACGCTCTGCTAGCAGAGTAACTCACCTCTACTAAATAACTTTCTGAAAAACAAAAAAAACCCTTCCAAAACAACCGTTTTCTGGAATACTGACCAAGTATCTCTTTTATTGTATCCTTTTTAATTATAGATGATTGAATGCAATATTTGACTTTGTTCGGTTTATTTACAATTTATCAAAAAAAAGAATGATTGTTCTCAAGGAAAAAGAGTTTTTTTCCTTTACTAAATAAGTCGGAAATTAACCCTCCAAACAATTCCCAACATAATTTTAAAACAAATGACGTATAATTAAAAAAAAAAACGGCACATAATTCAAAATATTATTTTAAAAAATGCAAAATGTTTTGAAAACGATAACATTTTGTAAGTCGTGCCGATTGTGAATGGTTTGTTTTCCTACTCCTCAATTTAACCAGTGGGAGAGGACTAACCAAACAAAATCTTTACAACTCTCACCAAATTCACATTTATTTTGCATGTAAATCCTTCTTCATTGATTTAGCAATTTTAATGTAAAGGACGTTGAGAAAATATTGCGAGGAATATTAATGTATCATGTTATAGACAAATACATAATGGAAAACGTTTTCAAGAACATTAAACCTGGGGATATTAAAGCATTCATCTCGAGGATATAAAAAAATTAGGAAATGGCTAATAAGAAAGATTATAACATGGAAGTTCTTACATGTCTTCTTGGAGAACAAGATGCTCATAGAATTACTATAGTCCAGATATGAGAAAAACTACTCTCTTTAAAGCGAAATAGAACTACCCATAAAAGAAAAATAACCATGTACCTTAATAGCCTAAAAGAAATGCATGATTACAACTTCCTTGTGTAAAAAACAATTAAGAGCCATTGACTATGAAGTATCCAAAGTTAATTATTTGAATGAAACCTAAACAGGTGCATATTTTTTGAAAATCTTTATATTGAATATTTGTGAATTCTTGTGATAGCAATTTCAAATGGGTCCTAAACTTGAAGTTGTTAAGAAAGCCACCATGGACAAACCTGCCACCCACAGAAACCAAAGCTGTCACCAAATACACCAACACCCTCTAAACCATTCATAAAATGAATTTATGACGACTTAAAATAAAATTCCGTTTAAAGACTATTCTAATTTTTTCAGTTTCACAAGTGAAATATTTGCTTTATGCACACTGCTACTGTGAATGTGGTGAAAATCCATTAAAGAGAACAAGGTAGGAATATTTACTAAAATAAATGGAAATATTCTGTCCTTAAGGTAATCCTCAAATGGAAGTATCTACCAATAAGGCTGTCGAGAATGATTCTGATGAAGGACCTAAGGATAAAGCACCCCAATCAAAGGAAAGGCTATGCCTGGAGATGCTCTAATCCAGGATGTAGAACATAGATTGCATTGTGGGAGGGGACGTATTTCTCCCGATCCTGTCTTTCAATTGTACAAATTATAAAATTCATATATGTCATAGCCCTCTAAAGGATTGCAAAGAAATATAGAATGCCAAAATAAAATAACATGCATTGCAAAGTATGCAATGTGGGTTATTAATCATAGCCAACAAATGCCCTAGGTTGCTCCATCGGATATCGACTGACACCTTATAGCTTAGTCTTCCACTATTTATTGAGACTTGAATAGTCTATTAGTAGGTAACATAGATTAGTTCCTTCATAACAGCCCCCCTCCCAAGCTGATAACTCCGAGTGGTGCATCAGTATTTTTTTTGTCTTTGGATGGACCATGAACAGCTCAGTGATTTTCCTTTTCCTGCCTGAATGTTGTGGTTTTGGTGTGATTTGGGGAGGCTCAATATCAAATGTGTCGTAGACGGTTTCACTAAATTCTACTTCTTGGGAGATTCATTGTTCAGGGTGAATTTTTTTTTTTTTACCTTGCCATTTTCTCATGTATTGTGAGAATTTAATGAAACAATTGATTATTTGCATGAGTAGAATCTGCCACGATTAAGGATCAATAAACCTCACCTAGGACCCCACTTGTGATAATCTATCAGACAAGGGGAGATGTTGTCCCAGGGGTTTCCACTAATGTTGTTAACCTGATGAACTGTTTTGAAAAGATGTTGGGTAAAATGGTCAGGTAGTTCTTCCATATTGTGGAAACAGTTTGAGTGCTATTATTTTGCTGCACATATTTTTGAGTAACGTTGAATCTTGGTAAATAATGTTCCAATACTGTGAAAAATAGATTTGTGATTGGTACCTGTTGCAGTGTAGCTGAAGCTTTCGTATCTGGTAAAAAAAAAAATCGCCTGTCGTTGCATAGACATTTACAACTGGGTCAGTTGGTGAAAGTGACATTACTTTACAACTAGCGATAGAGTATCTTGCCTGATTTTAGCTTCTTGGTTTGTGGCCAGGCGCATTTCTCATTAGGGTAGAGCTACTTCTGTTCAGTCTATAACATATATATATATATATATATATATATATATATATATATATATATATATATATATATATCGGTTTGTTTGTGCCTTCTGTTTGGCTTTTCATGGCCTAGAACAAGTTTCCTTTTAATTTGTTTTTCATGGCATGAGTGTCTGTTGTACTTTTTATTTCCATTTTGCAAAAATTATTGATTGACCGGTTCCATAATTTAAACTTATGAATCCAGTCCGATCCAAGTAGGTTAGTCGTATTTCTTTAATACATAAGATTTTAATTTATTCGTCGTTCTCAATGTGATGTTCGCTAAAAATTCACCTTTGAAGGTAATTTGTGCACTGTTAATGGCCTTTGCTGTTTTGCATGTTCTCGGCATTGTGGGTTTATTCAATTTCTTCTAGGTATTCAAATTTACTATTGAAAGGTCTGAACTCGAATCAAGTTGAATTTTTATTTTTTATCATGAATTTCTATAGTCACATATTTTCTCAACCCTTTGTTATTTTCAGTCTCCACCAAACACACTCGGGTTTTGTATTTAATTTTATTTCAGCAATAAGAACTTTTGTGTCCTATTTTTTACATATTAAACATTTTCCTAATAAATATGGACAGTCCTTAATCCAATGCAAATTACCACATCGATTACACGGAGACAGGATTTTTCTTTTTGCAAATTCTTTCTTAACTATATGTTGATATGTGTGTCCTTATTCCCAAACTTGTGTTTTATTGTTTACATGTTTTTTAAATAGTTTGCTTTTTTATCTGTGTGAATCATTTTTATAATTTCTATTTTCTGGCAGTCTTCCATTTACTTTTATAGTTTAGTTCATTTTCTAATTTTGTTAAGATACACTTCCTCATTTCTGCATGTCAACCAGAAGTCAATCTTGGCACAAATACTAAACATTTAAAATTATCTGCACTGAGGTCTGCCAGTTTGAATTCCTCACAATGTTTATTTACCATGGCTGTGCACGTTGCAAAATCACCTTCATTAATATTCTGCAAATTCTGACATGACCAACACTTATGGAATAAAGAGACTTTTGAGCTAAGTAGTTCTGTAAGAAGTTCCACCATCTCAGCGGAAGATAATTCTGACGTTTTACAAGGTAAAATAAAATCCACAAACTTGTTATGCTTGGCTGTCTCTAGATCCCATAATCGTAAACAAACCTATTTCTGGTCCAACCACTAAAAAGTCTTAATACCAATGAAAATAAGCTTCAATTGATTTACCTTCTTCAGGTTCATAGCAGAAATTGTCAATAATATTCTATATTGAGTCTTGTGAAAATGCTTTATTATTATTAGTGGATGCATTATTTTTATGACTTGTATCTTTCATGCATTGTTGTTGTCATCGTCTTTCATGTAAGCGCTTCTGGCATTCAAACAATTGTTGTTGTTCAATTTGCAGTTTTAATTGTTCCAATGTACTATGTAAGGCATCCATTTTTGTATGATGGTAAAATATTAAAATTACGAAAATTAGCAAAACTGTGTTCAGATTAACCACAAAAATATTCACTGACACACTTATTTAATGATGCAAGGAAAAAAAAAAACGCAAATAATTTTTATTTCTCTTTCTTTTGTATTTCCAGGTGTGTCAAGATGTCATGACAGTGCAAGCAAAACAAAGAAAATAATATGAAAATATTCTTACTTTCCATGAGTTTGCAATTCAAACTTTTATGTCCATGTACTTATTTGGTTTTTGCGAGTTCTTGTTTTTCTCCTTTCATCAGTGTTTTCGGAACATTTGATACCCTTACAAGTAAGTGTTTGTTCAATCATTATTCAAGTAAAGTATAACAGTAAAAGTCTTAGTCTTGGCTTGAAATATTATGAAAAAGACATATATAAATAGGGTATCCAGAAAAAAAATCATATTTTAAGCAAATACCTAAAACAATCAACTTACAGTTTCATATAGAACCAGTTAGCTGACAGAATTTTCTTTAATATTATTTTCAATATCATAACTTGTAGCCCAAAAAAAGTAATATTTAAACTATTTTAATAAAATTCGTGTTTGTTCTAGGAAATATCAATTTTTAATTCCTAAAATAAAGCTTTCTTTTTTTAATCTTAACTCAAATTAACTTTATCAGAAACTTATTTCCCATACAAAATTTTTGTATGGAAAAAAAACTCACATTTTAATTAATATTAAGACATTCTAAAACATGCTGTGCACAAAGAAATTTAATTAAATCTTAAATCATAATTGTTTCAGTTTCTTGGTTTAGAAATTATATCGATAAAAATCATACAAATTGGCAATGCTTGTAATCTAAAATTAAATATATTTTATTTCATCATCCCAGAATATTTTAATATGTAAAAAACGTAAGATGTACCCCCCCCCCAAAAAAAAATATAAGATCGCATTAAGGTGGTGGGGGGTCAAAATATAAAAATGTATATTATTTTATTTCAATTCATAGTTTTTAACGAAATCAATCAATTATTTGATTTTTAAGAGAATTTTAAAAATCGTGTTTTCATCGTTTCCGTCAAAATATGTAGAAATAACGCGCAGTTCCAATTTCCCCGTTTTTAGCATTTTGGGGATTTTTTTAAAACTTCACAGGGGAGTAAAAAAAAAGAAATGAGATTTTTTTTAGAATCTTAAAGAATACTGAAACAATTACAATGAATCAATTTTATTTTACAAGTTTTTACTGTTATTTTTATGAGGGTCGAAAATTCCGCCATTATTATGGTCATACTTACGTTAAATATAATATGAACATGTTTTTGTTTTATGTTAAGGCTGGGAGTGTTGCCACTGGGACTTATGATTAATAGAAGGGACCACCAATCGATCAAACATTGCTTTTTCTAAAGCTTATTAAAATCTATGAAAATCCGTTATTTCTGAACAATTTTTGGTTTCATCAGAAAGAAAAAACCCTGAAGTTTGTGTTAAAAGCAGAATAATATAATACTTTTCTATAATTTTTAATAGAATTTTAAGTTTAAAATTAAAAAAAAAACGTGTTTAACCCAGTTTTGCAGAATGTAAATATGCGAAGGATATTGGGATCCCATCCTCTTTGTTACAAAACCGGAAGTGATGTATCTGCCTTTGCCCTCTGGTGATGTGTCACCAGAGTTAAAAGGCGATAATCAAGTTTAGTTTAAGAGTATCGTTTTGTGTCTGTGTGTCTGTTGGCTGGGAATTTCAATTCCCACAGTATTCTCTTTCTAGTTAGCTGGAAGCTAGAGAAAAGAAAACTGAAAAAAAAGCATGCATATATATATGTACAGAACGAGAAAGAAATTATTTTTATTCAGTATCAAGGTGAAAAGTTGTGATGTGCAAGGATATCAGGCAAAAAGTTTTCAAAACCTGTATAACTGTGGGATGGTCACAGGAACGATATTGTGAGTCATGAGTGTGAGTGTTTCAGTCATAGACTGTATTGCTGCAGAGTCTATAAAGCATGTGCAAAAGTCAGCACAGTGGGTTGAAGTTAGTTTGTGCTGGTCACACATGTGTTGACTACACGCTTACGGTCACAAGTGAGTCTGCAAGGAAATTAGTCTGTCCATAGAAAACTGTGTTGACATTGTTCAGGCGATCAGCATAGCCAGTGGGTCGGTATGGATCATAAATGCCCAGTAATGAGTGTATTAGTGTGTATGATGCAATTACTTATGTTAGCTGGGAAACTTCGGTGAGGTGAGGTGGGTCGTTGTGAAATCTAGAAGTGTATAGTGTTTGGTGAACATCTTTATGGGTTGGTCGTTGCGTTTGTTGCTGGAAAGGGTTGATATGCCATAAAATGTTGTTGAAGTTTGATGTGCTGTAACATGTTGTTAGAGGCTAGTTGTCACTTTTTCCTTTCCATAATTGTGTTGAAAACTGGAGTTGACATAGCGTGAGAATTGCTATTTGAGTTTTTTGGTGAGCTTGTTGCCACACGTTCTCCATGATGAAATTGACAGCTAAAATATTTTTTTGCACATGACGAAAAAATATTTAGATATAATGAAGAAAGTTTAAAGTTGTTAGGATTCTCGTTCATTGTAGCGGTGGGTGTATGCCACTAGAATTACGTCTGTGCTGTAGTGTGACGTTCATTCATTGAATGTGCTCGTCACATGTGCAAAATTTTTTTTTGTGCGAAGTGCTTCCTGACTGAGGTAAACAAGAACTGGTCCTCAAAAATAGCTTAGTTTAACAACTCGGTTCATAAGAAGGAATGCAACAGAAAAAATTGACCTTTCAGGTTCGCAAGGTCAGATTTTGCTTTGGTTATGATGAAGAACGGAAAAAAGAAAATCTGGAGTGAATGACAAGAAACGAACGAATAAGAATATTTTGGAGTGCACGTTATATTCAGCACGTAATTCAAAGTATTTTCCTCTTTGGACCATAACGACAAAGTGCATCATTTACGAGAAAAATCGAAATATTTGTGAAGCTATTAGTCCATTGGTATCATCGCAGTTTGTAATGGACATCATTGTTCAAAGATACACTTCATAAAAAAATGCAAAGAGGATAAAATTTGTATATTTTTTTTATATGTGCGTGAATATAGAAAAAAGTTCTTGTTCTTTTTTTTTAATATTTGACTGTAAGAAAAAAAAGGTTATTTTCTTCCTAGAGTGGTTTGTTTTCATTTTTAGTTAGCCTGAATAGCAAAATAAAGATGGCTAGATGTAGATAATTGACGCCAATGTTTTGAATGGTAAGGATTGAGAATGCGATGAAAAAGTATTTTTCCTCTTTTTTGAAATTGCATTTTTTTTTCTCTTTCTTTTCTTTGTGTATATTTTCACTGATTATTTAATGATATCAACAGGTTTCATTTGTGACAGTGAAAACGTTTTAAAATTTTTCTTTGAACATAGAATATCGTTCAGCATTAATAAGAAATGTTTCTTAGCTAGCCATTCTTGAAAAACTCACATCGAGGTCTACCAATCTGTGGAGGATAGGATGCTCTGTTTATGCTATTGGGATTCCATCCTCTTTTGTTAATGAATGGTAGGTGATTGAGAAGCATGGGTTGCATTATGAAGAGACAAAACATACTGATATACAATAACAAATAAATGGAGATTCTTTAGATTAGAATACAAAAAAAAGATAGTAAGAGTTCATTGAAAAGAGGGTAATGTTACTTGCATTTAATATTTGATGAGAGGCTGACAGGTAGGTTAGGAAGACTGGTTGGCTGGACATGCCAACCGGAATGCATTATCATCACATCTTGATTTGTTGAGAGTCCAGCGAAAAAGGGAAAGAAATGTATAAAACAGGAAGTGACATCCCTGCCTTTGCCCTCTGGTGGCCAAGCATGTGTCACCAGACTTAAAGAGCGATAATCGAGTTTAGCTTAAGAGTACCGTTTTGTATCTGTGAATCCGTTGGCTGGGAATTTCAATTCACACAAATAAAACATTTTTTAAAGGGTTTTTGAATCAAACCAACTTTTTTATGTCTAAATAAAATTTACTATGATTGGCTATAAGAATATGCAAAAATATAAGGATTTAATTACCTTATATTTTAATAAATTCAAATAATTCCATTTTTTATCATGAACTCATATCTTCCATCGCCATCTTATCACCTGACGCCATCTTGGATTTTAGGTATGCGAACGCAGTCGTATCTAAATATTTAAGCATTTTTATAGCTTTTAATGCAACTAGACAGGCACATACATTTTGTAAAAAATAATTGGATTAAATTATAATCACAAACGCCATTTATGGTAAAATATGTTATTTTTAGCTTTATGGTTTTTTCTTTCATAATAATTGATCAATCAAACTTTAAATTTTTTCCTAATACTTGTTAAAAGTAAAGAAAAACTACTTTTTTCTATTTTTACATCAAACATAATTTTTTGGCATTATATTTCTCAGTTTTTATATCAATTTTAGTCAGTTTTTAATTTCATGATTAAAATCATTTTTCCTTTCTTATCTTCTAATCAATAATAACCAATAAGCCACATTCTTTTTCCATAAACTAGATCATACTGTATTTTCCTCAATTCCTTATTGCATAAATCAAGTTTACAAAAACTTTATTAGAATTTGGTGGCCCTTAAAAAGGGCCGTTTTTGGTAACCCTCTGGGGAGATGCAACTTGTTGAGATGTCACAACCATCTACTACGGAAATCCATGTCTTCATAGTTATAGTTAATTTTCAAAAATGGGAAATTACAATTTTTTGTAAACTGCAACAGGTCATCGTATCTTGAAAAAATGTCATGTAAAAAGACACTTGCAGATATAATTATTACTTATAATTTTCACACCATTGCTTTTTTTGTTTGTTTGTTTGTTTTTTTGTATCGATTCTTTAAAAGCATTATGTACTAAGTTTACATATTCTAAAATTCAATTTTTATTTTTAAAGATTTAAAAGTATGCATATTTTAGCGTTTTCGTATTTTTTAATCCTCATCTGAAAGATAGTAAATACTGATAACATATTGGTGATAGTGCAAGTGCACTTACTAATCTGCGCTATTTTTTAAATCGTATTTCCAAGTTTAATTAAAGTTTTATGTTTTTATTCAACTGTAAGGTTAAAGTATAGAATAGGTACAAAACACCCTCCTCTCCCCATGTTAAGAATGGCTTTTTAAATAATAACGTTATTATTTCAGCACGGATCAATAAGTGCACTAGTAACAACATGAATCTCACGCTCCAAAACGCAAAAGATAAAAAAAAAAAAAAAAATTAAATACATTCAAATTTTGGATTTCAATCTTCGATATTGAAGGCACCCTGTGAATTTTTTTTTTTTTTTCTACACTCATTCACCCTCCAACCACAAATGAGTGTGCTTAATGGATCGCTTTGACTTCAAGGGGTCTAACAAGGGACAAATGAGGAAGGGGAAGTATAACGTTCCCAAAAATATATTTATACAACGAATATGAAAAAAAAAACAAAAAAAAAAACGTTACACGCAGATAAAGGACATTATTTATTAATCGCTGAAACTTTTATATTGATTAGATAATTACTTGATTTTTGGTAGATTTTTAGAGACAGACTGTTACGAAAATCAAAAACACTCTATAACTTTGGCGGTCACTAATTAGTAAATTTAAGAAAGTGTTTTATGGGAGTACACACCAGTTGCGACCTGGAGTTAGATTAGTGGTAGCGTTAAAAATCAGTCAGTGGATGGGGGGGGGGGCTATTGCCCCCCAGGACATAGGATTGATTGTAGAATAAATATGTACTAATTTTTTAAATCCTCTTCCAAAATATCACACACAATCCATCTTTTGTGATAAAAAAAAAGTCACAGACAATTTATCTCCGTAACAAAAAGACATCTTAAAACACAATCTTGTTAGATGATGGTCTCGTCTAAATCTAGAAAAAACACAAGTGCTATCTATTTTCCAAGTTTTTAAGCGTCTTCAAATGCAATCGCCTAAAAAAATAATATCTCTTCAACGAGGAGGATATCTGAAATAAAAGGAAACAGAATAGTTTGGACGCGCCTCTGTTGTAAAAAAGAGTAAATTCAAGCAATACTTACTTTTTGTTTGTCAATTTGTTTTCAATAAAGAAACGATTATAGGATGTGTACATTAAAATCTTGACAGGTGGGAGGTTTTCATTCAAGATGACGACGGAAGAAGAGCAGGTTCGCAGAAAATGAAAGAATAAAAGAAATTAAATAAATCATTCGAATTCGAAAAAGGATCGATCTCTGGTATTCCGGCATAAAGCTCGAGACAATAGTCTCTAACCCCCTTTCACAACAAAAGGAACTAATTTCCCTATACACCGCTTTTGGTTACTATGGGAACAGCTAATTTTTGTGATGATTCGATTTTTAATAATAAACACATTTTATTATTTTAAATATTAATATTTATTTTTAATAATAAACACATTTTATTTTATTTTAAATATTAATATTTATTTTTAATAATAAACTACACTGATTAATATCCCAAAAACTACTTTTTTTGTGACAAATTTAAATGCGCTTGCTTGCATGTATAGAAATGGCCACCACCACCACCGATAACAAAGAATTACATTGCTTAATATGAATACTGAGAATACTCCAAAAAACACAGGTCAGCTGCTGCAGGTATAACATCATCAACAATTTTCTCCATAAGTGCAGCACTGCAGCAGAACGCGTACGATTTTTCGATTAATTAGCGGCAGTACTAATAATTTGTGCGGGTTTTCAGATCAAATAATAATTAAAAAAAAAATCAACAATAATAATAAAAAAAAATCGACAATAATAAAAAAAAAATCAACAATAATAAAAAAACAAAATAGATTTTATTGGTTTATTCCTCGAATCACAAAAATTAATAAATAAAAAATCCTGTATATTGTAGGCTACAATAAATGTTTGAAGCCAAATCTTTCAGCAAAAAAGGCCAAATTCAAAGACAAAACCACATTTTTTAGATAAAAAAAGGCCAAAAAAGTCAAATTTTAACTTTTTCTTTAATAATTACTATTAAACAAATATTGTTTTACTTTTAAAATGTCCTGTATATTGTTTATTATTAAAAATCGAATCATCATTATTATCATTCATCATTATTATTAAAAATCGAATCATCACAAAAATTAACTGTTCCCATAGTAACCAAAAGCGGTGTATATGGAAATTAGTTCCTTTTGTTGTGAAAGGGGGTTAGAGACTATTGTCTCGAGCTTTATGCCGGAATACCCGATCTCTTTATTGAATAATACAGATAATTTATTATTATTATTATTATTATTATTATTATTATTATTATTATTATTATTATTATTATTATTATTATTATTATTATTTATTGTCATATTTTAAACCTTTAATATTTTTTGTTTTTATTTTAAAACTAATAATTCGTAATATTCGTGATTTGACGGTGTAAAATACTGATGTATGTAACCCTTCTAGAGTTGTCGAACTTTGCCGGGACTTAACTGCAAGACTGCCGAGAAATGTTCCTTCTGATTAATATTCATTAGTTTTAAAATAAGCAAACCAACTTAACTAAAAAATAATAAATGTATTCACGTGTACGAGTCTGCACCTTCGCCCATTTGTTTATTTTGGTAATTGAGCATAACCCGGTAGCTTAACATTCAAATACGTCGTTAGAGAGCGCTCGCATGACGCATCCGCATCACTTAACTGAGGTATGGAAGCACAAAGTGGAAACAATAGCTCCGCTTTTCTCCAAAACTGCTTACTTATTTATTATTTATTTTATTGCATATTGTTTTTAAATAACTATACTTATTCAAATTAATATGTTATATATTTTGGTAAACTACTTAAGAATCAGTCAACGGGTGGGGAACTATTGCCACAAGGACATAGGGTTAATTAGATATTTAAAAATATATATTGTGAGAAATTTAATTCTCACAAACTCAATACTCCCTGACAGAGGCAAAATAAATCCACAAATTACAAAAACCATACCTTTAAACTCAAAATTTATTCAATAATAACAGCAAAGAAAAGTTATTGGTCTTGGTACAATCCATTGCAAAACGGTGAGCAAGTTTTGCATCCTTAAACAGGGAGCCGGTAGTTAAACTCCTATTGGCAGAGTATTAGTTCATTTCCTCGAAAGGATCCATGATAATTCATGGTGTTCTCGGCAAGAATGCTGGTGCCTATAATTAGGCACAAAGCGAGGCCCTTGGGACTCTAATTGAATTGAGAAAAGTTTCAATATTTAGTAGATATAATTTAGTACATAAAATTTTCAATATTTAGTAGATTTAGTAGAAGAAAATGTTCAAAGGATGCCATCCTGTAATTAGGATATCTTTGGCACAATATAAAGGTGTATCTGCTTGTAGAGATGTAAGTCCCTTGTTCACCAACATTTTGGTGATATAACATGAAGAAATTGTGGCAACTCCATTCTCTGTAAGACTTTCTTCTCGGAGCTGTCTTGGTGAGTGCTTTTCCTGCCGACTGTTTATTGTGGCCTGAGAAATGAAAAGCATGATACAAAAAGGGCGCCAAGTAATTAACTTGACTCATACAGACTAACCAATCACGGACCGACTACTAGAACTGTGTAGGCGGCTTAAACAAGAAACATGGTTATGTAAATGGATTTTCTTACAATATTTATTAACAGAAATCATTTTTAAAAAATGAATGTGTCGCATTGGACAGTTTTGCAGTTACACCCGGCTAATTAAAATAGTTCAACAACTTTTAGCGTGTTCATATCATGATGTTACGCCGTCAAATCACGATATTATGAATTATTAAACTTTTGGCAAATGTGTATTTCAGCGGCATGAATTATTTGACGGACAAACATTTATAAAAATTATTTATTTTTATATAAAACACATTATTAGACCCTAAAGCTGAAATAAAACCCGAAAAAATTTAATTTTTATTATTTTTTCAACATTTTTTATTAGACTAGATGTACAACAATCGAGGCTGTGCAACCTTGTTTGGAAAATTTGGCCTTTCTAAGGATTGCTAGATTGTCCTTTTTGAGGTCAAAAACAATAATAATAATTATTATAAAGTAATAAATGTTTCTTCAATAAATATTTGTACAAATATATATTGATACATTTTTATACAATAAATGTTTTGGTTTTCGGGAAAAAATCTTGTTTGTTACTTATTTGCCGCGTTATTTGACCAAGAAGAAATTGAAGTTATTGCCCTCTAACAATAGCCGCCGTCTGCATACTACAGAAAAGCCCCCGAAATTACTTTTAAACGATACCCTGACCTCCCCACGTTAAGAATGGCTTCCGAAATAATAAGGTTATTATTTCAGCGCGGTACCAAAAATACATAAGTACCGTAAGTCATTAATATCAACCACCACCATTACAGGCCATCCTTCCACATATTTCCAAGAGATGCTATCAATAGCAAAACAAATAGGTATCAGCGAAGATATTGTAATTCACAAATTTTCACAGGCCCTACCAGCCACAATTTCCCCCGTCATAGCCTCACAAAAAGAATTAAACCCATCTCAACTGGGAAAAACTTATGGATGAACTCATGACCTTGCTTAACAATATCAATGCGACAGCGTTTACCGCACAGCACATGCAGAAAACAGATAAAAACAAAAACAATGATGAAAGACAAATTGTACAACTGGAAAAAATGAAGAATGACAAATAATACAACAGCAAAAAAGAAAGCAAAAAACATTTTAAAATATCAGAGAACCAAAATGCCGCAACAAAAAAGAATGACAAATGCTATGATTTAACACAAAACAAAACTAATGCCAACAAGTGGTACAAACAAAACAATTGAGAAAAACAAATTCTACAATAATAAAAAAAAAATGAGGAAAGACATGGTAAAAAAATAAATGAAGAAAGACAAATATTTCAATGAATAAAAACGTAGAAAGACGAATTCTACAAAAACAAAAAACTAGAAAGCCCAATGCTGCGACACCAAAAACGTCAAAAAAATGCTACAACAGCAAAAAAAGAACAAAAAAGACAAATTTTACAACAGCAAAAAAATCGACAAATGCTAGAAAAGTAAAAAAAAAAAAAAACAGAAAAAACAAACAAAGACAAATGCTAAAACAGCAAAAATACTAAGAAAGTAAGATTCCACAAATGCTACAGCAGCAAAAAAAAAAAAAAAAAAAAGACAAATACTACAAGACAAATCAACAAGTAAATTATACGTTCCAGCTCAACTTCAAACCTGTAATAAGGTTTGGGTTAGGATAGACCACATTCGAAAACCGCCAGAAGCACCGTATTCAGGTCCTTACATGGTACTCGAACGAACACCAAAATATTTCTTAATAGAAACTAATCCAAACACGCATACACAAGTTTCAATAGACCGTTACATTGAAAATAAACAAAAATCCACTCAAAATACAACTACAAATACAAATAAAAAACTTGATAGCTTACCTCCTGAAAAAGTGCAGAAAAATAAAATAAAAGCAAGAACTTCAGGTAGGACCTGAGTCACTTCTAAAAGCCACGAAGTAGGACGAAAATAATACCATTCCCCAAAATGATAGTTTCTTAGCCTCTCTCTTTTTCCTTCTTATTAACCGAACACAAACCAAGAACTGCTATCCAGAGTACCTCATCATCCCCCTTTCTCTCTCTCTCTCTCTCTCTCTCTCTCTCTCTCACTCACTTTCTCCTTAAACAAGCCCTCGTCAGCATAACAGGCAAGTAGCCAGTACACTCTTAGCCACCGAACCAACAAGATATACGTTGCCGACGAACATTATTAATAAGAGGTGTACTCTCTCCAAAATGTAAAAGGCAAATAAAGTTATTTCCTTTTAAAGGTAACATCGGTATTACATTTATTATTCCAACTACCACCAATAAAGACAAGTGCCAGCCAGTGTTACATGTGTTTGTGTCTAAAGTTATGGTGTATAGCCATGATATATTATTTGTCTCCTACATGTTAATAGTAGAAGCGTGTGCCACAAAAGATTAGAGACAGTACTGTATGATGAGAAAGAAAGCCTGTGTGTTGAGGCAGACATGTTGGCTTGTTTGTATTCGCGTCTGTCATATTATGTCCCCTTCGGTCAACTCTTTAATATAAAACAATACAAGAGTTGCGTCCCTTGTGGTTAGTAAAAATAAATACATGGACTTGCTCCATGGCTTATCACGCTTAAATGTATTTTGTCTTCTGTTTTTTTTTTTAATTTTTTTTTATATTATTATTATACTAATACCCCCTTTTTTAAATTAAAAAAAAACAAAGAAAAGAAAACAATGACATGACTGAATGAAATTGGCGAACTTACTTTGTGCATCAATTTTTTTTTAAGATGGCGCTTGTCATCGTCACTACGTGCGTTTATGCGCAACACGAAGACTGGTATTTTCTTTTGCGTTCATTTTATTTGTGAATGGATTTCTTTTCTTTCTTTTTTTTAAGAAAATCCCCGTAGTTGCCACCATGTCCGATTATGTTTGTTTCATTATATGATACGGGATGAACCTTATTAAAAAAAACACCAGAAGACAAGATACATTTAAGCGTGATAAGCCATGGAGCAAGTCCATGTATTTATTTTTACTAACCACAAGGAACGCAACTCTTGTATTGTTTTATATTAAACAGTTGACCGAAGGGGACATAACTCATCGTCTTAGTTAAACTCTGAGCCTGTAGCTGAGTCCCAAGAGAGAAGTTGGGGGCGATAGGTCCGTTCCATTTGGAGTTATTGTCCGTCCAAGATCTGAGAAAAAACAGAGAGGGTGTGTGTGTGTGTGTGTGTGTGTGTGTGTGTGTGTGTGTGTGTGTGTGTGTGTGTGTGTGTGTGTGTTTTGCCAGTGTAACGTTTTATAAACTCGGTCACGTGACTGAGAGCTGGCTTCTGATTGGACAAACCAGGAAAGAAGTGTATTCCAAATCTCCAGTTGTGAGATTCCATTCACACATGTGATCGTTGCAATTTCGTCTGCTATAAACTCTTCTGTTTATTTATTATTTTTTTAAATAAAAACTTTTAATTTCCGCTAATTTTCTTCAAAAACTATTTCTATTAATAATTAATTTAATACCACATTGTTTTGCTATATATGTGTTTATTATTATGGCATAATAATTAAGTAAAAAAGGTGATTATTTAGATTGGCACTTATGGGGGTATTTAAAATTAAAGAAAGTAAAGAAATGTCTGTATAATGTACGTACCAGTCATGGGACGAAGATGGAAAATTCCAAAAATCACATAATTTGATCACATAGTTTTTTGTTGTTGTTTTTTTTTTTTGTTTGTTTTTTTTTTCAAGAAAATCAAATTTGACTCTTGTTTCGATGAGGGTGAAATACATAAAACCAGGGAATCCGTGGACAAGAGCAGACAGCTCTAATGTACGTGAAAAGACAAAATAATCACTCATTACCTCCCCTCATTAGAGAAATATGGCCTTGTCAGTCACTTATTGGTAAAAAACAGCAAATATGCTTTTCGTAAAAAACGTCCTTATATGCAGACTTTTAATTGTGACAGTACCACGATGTGCATATCTTTCTTCTCTTCTCTTTTTCTTGTACTGGACGGATTCCGGGTTCGAATGACAGTGGTTCTTGTGCACATCATTTTGAAACCTCAGTGTAGTTCATTTCCGTTATCACCCACCCCCCATGATTCGATAATCACATAGGCTACATCTCAGCGGTGGTCGTCTTTGTCAGGTGCTTCTTTGCAATTGTGGGGCCTCTTCAGAACCGTGGGCTTCCTCAAAAGCACACGCGTCTTCTGCTCCTGCCTCATGACCATCTTCAGGGTCTGTTTCGTCATCAGATATTAGACTTTCTGACATGCTCTCCGAGGAAGTTGTGCTATCGGAATCTTCTGACAAGAGTACACAGTATCAAGGGTGCAGGTCCTTCACGTGTTGGGGCATTCCATCCACCAAGACGGGTTGTGGACTGATTATCTCGGTTACTCGACCCTGGCCAAATCTCCTGGTACACCAATTCTCTGGTGCCTTCACCCACACATAGTCTCCAATTCGGTATGGACTATGCTCAGGACCTGCTACTGATGGCATAACATTGATTCCTTTCACTCGGACCTTGTACCGGTATATGGCATTGGTTGGTGAGGTTAAAGATGACTCGTTGTTATTCAGAATCATGTTGTACCAGTAGACCACCTCTGGTACTGAACAGTGCATTCTAGCCATGATCTGTTTCACAGTGCAATGGCATTGCTTTGCTATGCCGTTCCTGGCTGGAGCATATGCACAGCAAAATATTATAGCTCATACCCCATTCATCTGCAAACATCTTGAAATCTTTGCTGTGGAAAGCTGTGTCATTATCTGTCAGTAGTTCGTGAGGTGGGCCACATTCAAAAACGACCACTTCCAGCTGGTGAATTATAGTTGCCGAGTCCTGCCATGCTAATTGTTACCACACTGAAAACCACAACGGCCCACAATCAGTGATAGTAAGGAAATGGTAAGCACTGTAGTGTGTAATGTCCATTTCCAACCGTTACCAATCACTGCTCACCCTCAGCTTTCCTTTCTTCCAGTGATCTGGTGCAGGATCTATAGTTTGGCATTCAACGCACGTTTGTATTGCCAATCTAACTGCTGCTTTTTTTTGCAGGGCAAACTCTCTGGGTGAAAGACGCAGTGCGTCACACTCCTAGATGTCCACTGCTCCCATGAATGGACATGATCTGAGCCGTGTTCAGCTCAGCGACATGCACTGCACCAATCGGTGGCTCGGGTCCAACATCCTTCTACGTGGCATTGTACCATCGTTGTGGTACACACGTCAATTGATCGGACATGTTGTGAATTAATGCAACCAATGTAACATCTACTGAGAGCTCATATTCCCTCACTAATTCTTTGAAAGTACTCAGTCGTCTTCTAATGAGCATCTCACTAGCAGCCTTGGTATGAACTCACGCTTTCCCACTGACAGTTTCTGACACCCAGTTGTGCACACATGCAGAGTCAGTTTTAAGGTACAACACCTTGATCTGCCACTGGAGTGATAAATTAATTCTCTTCAACACAGCATCCAATTCAGCCAGATAAATATGATGCACATCGTTCTCAGGTCACAACTAACAAGCATCCTCCACCACAGCTTCATTTCTTTCTAATGCCACTCCGGTTGCTAACGCACTTGCATCGACTCATATGATCAGTTCCCAGCTGTCCACGCGCCAGTTCCCACATCAGATCATTTCGTTTTATTGTGTCTACCGTCTCGCACATCATATGCCGAAGTAGAGTGTCTGACACCTTGTCGTTCCAGCAACTTGTGATTGAACAGGCTCTTATCTTTATTACTCCGCATGCCACATGCAGCCATGCACAGACTGAGGGTGTCCTATGAGTTTTCCACACAAAGAAAATACAGTCCGTCATGTTACGATATTGGGAATTTCTGGGATTGTATTCCCTCGTTTCCAGCACAGGACACCATGCTCTCTTAAGACTGTTAGTCCCAGCACACGTTTGCCATCCCCAAGTCATTCTGGGTCCCTGCATTCAAGTCCAAATCGAGCTAAATTCTCCTGAACTCTTAAAGTGGGCACATCTTTATCAACAAAGATATCGGTGTAAGCCGACCTTACGTGGTCCACAGCTTCATCCTGTGATAGCACCCTGTTAACAATAGCCTTAATTATGAGGGGAGCCACGTTCAATCCAAACCCTAAACATGTCAGACAGTATCTTTTTTCCGTCAACCTCAATGCTGCTATCCATGCTCGCTCCTGATGGTCAAATGTAGCAGTAAAGTCTGGTTCACTGGTGAAGATAGCTGCACACATGGAAAATTTTCTGATGCTGATCCGGACTGCACCCGTAGGTCCAATAGTGATGCCTCTCAATGCTTTTATCGCATTGATCTCTAACAACAGATCAAATCTCAGTAGTTTACCATGTACCACCAAAGCATCGATCTTAACATAGTCACTATAACTTGTCGAAATAGTGACTTTGCCTCTTCAGCATGCATGGAATGAGCCTCCAATAGTCACGACATCAACTTTTTCTGTCTTCCAGGATCGACATCGATTCGCATCTATTATTGTATTTGAGTATTCTGTGTCAATTAATGCCAAGCACCGCATTCCATCAACGTAGACGACTGACTATCTCTGGGAGCACTGCATTTAAATCTTGGTGAGGAAGTAGACTGGCGCTTATACCTTGTCCCCTTGTTTGTTTCCCGAACAGTCCCAGTGTCCAACCTTGCCAGATCAGTAACAATGCGTTCCGTGTCTTCAGCAATTTTTTGCTATGTGACCCTTGCAGCCTCATTTGAAGCAATTTACTCCTGTGACTGGACTATCTCTGTCAGGAACAGCAGATTTACAATTTGATGAACTCACAGCTGCAACCACGTGAAGGCTTTGGCCCCTGGTTGACATCAATACCTTTGCTCTAGCTATTAAGTTTCTCAATTTTTGGTGTCTGCTAGAGTTCAATAGATATGACATCAGGGAATCCTGTAACAAACGCCAGTGTGGCAAGTTGTTTTATTCCGACTTCCTCAAAACCAGCCAGTTCAATTTTGTTCGTATACACGCCCACCTGCTTGCCAACCCATTTCATCATGGTTAACTTCCTGTAGATTGTGAAGGCACCTACCGTGAATGCCTCCTTTAATCGAGTCTCTATCCACTTGACATTCAGTTCGTCAATTTCACTCATTTCTAAGTAGAGGGCCAATGTGTCTCCCTCCACGTACAATGGCAACAAACTTGTCACATATATATTATTCCTTAATTGGAATTCATGTTTGAGATGAGCATTATAAATATTAATTTATTTTTATTTCGGACTATTATTCTCATCTTTATTAGTTGTTTTCATCTTTATTGGTTGTTGTTTTTCACAACATAGTTGGCCGAAACGTCGTGAAAAACAACAACCAATAAAGATGAAAACAACAACTAATAAAGATGAGAATAATAGTCCGAAATAAAAATAAATTAATATTTATAATGCTCATTTCAAAAATGAATTCCAATTAAGGAATAATGTATATACCAATCGGTACGGACTCGATTATGGAAGATCAGATAATAAAAATAAACGTGGATTTATAAGATTAAAGAATCCAACCTTGATCGCCCTTTGGGGCCCGTGGCGCAGTTTATAGAGATGTTGAATTGTTTATAGAGATGTTGAAAGTGTGCCCACTTTAAGAGTTCCAGATGGACATTGTCTGAAGATAGCGGTTTCAATCCTACCCAAAGCGTGCCGGAGGTTTACTTGGCCAAAACGTGGTGAGATGACAACAACTACGGATAGCAGTGATTGCTGAGAACGCAGTTAGGAGATTCGAAGTTCCCATCCGTCGGGGTTACCACCTGACGAAGGCCAGAGGAATAGTTGGCCGAAACGTCGTGAAAAACAGCAACCAATAAAGATGAAAACAACAACTAATAAAGATGAGAATAATAGTCTGAAATAAAAATAAATTAAGGCTTGCCCCAGTGTCTATCTTTTGGAGTTTTGCGAACAACCTTAACTTTTTTAGCCATGCTACTATGTCTCCCTCGCCAGTAAATGGCTTCACCATGTCGCTGCTTAGTTGTATTTTCGCCATAATAATGGTCAAAATAGCTTGAAATTAATGTGTTAATTCGGCGAATAAAACAAAAATCCATCGTTCGTACTAACGCATACAAAAATAACTCCGATTGTGTAAAGCACTCAACTCAACTCTTCTTCTTCTTCTTCTTCTTCTTCTTCTTCTTCTTTGTTGTCGTCACAAAATCACGATTACATTCTGACCCTCTCATAAAAAGAAAACGTGCTTATATACAGACTTTTAATTGCGACAGTACCACGATTTGCATATCTTTCTTCTCTTCTCCTCGTTTCCTTCAACTGGACAGATTCCGGGTTCGAATGACAGTGGTTCTTGTGCACATCATTTTGTAACTGTAGAGTTGAATGTGTGGGGATTAATAAGAATTGACTGCGGACTGGAAGATGCAGGACTTCCGGTGGAAAAAAGAAGGTTTGGTTTTTGGCGCGTCTTTTTTTGTTGGAGTTTGAAGAAGAAGAAGAAGAAGAAGAAGAAGAAGAAGAAGAAGAAGAAGAAGAAGAAGAAAGGACGGTTGATTGTCCACGCGGCTGGAGGAGCCCCGAAAAAGAGATGAAAGTCAAAAATTGGACGAACCCCAGATAGCCGAATATGAACAACCTGTTCAGTAAACAAAAGCAAAGGAACCTGTAGGTTATGAAAGTCAAAAACGACATACTGGCCCGAGGTTATGGCCCGAACGCCTAGAATGACTAAACACTGCTCCGTTCACGAAAACCAGAAAAGGAAGACACCGAAATAAATTCAAACCAACTTTGTTCCCACCTAAACCGATAAGTATAACCCAATGAACATTCTTTCTTTTGATTTTCTCACATACATTTCACGAACATTCTCTTCTGCCACAAAACGAACCTTCTCTATATACCTCCCAATAGTAAATAAAGTTGCCTTTTTATTCACCCTTAAAATATAATGTCTTTTTTATTTATTTCTATGGAGTCAGAGAGTTAGACACAAACCTGATAAACCCACCACCTCTATAAGCCATAAATGTAATAATCAAAGAGGAAAGCGCCCCCGTGTGTGTGTGTGTCATGCGGTCATACAACTTACCTTTGAATGGGATCTGAGAGAAAGAGAAATTAAAGATGGCAGCCATGGATTTATAAGGTGTAGTCTCGTGGAATCTCACGAGATCTCATCTTCCACTGTGCACGTATGCAAATGGAATGGGGTCAGTTTTCTGATAAAATGTCTGTTGGCAAAGGCAGTTGGGGGAGACGTGCTGGAAGTTGAGAGAGAAAGTTGTCAGTGACGAATTCTAGCTGGACTTTTGCGTATTGTATTTGGTTTATTTTGTTTGTCTGTTTACCAGCCCATTTAACGCCAGTAACCTCAATATTGTTCAGTTCCGCTACAACCTTGAAGTTGTTATGATGTTATGATTTAGATCTCGTTTTGACTTGGGGACGCCGTCATACTGTCTGCCACGTGTCACCGTGACGACCACCACTCAAGTTTCATGATTCCTGACCGCTTTGGGGAGAAACTGACTACGTAGGTATTCACGCTACGATCGCTACCATGGCACCAAAGTCGAGGCACATGATCATGGTTACCTCCACAAAATTACGGGCAAAACGCTTAGATTCCTTACACACCGTAGCGAAAACAACAACCCAAAAGAAACACAGTTTTCTCGACATGGAGGCAATTTCTTCATCACTAACCGTTTGTCTACAACTACGTCCGCGTGCTTGCTATATTTAGCGAAGCCAAGGAAAAGACAGCAGGAAGGACCACCAGCCTCGCCATCACCACAACGCTACGGCTGTCGCGACCAATGCTACTACTACTACAACGAAGGCTTCGGCGCGCCTTCTAACAACAACAACTATCGCTATTGACACACGATTATAACCAGCACTGCTGCTACTACCATTACCAACGAAGACTTCGTCGCGCCTTCTAACAACAACAACTATCGCTATTGACACACGATTATAACCAGCACTGCTGCTACTACCATTACCAACGAAGGCTTCGTCGCGCCTTCTAACAACAACAACTATCGCTATTGACACACGATTATAACCAGCACTGCTGCTACTACCATTACCAACGAAGGCTACGTCGCGCCTTCTATCAACAACAACTATCGCTATTGACACACGATTATAACCAGCACTGCTGCTACTACCATTACCAACGAAGGCTTCGTCGCGCCTTCTAACAACAACTATCGCTATTGACACACGATTATAACCAGCACTGCTGCTACTACCATTACCAACGAAGGCTACGTCGCGCCTTCTATCAACAACAACTATCGCTATTGACACACGATTATAACCAGCACTGCTGCTACTACCATTACCAACGAAGGCTTCGTCGCGCCTTCTAACAACAACAACTATCGCTATTGACACACGATTATAACCAGACCAGCACTGCTGCTACTACTATTACAAACGAAGGTTTCGTCGTGCCTTATAACCACAATAACAACAACTAACAACAATCTGCCATCTTCACCCCAAGGACAGCTCGTTATTATTCTGTGTTATTTATTAGAAAATAAATTGTTGAGTTCGTTCAAATCTTAATCCTGTGTTGTCTGTTCTTTTTGCTTGTCACCATACGCTTCGTAACATAACAACTGGTGTCAGAAGCGTGCGACAGGTAGAATGGACTACTCAGGGTGCACCCGTAACGAACTTCTCAGTTTTATCAGTGACCAGAAATCGGCACTCCTCCAGCTAAAATCGAGTACATCACGACCAGACGAGGCCCTTATCCTCGAAATAAAAGTGGACCTAGAGATTATGCTCTCCACCCTCAAATCGACCACCTTAAACGACACGCCCAAAGCCGATAATAACGACTACAATCTGATGATCAGATTACAGGCCATACACGATTCGGTAAAGGACATAAAAAAAGTTCAACCCCGGGAACGATGTTAACCGCTTCATCACGGATGTAAACAAAACATACATGATACATGTCAAGCCGGAAATCGGTACACACCCTAGTATCGAAAAAGAGTTTGTCAGAATCTGCAAACAGCTTCTGAATGAAGGGATATTCCAGCAAATGACGGACTCCCAACACGACACATCTACCTTCGAGCAACTCAAAGCATACCTCATAACGACCCACGGCAGCCAAATGACAAACTTCCAGCACCTCAGCCGGGCTTGGGATTTGCAGCGTCGAGATGGGGAGAGATTGACAGATTTCGCCGGCCGACTGGAAAACACGATTAGAGAGGCTGCAGTACACATAAAGGCAAAATTTAAGTCGGACCACTCACGGGAAATACCTGCAGATACTGTCTTCTCTCTCATGGGTGCAATGCTAATGAGTGAGAAGGTGAAAGCCTGGACACCGAGCTTATACCCACACATCGTCAAAACAATGGATAAGCATTATACGGCGGGTGGGATAGCTAGTGATGTACAGTGGTACATCGACTGTGGTGTCAAAACGGACGATGAAATCAATGATAGTCCCATCGCGTACTACGCAAACAGGCCACAACGATCTGATCAAAGGACCAGGCGAACTGAACACAATGTGAACAGGCAAACTCTCTGCCCACAGGCAAGGAAAGATACCACAACACTGCGCAACACCAAACCCACTGGCACTCGCGGCCATTTTCAGATGCGCAGGGATGATGAACACAATCAGGATGCTGAGATCTGCCAAAACTACATGAAAGGCTATGCATGCTTCCATGGACGCAACTGTCGGTACCGGCACCCACCTCGTGCCCAGGCATATATCGCAACAGACGACAAGGATATGCCACCGGAAGATACTCTCCCCACTACCATGGCCGAGGATTTTCAATACGGACCAGGCGAGATGTGATGGCTCACCCCGTGGTCCAACAGACTCACCATCACATATTTAACTTTCATCAACACTCGGCGCAGAAGTCACCTTTCGTCAACACACATTTTCCAGCATCATGACCCCCATCCATGAACTGAATAGGGCTGGCAAACCATTTGCATGGACTGAGCAGGCGGACAAGGCCTTTAATAAGATAAAGAAACGACTGTCCTCGCCTCCTGTCATTTCATTCCCTGATTTTGATCAACTCTTCACGCTCACCACTGATGCGAGTGACACCGCATGTGGGGCCATCCTAATGCAAGAAGATGACAGGGGAAAGAAGAAGATCATAGCAGTCGCTTCACACATATTTAACACCACGGAACAAAACTGGTCCACAACTGAACGCGAGGCATACGCAATAAAGTGGGCCATAGCAAAATTCGACTACTTCCTACACAGCCGCCCCTTCGTCATCTTCACCGACCACAGATCACTAACCTATCTGGATCAGCGGGTATTCAACAATGCCAAAATCCGCAGATGGCAGGAAGAGATCGCATGCTATAAATTCGTCCTGGAATTTGTGGAGGGCGAATCCAATGTCTGGGCCGACATGCTCAGCAGAAGTCATGGCCAAAGAAAAAATAACACACCAGCTGACGCCAACCCTGCAGGCAAAACATTCTGAATCCAGGGTTCGGACCTACGTATTTACATCCCATCCTGGTGTATGGACGAAATTGATGGATCAATGCTCATCCCCGAAGCACACACACCTCAGAACACCCGCCACCACAAGAATATTGTGGATGCGTTCTTTGCCTATCACTCTTCATCGACCATCCCCACAAAATACAATTGTGACCATATCAATATCGCTGCTGAGCAATGCACAGACAACACACTGTCGAGAATCATCAAAACCCTCCAGACGAATAACTCCAGCAAAAACTGTAACATCGACCCCGATGACCATCGGGCCCCCATACTCAACAAATACATCCACCAGTTCTACCTGGAGCCCGGCACATCTGTCTTGATGATTAGGGACAACAATCATTCCCCAAAACTGGTCGTACCATACAAACTCCGTCCCAAGTACCTGCATCAGGCCCATGACTGCATCAATCATTCAGGTATCGCCCGCATGCGCGAACATCTATCCGGCTACTGGTGGGAATGCAAGGACCATGACATCAGGACGTATGTCAACTCCTGCGAAACATGTGCCAAGCGGAAGGGTAACTATGGCAAACGTAAGGTCTGGCCCACCGGGCACTGCAAACGTGGAGAAAGACCGTTCGAAATCATCTACATTGATTTCGTCACGATGCCAATTTCAAAGGGGAAACGCTACATCCTAACCATGCTGGACAGTTTCAGTAGACACCTTACGGCTGTGCCGTGTTCCAGAGATCGTGCGATCGATGCTGCCCGTGGAATTTACAGTTTCTTCCTTCGACACCGGGAAATACCACGCATTGTTTCATCCGATCGCGGAACCCACTTCACGGGGGAGGTATACAGGATCTTTTGCCAACTCACATCAATCACGCAGGAATTACATTGTGCCTGGCGACCACAAAGCTCAGGTAACATTGAACGACAGCATCGCACGATGAAAAACGCCATATACATGCTGTGCGAAGATAGAGACTGTGAGTGGACCGACGTCCTCGAATCCGTCATCTCATCAATGAATGCTACCATCAACAGTGCCACTGGAGCGTCACCACACTATATAATCACTGGTCGGCAGCCCAACATTGGTTTGCCAAGATTACCCGACAACAGTATCACAAACCCCAGCCCCACGGCTTACGGCATGCAGGTCAATGCCCTGTTAAGACAAGTTCATCGACACGTCGCGCTGGCCAACAATGAAGCTGACCACGCCCAAGACCCAAATTTAGACAAGGACATGAATAAGGAACCAATACAAGTCGGTGACAAGGTACTAATCCACCGGCCTCAATCAGCTATTGCTCACGCATCTCACCTACCCTGGATCGGTACCTTCGAAGTGGCCAAGACCAACAGCATGGTGATCCAGATAAAAAATGATGATGGCCAGAGTGAATGGGTTCACCGGGCACATGTCCGCCGATTAATACCACGTCCAAAACATTTGTCCCCCAATCTACCTCCTCTACCCTACCCAACTCGTCAATCTACCGAAGAGACAACGCTTCCACCCAAGGCAGGGGCACACAGAGCGTTGCAGGACCCCATATACGTAGAAACCCCTCGACTACCGTCCGGATACAGATCGGACCTGATTCGGAATCGGTCAACACGAGGCCAGCTTCCTAAACGGTTTAAGGATTTCATCATGGGTTGATTCCATTCACACATGCAACTATGACCGCACTGGACAATTCAAGCCAAAATGAGATCTGGGGGAGCTGTTATGATGTTATGATTTAGATCTCGTTTTGACTTGGGGACGCCGTCATACTGTCTACCACGTGTCACCGTGACGACCACCACTCAAGTTTCATGATTCCTGACCGCTTTGGGGAGAAACTGACTACGTAGGGATTCACGCTACGATCGCTACCATGGCACCAAAGTCGAGGCACATGATCATGGTTACCTCCACAAAATTACGGGCAAAACGCTTAGATTCCTTACACACCGTAGCGAAAACAACAACCCAAAAGAAACACAGTTTTCTCGACATGGAGGCAATTTCTTCATCACTAACCGTTTGTCTACAACTACGTCCGCGTGCTTGCTATATTTAGCGAAGCCAAGGAAAAGACAGCAGGAAGGACCACCAGCCTCGCCATCACCACAACGCTACGGCTGTCGCGACCAATGCTACTACTACTACAACGAAGGCTTCGGCGCGCCTTCTAACAACAACAACTATCGCTATTGACACACGATTATAACCAGCACTGCTGCTACTACCATTACCAACAAAGACTTCGTCGCGCCTTCTAACAACAACAACTATCGCTATTGACACACGATTATAACCAGCACTGCTGCTACTACCATTACCAACGAAGGCTTCGTCGCGCCTTCTAACAACAACAACTATCGCTATTGACACACGATTATAACCAGCACTGCTGCTACTACCATTACCAACGAAGGCTACGTCTCGCCTTCTATCAACAACAACTATCGCTATTGACACACGATTATAACCAGCACTGCTGCTACTACCATTACCAACGAAGGCTTCGTCGCGCCTTCTAACAACAACAACTATCGCTATTGACACACGATTATAACCAGCACTGCTGCTACTACCATTACCAACGAAGGCTACGTCGCGCCTTCTATCAACAACAACTATCGCTATTGACACACGATTATAACCAGCACTGCTGCTACTACCATTACCAACGAAGGCTTCGTCGCGCCTTCTAACAACAACAACTATCGCTATTGACACACGATTATAACCAGACCAGCACTGCTGCTACTACTATTACAAACGAAGGTTTCGTCGTGCCTTATAACCACAATAACAACAACTAACAACAATCTGCCATCTTCACCCCAAGGACAGCTCGTTATTATTCTGTGTTATTTATTAGAAAATAAATTGTTGAGTTCGTTCAAATCTTAATCCTGTGTTGTCTGTTCTTTTTGCTTGTCACCATACGCTTCGTAACATAACAAAGTGTTCTTGTGTGTAAGGATAGATTGAATATTATATATAAAGGAGATAATAGTTCAGTGTACACGCGTTGTAGTCAGTAGTAGTCGGGACAAAGGATTAGAGAGTCCTGAGACATACATTAGGTAGGCTGGTTAATGGAGGAAGAAAGAGAAAAGTAATCAGTATGTTTACGTGCTGTAGTTGGTAGTACAAGTGTGCATCTATGTATCGACGTGAGCAGTCCTGTACCAAGAAAGTTTGTGTGTGTACCACCTGTGGACAAAGGATTAAAGAGTCTCGTATTATGAGAAAGAAGGTCGTGTGTGAAGATAGCCATGTTGGCTTGTGGTACTCACGTTAGGCTAGAACCAAAGGGCCCAGGCGGTGTCTGCTGCCAGCAGGGAGAAAGAGAGAGAGAGAGAGAGCATTACCGGTTTCACCTTTTATACACACAGTCACGGGACTGAGAGCTGGATTGTGATTGAACAAGCCAGGAAGATGATAGATTTAAAATCTTGAGCTGCAAGCTTTTGACCCTGTCCGTTATTGTAGGAATTTTCAACTGCTAC
This sequence comes from Euprymna scolopes, assembly GCF_053919585.1. Lineage (NCBI taxonomy): Eukaryota > Metazoa > Mollusca > Cephalopoda > Sepiida > Sepiolidae > Euprymna > Euprymna scolopes. The sequence goes on from NC_136493.1 coordinate 623,598, forward strand.
AGATACTCCCTTGTTAGATTGGTTTTTGGAAGAAAATCAAAAATGTTTATTGAAATAAAAGGAAGGTTCTTTTATGGGTGTCTGTGACGGTAAGTTGTATATTAGAAACTCTGAAGTAGTGACGATTTTGAATATGTCCGTCCATGAGAGCTGGTTGTAAAATCCTTTTTTTCATGTCAACACAGGGCTTGATGCTTGTGACCATGTTCAAATTTGTTTCATAAAATTGGATAAAACGTCTTTACATTTTAACTATTCTGTTTCATGTGTGAGGATGCCCACGGATAAAATATAACATAAAACCAGTCGTTGTGTTTACTCGGCAACCATCTTTATTTAATACCCTTCTTACACCGATCACCTCCAAGGGGCGTTACTCCAAACGGTGTAACATCTGTTGCTGTTCATGCAACATCTTCCCTTTTCTCAAAGAAAGGAGAAAACAAACAACAACAAAAACGTCTGAACGGAATTAAAATAATTAATGGTTCGGCTGGATTGGCTACTTCGTATTTTCTGCATGTGGGGCATTTTGAAACATAGTCTCTGGTCTCACTGTTCATGTTTGGCCAATACAAACATTCTCTTGCCCTTCTGCAACATCCTTCTATTCCTAGGTGTGTAGAATGCAGCTTCTCCTTCAGTATAGCCCGCTGGGTAATTGGAACCACTACACAATTACCCCTGAAAATTAACCCATCTTGTACAGTCATTTCATTTCGTATACCAAAAAACGGTCTCACCTCTGGGTCAAGATGTATTTTTTCGTCTGGCCATCCCTCCACAATTACTTGCTGCAACTGCTGCATGCTTCGGTCTTCTTTTGTGGCTGAGCGCAGTTCAAGAAGCCTCCTCTCTGTTACAGGAATGTATTCAGCTTCCTTCACATCATCTTCATTGTCCATATCTTCGCTGTTCACTCCGTGGATATATGCTCTTGATAGCGTGTCTGCAAGGAACATCTTCCTACCTTGATGGTACAGAACGGTAGCATCGTAAGCCTGTAATCGCATCAGCATGTTTTGCAGTCGTTTGGGGCATTTTCCCAAATCTTTTTTCATGATAGCTTCTAATGGCCTATGATCGGTCAGTACCGTTATCTGTCGACCAAACGTATATTGATGAAACCGTTCGGTAGCATAGACTACTGCTAGCAGTTCTTTTTCAATTTGCGCATATCGAGTTTCTGTGTCAGCCAGCGCACGGCTGATATAGGCTAGAGGTTGACCTTCCTGCAGTAGTGCAGCCCCCATACCCTTGTTGTAGGTGCTAAGGTTCAGACATAACTACTTACTTTATGTTGATGGTAGGGTTGGTAATTGTCACCAGGTTCAATGAAGTTGGATTGTTCTGCAGGAGACTTTGTAAATGCTCATCCTTCTGTTGTTCCTTTGACAAAGTGTCGACATCAATTGCCGGTTCCAACAGGAAGAAATTAATTCCCCGTGATAATGTGTCTGCTTGGATGTTGTCTACTCCCTTGACGTGTCGGATATCTGAAATAAATTGGAGGATATAATCCATCTGGCGAATCTCTATGGGAGAATATTTGTCTGACGAAGACTGCAAAGCGCCTAACAGAGGTTTGTGGTCTGTGAGGATATGGAACTGCTGACCTTCCCAGAGTTGCCGAAAATGGCGTATTGCAGAGAATGGAGCTAACAGCTCTCTGGAAAATGTGCTGTAGCGTTTTTCTGTCTCTGTTAACTTTTTTGAGAAAAAGGAAATGGGTTTCCAGTCCGCATCACACTTTTATTGTAGGACTGCTCCAATACCAATTGCAGATGCATCCACTGCGAGGCACAGCTCCTGGTTGGGTTGGATGTGAGACAACTTTACCGTCTCTTGCAACATAGCCTTAACCTTGTTGAATGCTTCTCCTGCATGCTCCGAAAGTGCAATGTCACAGTTCCTCACATTTGTCAACAAACTTGCCAATGGTAAAAGTACTTGTGCACAGTGAGGTAAGAATCTACGATAAAAGTTTATTAATCCTAAGAATTGACGCAGCTGCGTCATGGTAGCTGGGATAGGAAAATCCTGAATGGACTTGATCGTCTCTGGTGATGGTGATATTCCCTCCTCTGAAATATGATGTCCTAGAAATATGACTTCCGATTGACCAAAAACACATTTTAATGAGTTTAGGACTATCCCATATTGCTTCAGGCGTTCAAAGACTTGCCGCACATGGTCGATGTGTTCCTGCTACTTTGACTAGCAATAAGTACGTTGTCAATATACACGCAGACGAATGGCAAATCTGACAACACCTGGTCTATAAACCGTTGGAATGTTTGTGCTGCATTCCGCAGCCCAAAAGGAACTCGCACAAACTCAAACATCCCGAATGGGGTGATGATAGCCGTTTTAGGAATGTGTTCGGGCTCCACCGGTATTTGGTGATATGCCCGAATTAAATCCAATTTTGAAAAAAAAAAACGGTTATTTTGAGCCACTACTGTCACATCCTGGATATGTGGTACTGGGTACCTATCCGGTTTAGTGACTGCATTGAGTGCTCTGTAGTCCCCACATGAACGCCATGTGTTAGAACCTTTGTTGACAAGATGAAGAGGTGAAGCCCATTTGCTCTTCGAAGGGCGAATTATGCCTAACTTCATCATTTGCTGAATTTCAACCTTGGCAGCTGTTATCTTTTCTGGTGCTAAACGCTTAGCTTTGCTATGAACAGGTGGACCATTTGTTTCAATATAGTGTGTGGTGGAGTGTGGCAAAACGTCCCTATGGAAAGAGGGCACAGAAATTGAAGGGTATTCCTTCAAGAGACTCAGAAAATCATTGTCCTGGTTTGCATGTGCCACTGCTGGACACACTGGAGTACCAGCCCTGACTACCCCACACGCTGTGAGATGCGTTTCTGTGTCTTTCAAACACTGGCCTGTAATATCCACAACCAGACCAAATGTCTGCAAAAAATCGGTACCTAAAATAGCACTGTCTACATTCGCCACTATAAAAATGTGGGTAAATATTCTGTGCAGGCCTAAATTAAGGTCCATACACCTCTCCCCATATGTGCGTATTAACGAGTCATTTACCGCTCGTAGTGTGAATTTACAGGGAGGAGATTTCTTGTCGACTGCTGTCGCAGGAATGAGAGACACGTGCCCCGTTGTCCACCAAAAAGGACGTTCCCGAGTTTTTATCCACCACATACAATAGATGGCCAGAGCGAGATGCACTGACAGTTGATGCCGCAGTCTTCTGTCGGTTTAGGCATTTCCCGGACTCTTATAACTTGTGGGAACATGCCAACCGGATCCTAACGTCTCCAGCATAAGAGACAAAATAAAAAATCGTCGTTTGCACATGGCTCCACGCATCGCTTCCGCTTGGAAAAAGAAAAATAAGAAACCATAAAAGAATTATCAACCAATGGCAGAGCTCCCCGCCGAAAATAAAGGCCTAAAATATCACAGCCGCTGGGAGCCGGTTTACGACTATAAAATGAGGGGACCAGAGAGAAAAAAAAGGAGATCCCCCCAGCTGCGTCAGTGAACGCACGGACAGTCTTCCACCCGACCTAAAGAAATGAAGAAGAAAAAGAAAAGAAAAAAGAGATTCGCCCAGCTGCGTCAGTGAACGCACGGACATTCTTACACCCGACCTAAAGAGATGAAGAAGAAGAAGAAGAAGAAGAAGAAGAAGAAGAAGAAGAAGAAGAAGAAGAAATAAGGCACCAGTGAACTGAAGCCAACTCCGCTCTCACGTTATGGGCCAAGATGCCTTCAATTCTAACAATGCCTATTTCACACAAACCAAAGAAGAAAAAAAAGAAGAAAAACACAGGAGGCGAAGACTCCGCGCTGCTAGTTGTTGATAAATGTAGTCGCCGCTCTCAAGTTAAAAGCCTGGACACATATCACCGAAGTAGCACGAGCGGCCGCCCACTTACCACCCCCCGTCGTCTGAAAAGATAAATACGCTTTGTTTAATTATACTACCTACAAAAGTTCATTCCTTATCAATGCATACACACGCTGGACTACCATTCTCAATTTTCCTACAACATTTATTTCTCTTCCCACGCGCGAATAAACAATAGTGACCCGAACTTGAGATGAAAACACATTTCCTTTTCTTGCTACAACACCAGTCCTGCAATGAACATTGGTTACATACGCGCGGACATGTTATAACTAAAACGTTCATTTCTTTCAACAGCAAATAAACGACGTTTATCTTATCCATTAATTGAGTCTTTGTTTCCTTCAATTCCCATTCATTTCATTATTCTTTTGTAACGGGATTGGGGTATTTATATATCCTAGTCCCCTAAACTACAGGGTGGGATACAGAAATTTGCCTTCTCCCCAAACTTCTTGTGCTTCCAGCAAATAATCCTATGTTGCCCCCGTTCTCTGGAGTGGCTGCGGGTACCTCCACGTCTTTGCTTATTCTTTTGGGTAAGTCTCGCGATGTCCTCCGCCATTTTGTTCATGCGAGCTTCAATCTGGTCTGCCTCTCCATTAGTTTGGACATTAGCTCGTTTTTCTCGGATGCCTGAACGCTAGACGATCGTGTCAACATTATGTCGGATATATGGTCGGCTATCTCAGCCAACCGTTCAACTGGCGTAGACTCATCTTGTGCAGCTATGACCACCCTATATTTGGTTGGTATGCGCTGCAGGAAGATGTGTTTGACAATGTTTTTGTCCATCGCCCCTTCAGCCAACTTCTGCAGGCGTTTTAGAAACTGTGACGGCATGCTATCCCCCAGAGTTTCTTGTTCCAACAATTGTGAGATACGCCTGTGTGCAGAAACTTACACAGCCGTTGTCACTCTTTCCCGGAGGATGTCATATGGTTTCGCAGATGTGCGAAAAACAAAGCTGGGTCGTTCCGTACATCCATTGGGTTTAAGCTGAATGTAGGCGACGCCATTTCCAATCAGCTTATGATTATTCTTATACGTTTGTTTTTTTTAATTTAATTTTCTATTTTATTTATTTATTTATTTATTTTTTTTTTTTTACAGCGATCGTTAGCTGGGCGACACCGTCCACTATATATTAGTAATACTAATAGCAGAAAGAAAAAAAAAGGAAAACAGAGTGTGACGTAGTGTATGCATCAGCCAATCACGAGACAGTCGCCAAACGCGAGTTGAGGAAGAAATCAGTCGGCCATATTTATTTGTATTAACAAGGAAAATGTATATATATATATATATATATATATATATATATATATATATATATATATATATATATATATGATTATTTTTTTTTTTTTTGGAAAAAGAATTCCAGCAGAGTGCTCAATTAAAAGGAAAATGCAAATTTTAAGAGCGAATTTATATTTGGAGACGAATATTGGCTGAAGAGAGCTTGATAAGGATACCTTAAACGGGCCTTATTATCGGGCTTGAAACCGGCGGTACCAATGATCTGTCTCAACTAACAACTTTCTGCACAATATATATATATATATATATATATATATATATATATATATATATATATATATATATCTCGGTGAAAGGGTAGGGTAACAATACACGTATAACACAAATCTCGACACAAAACGCAACAAGTTCTTATCTTTCTGATTAATTTACATACGAAAATGTTTTTATTTATTTTTTAACTACTTTGACGCCGGGATTCGTGTAGGGGTTATTCATTTATTTATTATTTAAAAAATAAAATAAAATAAAGAAATAAACTTTAGATTTACGCGTTTTCCCTTATCAAAATAATAGCTCTGCGTATTCTACGTTGCTAGTTGGGGTCACCACTGTTGTAGGTGCTAAGGTTCAGGCATAACTACCTACTAACATGAATGAATATTAACTGTGACACAAGTACTTTAGAATAAATATTTATTGACAAACATGAAAACGGGGTAACAACTGCAATATCAAACACCGCAATAAAAACATTACTCACTTCAATAGTGGGTTTACCGGCTGAGTGGGGGTGGGAGTCCGTGGTCTAGAGTTCTACTCTGTTTTGTCCAACATAGTTTCACCCGGGGAGAATTTTCATGCCACCTCTGCACGTGTCCAAACTCTGTGTCTTCTTCAGGGACAAAACTCCTTACCCCCCCCCCCACCGTAACCCGGTGTTGTTCTTTTTATTTCCCTACACCCTTTTCACTTGCATCACATTGAATGACCAAAGGTTTGTTGGGTTCATAGTATCTCAATACTGGTGCCTCACTCACTAAACTTTTAATTTTTTCAAAAGCTCTTTCATGAATTTGGGACCACGTCCATGGCACATCTGCCTTCACTAAATTCCGAATTGGGGCCATCACGTCGGAAATATGTGGCAGAAACTTTGCCAAGTAGTTCACAAATCCAGCCTATCTTTGCACGCCTTTAACATCTGTTGGGCATGGCATCTCTTTTATAGCTTTTACCTTCCCAGGGTCAGGAAGTAACCCATCACTGGTTATCGTGTGACCCAGGAAAGATATAGATGTTTGTCGTAGGTTCAATTTTCCAGCATTCAATCGAATCCCACGATCACGGCATCTCTGCGACAGTTTTCTCAGTTTTTTGTCATGATCAGCTGTTGCTTCCTCCATTGTTTTACCTTTCCCAATCACCAGAAGATCATCGCTTTGTTGATCACACCCTCTAAATCCCATACATTGTTAAAGAGGGCCTTTTGAAATATCTCTAGAGCTAGAGTAATCCCAAATGGTAACACCTTCCACCGAAACCGACCAAATGGCATGATAAATGTAGTCAAACGACTGCTGACTTCATCCAATTTCAAATGCTAAAATCCATCTCGTAAATCCAAGGTGGAAAATACTTTGCTGTCAGCCAGTTCTGGCAGCAAATCATCCAATGTAGGTAGCTGGAAATGTTCCTTTTTCAAAGCTTTATTTAGTGGTCTTGGGTCTATGCAAATCCTTAGATTTCCATTTTTCTTCATCACCAATGCCAATGCACTTACCCATGGAGTTAGCTCACTTACTGGTTCAATAACTTTCTTTTTAACCAGTTCTCCAATTCAACTTTTAATTTGTCTTTCAGTGCGACTGGCACTCTTCGTGCTGCAGCTACATTTGGTGTTACTGCTGTATCCACCTCCAAATGTACCGCTCCAGATAACTGACCCAATTCCTCCTTAAATACATCTCTGAACTCGTTTATAATGCTGTCAGAGTTCTGGCTGCTGGATTCATCCACTTGGGAAATTTTGGCTATCATTTTGAACTGGTCCTGATTGATTGTGATGAGTGCCATCTTCTGAATTGCATTTGCTCCCAGTAAAGGATGGAAATGCTCTTTTACAATGACAAACAACTGCATATTTTTGTCCAGTTTTGGGGTTTATCATTTTGACTCGACACTCTCCCAATGGCTTCACTTTTGTTCCATTCCACATGGCCAGTGTCTTATTTGAAGGCTCCAGTGTTTTCCCCATTACACGCTTCTCATTCAGTATGTTTACTGATGTTCCACTGTCAAGCTGAAAAATAATTGGCTTTCCTTTCACCATCATTTCTGCTTTTATCACCTCATGATTCACAGCGTTAACTTTTTCTGTTACACTGTCTACCTGCCCATAGTCTGAAGAACTACTACTGTCACCTTGATCCTCGTATTGTTGCGTTTTGACAGTCTGCAGCTTCTTTTTCCTTACTAGTCTGCATTTCACAGAAAAATGATTTTTTCCATTACAGTTATAGCATGTATTGCCAAATGCAGGACACACTTCCTTGTTCGGTCCATGTTGCAGTGTACACGCTCTGCATTCTCTCACAGTTTTTTTCCCCTGGCTTTTTCTTGTGTCTGAACTCCACTCGGTTTACTCTCTCAGGCCTTAGGATACTGGCTTGTAACATAGCATTTTCAGACAGCTTACAAATGTCTATACATCTTTGTAAATCTAGCTGTCTTATTTTAAGTAACTCAGCTTGTGTCTGAGGGTTACGTATTCCCAGCACTACTTGATCTCTGAATACTAAAGAAACACAATTGTCACAAAAATTGCACGTTTTTACTAACGTCCGAAGTGCCGTAATAAAAGATTCCACGGTCTCCGTTTCTCCTTGCTTTCTCGTGTGAAAAACATAATGCTCGTAAGTTTCATTTGTTTCCCCTATAGCATATTTATCAAACGCCTGAATAATTTCCGTAGGCGTTCTTTCATCTTCGGGCATTGAAAAGTGAAACCCGTAGTACACTTTCAAAACATCATCCCCTAACGTATGAAGCAAAAGTGCAGTTTGATATTGTATCGACTGGGTTGTCAGATACGTAATAATAGCATAATTATGCCATTTCAGCTTAAATAGATTCCAATTTTCTGTCAAATTCTGCTCCATACAGGGGGGGGGTAGTCTTATGCCAGGTACCGGTCTGTTTATTGCACTCATGTCTCCTCCCGACATTTTTTTTTCTCCTCACCACCTCGTGGCGTCGTAATTTTCACACCGAAAAATTAAACGTTACTGATCTGTTTTTTTTTTTTTGTTTTTTTTTTTTCTTTTTCTGCTACCTTTCCACCGTTTTGTTTTTTCTTCTCTTTATTGTACATCCCACCGCTGCCACCATGTTTCATGTGTGAGGATGCCCACGGATAAATTATAACATAAAACCAGTCGTTGTGTTTACTCGGCAACCATCTTTATTTAATACTCTTCTTACACTAGTCACCTCCAAGTGGCATTACTCCAAACGGTGTAACACCTGTTGCTGTTCATGCAACATATTCCAGTAGGATTTGAAGTTGTTAAGTTGCTCGTTGCTAAACGTCGGTGGCAAATTGTTTTGTTGACGAGTTTACTTCAGAAACTGGTGGAGGTTGTGAAAAAATAAATGCTTCAAGTGTTCTTCAGTGAAGGTTATTTTGAATGGCTAATAACCAGTAATGCGTTTGTGTTTTGACTCGAATGTTCGGTGAACAATTATTTATTTTTTCTGTGGAAAAATTGTTCCTTTTTTGTGAGATAATATTTTGATGGGGATGTTTTTGTCACAGAAAATATTAATACCAGTCCGTACAAATGTAGTCAAGTCGACTCATTTTACTTTTTAAATATTCTCCAAATGCAAGAAGATTGCTTTATTGCCATGGATATTTACAGCATGTGTGTTGATGGCGTCGAGTTGGCCCATATTTTTGTTTGTTTAAATAATCAAGGTGTGCGTTTATGGCAGGGAGATAGTAATATGCTGTCACACACACGCGCGTGCGCACACAAATAAACAAACGTTCATTGATTTTAATTTCCTCGGGCATGTACACAAAAATAAGTTCTTCCAGCAACGACATAATTTCAAATACGCTGGCGGACGTAAGCAAAGACAATACCACATGACAATATTGACAAATGAGAAATTTTAGAAGATTGTTTTTTAACACTTTCCCAAACCAAATAGCATCAGCAGCAATCTTGTACTGGAAGCCGATTCAAAAAGTATTTAGATGCAACAAACTCTCTCTCTCTCTCTCTCTCTCTCTCTCTCTCTCTCTCTCTCTCTCTCTCTCTCTCTCTCTCTCTCTTTGCTAAAACTTGACACGAGAACATATCTCTTGTTTTCATCTCATCGATGTTTTCAAATCTGTCCAAACCATAAATACGTATGACATGCGGGCATCCAAAAAACCACACTTATGCACGCATGCAGTCATGCACTCATTCCGTACACTTTCTACAAGAATTACTAACAATGGACTACTTTCCTCATGGAACTTTCGAATAAGGCGTACTTCGCCAGTTAAAACAAAAACCTTCAAATAAGGATATTATTTTCACAAAAGACTTTTACCGCCCAATCTTATTATTTTAACGAGGGACTTTCATCTAACATGGCCTTTTAATCTTAATAATTCCACAAAGGATTTTCACCCAGTTTGAATATTCTAACCTCAATAATTTCACAAGAGCTTTTACCGATCGGACTTTGCTTGTTCATCTTGTTATTTTGTTGAAAAATAAATGCAGTGCATTTTAAACGAGAATGAGGTGTCATTGTGTTTTATTTCTTTTTTTTTGGGGGGGGGGGGGCAGAGGAATTTAATTTCTTTTTAATTTCTTTTCCCTTACAAAAAAAACAAGGGCAGTATGAAAATAGGAAAAGTTCAGGCCGTATATTAGAGTGTTTTCATGCACGATAGTGTTCACTCTTTTTTCAGCTGGTTTTTTTTTTTTTTTTTTTCATTTTTTTAAATGTAGTTGCTGTGAAAGAAAAAATCTTTTTTTGTTGTTGTTTTGTTTGTTTCGGAGAAACATATCCGGTTGAAACGTTTTATCATTCTAAGTGAAAATGTGGGCAGTATTTCTAGTGAAATGTGTTTTGACTGAAATGTTTTTACCTTTTTTATTTATATGATACGTGTCTGTTTAAAAATGTTTAAGCTTTTTGAGGTTAAAGTGTTTGACGAGAATGTTTTGTTTTTTTCTTTTTGGTGAAATGAATATCCAGTGGTAGAACCGTGTTCTAAAGACTTCTCGGTGATGAATAAGTGACGTTTAAAGATGTTTTAGCTTTTCAGTGAAATGTGCCAGTTTTTTGTCTGGTGTTAGCAGGGAGAAAAAGAGAAAGTGATGCCGGTGTCACCTTTTATACACAAAGTCATGTGACTGAGAGCTGGGTTGTGATTGGGCAAGCCAGGAAGATGGTAGATTTTAAATCTGGAGACGCGAGATTTCCCCCCTGCCTATTATTGTAGCAATTTTTGACTGCTACAAACCTGTGGTGCAGTAGTTGTGTCAGAATTTGGGGGGAATTTTGACACCCCTTACACAAAACTGCGAATAAAATATTTTAAAAAATCGTAATTTCTCTTTTTAAAGTTTATTTTCTTTATTGAATATACTTCCAAAATAAAATATTAAAGTTGTTTAAAAACTAATAGAAATATTATTTTTTATTTAAAAAAAACAGTGTTTACAAAGTGCTTGCGCGCGTTCATGCAGCCATTTTGTTTACGTAATGAAATCAATTGAATTTTACAAATTAAATTTTTGTCTTTTCTCTTTAAAAATCTATAAAAAAAATTTCTATTGGTTTAATTGTTACGATATTTTCAGGGTCAATGTGAAATTTTATGCTCTTTCCAATAAACCGAATATAATATTCTAGACAAAGGTTTTTTTTAATTCACCCCTCCATTTTGAAATAGCTATTAAAATGAAAAGAATTCATTTTCTCACCTCAAATTTATATATCACAAATTGAAAGTAAAAGATCAATAAATAAAATAAGCTAATTTAAAACAAAAAAAGAAAAGTTATTTTAAAATTTACCTGTAAAGTCCAAAGTTTGAAACCTTTTTTAAAACCATGTTGAATCTTTTTCTTTTTTAAGTGAAACATTATAATCTTGTTATATTGCACAGAAAGTTTTGTTTAATTACGACAATTATTTCCATCTCAGTCAATGTTTTTGGGGTTTTTTTTTTTAGATATTAAAAATATTCCCTCTATAAAGAAGAAATAAAATATATTAAATCAAAAACTCATGTATTTTTTAAGAGAATTAAAAAAAATAAAAAATCGCTCGACTGTTTTTTTTTTATCAAGTGATAAGTGAAATGGAACTATTTTCACCTACGGTGGCCCATATTTACTAACTTTTGTTTACAGCGAGCAATAGAAAGAGACATTAACTCTGTCTCTTATAGACCACTATAGTTCATAACTCTAAGAAAAGGAGACAGTTATCTCCCCTTTTTTCCATTTGTAACGAGCTGAAGTCGCGGTATTTTTTAATACTCGCTTAAAAAATATTTTATTTAAAAAGGCATGGAATATAAAATATAAATATGGATGAATTCTTAATAATGAAGAATGGAAGTACCCATTGAATAGTATTTTTTATAGGTAAGTGATTTTTTAGAATTTATATATACATATATTTTATCGAAGTAAGTTATAATTTGTTGATTTTCTTTAATTCTTTTTTAAAGAAAACCAATTTAAAACAAAAAACAAATATTGCATAATTTGCTACTAAACCTGTTATTAAAACAAATGGTCTTTGCTCCTTTAATTGAAAAAAAAAGGGTTTGGATTACATTTTTCAAGTAGTTATAAGCTTCGAAAGATACGAGGTAGAATTATTCAATTTTTTATCACACATTTTTAATGGCGTTTTCTGACACTGCTAGTGATGCAGTAGTGAAATTGATATTCTCTGGAAGGTTGAATTCTCCATGTGGGCGACCAAAAAATACAACGTGACTTAATTAGTCATGGCTGACGGTACAAGAATATGCTACCACTGTAACGTAAATAAAGGGTTCCTTTGAAATTCCGTCCAAATTCCCGAGTTCGACAGAAACATTCCTGAGTTCAACAAGATACACCTGAAGAAGGTCGGAGGTTACATCGACCAAAACGTGAAAATCACATTCAAGATGAGAACAGTCAACAGTAGTCCAATGAATCCAAATAATATGAATAGATTTTTAATAATTTTTTTCATGATTGATTTTTAATAAAACACTTTTTTGAATTAAAGTAAAATTGGATTTTTCCCCCGAACATTTTAACGAAATGTTAACGAAAGAAAAAAAGTATATTTTCTTATAATTTTAGTATAATTCAAAAAATGTTTTATTAAACATACATAGATGAAATTGGAGTTATCGCCCTTGGTGAAAACCGAAATAATGGCAGTGGCCCACTGGCCCATTGGCCCAATGGCCCAGTGTACCATATATACTTTAATACTTTCATTTTTTTTCTCTCTTTTAAATTCCCTACTTTTAATGTAAAAATATTTATTTACTTAATGAAAGATATCGATTTTTTTTTTTCAGAATCGTTTATTTTATTTTCCTCTTTCTTAATTTTCTGCGAAGCTGCATTACTAGTCGCCATTTTGAAATTTATAAAACTTCAAAGCATTTGTCTCATTTGAAAGCAGATAATGAAAACAATGTAAGTGTTACTTGAATTTCTTTGTTTTACGATTTAAAAAAAAAGTTTTAATCAGTTTCGCTTATTCTTCTCATAACGCGTGTCATGTATTAGGTGATGTCGGATGGTGAGTTTGAAGAGATAATTAGCAGTGATTATTACTGCATGGAGATAATTCTAATCACGTCGATACGTGATGACAACGTGAAAGTATAAGATGTCTGTGAGCATAATAGAATAAACGAGAAGATATAAACATTGCAATTGCCGGTACTTATGCAGTTGTTATACCCTGCTGAAATTATAAGAAAGCTATTTGTAATTTAGTGACGTAAATTAATTGACAGACAAAAAATTATAAAAACTTTATTTTATATAAAACATATTATTAGACCCTAAGGCTGAAATAAAACCAGAAACAATGGTACTTTTGCACTTTTGTTACCCTGCTTAAATAATAACGTTATTATTTCAAAAGCCATTCTTAACATGTGGAGAGGAGGGTGTTTTGTAACTATTCTGTGCTTCCACCTAACAATGTAATAAATAAAAAAAATAAAAAAGATACCGTGAAGCTTGAATGTAACCTAAAAAAAAAAAAACTACTTAAAAATAGTGCGCCAGTGCGGTGGTAACAGTGACACGCACCAAAAAATGTTCATTTTTATTATTTTTTTTCATCATTTTTATTAGACTAAATGTACGACATTCAAGGCCGCAATGTTGTTTTTAAAATTTTACTTTTCTAAGGTTTGACAGATTATTGGCCTTTTTAAGGCCAAATTTCGCCCATTTTTATGCTCTTTTATGGAACCATGTTTTTCAGATGCCATATTCTATTTTAATGAAAGAGTGTAAAAAAAAAAAGGCCAATCTGTTAAACCTTAGAAAGGACAAATTTGGCAACACCTGGCAGATGACGGAAACTGTCGGATTATACTGAGCAAACGGAAGTCAATAAAAAAAATGAACAAAAAAGAAAGAAAATAAAACAAACAACCTGACATAATTTCATAAATTTTACCGTTTTATTTATTTTTTATGGCAACTTTGTTTTTGTTTTTTCTGTATTTTTTTTTTTTTTTTTTTTTTTGTCATAAAAGTTTTGTTTCTTTGAATTAGTGAACAAAGATATTTTTTGTTTTGTTTATGTATGGAAAGTTATTTTGGTATTTTTTATGACCTAGCTGAGCATAGTATAAACACCTCCAACCTCCCCGTGTTAAAAACGACTTTTGGAATAAACACCCCCTAACTTCCTCATGTTAAGAACGGTGTTCAGAATAAACACCCCCCAACCTCCCCATGTTAAAAACGTCTATCAGATTGGGGTGTTTATTCCAAAAGCCATACTTAACATTGGGAGGTTGGGAGTGTTTATAATACGCTGGAGTAGGTCGTAAAAATGTATTGTTATTTTCCTTCCTTGTCACAAGACTTGTTGCTTGGAGAAGTGCAATGATACTCTTTCTTTTCTTTTCTTTTAAAATTTTGCCTTTTTTTTTCCTCCAATTTTTACTGTCTGCTTACTCATGTCTCTTTTTGAAAAAAAGAAAAGAAATATAAATATGTATATATATTTATATTATATGTGGCAGCACATTCCTAAACAAGTTTGTCCACACAATCCTGAACACATCTGATGATTTGCCATGATATGATCCCAAATGATACTGTTGACTCAACATATGATCCCAAACAACATCAATCGACATGATCTCGAACAACTAGGTCGATTGACACTACACGATCCCGAACAATACCATCAAATTGACATGCTATAACATAATCATGAACACAGAGCAATCTTTTTCAACTGCCCCCTCCCTATATGAATTATCGGCTTGTTTTTTATAGCCGATGGGCAAAACTCAATCGGCACTGTAGGTTCGTTTTTCACCATAGGTAGGCTCATCTCATTCATTGGCACACAAGTCTTGTGCGCTTTTGCGCATGCTCATCACACTTCTCTCTGATTTCAAGATCTCACAAATGACAACATTGGGCAGACTGTTTTCTCCAAGTACTTCACTTTGATGGTACAGGCTTAGGAACTTACTCAGTTGTGCTTTTGTCTGTTGCATCACTAAACACTTCCTGTTTTGGATCCTTGGGTGCATTATCTTCTGAGAAGCTTTCTTCATCTGGTTGTTCATACAGCAGTGGGATTTCATCATCTTATGGGGTAATTTCGTCACTGATTACATAATTATGCCAGCACGCTGGACACATATCTTTTATGTGGCATGGTGTTCCATCGAGTGTTGGCTATTGATTTTTGTCAGCATTCCTGTGCAAAACTGCTTGTACCTCTTTCCTGCAGATTCTTCACCCAAACTACATCTCCCTCCTTGTATAGATTAGTAACTTCGGCGATACCCTGGACATGGATCCTATAAGTGTATAGCACATTTGCAGGTGCTGTCATGGCCGTCTTGTCTTTAGGCGTAACGTTGTGCCAGTACACTGCCTCTAAGATCATGCACCTTGTTCTTGCTGTAATGCACTTTATTGTTCAATCGGATCTCTCGATTATTCCATTTCCGGAGGGTACGTGCGCACACCAAAATTAAATGTGCACACCCCACATCTGTGTAAAGTCGGCAAATGTCTTTCCGCAAAATGCTGTGCCATTATCACAATATACTCTCCAACTGCTTAATGATGCTAGTATAATCCTGTCAATGCAACTGCTTCGAAATGACAAAATGGCTAGGGCCACAGTCTATCAATGTCAAGTACAAAATGGGTTATATCCATAGCAACCCTGCTCCAGGTTTTCGGGACATCAAGCCTACTTGACTTTCAATGCACTGGAGTTGAATAACTTCACAAAGTACCATGTCTTTTTCACACGAGGATGGCCACCAGACCAATGAATTGTCTGTATCTGACACATGTGTTCTTTTGTGGCCATGGCACACAAGTTCTTGGGGTGCTGTCACTTTATGAATCTCATTTAACCATCACTGTGGTACCTGAGTAAGTTAGTCAGTTCTGTTTTCATTAAACTTAACAAGCCCTATATCGACTGTAAGTGCATATTCCAAGGCCAAATGTTGGCACGTGGAGGCGACGCCTAATTAACATTTTGAAGGCTGCTTTGGTGTGCACTCTCATCTGTCTGGACAAGGTATTGTTGAGATCGCGACACCTGATCAATTTCTTTAGATATATTATTTTAGGCAAAAACAATATTATTTAATTGTCATGTTGAAAATATAATATCCAAAAATCACAAAAACGCATCGAGTAGAAAGTTATTATAGTTAAAAGTAATTTTGGATTTTTTGTACATGTTTTAAAGTAGATGGTGAAAAGTTCACACATAGGGGACATGACTTTGAATGCATAGTTTAGATTACATCCTAATGGTGTTGAACTTATTTGTCTTATAGTGATAAACTTTTTTTATTTACTAAAAACATAATAGCAGTTGTTCTACTTAATTGATTTTCATCATTTTTTAACATATTACTATTTTCAACATAACAGTTAAGTTTGTAATATTGTTTTTGCTTAAAATGACGTATTAAAAATCGATCTGTTACCTCTATCTCACAGAAGAGATGTTGCAAGTCTGTCTCTGATGTATCGTTATTTTCATGGAAAGTGTTCGACTGAGCTTCAATCTATGGTCCCCCCTCGCAAAACTTTCACAAGAAACACTCGTCTAGCTGTAAACACTATCAATAATTCCCCCCACTCTTTATCTGTGCCTAAACCTAAACGTAGATTCCATGAACAAAGCTTTTTTATTAGAACTGCACGCCTGTGGAATTGTCTTCCGTTTTCCTGCTTTCCGGCTGACTACAATATGGTTGTGTTCAAGTCTAACATAAATAAGTTCTTGATGAGCCGTTCCATATAATTATCAAATTTAACAAAGTTTCATCACTAATGATTATTATATCGTCCAATTTCTACTGTACACTCTTTAACCCTTATCCTTGAGTGGCCTCTTGGCCTTGATAATGTGTTGATGCCTGTGAGGAGGGAAAAAAAAAAGAAAAAGTCCAATGTGAACAAGTTCTAATTGAATCGTCCCCCTAAGTAATCCAAGTTACAAAATTCCCACTGTTTACTATGCTAAAATCACAATGACTAATGTATACCTATTAACCCTTATCCTCGAGTGGCCTCTGGGCCTTGATAAGTGGTGACACCTAAAAAAAAAAAAAAAAAAAGTACTTTATTGCCTATGCACTAATTTGATTTGATTTTTTTAAAGGAACTGTTAATGTCATTAATTTTAACATTTGTGGCATAAATAATATATGAGATATAAAAGCGCTTCCTTATTTATTTATTATTTTAATGTCTGGACAGATTTTTGTGTTTATAGTTTTTACTATTACATTTGTTGTTTACTCAAAAATAAAAATCAGATTCTCCTTTTTGGAGGCGATTACATGTACACAAACTGAGAAAAATCTGAAAAAATAGTTTTTTTTTACAGGAAGGGGTCACTTTCCTATATAAATTCAGTGCAAAAATGAGCACCCATTTCTGGCACAGTTCACAGCAATATAGTGACATGGAACCAATTCTGTTTTTATTTATTTTTATTTTGGAGGGAAATGAAAACATGCTAGATGGGTAAATTTGAGTTAGGGTATTTTTGAGAGGGTAAAAAGTCATTTTTTGATAAATAAAATAGTATACAGGAACAGCATACATGTTTTTTCTACCACTAGTGTGTTTAATTTGGGAGGAGGTAATTTTGGGTGGGCAAGGGGATTTTTTACAATTAAGTAACATTTGGAAACAATATTTAATTGCTAGTTGTACTGAGATTAGTTCTGACTACTAAGAGAAAAGCATAGGAGTTTTGAATTTTATTGAGTTTCAATCCAACTGATAGAAATTGACAGATGACAAATTTTACTTGTTTCTTTTTTTCTCTGTATTTTCACATGTAAATGTTTTGCTTTCCATAGAAGTGTAATAACGGTATAGGAAGTTACAGCAATAAGTGCCCACAGTTAGTGTGTGCCCTCTGTAGAGAAGCACTGACACTCGAACCTGGAACCTGTTCAATATAAAAATATGAAAATAGAACATAAATGCAAATTTAGGCAGTATCAGAGTTCGAGATTGCAGTATAAAAAAATGTTTCTTGCAAGGCAGTGACATTTGTGCAAGTAAGGTTGTTGTAAGTTGGGAAGAGGATGAAAAGTAAAAATACAACTGGGAAGAAGTGAGCATGTGGTGGAAGAGAATAAGCCAACGTTTCATCATGGGAGAAACACAAACACAACTTCGTTTCTTCATTTGTTCTTGCAAAAAATTATGTTACTAAAATAGAAATTAAAAAATGATAAAAAACCTATAGGCAATCTTTCAAGCTGTTTTGGATGTTATGGTGAAGATATGAATCAGCAGTGATATGGTGTGGTTGCATAGCTGGAAAAACTGAGATTGGTAAGGAGCTTTCAGAAGATGGATAATGTGGTGAACCTAATCCCTTTTTATATGGTGGGGGATCCATTGGCCTTCTACTTGGAGATTGATGAAAGTGACCAACTGGATGTTGAAAAGATAGAATCCCGTAAAGTATGTTCATTGCCCATAGAAAGTTGACTGTAGTTAGATAGGCTGGTGAGCAGGGGATGTTTACACATACAAAGTCAGTTGGTCAGATTGGCTGGCTTCAAGAGAGTTGGTCTGGAAAGGCTTGTAAAACTGTTTTTTGTTATAGGATTTTCTGATGCCATCTCCATTGAACTCCAGCAGGCACTAAAAATCAAGACTGACCATGGGAGACCTAATAATGAGAGCAAGAGTGCTGACATCAACTAGGGACCAAAGCCACAATGTAGTTGCAGCAATGCGTCCACTCAGTAATAAGTCTGCTATTCCTAGAAGCAGCCCTAACACTGGTGTAAAATATTACAGATGCAGTCATAAGGGTCTCATAAGGAAAAACTGCTTATTTATTTTATCATGCTTATTTATTTATTATGAGATTTAGAATCCATTGATACCAATATGCCAAGATTGGACACTGTGCCACTGTTTGGGGAAATAAACAAGGGGATGGGGCATCAATGCCAGCTTACTCCTCTACTAATGTGGCACTATCGTCTACATTGATAGAATGTGGGAACATTTGGCTCAATTTGGATTAGAATTCAATGACCCAGAATGGTTGGAGGATGGCACGTGTGTTGGGGCTGGTAGTCTGAAGAGCACAGTCCTACAGTGAAAGCAAGGAAATGCGGTCCCAGAAATCCCTAATATCGTCACACAACCATATTCTTGTGATGAAGGCTTGTTGAGCACCTCTTGGTATGTGTGACTGTGTGGCATGTGGTGTGATCAAGAGGAGAGCTACTTTGATCACAAATGGCTGGGATGACAAGGTGACAGATTTACTGCTCCAGCATATGATGTGTAAGACTGGATTCAGTGAAGTGGAATGATCCAACTTGGGACTGATGCATGGAGTGCTGGCAACTGAACATATGGGTCGATGTCATTTGGTTGTGACCCAAAAATAATGTGCAACATATTAATCCGGCCAAACTGGATGCCATGCCATGTTGAAGGAAATTAACTTGGCACTTCAGTGGCAGACTAAGGTGTTCTACATAAAGAGAGATTCTGCATGTGTGTGCAGCTGGATATCGGACATTCTCAGTAGGAAAGCACGAGTTCACACTAAGGCTGCCAGTGAGATGCTCATTCGGAGACAATTAAGCTCACTCAAAAAACTGGTAAAGGAATATGAACTCTTAGTAGACATGAAATTGGTTGTGTCAATTCACAACATGGTCGGCCAGTTGATGTGCATGCCACAGTGGTGATTCAGTGCCATGAAGAAGGATGGCGACCTGAGCCCCTGATCGGTGCAGTGCATGTAGCTGAGCTGGACACAGTCCGCATCATGGCCATTCACAAGAGCAGTGGACACTTAGGAGTGTGATATACTACTTATTTTGCCAGAAGAGTTTGCTCAGCCACAATGAAAGCATCAGTCAAGTAGAAAACGGCACAAGTCTGCCAGTATCCTATATGTCTACAAAGCTACTGTCCATACATGAAATAGTGTTGTCACATCTGAGCTAGTGCATTAATGTGTAGAGTCTGCATAGAATGGAAATATTTTTAAGCACAGCAACAATTTACCAGTTATAAAAGGAAACGACTATGTAATTGCTATGATTCCTGCTTGTCTGCTAATATCCAAGGATAGTAATTATGTAATTGTGTATACACAAAAATTTTACACCTGTTAAAAACAGGAAAAGATTGTTGACTTAGAATGAGTGCTTTATGCAGTAGTTTTCAAGAGAAAGTAGAATGTACAGACAGGCAGTGTAAGATAAATATAGATTCTATACTTCACTAGTTTGTCCTTATACATGATCCAAAACAGAGCCTCTAATCTAATAAGTTCTCAGTCTCTACCAAGCTACAGCCCTTGTCCTATCACAGCAATTTTGTATCCCTTTGCTTGTTTCACAAGCACTTCAATGAAATATGCTCCAACAAACTTGCTTCACTGGTGACGCCTCAACATAAATACACAAAAGTAACCTATCAGCAAATTGTCACCTTTACTTAAGAAGGTTTTCTACCCTAATGGTTTGTTTATTCATACTGCTAGTCTTTGTCATTCTCTCTGTTTCTCTGACTATACTAATATGCAGAAATTTAAATGTAATGTGAACAACTATTTCACTGTACAACTCCAGAAGCCTTTATAAGTATGACCTCTAATCAACCATATTCTCTTACATCTCAATATACCAAGTTAAAAAATACACTGCAAAATGAAAGTTATGCATCATGACTTCCTATGTTCATAATGAATCCAGGTATTATCATTTACTGATGATTGGTTCAGCCTTGTTAAACTGACTCTGTGTTGATTATCTAACATACATTCATATCAAGAACTGTGATAGTATATGATATACATTCTACACTTCAAAATTTTGCTTCAGATGGGATGATTGCATCTGTGTATTAAGGTAATTGTGTAACACCATTTAAAGATTCACATTTTTTATGGTTGTAGAACTTTCTCTCTACCTATTTTTACCATTTATGGTAGCACATCTAAGACAGTAAACAACCAAGTTCTCTCCGATTCTCTCTCCTCTGATCTTGAGCATGCAGTACAATGGGGAAAGGAGTGGCTAGTTACTTTTAATGCATCTAAAACCAAGCTTTTCTCTTTACATCATCAACATTCTGATCCACATCTGGCATCAATTGAAATGAATGGCTCTCGTTTTCAGGAGGCCTCAAGTTTTGACAAGCTTCTGGGCTTGACCATTACTCCTGATCTTAAATGGAACACTTACATCAAATCTGTTGCCAAGGCCGCTGGAAAAATGGTGCGATCTTTCTATCGATCCGGTAGATATCTCATTACTGATGCAATTCTCTATCTATATAAGAGCCAGGTACGTCCAAGGATGGAATACTGATGCCACATCTGGGAAGGAGCTGCTAGAAAGAACTTGTCCTGCCTTGATAGAGTTCAAAATAGACTTTGTAGCCTCGTAGGAGATGTCCTTTTCTCTTCCCTGCAACCTCTATCTCACAGAAGAGATGTTGCGAGTTTGTCTCTGATGTATCGTTATTTTCATGGAAAGTGTTCGACTGAGCTTCAGTCGATGGTCCCCCTTCGCCAAACTTTCACAAGAAACACTCGTCTAGCTGAAAACACTATCAATAATTCCCCCCACTCGTTATCTGTTCCTAAACCTAAACGTAGATTCCATGAACAAAGCTTCTTTCTTAGAACTGCACGCCTGTGGAATTGTCTTCTGTTTTCCTGCTTTCCGGCTGACTACAATATGGTTGTGTTCAAGTCTAATGTAAATAAGTTCTTGATGAGCCGATCCATATAAGTTATCAAATTTACCGAATTTTCATTACTAATGATTACTATATTGTCCAATTTCTACTGTACACTCTTTAACCCTTATCCTTGAGTGGCCTCTTGGCCTTGATAATGTGATGATGCCTGTGTAAAAGAAAAACCCAGACAAAGTAAATTGCCACTGAAACATAAGGGGCTACTGTGGAGTAGGAATCATGCCTACAGGAATACTCTCAGTAGAGAGTTTAGCAGTAAGATGTATGTTCACATTACATTTAAATTTTTGCTTGTTAGTACAATCGGGGAAGCAGGATACAGGGAGGGAATTCCAAGTCAAGCATTTTTGAGGGAAGAAACGTTTATAAGTCTTATGAGTTTGTCAGAGCTTATTCAATTAAAGAACTTGTAAAACAAGTATATGGATGCAGTATTGTGATGATGTCAGGGGTTGGAACTGGATTGACAGTGCAGAACCTATTAGATTGGAGGCTCTTTTTTGGACCTATCCAACTGATAGACTAGTGGTTAATTCACGGATCCATATGTAGCAACAATATTTCTTGTATAGATGAATAATGACTTTGTAGAGATACAGGATACTGCCAAGTGTGAATACTTTGTAGTACGTGGGTTCTATGTAGAATGGAAATATTTTTAAGCATGGCAGCAATATACCAAAGATAAAGAAAACTGGGCAATTTCTATGGTTCCTACTTGTCTGCTAATAATAATATCCAAGGATACTGATTATGTCATTACTATTATTAGTAGATACTCTTTATTTTTTCCTTTCGTGGGCTCAAGGAAGCATGGTCCTTGATTTAAAACTAAATATAAAATCTTAATATCATTATGCTTTAACATTTTGTCCTATTCTCATACTATTAATCTATTACAAATTTTAAATAATATTTTAATCCATCTATAAATATAAAAGTGAAAATGTATGTATGTGTGTTCGCTTTTTCTGTATGTCTACAAAAGGCTTTTTTCAGAGAAGCGGTCAGTCGCTTCACAACTTTTTTAAACTTTTTATATCACATATAAATCGTAATATCTCAGAGTTAACAACGAAGCTCGCCGTTCTATTTAATTTGCTCGATTTCGGGAAAATAAATACTCAACATTTGTTGCTCGCCGCATGTGGGTTAGTCTTTTTCCTATAACATCTTGGGAAAATAAAAATAAAAAAAGCGTTCCGCAGTAAATGAATACTATCCCGCAGTCAAACTTGACCTCATTAACTCATTAAAACGGGCACCTGCCAAATCCAAGTAATTAAATAAATTAAAACTGTTTCCGTTAGCATCTCGCGGTGGGGCAATGGTTAACGTCACATGTTTTTGTTTTGTTTTTTCACACTTTAATTTACAACTTTGCCTCAAAGGTTCGGGTTGGATCCTCATACTTACTTTTCCCCCCCCCACCCCACCCCCGGAGTTTCCACACACACCTCCAAATACCCGGGCAACGCCGGGTACCCCTCTCTAGTCTATAAATATAAAAGCGAAAATGTTTGTGTGTATGTGTGTTCGCTTTTTCTGTGTGTCTACAAAAAGCTTTTTTCAGAGAAGCTGTCGGTCACCTAACAACTTTTTAAAACTTTTTATATCACATGTAAATCTTAATATCTCAGAGTTAACAACGGAGCTCACCTGTCTATTTAATTTGCTCAACTTCGAGAAGATAAATATTCAACATTCGTCGCTCACCGCATGCGGATTAGTCTTTTTCCTATAATAAAAGCGACACTAATTCTGGCAGTATTTTCCGTCTATTGCCGGAAATGTCCAAAAGCAATCAGCTTTGATCAATGTGGAAATATTATTTCCTAAGACAATTGCTATTCAATTTCGACAAGTGGAGCTGTTTCCCTCTACCCCCAACGTCTTGGGAAAATAAAAATAAAAAAAAGCATTTCCGCAGTAAATGAAATACAATCCCGCAGTCAAACTTGATCTCATTAAGTCATTAACATGTGCACCTGCCAAATCCAAGTAATTAAATAAATTCAAATGTGTTTTCGTTAGCATCTCGCGGTGGCCTAATAGTTAAAACCGTCGCACTCTTTTTTTTTCACACTTTAATTTACAACTTTTCCTCAAGGGTTCGGGTTTGATCCTCTTACTTACCTACCAAAACATTTTTTTTTATTTTAACCCCCCTCCCCGGAGTTTTGATTTACCCAAAACCACACACACCTCCAAACATCCGGGCAATGCCAGGTACCCCTCGCTAGTTTTTTATAAATCTAATAGTTATTACATTGAATGCTTTCAACCAATGTTTTGTACTTACCAACTCTTTCCCAATTACAGTGTAAATTCTGTTTCATTTTTTTGAGGAGTGTAACTTTTCAGTAGAGATTTATATACTTAGTATTAACTTAGTTAATCCTAACTACCCATGCGAGTGCAGAAATACCTGGGTTAGAATCCAGGTATGGGGCTAGCCCTCTTGGAGCTGATGAACCTGTAAATTTCCCCATCCATCTAGGAAAAACAAAACTGATGTTAAACCTGTGCTACTGACCTCATATGTCTAGGCACATATAAATGGGGAAGGAGGCCCCTTTAGTCCTGGTCGACAACCTTCCTAGAGTTGGTGACTCTAACAAATTACCAGTTTGCAAATCTAAACTACTTAAGGAGTAGATAGGATCTGCCTATTGCCTGGTTTTCACACTCCTTCTTTGCCTATTAGCACAGCACTGAGGTGTGATCTCAGGTCCTCTGCAGAGACATCCAGTGCTTGGCCTTGTTTCCTTACTAGGGCAATGAACACCATCCTCTGCTCCGACCTCATTTCCATCCCCTTACACTGGGCACTTTGTGGGTGTTTGATGGCCACATATGCCATCTCAATTGGATTGGGTCACTCTCATCTGACGGGTTTGAGGGTATCCAACAATACTGATTATGTAATTACTAGACGAATTACTTGTGCTTTGTTGTTGATAGATTTATTGTTGTAATTAGCTTTTTAAAAGAATGTATTATGTTTTTAAAACTTACACAATAATGAATCCTCTTAAATATTAAATATAATAAAATGACTTAAAATTATATTCCTAATTCCAAAACAATTCAATGACAAAAAACGATTAACGTAGAATTAATTATTAATATAGATTTTCTTTTGTATATTGATTAAATTGTGAACAAATGAACAAGCATAGAGTAATTCGACTTTATTATAATAGACTACATATTACATTTAATATTTTACTTTATAAATTTTATCAAAATACAAATCTTAAACTTGATCATTTTTCTTTAACGTTTTATTCTCTAAATAGCAATTCAAGGTGTAATTATATAAATTTTAAAATTATAAGTTCATATACTTAAAGGTTCTAAACGAAAATTTCTGGGTAAATGTTGTGGTCCAGATTTATTTCCTCAAAATATAGTGGGTTTTTTTTACAGGTTTACCTCCAAGGCATCTATCAGTTTTTTTTCTGTCGGAACAACATATTTCGGTACTAGTTTGAGGGGGTTCCAGGTAAAATACATCATACAGTGGGCCCAACGTCTCTTCTTCTGGCTGAGTTTCACAACTCGTTCGAAGTGCATTTGTGTATCTGGTTCAAGTGTTTCCTATATGTGGAATGTGGTCCTTCCACCATGTAGACCATACCGCCAATCTTGTTAGTAATTGTTCCTTGCTCCCATAAAAGTATTATTATCTTTGCGCATCTGGAAGAATATTTTTTCTCCTGGCACTTTATTCTTCTTGGGAACAGTTGTCTTTCCAGGCTTTACCTGTTTTGGCAGTAATTGGTCAAAAACTGGTCATATTTTTCTCAAGAACCTCACTTCCGCCAGAGACATCTGGAATGGTGTATTCTCATTAAGTATTATGCGGTACACCTGAAGAAATTGTTGCAACACTTTTTTGGATGAAGTGTCCTTTGCCTTTTTCAAAGCCCTCTTCAAGGTGTTCACAAATCTTTCAGCCTGTCCAATTGACCTGGTGTGGTAAGTCGGAGTTGTGATGTGGTTCACTTGGAAGTCTTCCACGAGCTCTTTAAGGCCCCTGGATGTAAACTGAGTGGCGTTATCTGACACTAAACAGTCGACCACTCCGAACCGTGCAAATAACTCATGAAAAGTTTTTATAGTGAAGTCGGAAGTTGGGCTTTTGCACCTAAAATCTTCAAGCAACTTAGAGAAGCAGTCCACTACTATGAGATAGTACTATCCATCAAGTGGTCCCATGTAGTCCATGTGTATCCATGACCATTTTTATCTTTTCTTCAATTGTCAATGTTTTTTCAGTACATGTATGAATATATTACATTTTTTATTCTGGTAGCGCCAAGGTGTCCTATGTGAAAATTTATTTAAGATTTTTCTTTTGGAGCATTGCTGGAACAATAAAACCTGGTTGCATATTGAGGAAACCTCTACTACTAGCAATATACATGAAAAATTGAACTGGCTTAAAATATTTCAATATTGGTATATATAGAAAGAGTTTGATAAGCAAAGAAAGAATCTTGTTAATTTTTTTTAATCCAATTAAAATGAAGGTAGTTATAACTATTTTTGTGTCTCACACGTTTGAATATTTTTCCCTCTTTAAAACTATATGCGCTTTATCACATTTTTTACACTACTTTTTCAGTAAAAATGCTATATCTTTGTTAAAACAGAAGATTAAGCAATGAAATTTACGATATAAGTGTATTTTTGTGCTAGGAATTAGAATATGCTACTGGAAATCTCCAGAAATTAATGATTTCCAAATAACCTGCAGTAAATGCACATAGATATGCTGCAATTCCGTAAAAATGTTTTGTATCCATTAAAAGAAAGAAGTTAAAGAACTCAAAGTTTAATTGTAATCCATTTTATGTAAAATAACTGAAATCGAAATCTAGGACTGTTTAAAAATCAATATATTGCAACATTTCTTTAGTATTATTGTAGAATAATACCTTCTGTTAACCACCCCCATCTGACCACCTCTCCAAAAATGTGTGGTTTTACCTTTGTAGGCAATTACGTGTGAACACCTTGAAAAACTTTAATGAAAGATGTAAAATGATTTTAGGCACACTTTGCTCAGATCTTTTTTTATTTTGAGAATATTTTCTCTCCATTTAGTTTCCTAAAATTTTCCTTGGGACTGGTAGCGGGTAATGATGATCCTTAAGTGCTGCATTCAACTTGGTCACAAAGTCTGTGTAGACTTTGATATCATTTGATTTTTTTCTTTACATACATGGTGGGGGCCGCCCACTCGTGGTAGTCAACTGGAATCAAACTTCCTGCTTGGACGAGTCTGTCTAGTTCTATATCAATCTTTTTTATAGAGGCAAACAGTATGCTGCATTTTCTTTTGAAGACTGGGGTGGCATTGTCTTGTAACTTAAACTTTGCCTCCATTTTTGTACAGCAGCCTAGTTTGTCTGAAAAAACATTGGGGAACGATTCCGTCAGACCTTTCTTTAGTTTTTCAGCTTCAGTTCTCATGTCTGCTCATGATTAATATGGGCTGGTGTTGGTAAGCCATATGTTGTCAACACATATCCTCCCATTATGAGGACTTTGTTTTCCAAATAGCACAAAGCTTGATTGAAAATCAAACAAGAGATTGGAGCATCTGGATCATTCATACAACTGTGATGTAAATTTAAATAATCATCTGACAATGCTTGAAGGTTTCCCAAATCTCTGAATTACTTGGTGAACATGCTGTCAAAATTATTGCAAATATCTATCTTGTGTTTGCAGGTGATTGAAAAATCGTGGCTTTTTCAATGACTAACTCTAAGTAGTCATCATTCTCAAAAACAAAATTCAATATTGATCTGGCAGTTAAAATTGCTATAACAAATATGGATTGTAAGGCACTACCCATTGATTGGTGATTTTTTTTGCTCAACTTGGCGGCCATTTTGTCACATTATCATCATGATAATCTGACCTCCGTCTTCTGGCTTCATTTTTTTATATTTAGGATAAGAATCGTTCCCCTTTTAGTAGCTTGTAAGAAAGATTTGGGAAATTCTTGGGAACATTTTTTTTTGTCTATCATCCATGAGGAACATCCATTTTGGGGACCACATGGGCCATGGATCATGAGTTTCATGACCAGATAATAGAGTTCTTTCTCTTCCTCTCTAGAAGAAATTTCTACAAAAATTGCTAAACCATATTCTTCTACTCTGAGTTTGTACTTTTGAAGTATCCAGAAAAGAATTGCTCATGATGTAAACCTCTCTTTTGGTACTTAATGATATACAACCATGCTTGCAAAATACCAAAAATTCCCTCTTTAATATTGTCCATGAATTTATTCACTTTTACTCTAAACACTCCTGATCGATCATGATTTTCTTCTCCAGCAGCAGAATTTTCAACAATTTCTGGCTAGTGTGGATTACATATCATAGTGATAAAATAATTTTCTCTGCCATGATATCTCACAAAGGCCATTGCATCTGACCTTTTCTCATGAAGATACCAAGAACCACTAGTATAGGTTGCAGGAAGCACAATTCGGCGATCAACTTGATTTGGATCTCCATCACTAGCAAGGAAACTATCACATAAATGTGAATAATTTTCAGCACAAACACTTTGCTGTTCTCTTCTCAAAAGCTAATCTTTCAGTTTCTTTTTCACAATATTCATCTACCAAGAATTGCTAGAAGAGTCGCCTTCCGAGAAAGAGATAATTCCTTCTCTGCACATATGGAAAGAGTAAAATGACAATTGGAACCATTTCTCACTTGCAAATATATGGCATAGCCATTTGTTCCATAAAAGATACATCAAAGGATGATAGGATCGATGTAACTCTTAAATTCTTTTCAGACTAACTTGTTGCAACTGAAGAATAATATTTCTGTTTTCTGTAGGCTCATTTGACATTAAAATTGAAACTTTAGCCCTCGTTGGTGCATTAAAATGCTGCACATGTTTTCTCTGAGGGCACTTATTTTCCAGAATTATAATTTCTTTGTCATTACTGTTTCCTTGCTTTGTTGTGTTTAATGATTTTTATAATGTTTTTTTTTTTTCATTTAACCTGACTGTAATTCTTTTTAACACCTAAGCATTCATGTGTTGATGTGCCTCTCTCATTGTCAGTTGATCTTCATAAGTATCTACAAAGTATTCTTGGATATATCTTGCTCTTCCATCTCCAGGAGACAACGGTGATTCAAGTTGATGAGATATTTGATCTTGGATTCTTATTGATGGATTCCAACCCTGGACAGAGGCATCTTTGTGGCCAAGGTTGGTTATGGCAAAGAGAGTGTTATACTCCCTAATCCTTGACAAAATGTCTTTGTTAAGTGTAGATTGCCCAGTAAATAGATCATGTAGCTCCTGCAGCAGAGATAAAAGTGGATGTAGCAGAACTTTTTCATTTCCACAGTAAAATCTAATTGATTCTCCTTTAAATTTTTTTTTGCAGCAAAAACTGACAAACTTGAAACATTTGTCTTATTGCAGCTTTATCATAGGAGTCATTATTGTCATAGTGTAATGCAGAACGTTTAGCATTTTGAAGTTCGTGTTTTCTTACATTTTGATATTTGTTTCTATCAACATTCAGATGTAGCTGTCTTTCTTCTTGTGATTGATTTCATCTTGCAACCACATGGTACAATCTATTCTGTTCATGTCTTTTTTCATGCTTAGCGAAGGATTCCTTTTGACAAGACTATATTTGTGTAGAGAGCTGTTCATCTCTGGAATTACAGCTTTCATGTTGACTTCCTCTACCTTTGCCTTTACAATGAAAGTCCTTCTTCTCTTTCCTCAGAGTTTTGATTTTGGCCTGCCTCTCTTTGCAATGAGAGTCGTTCTTGTCTTTTATTCTAATTCTCAGATTGATGCTGAAGCTTCATCTGTTGGGCATGTGAAGTTGTTGAAATACTGTTAGTTCTATTGTGCTTCATAATAACTGAAGAAAAAGGAAAAAAACGTATTTAAAAATAAAACAGTAATTAACGAATTCATTTTTATGATTTTTTTTCTATGCCAACAAAAAGGAACACATAATAAAATAACTAAAATGAAACATTTGTAAGAAAAGCCGACATAAATGTTGTTGCAGTGATTCATGTTTAAAAATGATTTAACTCTTGGAGTTTTTTTTTGTAAAAGTACTTTTTAATATGAATAAAACACAGGCTGGAAATGTCAAATAATTTGTCCACCCATTTTTAGCTCACCCAGTATATTTTAATCTGTACAGAGTGCAGCAGAAATATCTCCCACATTTTAAAATGCAATCTTCCCAGTTGCATTCGTGCACTTTCTGAGCAACTATTAATTTGTATGGATGAAACTGCATATCAGTGTGTAGAGTTCTTCTGTCTGTTTGCAAGCTGGATGTGTAGAAGACTGAATAACAGAAGGTTCCACAGTCTGAATACTTTCTGGTGTTCAAGCACTTCGCGGCCTTCCAAGTGGCTTTCTTGTAGCTCTGTAATTTGCAACCCATAGCTAAATTGATTTTCTATCTGGAACGACATCATACTGTCCTAACTTGTAGTGAGCTCGGAAAGCTCTCTGTGACAGATTCACCATTCTTCGAAAACATTTCTACAATAAAAGCATGATGTGTACTAGTTCACACCATATTGGTTGATGGGGCTACATGAAAAGTAAATGGTCAGTTATTAGCTAAATGAAAACATCATTGATACTTGCATGAGTTCATTAGCAACATATAGTTGAAAGTTAAATATGTGGGAGGTATATTTGCCGTACTCCATATGTTAGTATATATGTATGTATGTGTTAGTATGTATACATGTGATATATATTAAACTCATTCAATGCTCATTCAATATTTCATAATCTATACACACCATCCAACCCTGAAAGTAATGGTGACTCAGTATTTTTTGTAAACTTTAGCAAGTATTGGTGTAGTAATATAAAGCTTTGCATGTTTATATACTTATATGCATGTATTTATTTTGATATTGTTGTATGGGATAAAATTCTAAACTTATTAACTGTTATTGTTTCTATTTTCATGTTCTACAAAGTCAGAAACAAAAACAACAATTTTCATCTATAAAACAGCCAAACTAAACACCATGAATAAATAATTGAATTTAGGAAGAACTCAAAGCAAAAATCTTTTTTTCTAAAATTATTGTATTCTGCATTAAATAACCCAAAAGGTTTTGTATGCTGTAAAAAAACAATGAACAAAAAACAATTTGCAAATGGAGAGTTTTCTGATCATTTTTGAAGATGGACCTCGATAATGTGGTGATCCCCTTGTAAAAAAGGATAGGTAGCCCTTCATTGGCATTATGCAAATTAAATGTGCTTAATTTTGCATGTGTGCCACTGCATCATCAAGTTAATTGCATGCACACACATGTATGTTAGTATATATATGTTAATATGTATACATGTATATATATATATATATATATTAATATGTATGTATGTATATATATATATGTTAATATGTATGTATGTATATATATATATGTTAATATGTATACATGTATATATATGTTAATGTGTATATATATATATATATGTTAATATGTATACATGTATATATATGTTAATGTGTATGTATGTATATATATATATATATATATATATATGTTAGTATGTCTATATATATTAGTATGTATACATTAGTATGTATATATATACATGATGATATGATAAAAATACTCTTGATAGCCCTGGTGTAGCATCAATATTTAGCTACAGACAAGATTTGAATTACATTACAAACTTGTGTAGTGAGTTCAATCTCGGCTGCGGCCGCATGTTACGTAACGTTAGGTCGAAAGTCTAAGGTGATTTCTATCATTATCACAGAGTGGGCAATGGGCATTCAATACACAGTCATCAGGGACTGTGGTCAGAAATAGATCTAGAAGTAAGGCTTTTTGATCTTGCTGATCTGGGTAACGAGTTGGAAATTTAACTGATAGGGAATGAGATAAAGAGAAGCTGTTATGCTACCAGCTGCATCTTTATAAGTTGAGAAACCAAGCCAGTTACTGTGATAGATATGTAAATATGTTAATGTGTTTATAGGTTAGTATATATATATATATATATATATATATATATATATATATATATATATTAAATTTATTTATACAAACATTAATTGGTACATATGTGCATACATGTTTCTGAAATCACCCGGTTTGGGGGATTACGTCTTTAGGCCAAGAATTACCGTCGAAAACTGATATTTCAACCAAATCCATTTTCCTATTTCGTTTGTCAAGTTAGAATGTAATCTGGGTGGGAGTCATAAAACGGTCAGAGGACAAGTGAGGTCTTTGAAGATAATAAACATCTTCTTTTTCATTTCCCTTTTCCTTTATCCATCCCATCTTTTGGTTTTATGGCATAAAGTACTTGGGAATTTAGTATTTTTGTCTTGCAGTCTGTAAATTAAGAACCTTTCCTATGGTCACTAAGTACTGACCGGTGTCTATTCAATCTACACCCATCCATACACATACATGCAACACACACACAACACATACACACACACAGACACACCCATATACACACACGTTAATATAGGTATTCAAAAGCGAATATATGCTGTTCGTTTTATTTTACTCACACACACGTACTGAAACTAGGCAATAACTATACGCAAGAATAAAGTAAAAATTAAAATAAGGTAAATAAAACAAAAAAAAATAAATAAAAATAAAAAATAAAAACAAATAAACAAACAAAATAAGAATAAGCATAAAATCTCGAAAGTTATCTAAACCCCACATGTACATATATATATTAATATATTAATATACTTATGCTACACCCACGCATATATACACACACACATACAGACATACATAGACATATAATGGGCATATACAGTTATGACATGTTTACATCCATACATAAGGTTGTATGATTTGGAACCCAAAAACCCGTGGACCCCAACTAGATACACGTCCTCATAAATCAACCTATAAATATATATATATATATATATATACACATACATATACATACCTACACACACACATATATATACACACATACATATATACACAGTTACATATATACATACACATACATACACACGTATACACATTTATATATATATAAGCACAAATTACATATATACACATATACATACACACATGCGCACCAGCATACACACAATACATACACATTTAGACCATCCACAGGCACAGAGAACATCCCCATCTACTCATGTCTCCCCATCTCTACAAACGTATGCAAGACACATACACATATAAATACCAACACAGACCACTGCCCACACCCGCATAGGGACACACAGAAACCCGCTCACTCAACGCAGGAAAACACAGCAATACATGCACAAATGCAAAGACCTTTTTCAGTAATTATAAGGTGCCTTTTTTTTTACTTCAGTAGCGTGGTAACCCCTTTATATATGAAATAGCATGCCACTCCACCACACACAGGTGTATATATACATATATAACATACATACAAACACATTCGGACACCCATACATTCTTGTAATCTACATTGCTACAACAATCATATACGAGACAGCCTATTTTAATAGTTCAGAAATATATATGCATATACATACATATATACAAATATATCCATATACATACACATACACACAGATATATACAAAACATACATGCATACATAAATACACTTATACATACATACTTACACAAAATACAGACATATATATATATACATGTACCCTGCCACCAAATGATACATCTAAAATAGAAATAGACATGAACTCATTTACTACATAATTCTCTTTTTCTATCAAACTCCACACACATAGTTATATTTCACGGCCCCACCAGTTTGTTACCTTTTCCTAAGTTGCAGGTTTTTTTACTACGTAAAAATTTATAGTGAATTCAGCATGAAGTTCATAGGCCTATCTTCATATTAAGCAAGCACTCTTTCGATGGTTAAGCAGATATACATAAGATGTATAACTAGTGGTGGGATGATTAATCGGAATCGTTAATCGTAAGAATCATGTATTTTGGGAGGCATCGGAATCGGAATCGCATCGTTAAAAAATACCTTAATTTTCCGATTCCTTCATTACGATTCTTTTAGTCTGATGTTGAAAAAAAGAAAAAAAAATTCCTGATATTTCTAACTACAAGAGAGAAATGTAGCATGTTATAAAAAGAAACCAAAGAAATTCATTATTAACAGGGCAATGCTTAGTGCCCCCTCCCTTACAAGGTTCATTCATTCAGGTCTATTGTGATCAAAACTACAAAAGAGTTAACTTGAAAAGAAGTATGCAGGGCTCTACATTGCGAGTAAAAATTTAAAAAAAACGCTTATCTTTTGGGCGACTATGTTTTTTACTGACAAATCTTCTAATAGTGAATGAAAATGCTTTTTCAACTTATATTTTCTTAAAACGAGCAAAGTCAAATTATTTAAACAGTAAAAGGTTTAATAGAACAATATACTTTTTTCCTTTTTTTAAAAGAAGGCTTTTGAAAGAAATATCTCTAAAATGAAATTGATCACGTATTATTTCGCAAAATTTGGACAGTAGTCGGCTTCTTTTGAAGCTTCAAAAAAACCGACCCCATACCTATCTCTTCCAAACTTAAAGTTATTAAATAACCCCTTCGTTAATTTAAGGGTAATTAATTCAATTCAGTCAAGTTGTTTTTTTTTAAATTTCATTGAAATAAAATCCATTTTTTAAATTTTTTTCTCCAGAAAGATAAAACCCTGAATTTGATTATATTAAAAGCAGAATAATATCTTTTTTCTAGAATTTTAAATTGAAAATTAAAAAAACAGTGTTTGACACAGTTTTTTGGCGAACGAAAAAGAAATTAATATATATATTTTTAAAAGGTGTTGTATTCAATTAATTTTTATGTCTAAATAATATTTACGATTAATTAAATAATTTCATTTTAAAAAGTATTTATAAATAGAATTTTACTTAAGACTTATAGTTTAGCAATATTGAACCGCATCAACCATGTGTGAATTGAACACAGTCAACCAAAAAAAAAAATCCAAAAGAAATGCATATTTGCATTTCATTATGTAAACTTTTATACATTGGTTTCAAAAATTAAATTCTATAATTTTTTTTTGTTTTTTTTGTTAACTACTGGTTTGGTACAATTTACCGCTCCATCCCTTTATATTTTTTTTCTTTTTGTCTTTTTTAGCGGATTATTTTCAATTAATTATCCAAATAAGTGACTAGCTTTAAAACAAAATTTAATAGTAATTTATTTGTTTACAGATAAACTGAATTTTCTAATATGGCCTTAAAGTCCAAAAAAAGTCTTGCATGGAAACTTTTTGAAGTTGATGAAGATCATGAGTTGAAAGCCATTTGCAAAGTCTGTCAAATTAAAATATCGCGAGGAACAAAACCATCTAACATGACCACAACCAACATGTTAAAACATTTAACTATGAAGCATCCAAATGAATTGGAGGAGCAAAATAAAAAAGAAAAGGAACAAAAAATTACCAACTAGTCACTCAGAGCAGTTTTATTAGTGAGGGTCGAAATCGCAGTGTCTTTATTTT
Organism: Euprymna scolopes; assembly: GCF_053919585.1. Lineage (NCBI taxonomy): Eukaryota > Metazoa > Mollusca > Cephalopoda > Sepiida > Sepiolidae > Euprymna > Euprymna scolopes. The sequence continues at coordinate 658,835 of NC_136493.1, forward strand.
TGCCTAAGTCACCAATTTTTTTTAACCTTCCTTAACTTCAAAGAGTAAATACAATATATACAACTAAAAAAATAATTTTTAAAAATGCTGATTCTATTCATGAAAAATTCTTTTAACTAGAAATTAAAACTTAGGTAAAGATAGCTGACTGACAGCAACAGGAGCACTGGTTAACTACTGAACCACATGGAAAGGTGTGGGGGAGGAAAAAAGGAAATTAAAGGATGATAATAAATTATGATAACCGTCTTTGAAAGGCACTAAACTCCTAAAATTTACTTCTTTAAAATTTTAGGTGGCACTCCCCGGCGATTTTAAAGCACTCTCTCTCAAAAAAAAAAAAAAAAAGATTTAATTTTTAAGTTTGGGAAAGATATATTTATTATAACCGAATTCCTGTATGAAGACTGGATCTACTTTATTGGACATTAATTTATGAGATAAGTAATTTTTCAATGTTTAATGTTTTTAAAGTTTCAATTATCAATTAAATTTTTTTAATTGCGATTTTTTTTTCAATTTATTTATAAAAAAAAAAACAGGGTTTAAAATGTATTTTTCAAGGTAACAAGCTTCGAAATAAGTCTAATTAAAAAAAAATCACTTAATTTTTAATTTCGACAACCCTGAGAATGTAATTCTTAAAAAAATATTGAAATGTGACATTTTTTTATTTAACATTTCTATTAGTTCAATTAATTTTCTTTCAATAATTCATTTCACTCAACAAACTTCACCATTTTTTGTTTTGTTTTATCTTTTTCTGTAATTTTGGTAACTATTTTTGCTCAATTTTATCTAGTATTTCATTTGTTTTTATAGTGGTATCATTTTTATATGTGTTCCTTTGATATACCCTATTTCAAAATTAGTTTGGCTAAACTTATTCTTCACGTTAGAAAAAAACGTGTAAAAGTAATGAAAAAGTAAGAAAAAACAATAGGTGTTAACTACTCTTTGTGAATTATGGAGGTCTGAAGAACTGCCGTCACAAATACAACTATCAATAGCCAAACAAAAAATCGTTTATGAAATTCCTTTACTTGTAACTTTTTGCTATACCTACCTTTTGGTATAAAACACAAAAACTTTCGATTAATGGTATTTCTCAAATATGGTCGTTAACTTTGGAAGGGTTATTTTGTATTTACAGCGCCATGTCACGTGGTATATTGTTTTTTCATTATGCACGTTCATTTATAAATTATTAAATTAAATATTTATCTTTTTTTATATTTAATTAGTATATATTTTCTTTCTCTTCCGCTATATTTTTTTTATTTAATTCATTAAATCTGTAAATTATGAGGACCAAAATAATGAATCATGTTAACTTATTCTCTAATTTTCTTGTTTTTGTTCTGTTATATAAATTCTATTTTATTTGTTTTTGCTCTGAAGGATAAATTCTATTTTCTTTGTTTTTTTTCTGTATTCCAATTAAGTAAAATAAATTTTCTCTAAAATAAATTTTGCTAATTTTTCCGTTTAGTTTACTATATAATAAGTTTATTTAAACCAAAACACGACGGTGTAGACATAAAATATCTCTTCCAAAGTTAGGGAACATATTTGGGAACTACCGACCATAAGTATAAAACTACCTGGTATATTTCAAAACAATAATTCCCTAGGAATCGGAATCGTACTTGGTATCGGAATCGTTAATCAATATTTCCCTGGAATCGGAATCGTATAAAAATTAGGAATCGTCCCAACACTATGTATAACGATACAATAATAATATATAATAACATATGACAGAAATCAGAGTATTTGGGTTATACAAACTGAGTATATAAGCTTATATATTGTAGTACTTACCTTCATCTTTATTCATTCACCCTAATTTCTTTATTCTCTTTTCCTTCATTCACCCTTCATTCCTTACTTTCTTTCATCTATTTATTCATTTATCCTTTTTTTTTTAATTAATTTTCCTACCCAGGTATATAAAGATCATATATCCATACATGCATACACCCCAAAATACCCATATGCATACATTATTACGAGGTTCACCCAAAACAATCTTTTACTCGCTTGGTTCAAATATATTTTCAAACAGGTATTTATTTAGGTTAGTAATATTATAACTGCTTGATGAAGTAGAATATTAAGCGACTTATGTAATCCATACGGGTAAGATCATAGTTGCGACCTCACTTATCCTCTTTGGGGGGGGGGTATTTGATGGGGGTTAGTTGTACTCATAGTTGTTCTGGTCTACTAATTTAGAGTTCTTTAAGTGCGTGTATTCTGAAATGTTTGCAGGATATAGCAGTTTCTTGTTTAATATTTAATAATTTATCCCTGTCTTTAAACCTAGTTATCTCAAGTTTTTCTGATAAGTATAATGGACATGGTGAGTTCAATGAGTGGCAAATATTGGCCCTCCTAATAATCTTCCATTCTATACTAAGTGTTTTATTTTCTCTAACTAATTTCCAGTAATATAACGATAAGGAAGTGTCCTTTTCATATGCTTGATTACTCATCGAGCGTGTATGTCCATAGAATCTATTTTTGAAAGTCATTTGGGTACTCCCTATGTAGAATCTTTCGTCCCTTGGGTTCTCTACCGGGAATATCCTTGTTTGGTATACCACTGATGAGGTCAGACATTCATTTTTTATTGGGCATTCCTCAGGCTTTTTGCCTATATATATATATATATAATAGTATGTATATATGTTAGTATATATATATGTATTTGTAAGTTAATTTCAGTTGGAAGTCTTTATTTAATCCATGAAGGTAACTTTCTTATTTTCCATCAGTCATGACTGGGTACAAGCCTTAAGTAACGAGCGATGACTAACAGAACGAGAACAAACTATTTACATAGATAAGAGAAAGAGGTCCATTCAATTTGCAGATGGAGATTTTTCTTATCTTTTTGACGTCATTTCAAACAGAGAAAACATTTCCAGGATGTTGTCCTTAAATGGAGTGGCATTCAATATAACTAGATGTAGTGAGGATGAGCTATTCTGAATAAATTAAACTCCTGAAATTCTACTAGTCTTTGACATTATGTTTCATAAAGGATTATTCTTCAGTGCTGGAGAAAGTAAAGGACAGAAACAAAAACAGAATTTTTTTAGATGACCATTAATAATTTGAATTATTTCCAATGTTTGGACTTCTGGTTTTATTCAAACAAGATTCCAGCTGATGTAATCATTAACGTGCTTTTGAATTTTTGCAAACCACTAATTATAAATAAGAGATAAAGTCACAATTAGAAAATGTGTGTGTGTAGTAATAATCTGTAGTAATAAATAGTGATGCATAATGATAAGTAATAGTAAAATTGTATGTTAAAAATAGCTTTAAGATGCCAAAAATTCATACTTGGCATTATGATTAATTTACTCTGTAAAATTCAGTTGTAAATTACACACTACTTAAGGTTGAAGTGTTACATGATAAGGGCTGTCCCCTTTTCATGTAAGTATAAAAATGGAGAATTTAGTTTAAAATGAAAATGAAATAGCATAGGCGAAATTCGAACCTCATAATCTGGGTTTAGAAATAGATTACGTGTGAGAATTTAAAAATGTAAAACAAACATTTGTTTAGAATATAGATAAATATTTCAAGGAAAGAATGTGAACTCTCAAGTTTGTTATGAAATTTTAAATTGAAAGAATGCAGCTTATAAGATAATGTTTTTAACATATTGAATATAGGTTAAAATTCCTTTTGTAGAAATAGGAAAAGTTTTGGACACGTATGTCCATAACACGTGAAAGAAGGCACACGTTTTAACATGTGAATGACGTCACGGAAAAAAAAAAGTTCTAGGAATAGAGAAAAACTTTAGTTAGAGTTAGTCAGTCAGTGAAGAAACTCGGAGAGAGATTCAGTCGTCTAGGGAGTGAGACGTCACTTCAAGGAAAAATGTGAAACTTTGAATTCTTGGTGATGGAAACACGGCCGTGTGACGAAATAAACCATCAAGTGTTTTTTTGTAAAGCTCGTCTTGTGTCTTATGATTCTTACAAAAAGGTAAAGTGGAATTGTATTATATATTTGTGTTATATGTCTTTACATACACGTCTCAACATCATCATGTCCGAACTGTCTGAACACTATATCCCTTCACTCCAAGAGCTTTCTTCTTCTTCCATTCAATGCAATTAAGGAATGAACATTTAATATATAAGAATAATAATATGAACAATCTCTCTAAGTCTCTAAACAACATACATCTCTCTCGGAGTCTTTCAACATCCCTCACTGTAATAAGACTCCTTCTAAGCATCTCTCTCTAAGACTCATTTTTTAATAAAACTCTCTCAATGAAACCCCTATATAACAGAAGGGTCAATCCTCATTGTGGGCAACACTTAAGATACAATTGCCAATTACTTAAGATTTCTACCTAGTAATGTTTGAGAGAATGAAAGCATGCTACCCATATGGATTGAATAAAAATTCTAAATTTTGTGCAAATTTCAGAGTTTGACAAAGTAAACCTAAAGAATGTAGGAGGTCACATCTCAAGATGAGAACAGTAGTTCAAATAATTCAAATAATATTTATCAAGGTGCATCTTGTTGAACTCAAAAATATTTAGTGAATTTCCAACAGAGCTTTTATTTAATCCCCAGGGTATCTTTTGTTTCATCACTGCTGACTGTGTAAAAGCCTAAAGTAATGTGTCATGGCTGACGGAATGAGAGCAAGCTACTTCCATGGATTAAATAAATGATTTAATTCAACATGCAGATGGAGATTTTTCTGGTCTTTTGTGGTTACATTTCAAGTAGAAAAGACGTTTCTAGACTATTGTCTTCAAATAAGTTGGTGTTCAATATAGTTAGATATGGCCTGTCTGTCTGTCTGTCACTGATGTGTATACAAGTCTATCTGGCATTTTTGTGACTGTTTTCACTCTTTAATACACTTTGTTGGTAAATTAACATTAACATTGGGGTCGTTTTGTCAACAGACGATCCAGAACCTTGGGTCTTCATAAGTTTATATAATGGTTGATACGTGCATTTGTAACAACATAAGAACAAGATTAATTTTAAAATACATGAGTTTGTTGAATGATGAATCTTTTCGATCTAAAATATTTGAATAATAATTAGACTTTACCATCTGGTTAGGTGTGATATTTTCTTGCCCCTACAGCCTCTTTTAAAAAGAAGCTATCTACTGTATTAATAAATTAACACTAAATTCTCGACTGAGCTTTAATCTCTTCCTTTTTTTTCATATAAAAAATTCACAGCAAATGATATTATGTTAAATCCAGAAATTTAATACATAAATTCTGAATTATATTTTTGATGTAAAATTTGTTTAATAATATTTCTTTTGTCATTTATCCTTTTTTATTTTCCTATCTTTCCAGCACTCAGCAGCTTTAGTTGAACATAGTGTCACAATAATATATCTTCTTCAATTACAGGAGATTGTGGAGAATTAATACTGAGAAATCTGAATCATCAGACAGTAGTGTGTCATCATTTTCTTATATTTAATCTACATGGAATCCAGTAAAAAGGTGAAACTTTATATTTGTGAAGTCTGCAAATTATCATTTAAAAACACTTCAGGTTTAAAAAGACATGTACGAACACACACAGGAGAAAAACCATATTCTTGTAAAATTTGTAATTCTACATTTGCACGAAATTCGTGCTTAAAAAAACACACACGAACACACACTGGAGAGAAACCATACAGTTGCGAAACATGTGGAGCAGCATTTTCACAAAAAAATTCATTAAAAAAACACATTCGAACGCACACTGGAGAAAAACCATATACTTGTAAATTCTGTGGATCTGCTTTTTCTGAAGATTCTTCACTAATTGTGCACATTCGAACGCACACTGGAGAGAAACGATATTGTTGTGATGTATGTGGATCTTTGCATTCACGCAAGTCGTTCTTGGATGAACATCGTCGAATACATAGTGGAGAGAAACCTTTTTCTTGTGAAGTTTGTGGTTCTGCTTTTTCACGCAAGTCTTCATTAGTTCAACACATGAGAACACACACAGGAGAGAAACCATATCGATGTCACATATGTCCGTCAGCTTTTTCACAAAAAACTGCTTTAGAAAGTCATATTCGAAAACACACTGGAGAAAAACCTTTTCTCTGTAAAGAATGTGGAACTTCTTTTGCACATAAGTTTTCCTTAACAATTCACATGAGACGACATAGTGGGGAGAAACCATACTCTTGTGAAATATGTGCATCTGCATTCACATGCAATTCGGCACTCAAAGAACATCTGCGAACACACACTGGAGAGAAACCTTATTATTGTAAGTTATGCGGATCTGCTTATCCATGCAGTTCTTCGCTGATAAAGCATGTAAGAACACACACAGGCGAGAAACCTTATAGTTGTAAGTTATGTGCATCAGCATTTTCACAAAATAATTCCTTAAAAAGACATATGCGCATACACTGGAGAGAGGAAGAAGCAACCTTATTAGAAGTTAGTGTCTCCAATTGTAATGTTAGTCTACCAGAAAATACTGATAAGTAAAATAGTTTATTATTAGGATGAGTATTATAATGATCGATTATGATTGCAATTGTTAGATATTAACTAGGCAATGATTATTATGACTGTTATTGAGAATTGTAAATAATAGAATGTCAGAATATTATCAAAGCAAAATAAATATGTACAGATAAAATTGTTGAATCGTCCCCACAAATGTCAACTTGGTGAAAAAGAATGTTAGAACATAAACAAAATGTGTAACGAAGATAGGTTATCTGATTTGTGTCTTAGTCATGTGAGTTAATGGTGTAATTAGGTTTCATAATACAATTTAATGAATATAGTTTCGAGTCAAACTGGAAGCATGAGACAAGGAATATGAAAAATATTGTCTCTGCATTTTGGAAGCTAGGAGAAATGTGACTAAAGAATAATGTAGAATATTATATCTTGTAAAAACATCTACATTAATTGTTTTGTCATAAAATGATTAGTAAAAACAATGGGAAGTCAAAAATAAAGAATAAATTACATCAAATATATAACCTATTGTTATTCAGTTTCCTTTTGCGGAAGGTTAACTTGAATGATGAAAAAAATGAAGACACAACAAAAAGAGGTATGTTTTTGCCTGTGCGCTACACAGACTAAATGTTAATGAACTGTTTTATTATATGTGAAGCACCCACACACACACACACGTACACACACATACAACAATAGAAGAACATTTTACCACTAGACGCCACAGCACAATACAATGATTCTGGGTTTAACAGAGCTGAGAGGTAATAGATAACAAAATACTAAGGTTTCATAAGAAGATTTCCCGTATTCTAGTAACTGGACTCAGAAAAAAAATGTTTTGAAATGTACACGCAGATATATATTTATTTCATAAAGAAATGAAGGATTAGTCTTACAAATAGGCTTATTGATCTGTGAGAGCTTAATGAAGAAACATATAAAAAAGAAAAACGTATTTATGTAATGAAATGACATTTTCACACTAATGTAACCTGGTAATATATCTCTGAACACACACAGGAGAAAAATGTGACACCTTAGTCTTGCATTTTAGTGTATTCTTATTGATATACACATGAAAGAAACTGTAAATCAGCATTTTTTATTTATTTTTGTAAACATTATTCAAACATGCAAATCAATCAATTAATTTTTCAAACATGGAAATCAATCATTATTATTACATACAAATGAATATATACGCAAATAAATGCAGTTATTTGTATAATATATGGTTACTTTTCAGACAATTATAAGTCCAGTAAAACCAAACAAATATTTATGCCAAAAACTAATATAGTTAAATGGTTCAGGAAAATTTTTCTTTGCTGTTATGGAAGATCTTTAAATGAATATTGAATAATATCTATATATGACATAATCATGTTGACATACCAGTCTTGTTACATCACCAAAGTTATGCAATGTTGAGCTTCCTCACTACTAAAATGGCTAACCATTTGGGAATTCCAAGTGCTGTATGTTCTTTCCACTTATTTTGGCATTTTTTTCCAGTCATCCTGAACCTCTCCTTGCCACTGGACTCCAACAGTGCCAATTCAGAAGTGTGGTTGAGGATTGCACAGCAACCTATACAGGGGGTATTCATTGTCCTTTGAGACTTAATGGAGGTTTCCACTATATATATATATATATATATATATATATATATATTCAAAGAGACCACTTCATCAGACGAAAAAAGCAATATTGATATATAGTCTTGGAAGCTTTTTAACCTTTAAAACTATAAAAATTTAAAGTAAAATTTTTTTAGTCCTTCATTGGAAAATTATTTAGCCAGCATTTCACTTAATTTGTTTCAATTGCTGAATCAATTTGTTTCACAAATTCACAATAATCTTTGTTATTTCAGGGATTATCAATTGTTTACTATGAAATAGTTTTGGGAATTACAAACAAAACAGTATATTAAATCATAGCTCCCCAGCAGTATTGCTCAAGCATAACTTCCCTTAAACACAAGAACAAAAATGTTCCGGATATTGGATCTAGTATTTTGCTCCAAGGCTAACCTATTCATGTTATCAAACAATGTCATCCTTACCTGTGTCATCCGTTCTGGTCTCCAAAAAGGAAAGTATTTGTTATTTACACAGCTGCTGTATTGATAGGGTCTGGATGAATCCATTATGCTACTTATTAGGGGTGTACTGATTAATCGGCAAGTAATTGATAATCATCCACTTTGCTGATTAATCGGTAATCAGCCAATTAATTACGGTTCTTTTTCTTATTAAATTTAAATCATTTCAGCACTGCCAAGTAACTCATCAGATAACTTTGACACATTAACATAGTAACTGCTAATTTAACTTAACATTTAATTGTCTGGCCACTATTGTGGTTTTTTGCCTTTGTTAACAAAAATTACAATGTACAATTTCTAGTTCTTAAGTGAATATAATTAAACAATTAGATAAGAAAAAAGAAATTACAAACCAACTACAAAGTACAAATTGTAATTCTTTAAGTGAATAATTATAAGCTGAAGTTCTGCACCTGCTGCTGCTCAACTTTTTCTATTCTTGTTGCCTGCCTTCTCTGCTGTCATAGTCTCCTCAATATTTAAAGTTGAATACTTTTAAGTTTTAATGTATAAACATAAGATTTTCTCTATTCTCAGGGCACAACCTGTTCCTCATAGGTTCATACACATTACCACCTGTACTAAGGAGTCTCATTCTCCACAGATGAAGGTGATGTGTTTAAATATTTTAAAGCCAATTTACTCAGCAGTGGTAAGATCTCCTGCGTCTTCTTCCATTACTGAAATGGATCATATCTCTTGCAAGCAGTGGTAAAGCTACATAATGACCAAGTTTTTTTGTGCACTTAATCATAAGGAATTTAATGCTTTTGAGTTTAGATTGTAATTTTATTTTAATTTCTGTTGTAGTTGCAGTCTCCAGGTTTAACCCAACTTCTACCTGCTCTAAGTTTTGATTTGTTACTGTAGGCTTATTTGAAGCTAATTCATCAAACAGGATTGTAAGAGATGCAATTTTATTTTCGCTTTGGTCTTTTTTACCCTCAACCGATCTTGAAGAAATGTATCTTGCTGATTCTGCTGTATTATCATCAGTAGAGAGTGGATGTAGAATCCAATTCTTAGTGCCTTTTATGTCATTCTTTTGAAATTTAAATTTGAACCTTTGATCTAGGAAGGTAGACACAAGTTTTTATCATTTAGATAGGATGAAAATCCTGTTTCCATTGAACAATTTAAATGAGGATTGTTAAACAGTGGTAAGAATTCCACTACAGTCAGAAATTTCAGAATTTGAGTGGACAGTTTTTGAAATAACCTTAAAGCTAAAATTGTAGGTATTATCATCGATATGGTTCTGTGACTTGCTTCTTTGGTGATTTCTTCAAATGGACTCAGTAACTGGACAATTATTTGAACAAGTCCCAGTTGAATCTTATAGCATCCCACATTCTCATATGAAAAAAAATGAACAAATCTCTTATTAAAAAATTCAAGTTTATGTGAATGATTCTGCTTCACATATATGCCATGAAAAGTCCTTTCTGGTCAATGCTTATCTGTTAAAAAATATTCTGTTATTCTGATAAACAGCCAAGTTTGGGTGTTTATTTTAAAACTAATAAACATTAATCAGAAGGGACTTGTTCTGGGCATTCAACGTAAAGCCAAATGGTCTGCACAAACCAGAAATAAATCATTTGTAAACAATCACAGTGTTAACTTGAACAAAGCCAATACAAAAATAAAATAAAGATGTTAAAACAAAAAACAATAGTACTTATGCAGAGAATTTTTTGGAAACCCATTAACATGTGAAGGAGACAGTGTTTTTCTAACTAGTCTGTACTTTTACCTAACAATTTAATAAACAATACAAAAGTGATTTGCACCACAAATATTGAAAGAAGCTGAGTTTTTTTCTCTGTATGTGTTTGGCTAGGGAAGGGGTTAAATGAATCACCTCAAATGAACGAATGTGATCAGTGCAAAGCAAGGAATTCAACAGAATCACAAGAAAATACCAATTGTATAAAGAACTATTGTCCATCACATACAGCTCTCTCTTTTACTAAAGTTAAATTGATGTTGAACATGTACATTTACTTAATTACATCGCCATGATAAAAAAGTGAAAAACACTACATAAAATTATTACATTTTTTTAAATACCATTTAAGAAGTACATGGTGTAAAGAGCTAACATTTGGATATAGCATTCTACAATATGTATTGATTAGACAGATCTGTATCTTTTAATAGTTTTTCTCATATATGATTTTGAAATTAGTATATGTTTATCGCATTTGGTACTTTATTTCTGCCACCAAATTGAATATATCAGCATTTTTATCGACTTATAATGAAATAAGTTGCAGTTGGAATTGTTTTAAAAATAGGCACAGTAATCATTATGCATAGAATTATATTGAATGTTCATATTTACTGTCATTTTACTTTAAAATTGTCCATCAGTGCAATTTTGCTATAATAAATTATGCAATGTTCACATTTCACACTTCAAAAATGCAGGCCGAAATTGAATTAGAAATAATTGTACTTTTACTTCCTATTCTCTTCTTGTAGTAGGAGTGATAAAAGTATCTTTTGTGACATTTTTACTGGTTACATTTTTGTCAGTTGGTTTCAAAGTTGCTGTATTGTATGTTACACATGTTCATGCTTCTTCACCCTTAGCAAGGTAGTGTATCCTGTTGATTCTGCTTCATTATCATTAGTAGAAAGTAGATGTAGAATCCAATTCTACATGTTTTTACGCCAATCTTTTAAAATTAATATTTGAATCATGGGTCTAAGAAAGTAGACATACACAAGTTTTTAGCTAGGATGAAAATCTTTTTTTCTATTGATAACCTGAATTGTTCAAAAATGGTAAGGGGGATTCCACTAATGTCAGAAATACTAAAATTAGATTGTATAGCTTTTGACAGAAATAACCTCAGAACTAAATTTGTAGGTATTCTGGATATGGTTGGTGTTCTGTGACTTGTTTCTTTGGTGATATGTATTGATTAGGCATGCAACGTTCCAGATCTGTATATTTTAACAGTTTTTGTGATATGTGATTTTGAAATTAGTACATGTTTGAGTTGGTACTTTACTTCTGCCACCAAAAATTGAATATATCAGCATTTTTCTTAATGTATAATGAAGTAAATTGCAGTTGAAATTGTTTAAAAAAATAGGCATAATCATTATGTATAGAATAATATTGAATGTTCACATTTACTGTCATTTAATTCAGTTTTATTTGATAATACTTTAAAAATTGTCCATCAGTGCAATTTTGCTATTATAAGTGATGCTCACTTTCACCCCTCACAAGTGAAGACCGAAATTGAATTGGAAATAATTATACTTTTACTTCCTATTGTCTTTTTATAGTAGGAATGATGAAAGTATTTTTGTGACATTTTTACTGATTTTTTGTCAGTTGGTTGTAAAGTTGCCATATTGTAATTTACATTTCTTCACCCTCAGCAGGTAGTGTATCCTGCTGATTCTACTTCATTATCATCAGTGGAAAGTAGATGTAGAAACCAATTCTAAATATTTTTCTATACCAATTTTTTAAAATTAATATTTGAATAATGGGTCTAGGAAAGTAGACATACACAAGTTTTTATCATTTAGATGGAAATCTTGTTTCCATTAATAACCTGAATTGTTCAACAATCATAAGGATTCCACCAAAGTCAAAAATACTAAAATTAGATTGGACAGCTTTTGACAGAAATAACTTCAGAGCTAAATTTGTAAGTATTATCATTGATATTGCTGATGTTCTGTGACCTTATTCTTCTTTGGTAATTTCTTCAAATGAACTCAGGAACAGGATATTTTTTAACAAGTCCCCGTTAGTAAGTTGTTATGGTAGGAATATTATCAACAGAAAACTTTACAAAAGCTTTTTGTTCTTAATTTATTTTCAGTATATATGTTGAATTCCACCATTTGGTTACATCTTGAATGAGTTTTTTTTCTCCAAATTAAGCTGATCCTGTATTTCAGTTAATTTGTTAATTGCTAATAGAAAGCAACAATGGTTGTCTTCACAGTCTGAGTTACAATGTATGATTCTAAACCACACTCCCTGACACCACAACCATATTTGTTCCTGAATCCCACAAAACTAAAAAAAATTTATTGATGATTTTATACTCACTAAGAACATTGTGCAATTCTTCACTTATTTTTTACCTGTTTATGTTGAACGACTCTAAGCACAGCTCTGCACTGCTCATTTGAAAGTTATTTGAAAGCCAATTACCTGTCAAACTCAAAAAGAGAGCATTTTTTCTTGTAGCTGTTCAAATGTTTGTAGTCCATGAAAGGCTGCTAATTTCAGCAAGAGACAGTTGAATTTTTGTTTTACTTTTGTAAATATATCAAAAATTATTTTGCAGTGATCCACATGTTCCTGGAAATGTCTGTCCCTGAATATGCATTGTGCTTACATCTATTTGCCTCTTACAGTTGTAAAAGTCTACATGTTAACAGTGTGTCATTCCTGTTATTTGATAATATGGTGTAGACGATGTATGTATCTTCGATAAATTTTCACTGTCTAGCAAAAAAGGCAGTTGTCTTCATTTATAATTTAAATAATATCAATATAATTTATGACAACAAAATTTGCTGATGTATCAGCATTAGAAAACCTATTAATTTGTTGATTAATTGGTAATCGTCTGATTATCAAAGGCCAATTAATTGATAATCAGCCAATTAGCTAATTGGTACATCTCTACTACTTATCATCCTTTTTTTGTTATTAATATTTTATTCATCTATCCGGTCAAGCTTTTTGCCCAGAGCAATGTGACTCTCTCCAGATTTTCCTGTCTTCCATCAGCTGTCTCAGATCTTCAGGATCACAGTTGGCATTATGAGCAATTTGTTGGATGTACATGCATCTAGATCGTCCTATGCTCCTACGTCTGTGCCGTGGAATCCACAGCAATACATTTCTCACCCGCTCTTGTTTGCTCTTCTAGCAGTGTGTGCAAATAGGCGTAGTATATATGGCAGGTAGGTTGCTGTAAAGTTGCTACTTCATGGGATGGTCTTGCCAAGATTTATTTAACATTGTAGTATATGGGTGTACATGCTATCCAGTTTTCTTTTATTTATTTTATTTTTACATGGGGATTACCACTTATCAAGGCCCGGAAGCCACTCGGGGATAAGGGTTATTTTGTGTACAATAATCAATCGGATAATATCGTAGTAATAGTTGGTATTGGAGTGTCTTACTTAAGGGGGCGATTAATCAGGAATTTGTTTATGTTGGACTTGTAGACGTCCAAGTTGTAGTCAGGTGGGAAACAGGCAAACAGAAGAGAATTCCGCAGGCATGCACTTCTCAGAAAAAAGCTATGTTCATGGAATCTACGTTTTGATTTTGGCACAGATAGAGAGTGGGGCAAATTACTGACAGTGGTTTTAGCTAGACAGGTGTTTATCATATATTATATATATATATATTAAAAGCTGTATGCTAGTAAAATATGTGAAATAATATGTTCACTGTAATCTAACCTGGTAAAAACCTCCGAACACAGAGCTGCTCCATAAATAATCAAATTCTACCCAATTTGCACCATTAACGATTACATTAAAAATCGACCCTGGTGTCTCTGTCCCATGGGGAGGCATAGTAAATAAGTACATTCATTAACCCTTATCCTTCAATGGCCTTTGGGCTTAGATAAGTGGTGACTACTAAATAAAAGAAACAGTTTAGAATACACCAAAACCGCGAACATTGTGGTCTCATTATTGTGACCTTCTGACAAAGACCAAAATCATGGTATATAAAGCTGTCTTGCTTCCCACTCTTCTCTATGGATCGGAGACTTGGACCACATACAGGAGGTACGTAAAAACCCTGGAGACGTACCACCAAAGATGCCTCCGAAAAATCCTCAGAATTAGTTGGAAGGACCGACGCACCAACACCAGCGTCCTGAGTGAGGCTGACATTCCCACTATCACCGCTACTGTTGCTCAACGCCAGCTCAGATGGACTGGTCATGTTGTCCGAATGCCGGATCTCCGCCTCTCGAAACAAATTTTCTACTCTCAGCTTGTTGGAAAGCGTGCCCAGGATGGCCAAAAGATGAGGTATAAGGACATCAAGCAAATCTAAAGCGGTTTCACATGGACCTTGAGACATGGGAGGACGTGGCTGGGAGCAGGTTGACATGGAGGAGCTCTGTCCACGAAGGTGCTGCGCTTTATAGTAGTGACCTAAATCAAGCTGCTGAGGATAAACGCAAGCACAGAAAGGACAGATTATCAACCAGACACACCCAACCCCACCCCACCACCACTACCTTTATCTGCCCAAATTGCACAAGACAAATTGGGTCTAGGATTGGGCTCTATGCTAACCTGAGGACCCACAGAAGCCACAACGGAGGACAGTCTTACTCGGACACGAGTGACCGCCGATGATTGTGAGCAACAATTCCTTTGTAAATATTTGTTCTACGTTCTACTTTTCATATGAACAATCCTTTCATCTCTTAGTCTAGGAACTGTTTACTCCTTTAGACAGAGACGCCTACTTCATGAGTACATTTTGTGCAATTTTGAAGCAATCATGGTGGATAACAAGTTAAATGTGACCTTCAATTATGGGATCACAAATGCAACACTGTCTAGTTTTTTTACTCTTTAAATATATTCAAGTGGTAATTGCACACTGGAACCATGCATATATTGTCAGGTTTAGTTCTGAAATGCATAAAAACGCAGAGATCTAAATCTGTGGTAATGTAATTTCCACTTTTTGGGACGTCTCAGAGATGATCGTCTTTGGCGGTCATTGCTAGATGTTTATTCTCTCACAAAAAGTCATTCATTCATTCAGCTGAAAACTTTCATCGTTGGAAAGGTTTGGGTTGTTGATGTCTGAAAAACTGAATCATTTTCAAAACACAAAAAGGTAAAAAAAAATAAGTAACAAGTGATTGGTAATTGTTTTCTAATAAAAAATAATTATTCCTTTAAATATTCGAATAGTTTATATATATATATATATATATATATATATAGTGATGATCATATTTATTGGCACGGTAAAATAAAAGTTAAATTTTGTCTAATAAATTCTAAAAAAGGGATTAAATTAAAGAAAATAAGAAAGTATATTATGTATTTTTAACTGGCCTTTCCGATGCAGCAATCGGATTTTAGAAAAAATAAATAACAAAGGAACAACAAACATAATTGCAAAAAACCCTTGTTCAAAATTATTGGCACGGCTTTGTTTTTCTTTTAGTATCAGTATAATATCAATCAATTTCCGGTTTACGTGCTTTCTGAACTTTTTTATAGCCATATTATGCTTGTTTAACGCTAATTCAGTGAATAATTTTTTTCAGATAATTTTTAGATAGCGATTTATTTAAACTATTATAAGTGACTAAATTATAATTTTCAATCGCCATGGTTAAAACTAAGGAACACAGCGAAGACGTCAGGAAGCTTGTTGTCGCATGCCATACCAATGGGGAGGGCTATGATAAGATTTCAAAGAAGCTAAACCTTCCCAAATCCACTGTTAGAGCCATAATAAACAAGTTCAAATCGCAAGGCCACGTTATGAGTTTAGAGGGTAGAGGGAGAAAAAGGATTCTTTCCCCAAGAGATGAACGGAAAATTGTTCGACAAGTAAAACAAAACCCAAGGATCTCTGTTACCAAGATTGTTGATGAACAGAGCACCTCTGGAGTGAATGTATCTCGACATACAGTTGGTAGAGTTTTGAAGAGAGCTGGTTTAAAAGCATGTCGTCCGAGAAAGACTCCCTTATTGAAGCCTATGCACCTGAAAGCAAGGCTAGCCTTTGCAAAACGTCATATTGATAAAGATGTTGCATTCTGGAAACGTGTTCTATGGACTGACGAAACGAAAATAGAGTTATTTGGCCATAATAAAGTGTCTTATATTTACAGAAAATCTGGCGAAGCTTTCCTGCCTAAGAACACCATACCCACAGTGAAGCACGGTGGAGGCAGTTTGATGTTTTGGGGATCCTTTGCTGCCTCTGGACCAGGGCGACTTGTTAAGGTCACAGGTAGCATAAAAAAGGAAGATTATGTTAAAATATTGGATGAAAACCTGAAAGACTCTGCTAAAGAGCTCTCACTTGGTCGTCGTTGGTGGTTCATGCAAGATAATGACCCAAAGCATTCGGCTAAACTGACTAAGAAATGGCTTGAGGACAATCATATTAATGTTTTGGAGTGGCCATCACAAAGCCCAGACCTTAATCCAATTGAAAATTTATGGAGAACATTAAAATTGAGGGTAATGCAAAGGAAGCCTAAGAATCTTATTCAATTGGAGGATTATTGTCAGGAAGAGTGGGCTAAAATTACTACTGAAGAGTGCAACAACTTGGTTGTAAACTATGAAAAGCGACTGAGGAAGGTAATCAAGGCCAAAGCTATACAATTGATTATTAAATAAATCGTGCCAATAATTTTGAACAAGGGTTTTTTGCAATTATGTTTGTTGTTCCTTTGTTATTTATTTTTTCTAAAATCCGATTGCTGCATCGGAAAGGCCAGTTAAAAATACATAATATACTTTCTTATTTTCTTTAATTTAATCCCTTTTTTAGAATTTATTAGACAAAATTTAACTTTTATTTTACCGTGCCAATAAATATGATCATCACTATATATATATATATATATATATATATATATATATATATATATATATATATATATATATATACACACAAACACACACATATACAGTGGGTGCAATAAGTATCCGACACAAAGCAAAATGTTGATACATTTTATATGTAATCAACAACAAAATGCTATTCTAATGCATTTTTGTATGATAAATACAAATCTCATATCAAAAATAATACAAAAAATACACTAGAATAGCACTTGGTTATTATTTTCGTTTTCGTGCAATAAAAATACATCAACGTTTTAGTTTGTGTCAGATACTTATACACCCACTGTATAGTCTGTATACAAATAGTTAATGGGTAGTTATATTTCTGAAGAAATACCTTTGGGTTGGCTAGAGTTTCTGTTTTCAATGTAACGCATTTTTATAGTAAGTTCGTCTGGGCGAAGTTTAGTTGGAGTTTCATTGTAAGTCTGGATTTTTGCATCTCACATAGACGTGGATTACAAGAATACTGTTTAATCGTCAAAAACCTTTTCTTTTATTGATCCATCATTTGCTCTCTTCTCTCATTGGGACAAGCATATCTAATTTAATAACTTTCTTTTTGCTCACTTTTTGTCCTCAGAAACAGATAGGAAATTGATTTATAACTCTCTTTCCCCCTCTCTTCTCTCCACCAAATCAACTTTTCCCGTGTAACAATAAATGCCATGTTCACTCGGAGATCTTTCACTAATGTGTAAGAAACACCTCAGTTAACCTTCTTGACCGCTCCTGCTCTGGTCATCTTTTTTTCAGCCATTGTTAGGAATTACAACCTTGTCTGTTTCAATAATAATTTGTGAGAATCCACAAGCAATGTTAATTAAATTTTCCCAGGATCCATAATATAGCCACATATGTGTCCGCTCATGTTTGTTTCATTATATGATACGGGATGAACCTTATTAAAAAAAGACACCAGAAGACAAGATACATTTAAGCGTGATAAGCTATGGAGCAAGTCCATGTATTTATTTTTACTAACCACAACAGACGCAACTCTTGTATTGTTTTATATTAAAGAGTTGGCCGAAGGGAACATAATTCATAATATGACAATATGTGGATAAGTTTTTCAGCTAATTAATATTTTTCTTTCTACTAAAGAGATTTTGCAGTTGGGGTTGGTTTTTTTTGCGTCGGTCAAACAAAGATTGCTCAGTCGACTTTGAAGTTATTAATTGTATTTTTTGAAACTGAAATGTAAAAATAAATCATATAATTTTATCTATAAAATATGTGCTGTTCATTTTTTTTTTTTTTTTGACAATGGTTAAAATTTCAGTTGATGGTTCAAGCCCAGATAATTAATTCTCTGAAAAGAATTGATGACCCAAAGACTTAACCATGTATAACTCTTTAATTTTTCTATTCCAGTAGCTTCTTTCTCAAAACTACTTGTGGAATCTCTTCTTGTTTACTGTTTTTTTTTGGGGGGGGGCAGCTACCATATATTTTGGCAAAATTGTGGAAGTGGTAGGTATTCAGTGCTTGTTGCTCGAATCTATATATGTAATAAGAATACCAAAAAGGGTCGATAGGCTTATGATTGTAATGTGACACATATTGTTTACATTGCATAAATGACTAGTGTGTATATGTTATCCTTAAACAGACAAGGTTATTTGAGGATATGTGGTCAATTGCTGGGTGTATGGATGTAGAGGCGTGAAGAAAAATAAAATAAAAAATAATTTTCAGGCCGTAATAAGTTTAATCGGTGTATGACTTGGTTAAAACTAAAATATACGTGGAAAGTGAAGAGTAGTAATTTGAGTAATTGCAAGAGTATGTCAATCTTATACAGATGCTTTTATAAACTAGAGACAATGGGTATAATCTGTATATGGTATTAGTTTTATGTGTATTATTTAGGTGATAAAATGTGATGAGTTAGCTGGTTTTAGTGGTGGTTAAGTTTTTACTTTTAGGAAAGTTCTTTTCATGGCAAATTTTCATTTTTTTTTTTTTAATTTTCTTCCTTTGAAGATTGTAATGCTGGGTATGGGGCAGTCAAACCAGTTACCAACATTGCCCTGCTTTTTATTGAAACCAGCCGAGAGCTCTTTTTAGTATCCTCGCTGTTCCTTTAAGTGCAATTGTCTGGATCTCTTTTGCACTTGGTTCACCAGGAATATTAGTTAGGTAGGACTTCAGGTTCTTCTTCAAAATATACACGTCGTTATGAACTAGAAAATATGAGTATTGCAAGTTTATTTAAATTAAATAATTCACTGATTACGAATTGAAAAAATACAAACTAAATTAAGATTATTTTTACGACCTAACCCAGCGTAGTGTACTTCCTAAAAAGAAATCAAAAAATATTTTTAGCCTAATACGGCCTTTAAAAATAATATAAAAAAGGAATTTTTTTTTAAATAATAAAAATTTGACAATTTAGAGTGGGGGGTCACTTTCCTATGCAACTTTAACGTAAAATGAGCAACTACTTCTTGGCCTCGTCACAGTAGACGTGACATGTAATCTTTAGCATTTTTTCACGTTTGGTGGCGGGAGGGCAAAAAAGAAGAATGGGTAGGGGGGGTCATAAGTTCCAAACATTTTTTTAAATACATAGAAACATTTCAAAACGTGTGTGTACGGAGGAACTTTTCATTTTTTTTTTTTTTTTTTTTTTTTTTTTTTTTTTTAAAGATTTGCTTTGAAAAGGTTTTACCGTTAAATATTACTTATTCAATTTTTATTGCCTGGCATTTTTAAGGTTGTTAACACAATAAAAACTCGGATGCACCTGTACAATGTACACTCCTTGTATTTTTTTCTTTTCGTCTTTTTTTAATTTCTTTACAACGGATTATGTTTGAAGATTTTCTACATGTTTTTTTAATGTTTGAAATTTATTACCTTCTCTTGTTCTTTCCACCATCCCTACCAACAAACTTGAAAAAATGCTTACAATTACATGTCTCCTTGACCACAACGTGGCCAAGAAATGGGTGCTCATTTTATGTTAAATTTATATAGGAAAGTGAAATAAATCTTTACTCCACATATGAATTATCATGATAATTTTTTTTAAGGAAAGTTTGATTTTCTCAATAAAATTTTTTGTCGTATTGAACAAAAACATCTATCTTTTAAACATTTCCATCTGCAACCATCAATTAACTGTGAATAACGGTTCAATGAATATGATAAGTAACAAATTTTATATCTCCCAGAATTTACGACGCTTTGCAAGCCACGGGGTTAATTTGTATTTGGACGCGGGTTTGGTGTTTTCATAAGGGAATAAAATAAGTTTGTATTTTCAGGATTTGTTTGTGCAAATTTAAAAAAATAAGGTAAATTCATCCATTACAAGCTTTAAAAAATACGAAAATAATAAATTACTGTAATTGTAAAGGTTTTCAAATGTATTGTAATTATTCGTATTATTTGGGTTCGCAGACTACTGTTCTCATCGTGAGTGTGATTTTCACAACATTTCAGTCGATGTAACATCTGACCTTTTTCAGGTGTATCTTGTCGAACTCAAAAATGTTTCTGTTGAACTCGGAAATTTGGAGGGAATTTTGATCGGTAGGGTGGAACGATAAAATTGTTGCCCTAGAAAAGACGACATGATTCCATTTCTTTTTTATGAAAACCAGGTTTTTTTTTTGTTGTTTTTTTTTTTTTTTTTTTTTTTTGCAGACCATCTACTAGTTGCCTAGTTGTGTACAAATCTCAACAGCGATAGGAGCCTTCTATTTGAAAGTGATACAATGTTCAACAAGCGAGATCGGAGATACGCCGTTGTACAACTCATGCTCTCTACCGATCCAAGTTATGACAACAGGACCATTGCTAGCACCCTCAAAATGCATCGCTTTGCTACAGAATAACAGAAACATGCCCAGGGTGATGAAAACAAAGTTTTCGGCTATGGTTATGGTCTTTGATGTGGTTTCAAGTGAGGATCACATCATGCCACCTCACATCTTCAAAGTCAGCATAAAATCAACACTAAAGTGTACCTGGATGTGCTGAAAAGTGTGGTGATCTCACACAAAAACACGCATTCACATCTCAAGCGACTTTTCTTGTCATACACATCCGCGCACACAAACATACGCGCACACAAACATACGTGCACACGTACATATATTCACGTTCACGTACATACACTCACATTCATGTCCATACACACACACGCTAACGTACACACATGTACGCGCACATATGCGCACACGTATGCACACGTAGGCAACGTCATTTCCCTTTAAAGGAAATCCACAGATGTGCGAAGGACACCGGAAACAACTACAAAAGTAAGAGACCTAAGCTTTTTCCTTCTTTTTGATTCGACTCCCGATCTGAGTGGTCAACGAACCAACTGCTGCCTCCGGGGTGCGTTTCACGTACCCTGCTACTAGGTGTGGGGCAAGAGACAGTAAGTACACCTTACACACTTCCTCTCTCCATAGCCTGGATTGACTTTCTCACTCTCTCTCTCTACAACAATAGACTTTCCTTCTCACCAGTTAACAGCGAGAGATGCACGCCAAACTAAACACGTGCCATACCCTTTCTTTTATTTGTTTCTTCATGAAATAAATTCTAGTTCATTTATTTCAATAAACGCGTTGTTTGTTTCTCAACTCAATTCATTTTTCCTATTTTGTACGACTGGGGGATATATATATAATATATCCACCAGTCCGCCACAATCCCCTGGTGCAATCAGGTGGCCACTGGCATGCCCTGGTTGTGGTAGCAGGACCCTGCGCTGGCCAACAATTTCAAAGAGACCTAGGCTTGGCTTCAGTAGTGCTACAAACCCTTCTCACTGACCCCTCCTTCATTTGGTCATACGTCGAGAACATCAATAATATGACCTCCCACAACACCAAAGCCAGGCTGATCTCTGCCATCTGCTGAGCTCCCATCAGCACCTATAGAAAAGGCATGCTTCCAGTTCCGGACCTATATCGAGGCAGTGATTGAGGCTGAAGGCGGCTACATTGAATAAATATCAGCTCTACTACATAATCAAGTTCCCTGAATTCATTTTTCCAATAAGTTTAAAAATAAAGCTGTAACGTTTTCTTTAGGGCGACAACTTAACATTCCACCCTGTATAATCTGATTATCCCATTAGATTATTATCTTTGCGTATATGTAAAGTCTCAAGTATACACTGATAAACCAGATACAATAGACCACTAGGAAGATAACATTCGACACGTTGCTAAAATTAAAATACTATGCATTTAATTAGCCTCTAACCTAATGCATAGTTTGAGAAAATTAGGACAATAATCTGATTGCATGAGTGAAGTTTAATTGATATTTTTTTTAAATATCTTTTTCAAAACATAACAATCTAATAACATATATTCATTAAAATTAGATTGACATAAAGTTACAAATTTAAGAAAATATGTCTTCTCTCTAGAATGCGGTCAGTTATCCTTCAAGAAATACTAATGTCTAAAGGCAATAGTGTGATTACGTATGTACAACTAAATTTGATGGATGGCAAAGAATTACAAACTTTATGGCCTATCTTGAGAATATTTGCATATGTACAACTAAAAGATTTGCAAGCATATAACTTTTATTAAATTTGATTAATATAAAAGAATCGGTCAATTTTTTTTTTTTGAATATGCATAATAAAACAATTTATCAACACAATAAGAAAACGAGGAAAACTGGGTTCATACCATTGATTAATGGTATGAACTTATTATTTATGGGGTAATTTTGTACAAGAATTTGTAAAGATGGATGGTTATATTCAATGCTGCCAATACTAAGCTTTCCTTTCTGATAGTTTCTTCAATGAGACTGCTAGACTTTGGAAATCTTGATTCCAGTAAAGCAACTGGTCCTGACGACATTCCAATTATAGTGCTGAAAAAGCTTCAGCCAGAACTAGCTCCCATATTGCTGAAAAAGGTTCAACCAGAACTAGCTCTCATACTTACAAAGCTGTTTAGGCGTTGTCTTAAGGAGAATTGCTTCCCAACACCCTGGAAAACCTCATCAGTATGTGCTGTATTTAAGAATTCTAGTAATCGGTCATCTTCCTCTAAATATAGACCAATTAGCCTCTTGTGCATCATGAGTAAGTTGCTGGAATCTGTGTTAAATAGAGAAGTAGTCAACCACCTCAGTAAAAATAATCCTCGTGACATACAATACGGTTTCCATTCTGCTATATCTACACCAGATGTGTTGACGGTTATATCTCATAGAATTAGTGAATCTCTTGATGGAGTCTTCCTTTCTAGGGCAATTGCTCTTGACATATCAAAGGCCTTTGATAGGGTATGGCATAAAAGTCTACTTCATAAGATATCCAGCTATGGTATAGCTGGAAATGTTTTCTTAATTATCAAATCATTTTTGTCGGATAGATTCATAAGAGTAGTAGTTGATGGGCAGAAATACTATTAGTGCTGGCGTTCCTCAGGAGTCCATCCTGAGTCCAACTCTCTTCCTGATCTACATCAATGATTTTCCAAATTACATCCTAAGATCACTCGTTGACATTTATGCTGACGATATTACATGCAGTTCTCTACCTATATAAAAGTCATGTATGGCTAATGATAAAGTACTGTTGCCACATCTGGGCAGGAGCTGCTAGAAGCAGCTTATTCTGCCTTGACAGAGTTCAAAACAGACTTCGTAGCTTAGTGTGGATGCCCTTTTCTTTTCCCTGCAACCTCTTTCCCATAGAAGAGATGTTGCGAGCTTGTCTCTGCTTTATCGTTATTTTCATGACAAGTGCTTATCTGAGCTTCAATCTATGGTCTCCCCTCGTCAAACTTTCACAAAAAACACTCGTCTAACCAAAACTACTATCAGTAATTTCATACACTCTTTATCTGGGCGAAACCTAAACGGAGATTCTATGAACAAAGCTTCTTTCTTGGAACTGCACGGCTGTGGAACTCTGTTCAATTTGCCTGCTTTCCAGCTGACTACAATTTGTCTTCAAGTCCAACGTTGTTGCATGAGGGACTGAACAAGAATTTTCACCGGCTGGAGTTACGCCCCCTTACCGGTGTACTCAGGTTTGTGAGATGTAAATAAAGACGCCATTTTTATAGAAGCTGATCTGTCGTTATGTCTTATTCAATCTATTGACATCCTCGATAATGACACAAACGTAAACAAGATCTTGATGAACCATCCCCCTAAGTAATCCAATTTACAAAATTTCTACTACTTATGTATACCAATTAACCATTATCCTCGAATGGCTTCCGGGTCTTGATAAGTGGTGACTCCTTTGTAAAAAAAAAAAAAATTCATTTTCGAGTTCCTGCTTCCTTTACTGTATTGACATGCAGAAGTTCAAGTGTAATGTAAACAGACATTCTGCTGTTTAACTCCCTACATAATATCCCTGCAAATTATGTCTCATATAGTAGCCCTTACATAAATGTGGCATGGTGTCTTATTTGGGGTGAAAATGCAAAAAAATAAAATAAAATAAAAAAAAAAAAAGAAAAAGAAAACAGGATGTACAAATGGCAAAGTTTTAATCGGCAAAGAAGGAATTCCAACTGCAAGGTGTTCTTTAGACAGGAAGTCCTTGTAAAGAAGATGGGTTTATAAAAATTTCAGCTAAATTAGAGAAAGAAAATGCATATGTGTACATGTTTTCTTCTCATATCCGAGTAAACAATGAATTTGTTGAAGACAAATGAAGTTATCCATCTCAGTATGGAAGGGTTTGTCATATTTAAAAATGCATGTGTGTTTGTTGTTGTTTATTGAAAGAGTTTATTTTCTTATAAAGGAGTGTTCTGTTAGGACAAAAATTCATCTAGTATGGGGAAGTATCCAGTTCTATGATATAACTTGAATTAACATTAGGGGAAGGTAAACCATTTCTCTGATGAGTCAGTGTATAGACTGTTGTTGATCTTTGTTTAAAGAGTCTATTGTCTTATATTAGACTAAACAATGTGTAAAATAAAATATGCATCAAGTGCGCTTAAAAGCCAAATCACAACGTAATATTAAGAAAATAAACAAATATTTTGTTTTAAATTCATAACAAATATATTTCAGAGATATACTCCATCTTTGGTGTGTTGTTTTGTTTCTTTTTTTCTTTCCTCCTTCCTTGCCATATTGTAAAGTTGGAGAAAGAAAGGTCTGTTTGTAAACAAGTACAATATTTGTTTATTTACCTAATATTACGTTGTGATTTGGCTTTCAAGCGCATTTGATCCATATTTATTTTATTCAAATTAAATCAACGTTTCTATATGAACTCACACCCTTGACATTATTCTCGGGTTGTCTACACACAGTTCAAACATTTCAAAATACAATTGCTGAGATACAACGCATGGCTCTTTACAGACTTTTCTTTCTCCCACTTTACAACATGGCAAGAAAAAAGAAAAAAAAGAAACAAAACAATACACTGAAGATGGAGCATACCTCAGAAATATATTTGTTATAAATTTCAAACAAGTAAAATATGTTTATTTTCCTATTACATTGTGATTTGGCTTTCAAGCGCCACTTGATGCGTATTTTATTTTATTCAAATTAAATCAACATTTCTATATGAACTCACACCCTTGACGTTAACAATGTTTGTTTATAGAACTAAAATTTTGAATTATGGAATTAAAAACGTCTCATTTTGTTTCTGCAGCACTTCGTGGTAATCAGCATTTATAGGGTATAGTCATTGCCATTTAAATGAATTCTTCTGAAAGAATTTCCGTTACTTTTGTTTCCTTTAAAATCTGCATGGCTTGCCCATTCATATGCATTTTCTATGTTTTAAGGTTTATTAAATAATGGTTAAGTGATTACATATGCATATTTTTTTTGTTTTGTTTTGTTTTTATTTTTTTACACAGTGATCACCACTTATCAAGGCCCGGAAGCCACTCAGGGATAAGGGTTATTGCAAGTACATTACGTTAGTGTGGAGATTTGATGAAGTGTTTACTTAAGGGGGCGGTTCATTAGGAATTTGTTAACATTGGACTTGAAGACATCCAAGTTGTAGTCAGGAGGGAAGCAGGCAGACGGAAAAGAGTTCCACAGGTGTGCAGTTCTAAGAAAGAAGCTTTGTTCATGGAATCCGCATTTTGATTTAGGCACAGATATAGAGTGGGGGAAATTTTTCACAGTGGATTCAGCTAGACGGGTGTTTTTTGTGAAAGATTGGCGAGGGGGGACCAGAGATTGGAGTTCAGACGAGCACCTGCCATGGAAATAACGATAAAACAAGGATAGCCTCGCAACGTCTCTTCTGTGGGAGAGAGGTTGCAGGGTAGAGAAAAGGGCATCTCCCACTATGCCACGAAGTCTATTTTGTACTCTGTCAAGGCAGGATAGGCTGTTTTTAGCAGCTCCTGCCCAGATATGGCAACAGTATTCCATCCTTGGACGTACTTGGCTTTTATATAGATAGAGAATTGCATCAGTAATGAGATATCTTCTAGAGTGGTAGAAGGATCCCACCATCTTTCCAGCGACCTTGGCAACAGACTTGATGTACGTGTTCCATTTCAGATCAGGAGTAAAGGTCAAACCCAGAAGCTTGTCAAAACACGGGGCCCCGCCCAGACGAGAGCCATCCATCACAATTGATGCCAGCTGAGGATCAGAGCGTTGATGATGTAAGGATAGGAGTTTGGTTTTGGATGCATTAAAGGTAACCAGCCACATCTTCCCCCACTGAACCATGCGCTCGAGATCAGAGGAGAGAGAATCAGAGAGAACTTTGTCATTTACAGCCTTTGATGTGTTGCCATAGATGGTCGTGTCATCAGCATAGATGTCAACGAATGATTTAAGTATGTGTTTAGGGAGGTCATTGATGTAGATCAGGAAGAGAGTCGGGCCCAGGATTGACCCCTGAGGGACTCCAGCATTTATATTGCAGGCCTCCGATTTTTGTCCATCTACCACTACTCTTATGAGCCTATCGGAGAGAAATGATTTAATGATTGAGAAAACATTTCCAGTTATACCGTAGCTGGAAATCTTGTGAAGTAGACCCTTATGCCATACCTTGTCGAAGGTCTTAGATATGTCAAGAGCAATTGCCCTAGAAAGGAAGCCTTTGTCAAGAGATTCACTAATCCTGTGGGATATAACCGTCAGCACATCTGCGGTAGATCTTGTAGAGCGGAAACCATATTGTGTGTCACTAAGAAGGTTATTCCTGCTGAGGTGGTTGACTATTTCTCTATTTAATATGGATTCCAGCCACTTACCCATAACACACGGGAGACTTATAGGACTGTACTGAGAGGGAGATGACTTATCACCTGAATTCTTAAATACAGGGCAAACTGATGAGGTCTTCCAGGGAGTCGGAAAGCACTTCTCCTTAAGGCAGCGCTTAAATAGTTTCATAAGTATGGGAGCAAGTTCTGGTTGAAGCTTTTTTAACACTATAATTGGGATACCATCAGGGCCAGTTGCTTTACTGAAATCTAGGTTCTTTATTAGCTTGGCGACCTCATGCACGGATATTTATATGTTACCTAGCTTGTTCTGTGTTATAGGAGGAAATATGGGGAGTTGATGGCCTTCGTCGCATAGGGTAGAATTAGCTGCAAAGTTCTTTGCAAATAGTTTGGCCTTGTCTGACGCTGACGAGATGACCTCTGGTCCATTGATAATGGTTGGGATAGAACGCACACTTCTGTTTAGGATCCTATTTGTTATTTGCCAAAACTGGTGGGAACCAAGCCGCTGATCAGCTATCTTGGATTTAACAGACTGGGCATATAGCTCTCTTGCATTTTTTATTACTCTTTTACAGTGGTTGCTGGCAGACCTGAAAGCAGCTTTAGTCTCAGTGCATCTATTACGTTGGTAGCTATGGAAAAAGTGATTTCTGTGCGCCATAGCAGCAGAGCATTCTGGGGAGAACCATGGCTGGCTGTTAGGTTTTTGTTGGAATTTTTTAGATGGTATGAATTGGTCTATGCCTACAATTAACCATTCGGTCAGATCTGATACTATAGAGGACACTTCCTTTTTAAACATGGAGTGCAGAGGTAAATCAGATATGAATGTACGGAAGCTATCCCAGTCAGCCATAGAGTATCGGTATACAGTACGGTGGAGGGGTACATCTGGGGGCTTCTTACATTTCGTTTTTATCTTAACTGATATGACGGAGTGGTCGGAGGATCCTAGAGGAGAATGAACGGAACATGAACATAGCTCACGGGAAGTTGAGAGAAAAAGGTCTAAGAGGCTTGCATATTGACCGGGTGTATCGGGCACACGGGTGGGTTTGTGAACAATCTGAGTGAGGTCATAAGCAATGGCAAAATCATGACAAAACCTCCCCTCATCATCTGTCTTATTTGAATGGGTCAGCCATTCAACGTTATGGACGGTGAAGTCACCATAGACGTGGATGTTAGCCGAGGGATGTGAAGACAGTATGTGGTCTATTTTCTCAGATATGCTCTTAAAGATAGTAACTCCGCTGTTGTGGGGCCTATAGAGGGCAAATATAAATGCAGTGGTGTTAGCATGTGCAACCCTGAAACACATATAGGGTAAATTAGGATCTTCTCTAGAAATATCCCTGCCACACGGGAAGCCATCCTTAATGTAGGCACATATTCCATGCCCATGGCGATCTTAGGTGTCAGAGAAAATATACATATGCATACCTAAAGTTTGATTGATAAAAACTATCTTTTTTTTTCCAAAACAATCAGCTAATTGCATATAATTAAATTTAATTCATGTAAAAAAAGGGTTACAAACTTTAAAAGGTCTTCTCTCTGGATCAAGATGAAGAAATACCACCAAAATTTTAACAAAGTACAAAGTTTAAAGTTATGATTGATTAATGTAAAAAAAGAGATTCACAAACTTTTAAATGTCTTTTCTTAAGTTCATTTCTGATTAAAAGATTCACAAGCATAACATTTTTTAAATATTTATTTTCTACATATGAATAAAACAATTTTTAAAAACAATAAAAAAAATGAGGAAAACTATGGGAGTACTAAACATTGTTCATTGTAAATGTATAAGGCGGTTTGAGAATTTGTAAGGATATAATGTGAAAACGTTCTCGTTGTAATCACCAGTTGTAGTTCCACAGACAGGCAGTTGCTATAAAGGTTCGTCTATTAAAATTCCACTTGATGCTAGGCACTTGGAGGAAGAATGGAAAATATTTTTCGATAATAAAACGAGTTTCTACTATGAATGTCTTACAAGGTAAAAACTTGGCTCTCATCGACCTTTAGTAATTCGTGAAATGCATTCTTCTGAAAGAATTTCTATTTCTGCAGTTTTTGTTTTTCTTCAAACATGCACAGCTATCTAAAGAATTTCATACATTTTTATTATCTTCATCAGATTCCCCATGTTTCAATGTAGCATTCAACGAAAGCTAACTTTAAGCGGGATAACTCACACTAAATAGATTTAAAATGGCAATAATGCACAACATAATCATCTTTTGTTACTACTCACGTGTCAACTTGGCTGTTTTTTTCTCCTTGTGGCACATCATTATCATCTGTTTTGGCATGTGGTTGACCAGTTTTGCAGTTGGCTAACGGAGAGAAGGGGACTGAGCTCTTATAGATTATTTGGCAATACAATGTATTTCATGATTTTATTACATTAATTCTAAATTAGATCCAATTTTTTTTTTGAAGGTGTGGGCATGTGAACCCTGATTTTTGTATGATATACAGATATTCAAAATACTGATCAACCCTACAACAATGAAAGTTACAACTTTCCTTTTGAAGAAAAGGCAAAAATTCCCTTTACATTAAAAAGGGACTGTTACTTTAAATTAAAAAAAAATGAAACGTTTTTATTGACAGAAAGTTTTTAAGGTAAGGAATCCCATCAAACAGATTCATAAGGTAATAATAACACTAATACATAAATTATTTTATGTACAAACAGATATTTTTCCAGCTTCACATAAATATGGCTTTTTGCTTTAATTTTACTTCAGTATATTCTCAGAAATCGAATGTCTGTATTTGGAGCTATACAAAGTACATAGTTATTTGTGTGTTCAACTAAAGAATTTTGTATTATTTGGATTCATCAGACTATTGTATTATTTGGATTCATCAGACTATTGTTCTTATGTTGAGTGTGATCTTCAAGTTTTGATCGATGTAACCTCCGACCCTTTTCAGGTGTATCCTGCTGAACTCGGGAATTTGGACAGAATTATAAATGCAACCCTTTATTTACTTCATGGGGATAGCTCTTGTTTCATCCGCCATGACTGAATGGAGGTCTTAAGCAATTCGCAATTGTATTTTTTGTTCACCCACACTGAGAATTGAATCTTCAACTTTCAGGAGAATATCACTTTTACAATTGAATTTTCTAAATACTCTAACTACTGCACCATGAATCCTTGTGGACAAGAAACACTTGAAGGTCGGGGGTTACACCGACCAAAATGTTGTGAAAATCACACTCAAGATGAGAACAGTAGTCTGATGAATCCAAATAATATGAATAATCCTCATCTCCAAACTTCAGAAATGTAGAAATGTTCTTTACCTATCAAATGTTCAATTAGTATGGAAGAGACAAACATTAATTTTCTCCTTCCTTAATTGAATAGTTAAATATAATTAAAAAAATCTCACTATCTTATTAGTTTTACTGGATTCCAGGACAAGAATTAATCTCGTCCAATAGAGTATTCAGCTAAGTGATATTAATTGAGGTAACATCACTAGAAGGTGCATCATTCCTCATATGAGCTAGTGTCTAGCTGTGTTTAGGAGATTTATTTGAATTTTTAATAGTTATTTTTAATATTTGGTCAGGGTTTACTTGCGGGTACATCATTCTCATGTCAGGTTGTCCTGACAAATTGTTCTATAGATAGAACAAAGACACGTGAAGGTGTTTAGTAGTTAATTCAACTCGCCAGTAGGTAATTAAACTCTCTTTTGCCAATGTGGGTTTGCATGTTCCTTTAAATTTGATTTTTACAAGAATATTTACAATATTCACAAGAATATTGTGTTTCCTCCAGTAGAAGTGTTCACAATTAAAGCGGCTCATTCTTGAGGCTATCACTTGATTTTTATAGGTAATACATATTCGATTGTCCCATTAAACTCTTTTACTTCGTTAATATTGAGTTAGTAAAGATATGAACGATAT
This sequence comes from Euprymna scolopes, assembly GCF_053919585.1. Taxonomy (NCBI): domain Eukaryota; kingdom Metazoa; phylum Mollusca; class Cephalopoda; order Sepiida; family Sepiolidae; genus Euprymna; species Euprymna scolopes. The sequence goes on from NC_136493.1 coordinate 690,226, forward strand.
TAACTGTTAACTGTTATGGTGGATTTTTCTTGCAATCTCTTGGTTTCACCGGAGATGAATTCATCTAATCTGGTCGAGTATCTAGCTTTGTGCTTGGAGAAAGTGCACCTTTCATTGTATAAGTCAGTATGGCTTAGTCACACAAAGATCTTATTTCAGCTGTGAATGATATATTTTGAATATTCAGTCAAATTTTACTTTAAAATAACATATCTTCATGCCAAATTACCCTGATAAACATAATGACCTCAGTCACCCGACGATAGCCCTGTATGCTTTTGCATATGACTAAGTAAATTTGTTCGCTGAGTACAAGAATATTCACAGACATTACAAGAATATGGTATTTCTATAGCATGTGTTCGCATGTGTCCATCTAAATTTGATTTCATAGAAAAAGAAGAACCACATACTTCACAAGAAATTGACTTTTCTCCAGTGTGCTTCCGCATATGTAAAACTAAACTCGATATTTTAGTGCAAGAATATCCACACACTTTACAAGAACATGATTTTTCACTGGTATGTGTTTGCATATGTTTAATTAACTTTATTTTACTAGGAAAAGAAGAGGAACATATATTACAAGAATATGGCTTATCGACAGTGTGTATTCGCATATGTACTGTTAAATTTGATTTTATAGTACAAGAAAAGTCACACACTTCACAAGAATATGGCTTTTCACCAGTGTGTCTTCTAATATGTTCCACTAACTTTGATTGCGTAAAAAAAGAAGAGCCACATACTTCACAAGAAAATCGCTTTTCACCAGAATGTCTTTGCATGTGTGCAAATAAACTGGATTTGGTAGCGCAACAATATTTGCAGATTTTACAAGCATATGGTTTTTCACCCGTGTGTGTTCGTTTATGTGAAACTAAACTTGATTTACTAGAAAAATGTAAGTCACACACTTCACAAGAATATGGTTTCTCTCCAGTGTGTGTGCGTGTATGTTTAACTAAACTTGATCTATGACTACAAGAATATCCACATATTTTACAAGTAAATGGCTTTAATCCAGAGTGTGTTCGTGAATGTTCAACCAAATGTGAATTCTTATTAAAGCCTAAATCACATATTTGACAAATGTACGGTTTTTCTCCAGTATGTATTCGTGTATGCTGAACCAAATGTGATTTCCTTGAAAAAGAAGATCCACATATTTCACAAGAATGTGGCTTTTCGCCAGTGTGCGTTTGTCTGTGTCTAGGAAGATCTGATTTTCTTGTAAAACAAAGTCCACAAACATCACAAGCATACGGCTTTTCATTAGTATGTGTTCGTGTGTGCACAGCAAGTTGTGATTCGCTTCTTACAGAAAGCCCACATATTTCACAAGTATATAACTTTTCTCCGGTGTGTGTGCGCATATGAACAGCAAGATCTGATTTTCTTATCAAAGAAAGTCCACATGTTTCACAAGAATAAGGTTTTTCTCCAGTATGTATTCGTATATGTTCGACTAAATATGATTTCCTTGAAAAAGACGAGCCACACACTTCACAAGAATATGGTTTTTCTCCAGTATGTGTTCGTATATGTATCAAAAGATCTGATTTACTTGTTACAGAAAGTCCACATACTTCACAAGAATATGAATTGCTTCTTATCTGTGCATTCATATCTTATTTCAGAGATAATTTATGAGTCAAATTGAAACTGTAATATGGTTCTTGGTTTCTTCTGTTTTGCTTTTTACATCTGTTTTGTACAAAGTTGATTGAAAATGAAGAAACAAAGTTTTCAAAATATTCTTTCTACCCAGTAAAGATTCCTCCTGACTTCTTTATCTTACAATGATCAGTGATAATTTACTTAAACAAAAAATACACAACAATGGAGGTTTGCTTGAACATTTCTGCATTCAGAATGTGAGATTTCATTATTTCAGAAATTTTACTTGAGGGAATTCCAGGAAAAATCATATTTCATTTTCTCATATAACAAAATCTGTCATTTATTGTAAATTGCTACAAAAATGAAGATCTGCTTAAGTTCATCAAATGTTTTCTAGAAAAATCTGTAAAAGAAAAAAATGAATAAAATTCAAGAAAAAATGTTAATTAACCATTGAATTATTATAATTACTATTTGACAGAACTCATCAAGGGTCAGGAGAAAATAGTTTATATATAATATTATTTAGGTATGTCACAAATGCAGAACCATGATATTGCAAAAGGAGACTAATGTATAATTAAACAATTTTTCTCATGATTTTCTAGTATGAATTTGATTTGTCATAAAGTACATAATGGTTTGGGTCAATTTATTATGTGACCATGTGACAAGACCAAAAATACATGTAAATCAAAAAATTAATACAAGTTAAGAAATAAATGAACGTTTAATCAAATTTCAATATTACTATTTACACTTTAATGCATAATCATATTTGTTAATTCTGACAATTTGACTGAATGCACTAGATAAGCAAAAGGCAGGAGATAAAGTTTAAATTAGAAATTGAATTATATATGAAAGAAATTGGATTATATATGAAAGAAATATTATTTTAATCAAATTGATGATAGTAATAGTAAAATTAAAAGGAAATATATTGATAATTTATAACTTTTATGCTATAAAGTAAGACCCGACGTTTGATCTTTATGAATTCCAGTTATAAATGGTATTATTGTAAATGAAGAAATATAATGATGCATAATCTTGAGGGTATTCTTGTTATTTATGTATGTCTATTTTTATCTGAGCATTCTTCGATTCTTCACTTCTGAATAAGGCAACAAGCATAGAACAGTGTTGCTACAATATGATACATGAAAGATATGATACATAAAAGATATGATACATAAAAGATATGATACATGAAAGATATGATACATAAAAGATATGATACATAAAAGATATAATACATAAAAGATATGATACATCCAAGATATGATACATAAAAGATATGATACATAAAAGATATGATACATAAAAGATATGATACATGAAAGATATGATACATAAAAGATATGATACATAAAAGATATGATACATAAAAGATATAATACATAAAAGATATGATACATGAAAGATATGATACATAAAAGATATGATACATAAAAGATATGATACATGAAAGATATGATACATGAAAGATATGATACATAAAAGATATGATACATGAAAGATATGATACATGAAAGATATAATACATAAAAGATATGATACATAAAAGATATGATACATAAAAGATATGATACATAATATATCTTTTAAATCATGCAAAACATTTGATGTACATGCCTGACACATATGGTTATTTCATTTCAGGTACATAAGACATCATTTCTAGTGCTCTAGATCCCAGTTGTGAGCTGGCTCTCATCTGATAAGAAAAATGATCTTGACTATTTTCTTGTATTAATATCAGCTGTTCTTATGGTTCTATTTTTTATTTCTTCAGAAAATGATAATGTTGTTACAATATACATAGGGTTGAATCATCACCGGTTTTAATATATTTATGTGTGTGCATGCATGCATGGGATGTGCTTGTCACAAGTTCAGATACATATATAGGTGATGGGTATATTCTAAGTTAATCACAAGTAAGGCATAGAAAATTAAGAACATGTTTTAGAGACATGTTTTTCTCTCTATATATGTATAACCAAGTGGGAGTAGTTTTGCTGTTTGGATTTCTTTCCATTGAACACTATCAATGGCTACCTTTTTTCCATATCCAACCTTAACAATAGAAAAAGTCAGAGATACCATACATTTTCTGACACCTGCTTCCTTAAACTACCTTTACACAGCAATAGAATCTCCACTACCATCTGCAAATTCATTCATAGTGAGAACCTAGATATCGAACTAATCCACAAGGGCACATATTTACAATATCTACCCAAAAACAAATAGCCAAAAAACTCGAGCTTAACTGTTCATTATATAACTATTTCCTCTCCATAACCTTTTTTACATCCCTCTTTATATATTCTGTCACATATACTTTAATGTATTTTATTCTATATATATATATATATATATATATTTATATATATATACACATGTATATATATATATATATGAGTAGGTAGTAGTTTGCTTGAAGCATTGTTGGTAAAGAAATATATAGAATTTTTTTTTTAAGCCAAAGACAATGCGGGAAAGGCCAGGATTATGAAAGTAAAGAAAGAAAAACAAACAAATGTAAACGGGTGTGCTTGAGTAGAGGAGTGTCTAGCCTTTATTCGTCTATCCTTCCTCACCTCAATGTATGATTATTTATAACCAAGTTGCTGGTATGTCCGGTGTATGTAAAGTCCGTGGGTGGTATGGAACTTTCATTAATTTTGAGAGAAAGGGACCTCTCTTTTTCCAAAGACAAAAGTGGATTCAAGATGGCGGAAAGCAACGCAACTGGATTGCAGAAACAGGGCAGGGTCAGTTGGGGGTAATTTTATTTTACTTATTTATTTTTTTATTATTTCTGTTGTAAGCTTTGGTTATATATATATATATATATATATATATATATATATATATATATATTATTTTTCCTTTATTTTACACAATATTGTATAATTTATTATCATTATTATTACTGTTATTGCTATTGTTATTATTATTATTATTATGATTGTTATTGTTGTTATTATTATGCGGACAAGGGGCTTCATTACATACACCGGACATACCAGCAACTTGGTTATAAATAATCATACATTGAGGTGAGGAAAGATAGACGAATAAAGGCTAGACACTCCTCTACTCAAGCACACCCGTCTACATTTGTTTGTTTTTCTTTCTTTACTTTCATAATCCCGGTCTTTCCCCGCATTGTCTTTGGCTTTAAAATATATATATATATATATATATATATATATATATATATATATATATATATATATATAAAATAATAAAAGTTAAAAATATATGAATAAATTATATAAATAAATATGAATATAAACAAATAAAATAAATGAACACCAATAAAATTACATAAAAATATTTAAACTGATTAATACTAAATACGCTAATAGCGCTAATATATAAATACATGAGAAATAAATAAAAAAGAAAAATACAAAAACAGGAATCACTAAATAAAATATCTGTCAAACGAAACATAAATCATTTATATAAATGTTATTGAATGGCATAAATATGTGAACACTGTGTATCATGTAATACACCATATTGCTCCTAAGTATTACAACTTTCGTTCTCAATGTATTCTGCCTTGTAAATAGAAATACCTTTTTTAAAACTGTATCTGTATTTGAGTCTTTCTTAGTCAACGTTTTGTGACGAGTTATTCGAATTCATAAAAGGGATACCTACAACACAACAAATCTGGCAACAAATAACTCAAATTCAAAAAAGAATCAACAACATAATCTGTATTTTAAATAAAAGAGAAAAAGGATAAACTTATACCAGTACTTATACACTGAAACTATCTGACAACGAAGCAATACATACAACTAAAAAGAGTCTTTCAACTGGTACTATGAAAATACCTCATATAAATCCTTTTTCAACAAATGATTTAAAAAAATCTTTTTTGTCAGTAATTGTACAAATCCTTTACAAATGCATGTCGTCATCATTCATTTTTAATATCGATTTAGGATACATGGAAACATGTTTGATTCTTTGAACAATAGAAAGAGGAAAATAGGTATAAATCACATAGTTCATCTTGCTACATTTGCAACATGTGTGCACTGCCCCTTCTCATTCTTGAGAAAAGCTGCCAGACACATCTCTCTTTGAAATCTTGCCCAAACTAAGAGAGTGAGAGACACTATGACATCTTCTACTGGAGATGAACTGGGACATTAAGACATTTTCCACTCAAATAATAACTTTCTAAACCTTAACCAAAGGTGACTTCTGACGTTAAGACTTGCTTGTCAGCCATGACAAGGACCTGCGGTGTAACAGATTAAGTATTACGTAAAATTCAGTTCTAAGTGGCACTCTTATAGAGGTTGAAGGTTCCATCTCGAGTGTAGGTAAAATTAAGAATACAGTTATGAATTACTTAAAGCTTCTACCCAGTCATGGTTGATGGGATGAAAGCAAAACTCTCTATGGGTTAAAAAAAACTGTACCACCCACAATTTCATATAGATTCCCAAGTTCAAGTGAGAAGTTTGTTTGCGGGATGAGCTTGAGAGTTATAGAATGATTTGATAACTGTACTTTGTTGTACTTTGAAAGATATTGAATAAAAAGTAACAACTTTATTTTTATTACTAACTTTTCAGCATGTAAACTTCCTGTGATACTATAGAACAACAAAAGAAGAGGAAATAGGTTTATTGAGGCAGACAAAGGATTGTTAAGCAAGATGTAGTAGTTATTGAAACGACAAGATGTGGTAGTTATGTTATGCTGTTAGTCTACCAGAAAAAACTGGAAAGTATGAAAATGGTCGATTATTATGATGAACGCATAATAGTCGATTATTATGATTGGTAAAAGTATAATTGTTAGATAGAAGTATGTTATCAGTGTGAAAAGTGATGTTAAGTTGAAATATTTATATTTAATAGTTCTCTGGAATGTTAACTTGATGTTAATTTGATAAATGGAATTAAGCTAACCATATTGTAAACAAAGTGACATGGCAAAAAACCAGCAAGGATCTTTGGGCTATGTGTAGTGATGACATAATGGAAAATATAGATTTTGAGATATAGAGTTTTAGTTATGAGGGAAAGCAGTTTGATATGCAATGCGTTAGCAGATGGACAGGGCTTTTAGATAGGACGCCTGTGTAAGTCAGGATAAGGGCAACTTAGCAAAATGTTGCATGCAAACTTTGAAAAGGGACCCAGCAAGGAATAAATGATTCTATCAAAATATAATTCCTGTCTGGGCATTTTCATTTTCGGAAAAAAAGCACCTTTAATTTCACGATGCATGGAAGGAAGATTGGAGGTATGTGTTTTTGCTGGTGTTCCAACCAACAATGACGCTCGTTCCTTGTTTACACCCTATTTTAATATAAGTTAATATGATATCATTATCATATAATATAAGTTTTTTTCTGTTTTTTTTTTTTACTCATGTTCACCCCTTACAAAGCATATCGCCACTTGGATGTAAGGGGCTACTATTTGGGGCCATGTCTAGGAAAGATTAACAAGATATTTGTTTATGTTGCATTTAAACTTCTGCATATCAGTACAGCCAGGGAAGTAGGTAGCAGGAAAAGAATTCCAAAGTCTAGCTGTTCAAGGGAAGAAACTATTAAAATAGAAAGCTTTCTGGCATTTAGGGACATCAACAGTGAAGGGGTGAGATCTTATTGCTAAGCGGGTTTGTCAGGGATATATACGTTGAGGGGGGTACAAGTACAACAAGTTCATCAGAACACATTCCATTAAAATACTTGTAAAACAGGCACAGTGATGCAACATTGCGGTGATGGGACAGGGGCTGAAGTTTAGTTGATAAAGTGGGACCGATTAGATTGACAACTCTTTTTTTGGGCCCTATTCAAGAGGAAGAGGCTAGTGGTAGATGCACCAGCCCAGATGTGGCAACAAAACTCCATGCATGGGCGAATGGTGGCTTTGTAAAGGTACAGGATACTCTCAGGTGTGAGTAGTCTTCTAGCTCGATAGAGAGAACCAACCTTCTTTGCAGCAACCTTTGCAATGTCCTCTATGTATCTGTTATGTTAATATATGTATACACACATCAACACACAATAGAGAATACTAGTCAATTAGAGATCATGACATGGCTAAGACTAGCATAAATATTTACACTAGACAAATTACATATTAGCACATTTAAGACTTATTACTACAACAAACACACACACACACGCACACACATATATATATATATATATATATATATATATATATATATATATATATATATATATATATTCCTTATATACTCCAGTATATAACAGTTATTAAAACAATAAAGTGTGGTAGTTATTAAAATATGACAAAAGTCTGTGCAATAGAGATCCATATATTTTGATTTTTGGGTGTGGTTATAATTAAAGTGTGACATGACGAGAACAAAAGGATGTAAAAGTATGTTTAGAATTAGGAAGGGGTTTTATGAGAGTATAGTTGATGGGAGTTGCTGCTGAGCAGGAGACATATGGCTTCACTTTTTAATAAAAACAATTTATCTCTTCTTTGGTTATTGGACTAAAAATTCTATCTCTTTATAGAATGGCTTCAAAATATGTAATCAGTTTAATATTAAATTGATCCCTCACTCATAATTCTAAAATTGTTTTTTTTTAATGTTTTGCAAAAGTAGAATCTCATATTTTTAGACTGAAGATTCTCATCTACAAATTTATCTTAATCATATTCAATTAAAATTTATGTGTTGGGAATTTATTTTAAATGTTATTAAAACAAACTGTTCATTGATTTATTTAATTTTATTTGCATCATAAACAATGTAGCAATGGTTGTTTCATTCTCACAATAAAATTTCTCATGTATTTCAAATTTAGCCTTAAACTGAATATTCTGTACGTTTTAAAATTATTCTTTTTTAAATATAATCCAAGAAATCAGACCCATCTTTAGTTTATGTTGTTTAATTCTAACAAAGTAAGGGCCATAACTCATCTATTTTATGATTGTTAATTTAAAAACAAATGATTTTAAACATTTTTAAATTAAGACATTTACTTTTTAAATTTACACTTTTTTTTACCTCTACTCTCTTTTGAAAGGTGTAAAAATAATCAACATTGAAATCTAAAGTGTAGTATCTGTTTGATGAAGTGCTTAGTCTTTTCTGTCCTCAATCAATGAAGTAGAACGTCTTCTAGAGTGAGGAAAATTTTATTCCCGTCCAAATCCAGTGTGTTTCTTTTTGGAGAGCTATATTGTTCACATTTCAAAAACTGACCTAACTCTGAACTCATAAGAGGACAAGTAAATGAAAATATTAAAAATTAAAATGGGTTCAAATCTTTACTATAAATCATGACAAATAGAGTTGTGATTTTTTATATTCACATGACAAGAGGAAAATAAAAAAAAATCTGTAAGGAAGCTGACAGGATATGTTTCTGTTTAGTTTATTTGTAATATGTTTTGTTTAATATTTCATCCGATTGTTTCACCTTCCTATTATATATGCATATATAATAAAGCAAAATAAAATGTGGTTGATTGATGATGAATACTTTTGAACACTTCCGCAATGGTGGAGACACGAAAGCTAACAACTCATTTTTTAATTAAAACATTTCACATACATTTTAAAATAGGATATTTTGATTATTTTTGAAAACATGTTCCTTTTAACATTTTTTAAAAAATATTTCCTCTTAGCATTTCTAAATATAAGTACACCTTCTTAATTTTAGACATATTAGTCATCACATAAGTAAGCGATGTTTCTGACAATAGAGGAAGAATTGCTGTTTGCTGAAACAGAATCTATCTGCCTGACATTTCTCATTGGTTAGTTTGAGACCTTGAAATAATATATATATATATATATATATATATATATATATATATATATATATGCAACATTTTAAGTTTGCAGTCACTAAATACTCTCCGATTGTTTACTGTGAATGTCTGCCAACATAGCGTTTATAAGTACTTTATTTCCTTCTGTTTCATCTTAGTTACTGGTGGCCTAGAGGAAGTATGCTAGTATGCAAAGTCAAGGGTGGCTTTGTTGACTGGGTTTGAATCTCCTGGCCAGCAGTAATTATCACTTCCTACACTGATGATTGCATAAGCATGAAACATTAGTGTCATTAGATATATAGTTGTTAATATTTATTTTAAAATATTATCATTAAGAAATTAAAGTTAAGCCTTCTTTGAGGAATTAAAAACAGACATTAGCACAAAGACAGCATTTTGATGTCACAATCATTAAATACTCTAACTGCTTACAATGATCGCCCACTGACATAGCATTTATAAGTAATTAATTTCCTTCCATTCATGTAGTAATTGCTGGTGGCCTGGAGGAAAAATGCTAGCCGGCAAAGTCAAAAGTGACTTTCTTGACAAAGTTTGAATCTCCTGACCAGCACTGATAAATTTGTAAGCATCAAACACTAGTACCGGTAGATACAAAAACAATTGCTAATATCTATTTTAAAATATTATATACATCCGGTTGCTTCAGGCTGTTTGAATGGATTTTTATTTTTTTAAATTCTAAAAAACATGTTCGAAATCTACTGTTACAAAATGCAAGTAGAAAATCGAAATAAATTATCTCCACTAGAACAGCAACACGATTAAAAAAAAAAGGGTCCATAACTCATATATAATATATGCATACATAATAAAACCAAATAAAAAATGTTTTTATTTCCTGATGGATACTTTGGAACAGTCTAGTTTTCTTAACAACAAAGACAGGAAACCTAACAACACATTGTTTTATTAAATTATTACGCATTTATTTTAAGGTTGGTAATACTTCTGTTTTAGGTTTTTAGAAATTACATAAATTATACTAAAATGAATTAAGATATTTTTCTCCCAAATCAAAATATCTATGCGAAATAAAATTCTTTTATTTTATTTTTTTTAGTTTTGCAGGGTAGAAATTTTTTTAAATCGGAGATTTATATATAATTTTTAATCAAGTCAACCAAAACGAGAAAATTGCAATTTTTGTTGGATTAATATTAAATTATTTTTGGTGCTTGTTTAGTATTCTAGAGTTTTGGACAAATGCATTTCAAGTAAAAAAAAAAAAACTATTATGTACTTATGTGTCATGTCGAAATTAGTATAAAATTCCAAAATACTGATCCAGTAGAAAATTACAAATTAAAATAACATCTATCAAATTATCAAGTATTGTCATAAGTTTTAATGTGGAAGAATTGTGCAACCAATTCTGTATGGCAAACTTACCCCCACTCTCTTGCTTTCCTTGAAATACACCATTGGAAATGTAGAAAATGTCTGACCATTAATCTCTAAAAATTGAAAATTAAACTAACAAACTAAAAATCAGAGATTAGATTGTTGTTTTAAATTAGGCCAGCCAGAATGAAAAAATTGACATTTTAGGGAGATTGAAATAAAAAGAATGACTTATTTAAAAATAAATTTAAAAAATGGAATACGAATATAAGTAAAATATTCACGTATACTGCAATATAGACAACAAAATGAAAAAATAGTCAGAAACATATAACAAATAAATTTTGCCAAAGCAAGATAGGTTACTTTTCTGCCTACCTCAATAAGTTTGTTTTGTTTTAAACTATTTTAAAGCGCTATTTGCTTTGAAAAACAAGTAGTGGTGAGTTTTATGTTAGAAAAAAAAGTATGGCTAACATAAGATGTGGAAAATTTATTTCGTCACGCTAAAAGAATCCTAAAAGCTCGAGAATTTGCAAACTAGAATACTCACTTTAAATGTTGCAACATTCAAGTTTCAGTATTGCAAAAACGATTGTGAGTTTAAGCAGGCTTCCAGATTTTGCAGAGGCCACTCAGGTTCTTTTCTTCAACTGTGGTGAGTTGAAAGATTTGCAGTTTGGCGCTTTCTCATGGCAGGAAGCTGAAAAGTTCAATTGAGTTCTTGGCAGGCAGATATATCATCCTTGAGTAAAGTTCCTTAATAAAGTATAATGATAAAGTTCTTCTAGACTGAAGAAAGAAGGAAGTTCATATCTTGAAGAATCACGATATAATTATCATAACAAGTAGAAAGCACAGTAATGTCCAAATATATTTCTGAGTGGAAATAATCCATGATCCCATTATAGGTAAACAGCAAGAGGCTTCAAGTTCTATGAGGTTTCTGCTAATACAGGTGAGAAATTTTCCCCTTTGGCCAAATTAATTCAACACGTTTTTAATGTGAGAATCTGGCTAGAACTATTTTCATGAATCAGATTTTGATTCAATATGTGTAGTCACAGCAAAGATTTTATTAGAACTGAGAAACGACACAATTCAAGTTTTCACCTGTGTTGTTAAATCATGCTCGAAATAACATCACACATTATTTCATCTGAATAAAAAAAAAAAGATGCAGACCTGAAGAATCTTGCCCCTATTTTTTTATTTTCATCTATTTTTAAATTTTTTTTAGCAGATTATTATCTTATGGACACTAGTTTAAAAGATTATGAAAAAAAAGAAAAAGTCAATATTTAAATATTTGTAGGGCTGCTTAGTTTATAATACAACCTTCTAGTATCGATCATCCATTTTAGAACTTGACTTTTTAGGCTAAATTGTGCAAAGTTCGACGTTTTTAAAGCAGTTGACCTTTTTAAAATTATTTTAAAAAGCTAAATTTAAAAAAAGGTAAATTTGCGATATTTGGTCTAAAATTGTTGAGTAGTTATATTTATCGATCGATTTATTAGAACGTTGTATTAAAAGCAAAACATTGAATGAAATAGAAAAAATTATCGTCATCGTCCATTACTTACTGGACAATATAAACTTCCAATTAAAAAAAATCAACGTGGTTTTAAAAAAAAGGTTTTACACTTAGAACTTTACAGGTAAATTTCCAAAAACACTTCTTTTTTTGTTGTTTTAATTACAATATATTATTTATTGATCTTTTATCTTCAATTTGTGATATATAAAACTTTGGTACATAAATTAATTATTAAAATTTTAATAGACATTTCAAAATGGGGGGGTGAATTAAAAAAAAACGTTTTTCTAAAATATTATATTTGGTTTATTGGAAAGAGCATAAAATTTCACATTGACCCTGAAAATATTCTAAAAATAGAACCAATAGAAAAATTTTGATAGATTTTTAAAGTTTAAAAATTGAAAAAAAAATTAACTCGTAAAATTCAATTGATTTCATTACGTAAAAAAACAAAAAAATGGCTGCATGAAGGCGCCCCGGCACTTTGTAAATACTGTTTGTTTGTTTTTTTAAAATAATATTTATATTATTTTTAAACAACTTTAATAGTTTATTTTGGAAGCATATTCCATAAAGAAAATAAACAACCCACTTTTAAAAGAGAAATTATGAGATTTTTATATTTTATTCGAAGTTTCGTGTTGGGGGTGTCAAAAATTCCCTCAAAATTCTGATACACCTAGTGTTTCAAATAAAAAAATATGCTTTACGATAAGTTAAAACACACAAACCTTATCCAGGTAAGTACTAGGTATGTGCAAAATGAATGGCCAATCCCTAAAATGCATAAACATTTGACCACTCCCTTCATTTAAAAATTCATCAAAATTCAGGAAATCAACTAATTTTAATGAAATTTTCAGTATTTATTAACATTCACAGAATATAATGAATCCATTATTTGTTTTAAATTTAAGTAAAAATGTATTATTTTTTGTAAACAAAAATGCTTTTGCTAAAGTTAGTTTGAAGTTCTAAAAAATATGCATGAATTTCTGTTTACTTTTTTATAAAAATAAACCATTGTAGATGTTAACGATTAAAAAATGTTGGGTACTTGTGCACTTTTGTCACCGTGCTGAAATAATGTTATTATTTTGAAAGCCATACTTAACATGAGGAGGGGAGGGTATTTTGTAATTATTCTGTACTCCCACCTAACAATTTGATTTAAAAAAAAGAGATCATAAAGCTTGAATTTAACCTGAAAAAAATATTTAAAAATAGCACGGTGGCAAAAGCACAAAAGTATGAAAAGTTGTTTTAATATTTCAAGAACATCACCAAAATTAAAGTATGTGTTAATGAAATCAATATAACTTGAAGAAAAATTAATTACTCAAATTATCGATATTATCATTGGTAAGGCATTATTTATTCAATATTTTCATCAAGAAAAATATTTCATGTGATTTCAATAACAATTCTCACAAAAATTTCAAATATAATATTCTATTTTTCTTTGTGTGCATGATGGTGTGAACATCAGCATAAGAAATCTATTTTATAATCCAGAAAATAAAAAAAATTGAAAAATTAGAGATTTAGGATCATTAAGAAAAAATAATTTAAATAATGGTATTATCTTATTAATGATTAATTTAGACAAATATGGATGGGCAAAATTGTAATAAAAAAACAAAATAGAAATAGACAAGATTTGCATCCTACCAGATTGATTTTGCTAATTTTTTCAATAAATAAATTTGTCAGTGATTTTACACTTAAATGCACTTTTATTTTATTTTAAAGTGAATTCATTTAATTAATTGTTGCACCACGTTTCAGAATAAATCGAGTCATCATGTAAAAAAGTAAAATATTCGGATTTGTATTACAATCCATAGACGTACCTCTAAATATTCTAATTAAATATGTATGTACTTTTTATTACAACAGATAGGATTACCTAAATTAATGAATATTTTTATGATCTTCAAAAGTAAAGAAATTAAGGTATAATAATGTTTCAATTTCTCTATAAATTTTTTAATAATATTGACTTTCTAACATTTTTGAGCTTCCTTAGAACTTATTTGGGAATTCTAGGCGCTGTATATGCTTTCTGCTTATCTCCACATTGTTGCCAGTCGTCCTGAACCTCCACTTGCCACTGATATTCAACAATGTCAACTCAAGAAAGGTGTGGTTGGTGATTGCGCAACTCTTGCCACAAAAATTTCATGCGCAGGCACCCCTTTTTGGGTATTCATAGTCTGTCAAAGACTGAAGGAGTCTGTAGAACTTATGAGCGACGCCTTTTCATTTGTTTTGATTGTGCAAAGCCGAACCAAAAACATTTGCTTTTGCGAGTTAAGCTATTTTTATACAAACAATATATTTTTATTTAATTCAATATCATAAGACTTTACGTTACTAATTATTTATATTTTTTTTTTTTACATGGAGGTCACCACTTATCAAGGCCCGGAAGCCACTCAGGGTAAGGGTTATTGCAAGTACAGTACGTTAGTGTGGAGATTTGAAATTGTTTACTTAAGGGGGCGGTTCATTAGGAATTTGTTAACGTTGGACTTGAAGACATCCAAGTTGTAGTCCGGTGGGAAGCAGGCATACGGAACAGAGTTCCACAGGCGTGCAGTTCTAAGAAGGAAGCTTTGTTCATGGAATCCACGTTTTGATCTAGGCACAGATAAAGAGTGGGGGAAATTTTTCACAGTGGATTCAGCTAGACGGGTGTTTTTCGTGAAAGATTGGCGAGGGGGGACCAGAGATTGGAGTTCAGACGAGTATTTGCCATGGAAATAACGATAAAACATCTTTAAAATAGTCCCAGAAAACTAATATTTATGTTTCAAGGGATTTTTTACAATGAATTTCTTTAACTTCAACATTTAGCTTAACTTTTACTTTCCGCCACTGCCGTGAAACCATTTTTCATTATAACTTTTTTTTTCTTCACGTGTAAAAAATCTTTTCTTTTCTTTTTCCATTTTAGAGATTAATTTTAGGCTTTAATCTTTCAAACACAATCAAAAAAGTAATCGGAAACCTATAAAATATATATATATATATATATATATATATATAAGTCGACTTTCGAAACTATGCCCCCCCCCCTCCATCAATTTCAGCCGTATTAGTGCACGTACCTAGTAAGTACAAGAGTATTTGATAATATTTGTTTGTTGTCTACATACATCAAGTAAGCAACAAACGTACGTTTAAAAATCGGGGATTCATACTTTTTTCAAACCAAGTCAGGCAAAATGTCGCAATTGTTATTGGGAGGGGGGGTGAAATAATAATAAAACATCATTTTTTTTAGAGAAAAATTCTTACCTTTCATTTGAAGAAATTGAATGCAGAAAAAATGAAAAAGAAATTAAAAACCAAAACAATATTTTTTTGTTGTTGAAAAAAAAAAAAAAAAAAAAAAAGAATGAGTTTTTTATGATGTCTTCGTCTTACAAATCAACACAATTTCTCTTTCTTGTATGTGCCCAATGCATTAAACAATATTTTTTTTAATTAAAATATTTAAAAAACACGAGTTTATAAGTTGATAACAAGATGGCTGCCAGTTTCGTTTAACTTTCGTTCACTTTAGATGGGACAAAAGGGGACGTAACTCTGAACAAACCAAAATATCATTTTAAGACGGTGTAAATTATTTTTATGTTCCTTAGTCAATTAGTTACGTGTATCGAGAGGGACGCTTTGTATGAGTTGTTGCGATCAAGTTTCTGGGTGTATTTGTTCATTTGGAAGTCTGGCTAGAATAATTCAACATAAATACAAATTAAAAACCAATGCATTATCCAAACTATAAGTTTCTATTCTAGATTAATTTCATAATGTTATTTAGATAGATTACTAGCTGCCGCCCGGCGTCGCCCGGTCGTACAATACACTTTAAGCATTATATTTAATTTCTGCACATTGTGTTTGTATTATGAAAAAATCAATCCTCTCTATATAGGTACTAGTGCACTTATTGATCCGTGCTGAAATAATAACATTATTATTTAAAAAGCCATTCTTAACATGGGAAGGGAGGGTGTTTAACCTTACAATTGAATAAAAATATATACCATAAAACTTTAATTAAACTTGGAAATACGATTTTTAAAAAATAGCGTGGATCAGTAAGTGCATTAGCACCATAATATATTACGAGGAATAATTTGCCCGGTAGAATAATTCACAAAATATATAAATAAATAAATAAATAAATAAATAAATAATGATAATATCGTTCATCAAATTTGTTCCGAGATTACGGGTGTCGATGT
Organism: Euprymna scolopes; assembly: GCF_053919585.1. NCBI lineage: Eukaryota > Metazoa > Mollusca > Cephalopoda > Sepiida > Sepiolidae > Euprymna > Euprymna scolopes. The sequence goes on from NC_136493.1 coordinate 706,842, forward strand.
TAGTCCCGCAAACTAAAAAATAAAAATTAAAAATTAAGAAAAAAAAAAATAAATAAATAAATAATAATAATAATAATAATAATAATAATAATTTTTTTTTTAAATATGTGTGTAAAATGGAGTTGAACAATCAAGCAAAGATGACCGAGGCGGAGAATAACTTTTATACAAAATTTATTTTCTCAAAATCGTAAATAAATGAAAAGAGAAGACAAGAAAGTTTCTTCTTAACTGAGTCTCTTCCTGCGACTGAGGTCATTAAATGAAATGAAGTAGGGGGTGTGCTGTATTACTGTACACATAGATTCGAAAAAGTTGTCAAAAAAACAAATATATAACAAATAAATGTTATCAAAGGCAAGATAAGTTACTTTTCTACCTAACTGGATATATTTTTTGTGTTTTGATAACATTTATTTGTTATATATTTGTTTTTTGACAACTTTTTCGAATCTATGTGTACAGTAATACAAACCCGCCCTTTTTATAAATTTTCAACTGGCTCCACGAACACAAAGAAAAATTTATTTTTTTTTAATTTGCTTTCTTCGTAATAAAACCAGCATCTTTGTGACGTAAGATGCTTTGAAAGATGTCCGCGTGAAAAGGCAGGGTTTAGTTTATATGCCCACAGAATTTGCATGAGTGTAGAAAGGAAATGTGCGCATGAAATGATCTTTACACAGCTGCGCGCGCAACTGGGTTTTACAGTTGGGGCTGCTGCGCGCCATTATCCTGTTTGAGTAGATCTCGCCGTGGCTCTGGTGAGGCTATGATAAATTCCGTGTGTGTGTGTGTGTGTGTGTGTGTGTGTGTGTGTGTGTGTGTGTGTGTGTGTGTGTGTGTGTGTGTGTGTGTGTGTGTGTGTTTTACAAAGAAGTTACCACTTATCAAGGCCCGGAGGACCCTCGAGGGTAAGGATTACTGAGTGTACAGTTTTCAATGGGACAATATCGTTGTAATCATTAGTTGTGGAAATTTAGTAAATTGGATTACTTAAGGAGACAGCTCATCAAGAACTTGTTTATGTTGGACTTGAAGACAACCATATCGTAGTCAGCTAAAAAGCAGGGAAACGGAAGAGAGTGTTGAGAGTTGCATCGTGAGTGGAAGAGGTTAAAAACAAGCAGAAATTCTAGGGAGGAAAAATAGCGCGTGTGAACGGATCAAGAAAAGAAAAAAAGATATCATGGGATATTTACAATCAAAGGGGGATAAGGTGAGGGTTATCGAAGTTTCAATACTTCCGTTTGCTCATAGAATGTTACCATGTTGTTTTTATTTATTTATTTATTTATTTGTTTTTATTATTTTTTTTAATGTGTTAGAGCATCTGTAAACGAATTTAAAGTTCGAATAAAAGTCTTTTAAATCTTTCTAGTTTTGCTCGAGTTGCAGGTTTTGTCATGATGTCAGCTAGCATATCTGTTGTGGGACTATAAATTATCTCTATACTTTTGTTATTTAGGGCGTCCCTGATAAAATGGTATTTTAACGATGTACAGGATCATTAGAAAGTATTATAGCATATCCTTAAATATCTTAATGGGGGACGTATTTTTGATATGGGTCCATTTCTGTGAGTAGCTGGGTGAGATACATACCTTCTTGGGTGGTCTTTGCTAATGTCACATATTCAGCTTCGCATTTGGATAACGCTACCATGGGTTGTCTTTTCAATTTGAGGAGTTGCGGTTATTTTCAACGAGCTTGTTTCGATTTAACTTTACTGAACTGGGAGTAATTGATCGACTCTGACCTTTTGTGAGTGAAGTTTTGACACTTTATTTTCTTCCCACTGTCCAATGAACTTAATTCGCTTAAAGGTGTGCATCCACCGGACAAACTTCTCGGCCATAGGGAGAGGTTGTTTATAACAGGTTCCATCAATATGTCTTCAGCTTCTACATTAACTTGCTTGGCTGTAAAACTTCTACCATGAAGCATAGGTGACAAGGCTCTGCCAAGTAGTTTGGCGCCTTTTGGGCTTTCAAATCTCGGACTCCTTTTAACATTAGATGGGTCACCGACAGAATCTGGAGCTTTATTTGATTTTCCTATAGACAGCGACAAATTGGGAGATGTTTTATCCGTATTTTCTTTTAGTACGTTCTCATCAGTTTTCTTGGGAGATTGTTTGCTTTTCTTCGATAAAAACAGTCAGAGTTTTGAAATCGATCTTCTTCGGCGAATCTGACTGAGATTTTTGCAGCAAGGCGACCTGTCAAGAAGTTGGTGGGGTCTTCACAGCATCAGAATTTTTGGAATTAGGAGAATTCAAATCTTTTGAAGCCTCATCGCCATTTATCATTGTTACATCGTATATCCCACCATATTCACATGAATAAACCAAAACCAGTAGGAACAGTGACAGTGATAATAATGGCGACGCTAAGACAAAGCCCATTCGTCGATACAATGCCAACGAATACACTAAACGCACACTACAACATCAAAGCCCATTTTTTTTATGTACACACATCAACAGATTAAGTCACACCTCACTTCAACAAAGCAAACCGCCTGAGGGAGCCGTACACCAAAAGAAAAATCAAAATACAAGACACAAACATCACGGTAGATGAAACTCCGGCAGCATATAAACATGAATAATTATCTAAAAAAAAAAAACACTGCAACAGTATAACACCCACTAAAACACATTCACAACTTTCTTAGCTTTAAATTGATATAACACATGTATACAAACACCAAACAGACGACTCCCTACAATATATTAAAACACAAAAACAAACACAAATAAAAAGCGAAAACGATGATCAACGATAAAAGCCGCCTTTTTTCTACAACTACGTCCGCGTCACAAGTATAAACATGACAGCTATTTTGGCAAGCGAGTAGATGGGACCTGCGTGTCAAGCTGTGAACACCACTCCATCACCAACCAGCAGTCGTTAATCCCTTGCCAGCGACACCAGCTATTAAAATTACTACGCACTGCCGCCAACTCATGATACTGGACAGCAAGCCATGAAGATTACCCCTCTTCTACCATCATCGGCACCGCCAGAACACCGCAGCTCACCAGCCAACAGCCATCAACCCCTCAACAGTGACAACAGCTAGTAAAATTACTGTGCCACTGCCATCTCACTCATGATACTGGACATCAAGTCTTGAAGACTACTTCACTTCCACCACCGCCACCAGATCACAACAGCCCACCAGACAGCGAAGTTTGTTCTGCCAATAACAGGAGCCACTGTCACCAACTCTACACAGCGACACCTGCTATTAGGATTACTCCTCTCCCAGACACCAGAACAGTAAGCCACATTCCTGTCATTGCCGCCACCGCACATATATTCCAGACACCAGAACACACCAGCCACGTTCCTGCCATCGTCGCCCATCACCGAGTTCATATCAACACCCGACCAGCATTCCCACTGCCGCCCTGTCGTTGCTGCCGTTTCCATTCATATCTAGTAGGCGTACTTCGGCGTCTTCTCATTTTAGTGCTATGCCGCTGGTTTTCATTCCATCCTTAACTCCATATAGGGGTTTTCTGACTGGAACGTGGGGTCCAAATTTTAAAAAAATTCTTTTCATCTCTAATGATATGGGAAGTTGCTCTTGTGTCGACTAGTAAGTCTGTAAGTGATATCGGCTTTCATATGTGGTAGTCCTCCATTTGGAATGCGAATGTAGTTTCTTCGCTATCTGTTACATTTTTCATGGTATCCTTTCATTTATATCGGCAAGACTCTCTCTTTTGAGTGGTACTTTTACAGTAGTTACACTACGTTTTTCGTTTGTTGTCATTGTTGGGGCAGTCTTTGGATATATATCCCTTCTCATCATATGTGAAACATGAGGCGTCTCACTCGTCATGACCGTCGATTCTTATAGTAGTTTGCGAAAAAGAAGTCAATTTTATGACGTCGTCACTACTCGATTGGTCTTTGTGTTTCAACATCTCTTCAAAGCTGCAAAGTTCGGTTTTAAATCCCGAGAACATTAGTTCTTTGTTGCTGTGCGTAACATAAATAGAAAAAAGTTTGAACTGGCTAGGTAATCCTTTTAGTATCATTGCAATCATCAAGGCATCATCAACTGTTTGTCCAGCATTTCTGAGACTTGTTAAAATGGTTTCTGTTTTTATTATATAGTCTGTGACGCTTCCAGCAGCTTTCTTTTTAAGTGATGTCAGTTGGGTATATAAAGAAATAACTCCCTACTTTCCTTTTCCTGTGTAGCGTTCACGTAATATTCCAAGGGCTTTTCTTCCATTATCAGTGAATCAGCAGATATCTACTGGAGCGATAGAATGATCCCACCATTTTTCCAACGACTTTGGCAACGGATTTAATGTATGTGTTCCATTTCAGATCAGGAATGAAGGTCATACCCCGAAACTTGTCAAAACATAGAGCCTCCCCAAGACGAGAGCCATTCATTTCAACTGATGCCAGATGGGAGATTAGAGCATTGATGATATAAAGATAGAAGCTTGGTTTTAGATGCATTAAAATTAACCAGCCACCTCTTTCCTCGTTACACCACATACACGAGATCAGAGGATAGAGAATCAGAAAGGACTTGGTCATTTACATTTGTTTACAATATCATGTCAGCTGATGTTTGATTTTGAAGATCTTAAAAATATCCTTTCTTCTCATATAGATAAAAAAAAAAAAAGAATTACGTTGCACCAGCCAATGTTACACCGGTCTAACATAAAATATCCCCCTTGTAAAAATTCTTTTTAAGAATAAGAGAAGAAAGATTGTTTTTAAGATCGAATTTTTTCGATTTTCGATATTTATCGGGTAAATTCTGTACAAAACATATCTAAGAACACTGTAGAGGACTAGGATATATAAATCCTTATCCCGTTACAAAAGAAAATAATGAAACGAATGGAATGAAGGAAACAAAGACTCAATTGCTGGAATAGATAAACGTGTTACTGTTGAAAGAATGAATGTTTCATATATAACACATGTTCATGTCCGCGCGGGTGTAACCATCGTTTGTTGCGGGATTGGTAGTATAGAAGGAAAAAGGAAATTTATGTTCATCTCACGTTCGGGTCACTATCGTTTGTTTGTGCGTGGGAAGAGAAGTGAGTGATGTAGTGGAAAATGGGAATGATAATCCAGCGTGTAGACAACGACAAAGGATAAAGGATAGAGGGTTGACATCAGTTAAACTGTGTGCCATGTTAACCGTCAGCTACGCGGTGGTGTTCTCTGGCACAAGTAGTAGATAGAGAGAGAGAAAGAGTGAGAATGTCAATCCAGTTCATGGAGAGAGAAGGCGTATAAAGTGTGCATACGGTCTGTTAGCTTTTTGTCCCACATAATAGTAAGTGGCGTGAGGCACGCGCGTGCGCAGCCTGTCGAAAAGGCACGCTGTCAGTCCGTAGACCGCCCAGCTAGGAAGCTGGTCTGAAAAGGGCTGGAAACAGCTTGGCTCTTGCTTTTATAGTTGTTTCCAGTTGTCTTTTGCGCATGTGTGGATTTCCTTTGAAAGGGGAAGTGACGTTGTCCATCTGTGCGTATATGTGCGTACGTTAGTGTGTGTGTGTGTGTGTATACACGTGAATGTGAGTGTATGTACGCGAACGTGAATATATGTACGTGTGTGGACATGGGCGCGTATGTTTGTGTGCGCATATGTATATGACAAGTAATATAGCTTGAAATGTGAACGCGTGTTTTTGTGTGAGACTAGAAAAGGCTCGCACAACATTGCCAAATATATAAATCATCTGTGTGTGAAATTTGCCAAAGATAGGCTCAGTCATTTCGAAACCTATGAAAAAAGAACTCGCACATACAGATACATACAAAGTGACTTTTATGTAATAGTAGAAATAGAAATAGAGATTTTTTTAATACTATGCCGATCTAATAAATTGTCTTCTTATTTACATTGAATCTTGTACATATATTCACTTATAACATTTATCGCTTCGATTGAATTTAAGACAGTTTGGCCAAAACAATGTTTTGCTCAAAGTCTAATTGTGTTAATACACATTTTTCTTCTTTTTATGTCAATGTAAACTCCACGGAGAATAATTAGAACTAGTCATAATCTGGTGAAATACATTTTCGTCTCTATTTACTAATCTCTCCACGAGGGAAGAGTGAGATCCTGGATATGACCTTAAACTATAGCCGACGGTGAGGCCCCAGCTTGCGGGTTTTGTGAAATGTGGAGCCACCCTTTAATTGCCATTGCTCTCAGGTCCACTCTGACCCGGAATGGTAGTAGCTGTTAGGATCCCAACTATGGGTTAAATAGAAACTGACTTAAAAAAAAAAAGCAAAAAAAAAAAACAAATATATTCTATTAAAAACTTTTATTCAAAATCACTGGATTCAGCATTGAATAAACTAAAAAGGGTTGATTATGCCAACCAGGGGAGAGTGAGACAAAAGGACAGTTTTAATGTGGGGAAAATAAAACTCTCCATATGGAAACATTCTTATTGAGACAAAAATTTAAATTGCCTTAGTCTAGAACAATTTCTTTTTCACTGACTGTGTCAAAATTATCATTATCAATGAAGGTCACTTCTACATATAAAAACGTTACCAATACAAAGACAAAGAAAAGCAACAAAAAAATTAGAAGAGAAAAGACTTGGTGGATGGAAACAAACAAACAATTTTATTAAGAAAAGAAAAAAGAAACTTAGAGCCAAAAAAAGGTCACAAACTGTCTGCTGTTAAGATTTTGCTCTCAGCTAGAAAGAAAGTCCTTTGTGTGGTAACAATTACAAAAGATAGAAGAAAGAAAGACCGGTTGAGAAGGCCTTTTTTACTTATTGCTGTGATATGAGACTTCAACCAACGTAGGATAATGTTTAGAAATATTTAGCAAAGTCGAAAAGAGTTCACTCCCTTTGTTCGCAATTTAAGCTCACACTTTGTAATCTCGTCTTTTTTTAAAATAAAAGTCCTCTTCAGTAGATTAGTTAAAATATCTGTAGACAAAGATAACTTATCTTAAATAATGTTCTGAGAGTGTTCGTTTATAGCGAGGAATTTATTTCCTCATTTTCCTGAAAGAATAACCTGAAAAAAAATGCATATCATGAAGAGGCAAGAAGTCCAGTAAAAATAACTTACTCGTTTCTTCTTTGAATTCGATCAGAATTGAAATGGTCTTTTCTTTTGACTTAGAAAAACTGCAGCTTAAGACATTTATTTTCTTTAGACCTTAGAAGAAAATATTTAGTTTATAGTGATAGACACGTTTAATTCAATCTTTCTTTGTGAGAATATTTCCCACATGTGTCTTCTCTCCTGCAAGCTGGTATTTTCCCAACATCTTTAACCGCCAAGTCCTCGACAGATTTCTTGGATTTCCTTGAAGTAGATTTCTCTAGATACGAATTTGTTAGGCAAGTTAGACACAATAACTTCAACATTATAAACTTCGCCAGGTAACTTAAATGAGTTCATTTCAACATTTTAACGTCCTGTTTAGACGGAGAGAAGATAGCACATCAACACATTTCAACTTTCAAGTATAAAATGTTGAAGAAAAACACAAACATTTGTTCGCATTTCAATTCCAAATAAATCATTTAAAAATCTCTTGAAAATAATTATCATTTGAGTACTTAATTAATCAAGCACTAGTTCGCCACCTCACAGAAAATAAACTTCTTTCTGACCAACATTATGGATTTAGATAAGTTTGTTCTACTGCAGATATTCTAACTGTAATCTCCGAACATATATGCCATGCACTGGATAAGGCAGGGGAAGCTAAGTCAGTAGTCCTAGACATATCTAAAACCTTTGACAAGGTTTGGCATGATGGTCTTCTCATCAAGATTCAATCATATGGTATTACTGGATGCATATTTAACATAATCAAATCTTTCTTAAATAAGAGAAAAATTCAGGTTGTCTTTGATGGTCATATATCTGCACAAGATGATATAAATGTGTGTATGTTACAGGGGTCAATCGTCGGAACAATATTACTCCTGATATTCATAAATGAGTTCCCTGATAAAATTGTCGATGTGATGAGTATATTTGCTGATAATACTACACTCTATAACAGACTTGAAGGGAAAAGAATGAATACATATCTTAGGAAATAGCTAAGACTCTAGAGGAAGACCCTCAGTTTGTAGTGGAATGGGGCCGAAACTCAATGGTAACGTTCAATGCTGCCACGACTAAGCTTATTTCCTTTAATAATTTCAAGAAATCTTCTCAACAACTGATTGACATGGCTAATGATACTCTACTTGAAAGTACTTCTCTCAAGCTCTTAGACTTAACATTCATAAACAACGTGTATTGGAATAAATACATTGAGGCAATTGCCAAGGCTGATGCAAGAAATGTGGGATCCCTCTATCATGTGAGGCAGGTGGGGGTCAGCTATTTTACCTTTGTTAAGTAGAATGTCTATACTTCTTGACCTGGTGTGGCTGGCGGTGGCGCCGAGATTCTTTGCTTCTCATCATCGTCAACTACCCCAGCAGTTACCTCCTCTTGCCCTGTCTGGAGTGGGGGTGAGGGAGGAAGGACTTTTTGTGCGTTTTCCTCAATTTCCAGTAAGTCGATATTACCAGAAGGTGCTAGGTTTCTCGAACTCTGTCAAAAACCTTTTCTTTTTTTTACGTTAAATATGACACTGACGTTACAATTTCATTCTCAGTTAATTATAAGTCAACGAGTTTTTACCAACTGAGAAACTATTAGCCTAAAAGGACTAACAGAAGATACCGGTTAGTTTTTGAGATATTTCTTTGTAAGAAACAGAAATTAAATTTGCCGACCTGTCAGACAAGAAAATGGGCAGATTATCGGCACACGTGTTCTCCATGAAATTAACTTAAGAAAAAAGACTGTCTTGGAAGACAATTCTACCGAAATTCCCTTCTCACCAGGACATTTTTAATTTAAAAGAAAAAAAACATCGGAACCAGAAGGTTCTAGAAGATTGAGAAATTGCCTCTCAAAGAAAAAGAATGAAAAAAAGAGAACATTTTTAAAAGACAATTTTTGCATGTTTCTTTTCTTTCATGTTTTACGCATCAAGTAAAACTGTTTTTCTGTATCATTGTTTTAGAAAGGACAATGGTTAGACAATAAATTTAACTTTGTAGTTCCATTCGATAGAATTAATTCTAGCATTAGTGTGTCAGTGAGAGACCCCTTTTTGTATGCTCTATTTTGTATAATTGGTACTTAAGGTTAATTGTTAGCCCTTACTTTGGAAAATAAAAACAATTCAGCATTTTATTTCTTTCAGTACAACTTGACTAAATTGATGTACTTTTCGGGTCTGGTTTTCATTTGCTTATTTTGATATTTTGCCTCCCTTTTTGTTTATTGTCTCTTTGTCTTTATTCACGAGACGTTGCTTAAATTTGTTTTATTTTTTCTTTCCCCAGTTTTTTTTTTTTTTATTTGTTACACAAAAATGAAAAACGTATTTTGGTAATGACAACTACAAAATACATAAGCTATTTTTTTTTTTTGTAAGAACGAGGTTTTTTCTTTTATTATTTAATTCAATATCTTAGAATTTTACAAATTATCTTTGAAACTATAATTAAATAACCTGCGAGTTATTTCTTCTGCCCTTCCCCTTCACTAGCAGTGTTAGAAATCCCCATTACAAATTCGTGGTAAACACGGGAATATTTAGACTTTGCTGTTTTTCGAAGCTTATAACTACTTGAAAAATGTAATTCAACCCCTAATTTTTGTTTTAATTAAAGGAGCAAAGACCAAATTAAAAAAAAAATAACAGGTTTAATAGCAAATTATGCAATATTTGTTTTTTTAAATCGGTTTTCTTTAAAAAAAAGATTTAAAGAAAATCGACAAAATTTTACTTACTTCGACTATAAAAATATATATAAATTCCAAAAAATCACTTACCTATAAAAAATACTATTCAATGTGTACTTCTATTGTTTATTGTTAAGAATTTATCCATATTTATACTTATATTCCATGTCCTTATTAAATAAAATACTTTTTTAAACAAGGATTCCAAAAAACGCGAACTCAGATGTTTTTCACTGTTCAAATAAAGGGAGACAACTTTCTGATTTTCTTTATGGTTATCTTTCAGTGACTTCAAAGCGCCACAATAAATGTTTCTTTCTATTGCGTGCTGTAAACCAAAATTAGTATTTTGGGGCCTCCTTAGGTAAAAAATGAGCACATTCATTTATAAGTTTTTGCCGTTAAACAAAAAATCCACCTTACCGATTTTTTTTTTTTATTCTCTTAATGAAATACATGAGTTTTGGATTAATATATTTTATTTCTTCTTTATCAAGTGATTTTTTTAAATATCTAAAAAAAAAAAAGAAAACATTGAATGAAATAGAAAAAATTGTCGTTAGCGTCCGATATTTACTTGACAATATAAGCATAACATGAGCTTTCACTTAAAAAATCAACGTGTTTTTTTTTTTTTAAAAAGGACTTACACTTTGGACTTTATAGAGAAATTTCCAAAAAACAGTTTTGTTTTGTTTGTTTTTTTGTTTTTTTGTTTTTTTGTTTTTTTTTTTAAATTAGTATATTTTATTGATCTTTTATCTTTAATTTGTAATATATAAAACTTTGGTGAGTAAATTAATTATTTACATTTTAATAGACATTTCAAAATGGGGGGGTGAATTAACAAAAAGATGTTTGTCTAAAATATTATATTCGGTTTATTGGAAAAAGCATAAAATTTCACATTGACCCTGAAAATATCGTAAATATTTAACCAATAGAAAAATTTTCATAGATTTTTGAAGCTTAAAAATGGAAAAAAATTTAACTCGTAAAATTCAATTGATTTCATACGTTAAAAAATGGCTGCATGAACGCGCACCGGCACTTTGTAAACACTGTTTTTCTTTTTAAATAAAAAGTAATATTTCTATTATTTTTTAAATAACTTTAATAGTTTATTTTGGAAGTATATTCCATAAAGAAAATAAACAACACGCGTTAAAAAGAGAAATTACGAGATTTTTATCTTTTATTCGCAGTTTTGTGTTAGGGGCGTCAACCCCCCCCCCCAAAAAAAAAAAAAAAATTCTGATACATCTAGGCTTTCCTTCACATCAACAATTTCTTGGTTAAGTTTGACACTGTTGTCCAAACTTCCAACTTCCAAACTTTTGTATAGGTCGTAACAGTAACACACCTTCTCTCAACTGCAAAAGCACTTCTGCTGACCGAACTTACTTCTTTAAAATCCAACTTCAAAATGAACCTCCTCTCTGAAAAATCAACCCTCTTTCATCTCCAACCAGGAGCATCTCATCTTCATATCAGGTGGTAACATTGCAGGCATATAAAGATAAGGCAGCCATTTTTGTTTCTTTCTTCTTCATTCATTTTTTTCCACGACCGACCCGTTGAATTATGCACACGCGCTAGGTAGGTAAGGCATGCGTTTCCCTACAGAAACAGACCCAGAAAACTAATATTTATCTTTCAAACGATTTTAACAACGAATTTAACTTCAAAATAAAGCTGTATTTGTCAGCTTCCGAATGTCACCGTGAAAGCATTTTTCATTATAACCTTTTCTTCATTTTTTTATGTGTACAAATATTTTTACTTTTCGAACTTAGTCTTTAATCTTTCAAATACAATCAAAAAAGTTGTCGGAAATCTACAAAAAATTATGATAAACCGGCTTCCAAAAATATGTCTCTATTTTTTCCGTAATTATTACCCATAAATCATGTTTTACGGTGTTTATGTAAGAACTGGAACTTATTTAAGTTCTATTAAATTAATATAATCAGTCATTAAAACCTCTATTGAGTGGCGTTGATTTAACAATAATATTAGGGAAATAATTCTAATTAACTTTTGTGTCATCATTATAATCGGCCATTGGGACCTCTGTTTTGTGGCGTTTAACTTTATTGTGAGAAATTAATCTCACAAACTCAATACTCCCTGGCAGAGGCAAAATAAATCCACCAATTACATGTTAAGAGAGTAAACCTTAATAATTATGAGATGTTCAAAATTAAATTTATGGGACACCTTCACAGGCTAAAATTAAAAGCCGAATTCAAAAAGGAAGATGATGAAATTAATCTTACAGTTTGTCCATGAAAGCAATCACAGTGGCAAAACGGCCTTTGAGGGATAAGTTAAATAAGTTGAGGCGTAAGAATATGTCATTCAGGTAGGCCAGCTTCTGAAGCCACTGACTGCCTAACAGTTTTATCGTGAACTGCTGTGACTTTGTCTTGTCGTCACATATGAAGAATTCAGTGAGCTCCTCCTTTAGTGATTCTACTCTTGCTACCATATTCCTCCGCAACAACCAGCGAACCTCCATGTGAAGGAGTAATACTTCTTCATCACTTCCAAACTCTTGGCACAGTAGGGGAAACAGTCTTGTATTTAGGGCACTTGATTTGATTACATTTACCATGTGTACAACATCACCAAGTACTGATTTCAACTAAGGTGGGGGAGTTTTAGATGTCAGAGTATATCTATGAAGCATACAATGAAGATTCCTTGTTTCAGAATTCACCAGATTCACTTTTCCTCGAACCCCTGATCGATGGCTAAGCATTGCTGGTGCTCCGTCAGTTGTGCATGCACATACATTATTCTAAAACAGTCCTTCTCTCTAAAAAAAAAAACAAAAAAACAACGAGACTTCATTAAAAATGTCTTCACCTCTTGTAGTCGAATTCAAGGTATGACAGAACAAGAACTCCTCCTTGAAGTCTTGACCACTGACATATCATGCAAACACCAGGAGTCGGGCACAAGCAGCTACTTCAGTGGACTCATCAAGCTGGATTGCAAATTTTCCCAAAGATGCTTTCTTTTATTTCAGCAATTACTTGTTGTTTGACATCGTTAGACATATCTACTATTCGTCGATGAACAGTGTCATTTGAGAGAGGTACTGATGTGATCTTCTGATCAGCATCACTTCCAATAACACAACGTATTAAGTCTTTGCAGCAAGCGACTATTAACATTTCTGCAATGTTGCATGGTTTCTTTTCTTTTGCAATTCTTAGTGATACGATGAAGTATGCACGCAAACCAGCTTCCTTTTGTTGCATGAAATGTCTCGAACCATCAAAGCGTCCCTCTTCTTTTTGCTTGAAGAAAGCAATATTTTTACTTTTAAAATTTGCATGACAAATGTTTAGATGGCATTTGAGAAAGGTAGGCTTTATGCACGCCACTAATAAAACTTTGTGGCATAATACACACTGTGGAAAACCAGTTCGTCCCATTTTTGTTGATAGCAGTGAATCCATACTGAATGTAGTTTTCATCATATTGCCGTTTCTTTGTTGATGAGGCCATGATGGTATCTGGAATAGTAAAAGAGAAACTTTTCTATAACCGTGTATATATATATATATATATATATATATATATATATATATATATATATATATATATATATATATATATATATATATAATGAAGCGAAGTTATAACATAATATAATATGATATTAGAATAATCAATAGGCAATTGAAAACACCAATATACCTTAGCTAGTCAAAACAAAATGTGCTGGAGACAAGGGCAACAACTCTGATGTGTATCAGTGTGTTTCAGCTAGCTGACCGTCCAGTACGCGTAACCATCTCCTCACCCTCATTCACAGTTGCTGTTTTAAAAGTAAACCGACACAATATAGCACGCACACACACACACACACACACCAGATTCAACTATCGGTAATCAATGCTGTAAATTTAGAAACCAGCATAGAACAGTGCGATTGAAGGAACACACCCTGCTAGCACTGAATTTAATAATCCATAACTACCACTCTTTAAAATATGTTTCTCGTCAGCCATCTAAGTACCCCTAGAAATCTTCTTTTGAACCTTTGGGGGTTCACGAACCCCAATTTGAGAACCCCTGGTTTAGAGCACAATTGAACCATAATTCTTGAAGAATTCATCTATAAAATATATTATCAAATCAACAGTAGGTTCTCTACAGTGCAATGTGAAATACAATGTATTGTGAATTAAGTAACTGCAGGGAGGCATGTGAAGCTTCCTCTTGGTGCACCATAGTGTGTCCCTAACTAGAGCAAGCAACAAATCAATTTAATTGATAAATGGGCGATTTCAACGATTTTGATGAAAGTAAAATATAGGAGAGTAAAATGTTCATTGGTCCTCATTCAATACCGGGCAACGTCAGATTTCTTATAAATTAACGGACAGAAAATAACTCACTGCTGTTTAATGTAATAATTTTATAACTGTTTTACTGCTATTTCATGTTCCTATTTACTTTGCCTCACCACGAGGGCAGATTTAGACACCAGGGTCGTTTTTTAATATGGAGAAAAGGAGCAAAAATTTAAATTGTCTCAGTTATGAAGGATTGTTCCTCCAATAACTGAGAACAAAAAAGTAAAGTGTAGAATCAGAACAGATACTGCACTTGGATCTTGCCCAAAGGCCAAGGGGAATAACTCTACCAGAAATTATTTATTGCATCATTAGATAATTGGAAGGTTTCTATTTGACTGTTTAAGTAGGCTTGCTTATGTGAAGAAATAACTATTACTGGGAATCTTTTATGGAATCCATCACGCATAAAAAGATAAGTTTGAAAAACTCATCACGTCTATATTGATCAACTTAACCATCCTGATCTTTGACAAAGATGGTTAAAAGGAACAAGCCAGAAGAATTGATGAATTCTCAACCTAGTTGATTAAATCTATATTTTACGTAATGTTATCTTATACTAGCAGGAATCGTGTCCAACCATTTCTCAAGGGAAATAGAAAAGAATGATTTCAGTTCGTTGACATCTATGCTGATGACACGGCCATCTATGGCAACACATCAAAGGCTGTAAATGACAAAGTTCTCTCTGATTCTCTCTCCTCTGATCTCGAGCGCATGGTACAGTGGGGGAAGACGTGGCTGGTTACTTTTAATGCATCTAAAGCCAAGCTTCTATCTTTACATCATCAACACTCTGATCCCCATCTGGCATCAATTGAAATGAATGGCTCTCGACTAGGGGAAGCTCCATGTTTTGATAAGTTTCTGGGCTTGACCTTTACTTTTGATCTGAAATAGAACACGTACATCAAGGTCGCTGGAAAAATGGTAGGATCCTTCTACCGCTCAAGAATATATCTAACTGCTGATGCAATTCTCTATCTATATAAAAGCTAAGTACATCCAAGGATGGAGTACTGTTGCCACATCTGGCCACGAGCTGCTAAAAATACTATCCTGCCTTGATAGAGTACAAAATAGGCTTTGTGGGTGATGCCCTTTTCTCTTCCCACAGGAGAGATGTTGCGAGCCTGTCTTTGTTTTATCGTTACTTCCATGGGAAGTGATCGTCTTAGCTCCAATCCCTGGCCCCCCCCCCTCACCGATCTTTCACAAAAAAACACCCATCAAGCTGAAACTACTGTCAAAAATTTTCCGCACTCTTTATCTGTGCCAAAACCAAAACGTAGATTCCATGAACAAAGCTTCTTTCTTAGAAGTGCATGCCTGTGGGACTCTGTTCCGGTTGCCTGTTTCCCACCTGACTACAACCTGAATGTCTTCAAGTCTAACATAAACAAATTCCTGATGAACCGCCCTCTTAAGTAAGACGCTTTATCAAATCTCAACACTAACACTGTACACACAATAACCCTTATCCTCGAGTGACCACCTTGTAAAAAAAAAAAAGTTTCAATATAAAAACTGCCGTGCATGAATGGTCCTCCTCTGGTGCTGCATGTGAGATGACGCCACAAAAAATAGTGAAGAAATGATGAATGTGAGAAGTGTGAAGGGCCAACGTTGCCTTCACATTTTAGCCAAGTTTCAGAAAAATGTAATGGATGGGGCAAAAGTTATGGGGTAATTTTTTTGCAATTTTGGGGCATTTATGCCCCATTTTGAGCTCCTGGGAATGCCCAATTCCAGTGAAAATAGACAAACGGTGAAGTTTCATGCCATAAGACATGTATATTTGAATTCAGTACCATGGAAAACCACTATATAGACATACATATCAAGTTTTTCAGTAATATGAAAAAAGAGCTACAAAAAGGCATGTTTTTTTAGCCCTAAAAGTCCCAGAGGGATGCAAACCAGAATTTTGCCAGAGTCACCCATACTGGATTAATATTAAGAACAATGGCCTCTACATTTTGGCCAAGTTACAGAAAAATCTCATGGATGGATCAAAAGTTATGGGGCAAAACATGTCATTTTTCGCCATTTTGGGGCATTTTTGACATCTTGAGCCCCTGGGGATGCAACAGGAATTTTCGCAAAAAATATTTTTTTTACTGTGCACATCTATTTAATGAAATACAATTTGTGGCAAAATTTCAGGAAAAACTAATGGACGGTTATCTGGCAATCGTCTGGACTAACGGACGCCACTGAAGACATAGGTCCCGCTCTGATAAATTGGGGGACCAATAAATATATAAAGCATCAAGCTAACTTTTCTTAGCATATGGATTCATGAGGTAAAACAGTGAAGATCGTGCAATGTATCAATCATTGGGGATTGAGTCCAGAGTGTAATGCTTACAAAGTTTAGTTTTCTGCAATATGATTTCACTTATGCAAATGAGCATGGACGAATTCTTGTATTTTGAAGAATTGTTAACTACAATTCAGGAGTCTATCTTTTTGAGATTTAGCATCATTGTGTTGCTACTACAATTTTCATTTGCATTTTGATTTCTTAACAAATCAATATACATTCATATATTGTGTTATTTAAAGAAGTTTCCTCACTCTAGAAAGATTTCTACTTCAGTGGGCAAGAATAGCAAAGATAAAGTATAGTATACTGAACGTTAATTATATTTTTAAAAGTAAAACAAAATAACAGATTACCACAGGAATGTCTAAATTCGAGGTGGGAATCAACATTTACTTTATTATATAGATTGTTACATGTAATATGCACAGCAACATTAATCTGTCTCAAGATATTGTTTGTCTAATTGTACATCAACACTTTTGGATCATTTAATGTTGAAACAAAATACCGAATCACATATATTTTTGATATGTAAAATGAACCAGTTTGTAGAGAAAAAGAAGAACGCTTGAAATGTACATCAATAAACAAAAAAGCAAAGAAAAATGTGTTCCAAAACAGTTTATTGATAACTCCTTGAATAACATTTTTTTTTTTATAATTAAAAAAAAATTTCAAAAATTTAAACAGTTTTTGTCAATCTCTCAAAATTATTAAGTATTTAGTTTGAATTTTCATTTAATTAAAATATTTTTTTCTTTAACAACAAATGAAATGCGCATGAAGTTGTGTTTTTTATACAATTACTCGTTATGTGATACAAGGTCAAATTAAAAAAAAAAATATCACGTTTTCCTGTGATTCAGGAACACAAACCATGATACTTTACTTTAGTTTTATTTTTTTACTTTAATTAAACCCCAAAACAAAACAACTTTGTTTTGGTGGTTTTAGATCGCCTTCGAATTTAGAAGAGTCACAAAGTAAACATGTGTCAGCAATATGCTTACTTCATAAAAACTGTCTGACATCTATTTTCTTTGTTACTATTCAAAATGAATCTGAAAATCTTTAAAACCGCGTTGATTAGAAATTATTTCTGGATTGAATTAAAGTTTAAAGGGTAAAGTCAAGTATTATGATTCATTTATGCTTTAAGAGCAAAGGAAACAGTTTTTTTGTTTTTTTTCGAATATGTTCAGCTTCTTTGTAAAAAGAAAATATAATAGACATACACTTATTCATGAGTTATGTAAACACAGACAAAACGTTGTAGTAGTAATAACAGTCACACATGTAAACACTTAACGTCTTCTTTGCTCAGCAGTCAAATGTATCAGATCGCTAGTAGTCATTTCACAGAACCATGATAATAATAATAATAATAATAATGATAATAATAATGATAATAATGATAATGACGATTATGATAATAATAATAATAACAATTATAACAATAATAATGATAAAATGGAGCATCACATGGAATCATGAAAACTGTATAATTGTAAGTTAACCCCCTGCCCGCCTGCGTCCCTACCTTCCCTCTCCTTTTGTTTTTTTTTTTGTTGTTGTTGTGTGTGTGTGTGTGTGTGTGTGTGTGTCACCAAAAACTGGCACCACATCAAATAAGCGAGAAGGTCAAGAAGGACGGAAAGACAGAGGAGAGAAAGCACTAGCCAGATTTCAGCTTGCTGAGTGCAAAGAGGACTGGGACCTTGGAGAGATTTTTTGCCACTCAAATTCCAGTGAAGACCAATGGTCGCCACCAACACGAAATCAATGAAAAGCATCTGTTACAATAATGCCAATTCATCTGCAATGGTTATTGAAAGAGGTAGAGAGTACTAGAAATCTGGGGAGACTTGTTGTCACTCAGACTCCAGAGAGATGGTCTGTGTTACTACTTCTAGTGAGTAAATAATAATGATGATAATAATAAATACAAACCAAAAATTGTAATGTAGGCATCAACTGGTACCACACTAAATAGTCATGAAGGGTCAAGGAGGATGGCAAAACCAAGTAGAGACAGCACTAACCAGCCCTCCGCTGGATGAGTGCAAAGAGGTAAGGGAGGCTTATTGCCACCGAGAAGTCAATAGCAAGTGGCTGTTGCGATGATGCAAATTCATTTACAAACATTATGGATAGAGGTGGAGAGTAATGGAAATCTGAATAGACTTGTTGTCACCAAGATTCCAGGGAATGCCACGGTGAGAAATCTCTTATGACCTGTGTGAGAACCCCAAGTGAGTGGATAATAATAATAATAATAATAATAATAATAATAATAATAATAATGTCTGTGATACTTGATTAATTAAAATATAAAAGTCTCAAATTATTTTCCTTCACGATGAATCAAACCAACTAATTTGGTGAAAAGTTAGAATCCTATTTTTGCAAAAGTCGGTGAAAGTTAATTTAATAAAACTAACCAGCCTTTTCCTCATGGGAGAAAGAATTTCTAACATTGGAGTTTATCATTATTATTATTTATCATTATTGTTATTATTATTACTAGTAGTAGTTTATCATCATTTCCAGTGACAGTACATCATGTCAATTTTGGTTGAATGTGACAATAGATAAGCTTAGTTTTTGTTAATTATTAATAATGCTATTAGAATTTGGTGTTCCCTACGAAACATTGTACAATTTTGCATCATGCTAAATTCGGTGCAATTCTGCACAATAATTCTGAGACGTTTACGTGTATATTTATTTTCTTTTAGTCATAATTTTTTTTTTTTTTAACCAGAATTAAAAGAATTAGAAGCACTGTTTTATTATTTTCCTCCACTTCATTAGAAAAGTTGGGCAAAATAAAATCAGAAATAACTAATAGGAAATTCAAATTCGAAAACACTGGTTGAGAACAGTAAATATAAACTAACGTATGTTTAGAAAAACGTCAAATGTAGGATATAGGTTTTTCAAATGTTATCCTATAAAAAGGTGGATGTAATCCTCGGGATTTCATCCACCTTTAACTTGAGACTTTCTAATATCCTTCAGTCAAGGCGTTTTCAAATTTCTAACAACTCAAAGAAGTCGTCACCATCTGCTACTACTCTGTGGTTTAAGTTCCATAGAATAGTAGCAGACGGTGACAGCTTCTTTGAGTTGTTAGAAATTTGAAAAAGACTTGAATGCAATCAAGTTCCATGCTTCTTTGTTAACATTCTTTGTCAACTGATCTGATTTGGAGAAAAATGAACCTTTCTGCCCACACACTTTTACATTGCTCGAAGTATACATTTTTATGCAACTTTATATCAAGATGCATGGAATGCATCTACAATATATATATACATATATATATATATATATATATATATATATATAAGTGATAATTGATTTGCCATCAGATAGTAGAAGTTTCAAAGTTGGTTATAAATCCATCCCAGCACTAATATCCTATTAGATTAATCGTTGATTGATAGAAAAGACAGTAGCATTTATCCAAGTCCATTACCTATAGGTCCTATCAGCTTCAAAACCTACAGTATCTTATTGTTTGATTTATCGCTGCATAATATCCCCGATAAATAATACTTTCACAAACAATTGAGTCCTCTTTGTTTAATCCGCCAATATGTATATATGTATATATATATACACACACACACACACACACACTTATATACACACGCACACACACACACACACTTATATACACACGCACACACACACACACACATATATATATATATATACACACACACACACACACACACACATATATATTTATAAATACGGCACAATCATGTTGACACCAGTTCTCGCCAGATCACCGAAGTTAAGCAACATTGAGCCTGGTCAGTACCAGATGGGTGACCATTTGGGAAGGCAAGGTGCTGTATGTACCGCGAAGTAAAATCCCAGGTTGAGAAAGTGGCATGGTCTATCCTTCTCTCAAGGGTAGATAAGACTCTCTTAAGCCATGGTAGGCATCCCATCTAGTGATGGCGTCATGATAAAAAATATCCTTGATAGCCCTGACAAAGCATCAGGTATTCAGCTACGGACAAGATTTGAATTACACTACAAACTAGTGTAGTGAGTTCAATCTTGGCTAGGGCTGTGCTGGATAGATGGGTGAATATATATGTATGTATGTATGTATGTACGTACGTATTTATGTCTACATAAGCACTTCCTATCCCTTAAGGTAGAATGATTTTCTGCCGGCTACCAAATAGTCAATAGACTAAAACAGAACAAGATTAAGTTTGTATCACATTCAAATTCGAGATGTAACAATTGGGTTCAATTCAGTAGAAGCTGCGATTGTGAATGAAACAGAAAATGTCAAATGAATTTTATAAACTTCTGCAAAATAAAAATCTTCCAAGTAACATTTTAAAAAATCATCGGAAAAATATAACCATTTGAAACACCTTTTTTGTTCATTTATTTTTCTCATATTTCTGAAATCAAGTATCATCAATATTAAACCCAAGATATTTAAGTACTTAATTTTATATGAATGTGAAAATATCAACAACATTATAAATGCACACATTTCTTCTATCATATGGAACGTATATAGAGTGATGGCACAATTCCAACATTTTTCCCAATTCTAATACAATTACTGATGCCATACTAAATTCTCAATTCCAATACAATTACCGATTCCAATTTTTTATAAATCTCGAGATATTTAGCTATAGTATTATCTTTTCTCCCATTAACATAAAAAGCATATGTTAATATGTAGATATTTTCCTAAACATACAAATAAACTTGGGGGGGGGGGTAACCTATCGATTTTAGTTTTAAAATCAGTAATTATTTATTATTTTATTACTATTACCAGCAATGAAAGATTTTGCTTTAAACAAAATAAAATAAAAAGACAATCATTTCAGCATTGGAAAATAGGCCCAATTTTTCACGATTCCAATAAAGATTCTGATACCCCAAATGTTCGGATTTTTCCAATTCTGATTAATCGTCCCAACCCTAATATATATGATAAAATTAAAATGAAGGATAAAGAATAAAAGTTATATGTAACTTTATCATATCATCATAAAAATAAGGAAAAGTTAAGGGAAAATTTAGACAAAAATCTCTTTAGGCCATAGCATTTCGAAGCTAAAGGCTTCACATCAGAGGAGGAGAAGGATCAGAATTATACAAAATGCAAATATAGAAAAAAATTGTCTTGATAACATTTAAATATGAAATGAGAATGAAGGAATAGGATAAAATGGCAAATAGTCATTAAAAGTAGGTACAACATATAAAGGTGAATAGGAACTTTTATTCCTCATCTTTCGTTTAATGTTTGCTCCTCTTAATAGTGTTGAGCTTTTCTTATTGAGATAAGTTTTGTTTGTTAATTATTTACTCTTTGCTAATGTAATTATTTTATATATATATATATGAGATAGAATGGTATAAAGTTTTCTAATTATTGTTTATATCATAATGTTGGAGAAGTCCTGTTTTTTTTTGCACACAAACACACACACACGCGCATGCACACACATAATATATAAGAAAATCACTGAAAATTTCTGAATACAGAATTCAATGCACATTTTGCATGGTGTAAATTTTCTGAATACAGAATTCAATGTAAATTTTGCATGGTGCAAATTTTCTGAATACAGAATTCAATGCACATTTTGCATGGTGTAAATTTTCTGAATACAGAATAAAATGTAAAAAAATATACCAGATAATAAATTTATTTTTATCTTCATCAAGCCTGTATTGGTTTGCATTAAGTCACACCAGATTTGAGAAAAGCCGACAAAGGTTGAAATAAAATTATCTGGTATGTTTTCAGTTTTAAGCTCCTTGTAAAAACCAATAGAGCACTCTTCTGTAGTTGATATTGTTTATATAATTCCCCAGCCTCATGTCTTTGAGGATGTCACATTGGATAGAAGCTTTCATCAAAAAGAAAACAATCTCGTTTCAATTTCATCTTGTAACACTTGCCTGTCTAGTGATACTGGAGAGCTGTGGTACACTGAAACAATCTGTCTGTGAATGACTAATATTTCCCGTGCTACACAATGAGTTCATTCGACACACTGGTACATGTGTTAGGTGAAAACACATTTTTAATGCATTTGTTTAAAAGTCAAAAATATTTTAAAAAGGAATGATTTTTTAAAGTTTCATCATCAAACATATAGGAAAAAAAAATAATGAAGGAAAATAGTTTTCCTCTTTGCAAAGAGATTCGGCGTAAGAAAAGAAAACATTATCATTGAGACACTTGAAACCTCAGAAATGCAGTCAAGAGAGAGAATGAAACATCACTAAAAATAAGACTAATTCTCTCCCTTCCTTTTAGTTAGAAAACAAAATATACAAATACATAAAAGCATCTTATAAAAGACAGACATTTTTACAGATGCTCGTATCTCGAAGCAGATAGTTTTCTATCTTATTTTTAAAAATTTGAAATAAAACAAAATTATAAATAAAATTAAAAACAAAAAAAAAAACAAAAAAAAACTACATGCTGAGGCAGTGAAGATAAAAACACAATCTGATTGGCTGTAAACAAGGGAAATAAAAACAAGAAAAAAAACAAGAAAAAAAAAAGAAAAACACCCAGAACATTTCTGAGTTATATATAAAAAAAAAAAAATCAAAATTTTTAGATTTCGTAAAGGGTTGCACTTCCTTGTTTTCAAAGCCAAATATAACTGTTATAAAAAAATATTTATGAACTGTTTTTTTTTTCAAATATATTTATGAACTGTTTTTTTGATTAATAAAAAAAAAACTAGTTCAGAAACATATTGAAAAAAAAAAACAGTTCATAAATTTATTTAAAAAGCAGTTTATAAATTTATTTAAAAAAGCAGTTCATAAATATTTTTATAACAGTTCTATTTTCATGGTTGATGTAAAATAAAAAAATACCAACACCTGATTGATTAAAAAAGCATTTCATGAATATATTTTTATTATAAAGGTTATAATTTTGTTATAAAAGTTCAAATAAAGATTGTTTGAATAAAACTTTTATTTTTATATTTGCTGTAAAAAAAAAAAAAAAAAAAGCTACATTATATAGTGTTGGTCATCCATATCTTTAAATTTGTCTGACACCACTTCCGCCAAATGGCTTTGTAAACAAAGTGTGACCCCTAACGAAAGCCACCTTTTTTTTAAAAACAAATTAGCTTTTACAATTTTTCTAAGTGAAAATAATTTTCCCTGACTATTAAAATTGGATTTTAATTTGCAGAGATTAAAATTTTACTTTAAGTAACATAAATTAAAATTTGATGAAATTTTAAAGAGTAAAAGATATCTGCTAGAATGAACATTATTTTCCCAAAATAGAATATCACTGAAGATTAAAGTAAAAGTAATTGATTTAATTTTTGTTTGAATTCTTGAAATTGTAGAAAATGACTTTAATTAAAAGATTTCAGACAATTTTAGAAACGTAAATTATAATTGCAAGAATAATTATTGCAATGACCAAAAGTTGTTGTTATAATTTTATCTTAATCCATGGTTAAATATTTAGTTAAAAAAGCAAAGCAATTGTAAATGCAGATACCTTACTTCCAAAAAACTAACTTCCAAAAAACTAACTTCCAAAAAACTAACTAAACTTCTAAATCTAATCAGCTTCATAATAGTTGAAAGGGAGATACTTTAATTATTCATATTATTTGGATTCTTCGAACTACTGTTCTCATCTTAAGTGTTATTTTCATAGTTTCAATCAATGTAGCCTCTGAATTTCTTCAGGTGTATCTTGTTGAATTCTTGGATTTGCATAGAATTTCAAACAGATTCTTTATTTAATCTACAGGGTTAGCATGCTCTCGCTTCATTGTCCATGACTGGGTAGAAGTCCTAAGTAATTCGCAATTATATTTTGAATGTCGCTCACGCTGAGGATTGAACCTTCAACCTACAGAAGTATAATTTTTACAACTATTGCTTATTTAGGACTTCTACCTAATTATAGTTAACAGAACGAGAGCATGCTACTTCCATATAGTAAATATAATAGATTCTGTTTGAAATTCTAGGCAGATTCTGAGTTTGACTAGATACCCCTAAAGAAGGTCGGAGGTTACATTGACCAAAACATTGTGCAAATAACACTCAAGATGAAAACAGTAATCCAAAGAATCCGAATAATATGAATAATCAAGACTTCATAATAGTTGAAACGTTTAAACTTTTACCTTTAAAGTTTCAGAAGAATAATTCGACTTAAAACAGCCATGAAATGCACAAAAAAAAAGAAAGAAAAAAAAAAAGAAGAAAACCCAATCCGATATTTTATAATCAATTTTCAAAAAATTTACATCATTAAAGTGAAAAAGCTGAATGAAAATAAAGTTACAGGGAAGCAATCATCACTTTTTTTCAAATTTAAGCACAACAAAAAACATAAATACAAAACCCATTCCATTGCAAATAATTCAAGGCAGACAATATTATATGAGTTGGTTATGTAATGTCTGTCTCAGTCCAATAATACTCAATATCACTTGTTTACAAAGAAATTTAGGTTTGTGCTACTATACACATAGATTCGAAAAAAAAGGTCAAAAACAAATATATAACAAATAAATGTTATCAAAGGCAAGATACGTTACTCTTCTACCTATTTGAAAAATTTTTAGCGCTTTTACTCACTTTAAAACGTGCAATCGGTTAAAAAAATCTACAGTGTTTATCAATATATTTTAAAAAGAAAAATAGTGGCATGCTTGCGGTTGAACACGGTAAGTTTCGGAAAATGAGTTCAAACAAACGAATTATACAAAATACTGTTAGAAACCCACCGAATATGTCTACCTATGTTACGGTAACATATATTGAGTGAATTTCTAACAGTATTTTGTATAATTTTTTTGTTTAAACTCATTTTCCCAATTTGCATTTTTCAAATACATTGGTAAACACTGTATGTTTTTTGACTCGAATAAACACATTACATTAAATAAAAACACTAAAAGAATTATCCAGTTACATAGAAAAGTAACTTAGTTTGCCTTTGATAACATTTATTTGTTATATATTTGTTTTTTGACAACTTTTTTGAATCTTTGTGTACAGTAATACAAACCCAGAAATTTGTTTGTTTTTAATATCAATGATTGAAACAATCTATGGTGCCCCACCCACCAAACCTTCACAAAAACACTCGACTAGCTACAATCACTATAAACAATTTTTCATCACTCTATCTGTGCTTAAATTTAAACACAAATTCCAAGAATAAAGTTTCTTAGAACTGTGCACTTGTGAAACGTTGTTCTACTGGCCTACTTTTATTTAAAATTGATTCTCAAAATGTTGTTTTAAAAAATATTTTCTTCATTTTGTCAAAATTATTAATTTAATATAATAAAGATGTTTTTTTATCAAATAAAATATTCATTTTTTAGGTTATAATATTAGTTGGGCATTATTTAAAATCGATTCTCAAAATGTTGTTTTAAAAAAGAAAATATATTAAGTCAGTTTAATTAATTCTTACTCAAAAATAGTTATTTAATAGTGTTTATTTGTCCTGTGCTAGATAATAGTGTGTGCCCCCCTCTCTCTTTCCACTGAAACCATTGGAGGGGATATAGCGATCAATGGGAGGATTATACTGCAGGCAAGTGAGAACTAAAACTGAATGTTAGTCTGTCAATGTGAATGGGTGCGTTGTTACATTTTTGCCTTCAATTGGGAAGAAAATAAAAAACATGATTTTTTTTTTGTTTTTATTTTAATTATTTAAATTTGTAAAAAAAAAAAGACAGAAAAGAAACATTTTGAAAGACAAATTTATATACACATTTGAAAAATCTATGAAACTTCAACTAATAAATGAAATTTGTAATAAATTTTGTTTTTATTGATAATTGTATTTATTTATACCTATATTAAACTTTAAGTAATCAATTAAAAATATTCAATTTTGATATTTATAATAGAGAATTGACTTCATATATAAATTTTTAAAAAAATCAAGTAATCCATTGCATATCAAACTTGCATATTTTTACACCAAATAATTTGTTTCTAAAAGCATAAAATATCATTAAACATTTGATCCAACAAACAAAAAAAAAAAAGGAAAAGATCACTCCTCCATCCACATATAATTGTACGAGATCTTGAATATAAATCCATACTGAAGGGTTTGGATTTTCGTCCTTTGAATCCAAAATATGACTTTGTGCATATGATTGGTTAGTCGTTTTTGTTAAACAGCATATCAACCATTTTCAGGTTATTTAATCCGGTAATTCTTTGTGTGTGTATATATATATATATATATATATATATATATATATATGGAACTATGTGCATTTTTGTTTGCAAGTAGTTATAGCAGATATTCTTACATTCACATGTTACAAATCTGCAACAACAACAAATATTCCAGAACACTTTGTTGTGATCTGTGACAACCATACACTCACTAGTGATGAAGGACAGAGTTCAGATTTTGGTTTTCATCTTTAAGCATTTATATTCAAACGTTGTGATGATGCTTGTAAAGTTTAAAATTAAAAAAATTGTCTGAAAAAGTTAAAAACAAAAACGTTTTTAAAAATAATCTGATGGAAATTAATATTCAGAAAATGAAAATTCGAAAAAAAAAAAAATAAAAATATATATATATATATATATATATATAATGTATACATGTGTGTATATGTATACATTATATATACATACACACAGGTGCATGTTCATATATATATATATATATATATATACATACATACACGTGTATACATTATATATATATACATATATACACGTGTCTACATTATATATATATATATATATATATATACATACACGTGTCTATATATATATATATATACATACACGTGTCTATATATATATATATATATATATATATATATATATATACATACACACACGTATAAATATTTATATCTGTATACATATATATTTCAATATACACATATGCATATTTTTATATATATATATATATATATATATATATATATATATATATATATATATATATATATATATATATATCAGTATATATATATATGTATATCATTGGAATATATATATATCACTGGAATATATATATAAATACATATATATTTAAAATGATAGAATCATTTTCATCTACAAATTGTGAACAAAAATAGATTTTAATATTAATTCTTAGTTTTTATATTTTGCTAAAACTTTAAAATTGATTTAAAAAGAACAAAAGTAATTTATTAAAAGTTATTTTTACAGCATTCTAATTAATTTATTTTAGAAATTAACATATTAATTTGCCTTAGAAATGCTAGATGGTGAAGAGCCAGACGTTACACTATGGGTAATAGAAGATTTCTGACAGTCGATGCCTGTTCTTAAATGGGTGATTGTTCAACAAGAAACTTAGATGTAAATATTTTTACTTTTTCAATTTTTTGGTGTTTTATTGATAGTAACAAAAATTATTTTTTATTCCATAAGAAACATTTTTAGGAGGAGTACAAAACCTATCAAAAGTTCAAAAAAAGAAAAAAATATATTTTGGCCAGATATAATATTTAAATCAATTTAAAAAAACAATAGTTGAATGCATAAGAAATAATATTTAAATGAATTATTTTAAATCATTAAAAAAAAATTAACTTTTTTCTTTTGAAAATTGTGAAAAAAATACATTGTAAAAAAAAAAAAAAAATGATTAAAAAATAAATAAATTGTAAAATAAAATTACATTGCATAAAAAAAATCTTGCAAAAAGTCTTTTATAAATTTGTTTCCTATTTTGTTTGTTTTCTTGATTTCCTGTGTATTGTCCTGTTAAATCTTTCCCCATTCTCACATCTTCTGTGACTGGATTTAAATTATATCAACATTTAAGAAGTGAAAATGGTCATCTTGGTGTTATTGAAATAATGTTAGATGTAGATCACGCTGTATACAATAATCTTGTGAGGGCACCTTTATTTCTTTTCCACAATCACATTATAGGCTTTCAACTCATCTCTGCTACGCCGTTTAAAGAAACCACACTGTTTAAAGAAAAGAAAAATAATGATTTATTAAGTGAGTAAAATATTAAATTCTTCATACAAACAAAACACATCAGATTCCTCATGCACAAAAGAAAATGTTTTTGTATGGTGGCTCCATCTGTACATTTTATTTAATCATATTAACTTAGCTTCAGGATAATCTGTGATAATATACAGCTTTAACATTGTTGAGTGACCACAAGGGGACATAAACAGACTAGACACTAAACGAGGAAAACATTGGCACTGTAACAACATACAGAAACCTGTATCTGCCCAGAGAAGCAAAAGGTATGGGTGTCTCAGAAATTGACCATCAACATTGTGCCATTATTGTAAGCACTGGGCAATATCTGATGAGCTTCCAAAATCAAACCTCAAGATGGTACATGAACATCATGAAACAAGAGTCAGCAGAACATCCCTCTGCGTGTTTTACAAGTATTTTAATGGTGGAGGTTCTGACAAACTACAAGAAGTTCAAGTGTAATGTAAACAAACATCTTGCTCCTAAACTCCCTACATAGTATCCCTGCAACTTAGGTCCCTGATAGTAGCCTCCTACATCAAAGTGGCAATGTGCCTGGTTTGGGGTGAAAATGTAATTAAAAAAAAAAGAAAACTATCATGAAACTGACCAAACATTTTGGATAAGATTGTCTTACAGAATCAGAAAACAAGTCTGCTGCGGAAACAGCTCAAATGAGTCAACAAAAAATACACCAAAATCTTAGAATAAGCCAAACAACAGCATGCAAAGTATTTCTTGAATAGATTCACCAAGGACTATATAGATAAGGAAATAAGAGGATTATATAGATAAGGAAATAAGGGGACTATATAGATAAGGAAATAAGAGGATTATATAGATAAGGAAATAAGGGGATTATATAGATAAGGAAATAAGAGGACTATATAGATAAGGAAATAAGAGGATTATATAGATAAGGAAATAAGGGGACTATATAGATAAGGAAATAAGAGGATTATATAGATAAGGAAATAAGGGGGCTATATAGATAAGGAAGGGTCCATAGACTGCTAAAAAGAAGATTACTTCACTATGACCAGAAGAAGATTATAATGGCTGCCCAACATAAAGGCATGATGTCTCGTGCTACCAGATCAGGCTGTCTGAAGATATTGGCTTCCTGAGGCGAAACGCACTTAAAATTTGATGCTTTTTGTTTTTCTACTTCCTTTTGCAAAACTATTTATGCAAAAAGAAAAAAACAAACTTTTCTTTCTTCCCATTGCCCCTTTCTGTTTCTATTTCCCCCCACTTCCTGACTGACTTCTTAACTTAAAACATACCAAACATTAATACTGTAACCCTTTTCACTCTCCCATTGACAAAACTCATTCATGTTCTGCAAGACAGGGAACAAAAACGATAAAATCCACTATAAAATAACCAAACCAAACACTACAAACTAGCGATTGAAGATACAAAAAGCTTGAAGAATAAAAAACTTCTACAAAATAACTGGATGCAACATGAATATTACTTTCAAAATAACCGGATTCGGCATTAAATAATCCAAAAAGGGTTGATATGCCATAAAACCAAACCATGACATGATGAGATAGCTTAGGCGTTATCCTCTATTTTAAAACAAACCATCAATGAATATCTTTGTTTCTGAGATACAAGGGTTACAAAGTCGCAAAACTTTGAACACGTTTTTGTTTATGTTTTTTAAAAGTGACATTTAGTACTGTATGATTATGGGGGGGGGGGCGCAAATAACTCCAGGCAAATCAAAATAATAATACCTGCTTTTAGAAATAAGTTTTGACTGGGTATAGTTCCACAAATCAGCAAATTTTAAATTTTATAATTTTTTATATTGAAATAATAAAACCAATGTTTTTAGTCTCTTAATGATATAACTAAACTTATAATCATTAACTTGCCTTTTTAAAAACACACACACACTAGCAAATACATGTAGTCTCAGGTTGCATATCTTTGCTAGTCTGGGAAGAGGATCTCTAATATTTACTACACCGACCCCTGAAGAAAGAGGTAATGACTAAGAGGATAATATCATGACAAGCAACCCCTCCCTTCCTTTGAAGAAAAAAGAGGAGTTAATGCTTAGGAGGATGATATCTTGACAACAGAACAGCGAGTACACTAACTGCCTCCTACCAAAATTAGAATATAATCTTGGATGGATGATATCATCAGGAGCAAACATACTACTGTACTTTAAAAAAGAGAAGATAATACCTGGGAGGATTACCATAAAAGAAGATGATGCCTGTGAGTATGGTATCATGGAAAAAGAACAGATACTACACTACCTAAAAAGGAGAAGGTAATCCATGGGAAAATGGGAGGAAGATTAAAAAAATCCAGAAGAATCTTGGGATCCAGATTCAAATTTACTTTTTCAAAGAGTTTAGTCGGTTGATTTAGAGTTAATTATTGGGTTAACATCAATTTTTTAAAGACAGACACATTTTTATGAAGACTACAACCGATATAATTATTATGAGAAAACAGATAAACCATTCTGCTAGATCTACAGTAGATGTGCTAACAGTTATATCTCATAGGATCAGCGAATCTCTCAATGGAGGCTTCTTTTCTAGGGCAATTACTCTTGACATATCAAAGGCCTTTGATAGGGTATGGCATAAAGGTCTACTTCACAAAATCTTCAGCTACGTCTTTTTAATTATTAAATCATTTTTCTCTGATAGGTTCATAAGAGTAGTGCTTGATGGGCAGAAATCAGAAGCCCACAGTAATTATGTTGGAGTCCATCAGGGGTTCATCCTGGGCCCAACTCTTTTCTAACTCTACATCAGTGATCTCCCAAATCACATCCTAAGATTAGTCGTACACATTTATGCTGACGACACTACCATCTATAGCAACACTTCAAATGACGTAAATGATAAAGTTCTCTCTAATTCTCTCTCCTCTGATCTTGAGCATGTGGTGCAATGGGGAAAGAAGTGGTTGATTAATTTTAATGCATCTAAAATCAAGCTTCTATCTTTACATCATCAATGCTCTGATCCCCGTCTGGCATCAATCGAAATGAATGGCTCTCATCTTGAGGAGGCTGCATGTTTTGGCAAGCATCTGGGATTGACCTTTACTTCTGATCTGAGATGGAACATATACATCAAATTCATTGCCAAGGCTACTGGAAAAATGGTGGGATCATTCTACCTCTCCAGTAGATAATTCTCTACCTATATAAAAGCGAAGTATGTCCAAGGATGGAGTACTGTTGCCACATCTGGCCAGGAGCTGCTAGAAGCAGCTTCTCCAGCCTTGACAGAGTTCAAAATAGACTTTGTAGCCTAGTGGGGATACACTTTTCTCTTGCCTGCAACCTCTTTCCCACGGAAGAGACGTTGCAAGCATGTCTCTGCTTCATTATTATTTTCATGGCAAGTGCTCGTCTGAACTCCAATCTACAGTTCCCCCCTCCCTTGCCTGATTTTCATGAAAAACACCAGTCTAGCTGAAACCACTATCAATAATTTCCCCAACTCTTTATCTGTACCTAAACCAAAACGTGCATTCCATGAACAAAGTTTCTTTCTTAGAACTGCACTCCTGTTTAAGTCCGTTTCGTTTTCCTGCTTTCCAACTGACTACAATACGGTTGTGAACAAATTCTTGATGAGCCATCTCCTTAAGTAATCCAATTTACCAAATTTCCACTGCTAACGATTACTACGATACTGTCCTACTGACTACCGTACACTCATTAGCCCCTTATCCTTGAGTGGCCTCCAGGTCTTGATAAATGGGGACTCTTTGTAAAAAAAATAAAAAAAAACTAAATGCAAGAGAAAAATATTGTAAAAGGGAATTGTAGAAAGTGTGCACAAACACACACACACAAACTCAAGTCACTGTCGAAACCATTCACAATATAAAGAATTGGAAAAGGAAAGTTTTGGTTTGGAAATGCGAATTGATTAGAAGACTCACCTTCCATAAAATTAGTCCAAGACATATAAGGAATAACAGGCCAACAATAATAGCGATGAGAATCACCCACCAAGCAACAGATTTTGATGGTGCAATGTCAATATCTGGAATTGCTACGGTAACAACCTATGAAAAAGGAAAATAAATTTTCTTTTTACTATATTGTAACAAAATTACTGCATAAGAAAAGATTAATGGACATTTTATTAGATAATGGAGCCGGGCAATACCGGGTTTCTCAAAAATAGCAAACAGAACAAAGAATGGCCTTTATGGAAGAAAGAGTTCAAGTTTTTGACTGGTGACGTATAAAGATGTCAACATTAGAATAAAGAAACAATGGGAATTCTGATTAATGCAATGATAATAAAAACAAATTGTTTCAAGTCAGAGAGAGAGAGAGTTACGGTGAGAATGTCTGTCTGCCAACAGAGACGCAGTTGTCCACATTCATTGGGCGCAGCCATTACCTGCCACCATCTTTCTCTCTTCATAACCACAACTCGAAATGTCAAACAGAATTGTTTTCACAAGCGAAAATATTGTCATTTATTGAAAAACAAACATACACTTGTGCACTTTGGAAATGCGGAGCTGATTTTTTTTTAGACATGCATTCCTACGTTCACTCTTTGTGTACTGTTATCCTCATCTTCATAGTTGCTGCTGT